>NC_064544.1:7260237-7912856 GCF_023856365.1 Brienomyrus brachyistius | reverse complement strand
GACCCCTAGCACTTAGAGACCCCTAGCACTTAGAGACCCCTAGCACTTAGAGACCCCTAGCACTTAGAGACCCCTAGCACTTAGAGACCCCTAGCACTTAGAGACCCCTAGCACTTAGAGACCCCTAGCACTTAGAGACCCCTAGCACTTAGAGACCCCTAGCACTTAGAGACCCCTAGCACTTAGAGACCCCTAGCACTTAGAGACCCCTAGCACTTAGAGACCCCTAGCACTTAGAGACCCCTAGCACTTAGAGACCCCTAGCACTTAGAGACCCCTAGCACTTAGAGACCCCTAGCACTTAGAGACCCCTAGCACTTAGAGACCCCTAGCACTTAGAGACCCCTAGCACTTAGAGACCCCTAGCACTTAGAGACCCCTAGCACTTAGAGACCCCTAGCACTTAGAGACCCCTAGCACTTAGAGACCCCTAGCACTTAGAGACCCCTAGCACTTAGAGACCCCTAGCACTTAGAGACCCCTAGCACTTAGAGACCCCTAGCACTTAGAGACCCCTAGCACTTAGAGACCCCTAGCACTTAGAGACCCCTAGCACTTAGAGACCCCTAGCACTTAGAGACCCCTAGCACTTAGAGACCCCTAGCACTTAGAGACCCCTAGCACTTAGAGACCCCTAGCACTTAGAGACCCCTAGCACTTAGAGACCCCTAGCACTTAGAGACCCCTAGCACTTAGAGACCCCTAGCACTTAGAGACCCCTAGCACTTAGAGACCCCTAGCACTTAGAGACCCCTAGCACTTAGAGACCCCTAGCACTTAGAGACCCCTAGCACTTAGAGACCCCTAGCACTTACCCCAAACGTAAGCCTAACACTTACCCCAACCGTAAGCCTAACACTTACCCCAACCGTAAGCCTAACACTTACCCCAACCGTAAGCCTAACACTTACCCCAACCGTAAGCCTAACACTTACCCCAACCATAAACCTCAACATCTAACCCCCCTAAAGCACCCTAACCCCCCTAAAGCACCCTAACCCCCCTAAAGCACCCTAACCCCCCTAAAGCACCCTAACCCCCCTAAAGCACCCTAACCCCCCTACTTACCGTTTTTTACTTACCTTTTTGGGATCCCCCTTGGTAAATGTACCTGAAACCCCCCTCCCAAAGGCAATAATTAACAACAACCACCAGGGGGCATGATATTTTATTCAGTTGAACCATTATCACCAAGGTGACCTGCAAGAAAAAATTCTGAAACAAAAAACAGGAGATATGAACTTACCTTTAAAACCCATTGCCTGCCATATGCTTACTTCCCAGGGCTTACCACTACGGGGAACAGTCATTTATACTAGATGTATAGTTTCCTATTGTAATACTATAAAGTAATCTAATATTTTCAAACAGCACTACAGTAAAAAAAGCACTGCAGGTTTCTACCGATTAAATTAAATATTGTTATCAATCATTGTATGAGTTTAATCACTCACACACCATTACACACAAAAACCCAATATTACAATGCAGCAGAGGGCCATAAAAACATTACATAAGAATAAAGATATAATCATTAAACCGGCAGATAACGATCCCTGAGGCTTTATCTTGGATACACAGCAGTACAAATTAGAAGCACTAAGGCAATTGGAAGAAACTAATTATTACATCCCACTGACAAAATCAAAGCCAAAACATTAAGGGACATCTATATACCAACCCAGTCTATAACAGAGCAATGTACAATAATTATATTTATCACTACCTACTCCTCGAAAGCTGTAACATTAAATAAGCTTAAAAATTACTTTCAGAGGACACAACAGTTGCAAAAATTCAGGTTCATCTCCGCCTATCGGTAAAACAAAAATCTTAAGGATATTTTAGTGCATTCCAAATTCAATACTTTTAAAGACAATACCTTAGCACAAGTATACCCTTATTTTAAACCAATTAACAGCATAAGGCATTGGGATCTCACATTTGTTATTCAGGAAAACATCTCCCTCACTACCTGTAATGTGATTTATCTGATCCAATGTAACCATTGTCAGGAAGAGTATGTGGGAGAGACGGGCAACAAATTAGTAAACCATTAGTCTTAAACAAAACTTGTACACATTTTCCCAGAATACCAAGCTCATTACGGTAGCACAACACTTCCAATAACATGGCCTAAACAATGTAGTAATTTCAGGCTTACTAGCAAATAGTACATGGTCACGCACAAAGGGTCAGAATGGAATACAGGTGGATCCAGCGACTACAGACCTGGACACCTCAAGGGTTTAATATGAGGTAAGTGGGGCACACTTGGCGGGGGGTGGCCTCAGGAACCCGCTGGCAACATTAGAAATGGATTCAGTTTGTAGGGGGGATAACTGTTGTGTAGCATTTATGTATGCAAAGCACAGGGACACTTCCTCAATATAATATTAACACACACTAATATGTGTGCTGATAGTGGTATGATATTAACATTTCTAACATCATTTGAGCACTCACCTCTTTGGACTAAGGAAGGCATCCCTGCACTAGGATGCAAATTTTTTATTTTTTTTTTAAATGCAGATACATGAATTGGCACTGCAAGGTTTTTTTGTTTAATGGGGGGATAATACAGCAGATAATCCTGTTAACATATTAGCATCAAAACCAGAAGTGGGCATAACTCACCCTAGGAATGTCGTCGACACTAGAAACAAAGTTCCTCAGATCCATCTTAATAAGTAGAGTAAAGACATTAAACTAGCATCAAAACAGGCAATGTACAAAAAACTACAATCATGCTAGCATATTAGCATCAAAACCAGAAGTGGGCGTAACACAGCCTAGGAATGTCGTCGACACTAGAAACAAAGTTCCTCAGATCAGAGTTGATGAGTAGAGTGAAGACATAAAACTAGCATCAAAACAGGCAATGTACAGAAAAAACTACAATCATGTTAGCATCAAAACAGGAAGTGGGCGTAACACAGCCTAGGAATGTCGTCGACACTAGAAACAAAGTTCCTCAGATCAGAGTTGATGAGTAGAGTAAAGACCACTTCCGGTTATCTCACTGCTGATTTCCTGGAGCTGCTAGATTCCCTCAACCTACAACAACATGTTGATGTCCCCACACATTCCAGGGGTCACACACTTGACTTGGTGTCAAGTGAGGCCAAGCACAGAGCCCTGTGGGACACCACAGGTGACGTTGTGGATGTGAGATTTTGCGCTGCCAAGGGTGACATGTTCGGTTCTGCCAGTTAGGTATGACGTGAACCAGTTATGAACAGTTCCTGAGAGTCCCATGGTGCATTGCAGGCGGTGAAAGAGGATGTTATGGTCTATTGCGTCAAAAGCAGCTGTCAGGTCAAGGAGGATGAGTATAGAAGGGGAACCAGTATCTGCCGTCATCAGAAGATCATTGGTGACCCTGACCAGGGCTGTTTCTGTGCTATGGCCAGGGCGGAAACCGGACTGAAATTTTTCAAACAGGTTACTCAGTTTGAGGTGATCATGAAGTTGTGCTGCAACTGTTTTTTTCCAGAACTTTAGAGAGGCATGGAAGATTGGAGATGGGCCCATAGTTAGAGAGAACTTCAGAGTCCATGGTGGGTTTTTTTCAATAGAGGTCTGATGACAGCAGTTTTTAAAGTAGAAGGAATATGGCCAGTCAGGAGGGATTGGTTTATGATCCGGGTGATGAGTGGAGAGACGGCAGAGATGTTGACCTTTAGCAGGGCTGAAGGGAAAGGGTCCAGGGAACTGGTAGATGGTTTCATTTTCCTGATGACGTTCTCCACCTCTTCCCGTGTGGTAGCAGAGAAGGAGCAAAGTGGCTGGACCTTCTCAGGTAGTAGGTCGACAGTTGGAGGAGGCAAGATATTCGTGATGGAGAGGTATGAACGGATATTATCAACTTTTTGTCTGAAGAAATTGATGTGCATGTTGCACCTCTGCTGTTGCACTGCTGACAGGTTCAGAGGAGAGAAATTTAAGGTCCAGGGCGAGGGCATCTGCATTGATGGTCTTCAGATTTCTGAAATGGATCTGACGTTTTGGTTTGATATGGGGGGAGAGAAAGGGCAGCTCCATTGACACTACTTTATGGTCCGAGATACCAAGATCATATACCTGTAGATTACTGATGGGGGCGAAGTTTGAAATGACCAAGTCAAGTGTGTGACCCCTGGAATGTGTGGGGACATCAACATGTTGTTATAGGTTGAGGGAATCTAGCCGCTCCAGGAAATCAGCAGTGAGATAACCGGAAGTGGGCGTAACTCAGCCTAGGAATGTCGTCGACACTAGAAACAAAGTTCCTCAGATCAGAGTAGATGAGTAGAGTAAAGACATTAAACTAGCATCAAAACAGGCAATGTACAGAAAAAACTACAATCATGCTAGCATATTAGCATCAAAACCAGAAGTCGGCGTAACTCACCCTAGGAATGTCGTCGACACTAGAAACAAAGTTCCTCAGATCAGAGTAGATGAGTAGAGTGAAGACATTAAACTAGCATCAAAACAGGCAATGTACAGAAAAAACTACAATCATGTTAGCATCAAAACAGGAAGTGGGCGTAACACAGCCTAGGAATACCGTAGAGATTAGAAACAAAGATCCTCAGATCCATCTTAATAAGTAGAGGCAAGTGAAGAAACTAGCATCAAAACAGGCAATGTACAGAAAAAACTACAATCATGCTAGCATATTAGCATCAAAACAGGAAGTGGGCGTAACACAGCCTAGGAATACCGTAGAGATTAGAAACAAAGATCCTCAGATCCATCTTAATAAGTAGAGGCAAGTGAAGAAACTAGCATCAAAACAGGCAATGTACAGAAAAAACTACAATCATGTTAGCATATTAGCATCAAAACCAGAAGTCGGCGTAACTCACCCTAGGAATGTCGTCGACACTAGAAACAAAGTTCCTCAGATCAGAGTAGATGAGTAGAGTGAAGACATTAAAGTAGCATCAAAACAGGCAATGTACAGAAAAAACTACAATCATGCTAGCATATTAGCATCAAAACCAGAAGTCGGCGTAACTCACCCTAGGAATGTCGTCGACACTAGAAACAAAGTTCCTCAGATCAGAGTAGATGAGTAGAGTGAAGACATTAAACTAGCATCAAAACAGGCAATGTACAGAAAAAACTACAATCATGTTAGCATCAAAACAGGAAGTGGGCGTAACACAGCCTAGGAATGTCGTCGACACTAGAAACAAAGTTCCTCAGATCAGAGTAGATGAGTAGAGTGAAGACATTAAACTAGCATCAAAACAGGCAATGTACAGAAAAAACTACAATCATGCTAGCATATTAGCATCAACACCAGAAGTCGGCATCACAGCCTAGGAATACCCTAGAGATTAGAAAAGTTACTCAGATCCGGCTTGAGTAGAATCAAGTGAAGAAATTAGCGTCAAAATAGGCAATGTACAGAAAAAAAACTACAATCATGTTAGCATATTAGCAACAAAACCGGAAGTAGGCGTAACTCACCCTAGGAATGTCGTCGACACTAGAAACAAAGTTCCTCAGATCAGAGTAGATGAGTAGAGTAAAGATATTAAACTAGCATCAAAACAGGCAATGTACAGAAAAAACTACAATCATGTTAGCATCAAAACAGGAAGTGGGCGTAACACAGCCTAGGAATGTCGTCGACACTAGAAACAAAGTTCCTCAGATCAGAGTTGATGAGTAGAGTAAAGACCACTTCCGGTTATCTCACTGCTGATTTCCTGGAGCTGCTAGATTCCCTCAACCTACAACAACATGTTGATGTCCCCACACATTCCAGGGGTCACACACTTGACTTGGTGTCAAGTGAGGCCAAGCACAGAGCCCTGTGGGACACCACAGGTGACGTTGTGGATGTGAGATTTTGCGCTGCCAAGGGTGACATGTTCGGTTCTGCCAGTTAGGTATGACGTGAACCAGTTATGAACAGTTCCTGAGAGTCCCATGGTGCATTGCAGGCGGTGAAAGAGGATGTTATGGTCTATTGCGTCAAAAGCAGCTGTCAGGTCAAGGAGGATGAGTATAGAAGGGGAACCAGTATCTGCCGTCATCAGAAGATCATTGGTGACCCTGACCAGGGCTGTTTCTGTGCTATGGCCAGGGCGGAAACCGGACTGAAATTTTTCAAACAGGTTACTCAGTTTGAGGTGATCATGAAGTTGTGCTGCAACTGTTTTTTTCCAGAACTTTAGAGAGGCATGGAAGATTGGAGATGGGCCCATAGTTAGAGAGAACTTCAGAGTCCATGGTGGGTTTTTTTCAATAGAGGTCTGATGACAGCAGTTTTTAAAGTAGAAGGAATATGGCCAGTCAGGAGGGATTGGTTTATGATCCGGGTGATGAGTGGAGAGACGGCAGAGATGTTGACCTTTAGCAGGGCTGAAGGGAAAGGGTCCAGGGAACTGGTAGATGGTTTCATTTTCCTGATGACGTTCTCCACCTCTTCCCGTGTGGTAGCAGAGAAGGAGCAAAGTGGCTGGACCTTCTCAGGTAGTAGGTCGACAGTTGGAGGAGGCAAGATATTCGTGATGGAGAGGTATGAACGGATATTATCAACTTTTTGTCTGAAGAAATTGATGTGCATGTTGCACCTCTGCTGTTGCACTGCTGACAGGTTCAGAGGAGAGAAATTTAAGGTCCAGGGCGAGGGCATCTGCATTGATGGTCTTCAGATTTCTGAAATGGATCTGACGTTTTGGTTTGATATGGGGGGAGAGAAAGGGCAGCTCCATTGACACTACTTTATGGTCCGAGATACCAAGATCATATACCTGTAGATTACTGATGGGGGCGAAGTTTGAAATGACCAAGTCAAGTGTGTGACCCCTGGAATGTGTGGGGACATCAACATGTTGTTATAGGTTGAGGGAATCTAGCCGCTCCAGGAAATCAGCAGTGAGATAACCGGAAGTGGGCGTAACTCAGCCTAGGAATGTCGTCGACACTAGAAACAAAGTTCCTCAGATCAGAGTAGATGAGTAGAGTAAAGACATTAAACTAGCATCAAAACAGGCAATGTACAGAAAAAACTACAATCATGCTAGCATATTAGCATCAAAACCAGAAGTCGGCGTAACTCACCCTAGGAATGTCGTCGACACTAGAAACAAAGTTCCTCAGATCAGAGTAGATGAGTAGAGTGAAGACATTAAACTAGCATCAAAACAGGCAATGTACAGAAAAAACTACAATCATGTTAGCATCAAAACAGGAAGTGGGCGTAACACAGCCTAGGAATACCGTAGAGATTAGAAACAAAGATCCTCAGATCCATCTTAATAAGTAGAGGCAAGTGAAGAAACTAGCATCAAAACAGGCAATGTACAGAAAAAACTACAATCATGTTAGCATCAAAACAGGAAGTGGGCGTAACACAGCCTAGGAATACCGTAGAGATTAGAAACAAAGATCCTCAGATCCATCTTAATAAGTAGAGGCAAGTGAAGAAACTAGCATCAAAACAGGCAATGTACAGAAAAAACTACAATCATGTTAGCATCAAAACAGGAAGTGGGCGTAACACAGCCTAGGAATACCGTAGAGATTAGAAACAAAGATCCTCAGATCCATCTTAATAAGTAGAGGCAAGTGAAGAAACTAGCACCAAAACAGGCAATGTACAAAAAACTACAATCATGCTAGCATATTAGCATCAAAACCAGAAGTCGGCATCTCACAGCCTAGTAATGTCGTCGACACTAGAAACAAAGTTCCTCAGATCAGAGTTGATGAGTAAAGACATTAAACTAGCATCAAAACAGGCAATGTACAGAAAAAACTACAATCATGCTAGCATATTAGCATCAAAACCAGAAGTGGGCGTAACAGCCTAGGAATACCGTAGAGATTAGAAACAAAGTTCCTCAGATCAGAGTTGATGAGTAAAGAAATAAAACTAGCATCAAAACAGGCAATGTACAAAAAACTACAATCATGCTAGCATATTAGCATCAAAACCAGAAGTCGGCATCTCACAGCCTAGGAATACCCTAGAGATTAGAAAAGTTACTCAGATCTGGCTTGAGGAGTAGAATCAAGTGAAGAAATTAGCGTCAAAATAGGCAATGTACAGAAAAAACTACAATCATGTTAGCATCAAAACAGGAAGTGGGCGTAACACAGCCTAGGAATGTCGTCGACACTAGAAACAAAGTTCCTCAGATCAGAGTTGATGAGTAGAGTGAAGACATTAAACTAGCATCAAAACAGGCAATGTACAGAAAAAACTACAATCATGCTAGCATATTAGCATCAAAACCAGAAGTCGGCATCTCACAGCCTAGGAATACCCTAGAGATTAGAAACAAAGTTCCTCAGATCCGGCTTGATGAGTAGAATCAAGTGAAGAAATTAGCGTCAAAATAGGCAATGTACAGAATGTAGCGTCCCCGGTTGAAATGACGGTCTCTCAAACTGATGGTTCACAATCCTTTATTTAACCTTGCCTTGTGAACTCACCGTAAGAGCTATAAAGTGTACAGAAAATAATCACCATTAGTAGCTCAGACAGCAAGTTACCTTTAACACCTTTCCTTATTCCAAAACATAAATGAATTCTTTCCTTTAAGTTCTAATATCCTTTTGTTAACGTTTTCTACATAGATTATCTTTTACACGTATATTCAATTAAACCATTTTAACAATGTGTAACAGACTGGGCCACAGCCTGCGTAGTAGGGGTCTAGGCTGCCCAATCCTCCGGACGGAGAAGGTACAGCAGGATCTAGGTCCCTGTACCCTCACCAATCGCCTCCCTAGTCTGCTACATGCACTATGTGAGCAGATCGGCTAAGGCTCCAGGACTTCCCTATCAGCGTCACGGTGCCAACCTGGAGTGTAGTACTGTTGGGGATAGCGTGATGTTTAAGTACCCACACCGTACCCCCACCCCCCGACCGAAGTACCCAGCAGTAGCAGGTGAGACGCCCCTACTCCGGAGAGAGCCTAAATAATAGAAGCAGGGTAACCACTGTACACCAGGATAGGGTAAATTGAACACATAGGCAGTTTATTCTCTGTAAGATTACTAAATTATTAGATGGAAAGAACCAAAGCTCACATAAAACAAAGGACTGCAATTACCAAATTGAGTTTCACCAACCACCTAACTCCCCTCTATTAATGAAACCCCAGCCCCAGTCACCCTACTGAGCGCTCAGTGTCTAACGGTGGAGGCTTCAAGCAAGAACTCCCGTTTACCTCCGACGGGATATTTTTTACCCTTCATATAACACGTTCGTAGTAACCTTACAACAGGACACATTCATATTAAACATGCACAACAACCTCATAACAGAAATGAACCTTATTCATTTAGCACTTTATACCACTGGCACATTGTAATAATCCGTCCGATAACATCAACACTCCCATGCGAAAGTCTGTTCAGTACATTTACTTCCAAAAATGACCGCCAGAGAAATCAGGCATCCGGGCATGCAGTTAGAACATAGCGGGCCTGCCCTGCCAGGTGGTAGCGTGCGCAGAAAATGGGGTGTGCAGCAGCGATCTTTTAAAACTCCGCTTAGTGTCCGTCACGTTAGCAGAATTCTTCTACTTCTTGGCCAAGTTGCTGATCACCCTGATGTACATTCGCCGAAATAAACTTTATTAAATATCACCTGCGTCGTTCTTGGTGCTGGAGCTGACGAGTCGTCTCTGTATAGCAGGGAAGCTACCGCGATTCCTCCAAGCTCCGGTTCCCTCTGCGCGGCACCGGGAGCAGCTCTCGTCTGTCGTTCTGGTAACACACAGCAATTTCCCTTCTCCGGAGCACCAACGTGGCTCGAACCTGCCTTCAGACTAATCTGGTCCTGTGTACCGGTTGACTACATTAAGGAATTCTCCCTACTTACTCTACATCACCCGAACGAACCAAAAAAAACCTCCTTTCCCCCTCTCTCTCCCGCCAACTCCACGCAGCCACGTTACGTCGTGACGCACCGTCACACTTGCTTTTAAACACCTTCGAATCACGAAATAAACTAAAGTAAATCATTATCAAATTGTCCGTGACCTTACATGACAAATAAAACAAAGCAGCTTGTAAATTATAACCCTTTAACACGCTTAATTTATCCGTGCTCTTTAGCACCTTGTAGTGAGCAAAAACGTAGTCCATTTTACTCGGCAAAACACCTCACAACAGAAATATTAAACATATATACATTTACAAATCAACCTTCAAAACCCACCTTGTTCCTCATCAACCAGGAGCTAAAACCATCACTGGTATTTAAGAAATTAACCAAAAAAGAATCGTAATATAACTATTCCTTTTTCACGGAACACACCTTGCTTCGACTTCCATGAAGTTTTCCCGCTACTGTGCGGTTTGCAACACTGGTTTATGGCAGCTTGTTGCTCTATGTTCCTTCAAAATAAAAGCCGTTCTTTCACAATAAAAGGCATCACTCATCTTATATACACTGAACAAAAATATAAACGCAACACTTTTGTTTTTGCTCCCATTTTTCATGAGATGGACTTAAAGATCTACAATTCATTCCAGATACACAATATTACCATTTCTCTCAAACATTTCTCACAAATCAGTCTAAATGTGTGATAGTGAGCACTTCTGCTTTGCTGAGATAATCCATCCCACCTCACAGGTGTGCCACATCAAGATGCTGATCTGACATCATGGGTAGTGCACAGGTGTACCTTATACTGCCCACAATAAAAGGCCACCCTGGAATGTGCAGTTTTGTCTCACAGCAAAATGCCACAAGCATTGAGGGAGCGTGCAATTGGCATGCTGACAGCAGGAATGTCAACCAGATCTGTTGCTCGTGCATTGAATGTTCATTTCTCAACCATAAGCCGTCTCCAAAGGCGTTTCAGAGAATATGGCAGTACATCCAACCGGCCTCACAACCGCAGACCACGTGTAACCACACCAGCCCAGGACCTCCACATCCAGCAGGTTCACCTCCAAGATCGTCTGAGACCAGCCACTCAGACAGATGATGCACGGCCCCATGTTGCAAGGATCTGTACACAGTTCTTGGAAGCTGAAAATGTCCCAGTTCTTGCATGGCCAGCATACTCACCGGACATGTCACCCGTTGAGCATGTTTGGGATGTGCTTGACCGGCGTATACGACAGCGTGTACCAGTTCCCACTAATATCCAACAACTTCGCACAGCCATTGAAGAGGAGTGGACCAACATTCCACAGGCCACAATTGACAATCTGATAAACTCTATGCGAAGAAGATGTGTTGCATTGCATGAGGCAAATGGTGGTCACACCAGATACTGACCGGTTATGAGTCCCCAGACCCCCAATAAAGCAAAAAACTGCACATTCCAGGGTGGCCTTTTATTGTGGGCAGTATAAGGTACACCTGTGCACTACCCATGATGTCAGATCAGCATCTTGATGTGGCACACCTGTGAGGTGGGATGGATTATCTCAGCAAAGCAGAAGTGCTCACTATCACACATTTAGACTGATTTGTGAGAAATGTTTGAGAGAAATGGTAATATTGTGTATCTGGAATGAATTGTAGGTCTTTAAGTCCATCTCATGAAAAATGGGAGCAGAAACAAGAGTGTTGCGTTTATATTTTTGTTCAGTATAGTTAAACAAGGAATAACATTTGTAATCAATAAATGTAATAAACGAAATATTAATACGGTCATTTACACTCCCACCAAATCATTAGAGCTCAAATGGGAACCAAACGGAGTGATAATGATTTCCTAATGAAGAAATGACCTGTAACCGTTGACCTGTAAACATTACATTGTATGAAAACACAGTTTACATGACAGAATAAACCTTAAACTTCAGAATGTAATTAAACAGTCTCCAATAGCAAAACCAGTTTCTGCACTGGGCGTTCCACTACAGAAGGTTTACTGTAACATTGTCCTTTGTCCATCTTCCTTTCTCCAAAACGAAGCTTTACCTTTCTTACAAGTCCATCTTTGTCAGTTGTTGTGTCCATTACACGTGCTAATCTCCATTCATTGCGTGGCAAGTCATCCATTTTCTCCATCACAACATCTCCAACCTTCAAGTTTCTCCTTGGAGAGTGCCATTTCTGTCTTGTTGTGATGTTAGACAGATACTCCTTTTTCCAACGTGACCAAAACTGTTCTGATAAATACTGCACCTGCCGCCACCTTTTCTGTGCATAAATGTCCTCTTTAATGAATCTACCTGGCGGGGGCATAGATGACCTTGACTTCATCATTAGCAGGTGAGTGGGTGTTAATGGCTCGGGACTGTTTGGATCACTTAAGTTGTCCACTGTAAGAGGCCTGCTGTTGACAATCGCCATTGCCTCATAAAAGAATGTCCTTAATGATGTGTCGTCCATTCTGCCTGATGAAAGAGAAACTGTTGAGCGCAGAACATTTCGGACAGTCCTGATTTGCCTTTCCCACACACCTCCTGTGTGGCTTGAATGAGGAGCGTGCATTTTGAAGTCGCATTGTTTCTCAGCAAGAAACGCAGTAATGCGATCACAGTCCATTTGTTTCAATGCTTCTTGCAGCTCATTTTTTGCGCCAACAAAGTTACTTCCTTGATCACACCTTATCTCACTGACAGCTCCTCTGATGGCTATGAAACAGCGGAGGGCATTTATAAAGGCGTCCGTGGTCATGTCGTCTAACATTTCCATGTGCACTGCTCTGCAGCAAAAGCATGTAAAAATAAGTCCATAATGCTTGTTCACCTTACGAGCTTTCTTAGTTAGAAAAGGGCCAAAACAGTCCATTCCACAGAATGTGAATGGTGGAGCTGGATCTAAACGCTGGACTGGGAGATCAGCCATTTTCTGTTCCTCAGTACCCCTTCTGAGTCTGCGACACCTTACACATTTCTGTATAAAGTTTCTTACAGCTTTGTTGATGCTTGGAATCCAAAATCCATTTGATCTGATTTCATTGATTGTCAGTCCCTTTCCTTGGTGCTGCACTTTACTGTGGAAATGGCTGATTATTAGCTGAGTGACATGGTTACCCTTTGGAATTATCACTGGGTGTTTCAATATAGAGGAGAATGAAGCATCTTTAAGTCTTCCTCCCACCTTGAGGAGTCCATCACTATCAAGAAAGGTATCCATTTGATACAGTTTGCTTTTGTAGGGGAGTTCCTTTCCATTTTTAAGCAACTTTATCTCCACTGCATACTCCCTGGCTTGTATGTCTTTCAGAATAACATGTTGTGCGTTTTGTCTTTCTTGTACAGTACTGTGGCTTGTTGTTTTCTCTCTCTTAGCACAGCGAATGAGGCGAGCTAGGGCTTGAGTGGCCTTGTACCATGATGAAAATTTTGTTAACCTCTCTGATAAACCTTTCTTCTCTGCTTTGAGGGTGTTCAGTGTATGTACCCTTTTGACTTCTGGATCCCCGAGTAGTATGTTTTCGGCAATTCCTGAAGCTGGAGGAACTTCCTTCTCCCACAGAAACTGTGGCCCTTTGAACCAGACTGATGTTATAAGCTCACCCACACTGGAACCTCTGGAGGCGATGTCTGCAGGATTCTGGTCAGAAGGCACATATCTCCACTGCTGAGGGAAGCTGTTAGTCCTTATCTTTTGAATTCTGTTGGAGACAAATGTGTGAAACCGACGTGCTTCATTATTAATGTAGCCTAAAACTACCTTTGAGTCAGTCCAGAAGTACTCTTCACTCTGTGTCAATCCAAGCTCGTCCCTTAACATGTTACTTGCATTAATGGAGACAACCGCAGCTGTCAGTTCAAGATGTGGGATTGTTGTTATCTTGATAGGAGCCACTCTAGTCTTTGCTGTAACTAAAGCACAATGCACTTTATCATCTTGGTTTATATGTTTTAAATAAGAACACTGGCCATAGCCATGTGAGCTGGCATCAGAAAAATGATGCAACTCTCTTTTCACTATTTGCCCAAAGTCTGTAGGAACATAACAGCGTGGAATTGTGATTTTCTGTAAGTTCCTTAAGTCACTGTTCCAATTGTCCCACACTGGCCTTAATTCACTGGAGAGGGGGTCATCCCAGCCTGAGCCTTGTTTGCAGGTCTCCTGAAGCACCCGTTTGCCTGTGAGCACAAAGGGGGAGATGAATCCCAGTGGGTCGTAAAGAGATGCGACAGTAGATAGGATGCCACGCCGTGTAGCAGGTTGTTCGTTGGTTCGAAAGCGAAATCTGAGTGTGTCTGATTCAATATGCCAGTGAATGCCTAGCGCTCTTTCAAGTTTAGAGTCATTGAGTGTCAGATCACATGCCTGCTGTGAAGGAGCACGTTCAGATGGTGGGATGCTGTTTAACACAGTTTGGTCGTTGCTTACAAACTTGTGCAGTCTGAGGCCACCTGATGCGCAGATTGTCTGAGCATCTTGGGCGAGCTGAACAGCTTCTTTGATGCTTGCAGTGCTTGTCACCCCATCGTCCACATAAAAATCTTTCATTATGAACTGAGATGCAAGGGGGAACTGTGTCTCATTTTCTTTGGCAAGATACTTTAAACCGTAATTTGCACATCCTGGTGATGATGAAGCGCCGAAGAGGTGAACCTTCATTCGGAATTCTTGGGGCTCTGTGTTCATGTTGCCATTTTTCCACCATAAAAATCTTAAATAGTCTCTATCTGATTCATGCACAAAAAATTGGTGGAAAATTTTCTTAATGTCGCACAACAATGCAACTTCATGCAGTCTAAATCTGATGAGAACTCCATTTAGATTATTTAGCAAATCTGGGCCAGACAGCAGATGGTCGTTCAGACTGGTACCTTTTTACTTAGCTGAGGCATCGAAGACTACCCTCAGTTTGTCTGGTTTCTGGGGATGATATATCCCGTGGTGGGGAATATACCACCTTTCTCCTTCCTTTGCTTCACTTTCCACTTCCTCTGCTTTTCCTCTTTCTAGGACTTCATTCATAAACTTCACATACTGCTCCTTATGCCTTTGGTCCTTTGACAGTTTGTTTTTGAGACTTTGAAGTCGCCCAATGGCCATTTGCTTGTTGTCCGGTAAGAGTGGTCGTTCTTTAAATGGAAGTGGCATTTCGTAATGTCCTTCAGTATTTTTATAAATTCCTTCCTTTAATGTCTTTAGAAAGAGAATGTCGTCTTGAGACACTGACCTGTTGTCCTTGACGTCATCCTTGAAGTCTGACTCGAGAACCTTAAGTGCATCAGCTGGAGTCACTAGGGGGAGCTCTTTTACTGTTATTTTGTGACACACAGTGCTGAAGGAGTCATTGTGAGATGATGTGGGGCCAACAATACTCCAGCCCAATGCTGTGCGGACTGCATAGGGTTCGTTCTCCTCTCCTAATATTACCTGCCTCGGAGCCAGAGCCTTTGAGCAATTGTAGCCAATTAAAAGGCCAACTTCACATCCTAGATGCAGGGGAATCTCATTCACTATCTCCTTGAGATGATTCCATCGTTTTGCTGTTTCATAAGTAGGAATGTGAGAGCGGTTAACTGGTATACAGTCTTTGGTGTAAGCTGGAGGGAGTTCAATTGTTTCCGTGGAGTTGTAGCCTCTCACCTTGAGACCTGAAACACGTTCGCTTGGTACAACAGCATCTTTACCCAGCATTGTAGTGAGCCTTAATCTTATTGGAGTGGACTTTGCCTTGAGATCATTGGACACATCTTGGTCTATGAACACTGTGTCACTCTGAGTATCTAAGAGTGCATAAACAAGCTTCTCTGTACCTGGAAGTTGCTCTGAAGAGACCCATACTGGTACAATTATGGAAGTGCTGACACATTGTTCATTGTTTTCAACATTGAGAGACAGGGTAGTTGCAGTATGCTCTGTGTTGATCTGAATTGAGTCTGTAGTTGAATTTTTCTTGTCGTAGTTGAAGTCGTGCAGACAGGTAGGGTGTTTTTTCTTGCACATTTCACACACAAGTCTGTAACGACATGCCTTTGCACTGTGTCCTGGTTTGAGACAACCATAACAGAGCCTTTTGTCCTTTATGTATTTCCTTCTCTCTTCAAGTGACTGGACCTTAAACCGTGGGCAAACATGAAGTTTGTGTCCATTGTCTTGACAGAGCATGCATGGTAGTTTAACATTCAATCTTTGTTTTGCATTTTCTGTCTCTGTTAACACCTGCGTGTGGAGGACACTTGAGGTAGGCCTTTTTTCCCTTTGTAAGTTCCTTGCAGTGGCTGTGGTGAAGTCTGTAGAATGGAGAGCCTGGAATGATGTGATTGGGTTGCATACAATCTCTGATTCAGAAGACATGAACTCAGCAAAGTGCTTTAAACCAGGAAATTTTCCATTATCTCTCATAAACTGAGTAGCTTGACGATTCCACCTTGCAGCAGCCCAATTTGGTAACTTTTGAACAAGTTTCTGGTTCTCCTCACAATCGTTGAGAATGTTTAGGCCTTCAATGTAAGGCATCGCCTCATGGCATGTTTGAATGAAATCAGCAAATGCCCTAAATCCTTTAGAGTCATTTGTTTGTATCTTTGGCCATTTTGACAGCTTTTCTCTAAACGCTTTCTGAACAATAAATGGATGTCCACACCTTTGATTGAGGCGTTCCCATGCATCCTTATATGCTTCGCTGTCATTCCTGTAGAAGATGCCATCAAGTGTTTGTCGCGCTGCACCTCCCACATATTTCTATACAAGTTGTATAGTTTGTCAGCAGATGAGATGTTCTTCTTGTCAATGAGGGCAGTAAATGAAGCTTTCCACTCAATGAACTGTAGTGGGTCACCTGTGAACATGAATGGCTCTGGTATTGGCAGCCTGTTCATGGAGATACTGTCTTGTACTGCTTGAGTTAAATAAATGACGTCTGCTTGAGGAGGTGGGGTGGAGACTACATTATTTGTAGGAGCTTGAACATAAGTGGAAACTGCGGGGGGCTTCTGATCCCTTCTGCTATGGTCAACAGAATGAACACTCTTCTCACCTTTGATTTCCTGGTCATAAGTCATTAATCTAGCTCGTGTAGCCTTTACTTCCTTTTCAGCCTTTAATCTCTGTAACTCACGTTTCTGTATTTCAAGCTCCTTATTTTGCCTTTCCTCTAGGAGTTGAATCTTCTCCTTTTGTTTTTCCTCTTCTAGTAGCACTTCATACTCTACTTCTTTGGCTGCTAATTCTGCGGCAGCTTCTGCCCTCTTTCCAGCTATTACTGAGCTTGCAGAGCATGACTTACTGGCAGTAGAGTACTTACTGGATCGTGGGAGAGAGGAACTGTAGATGGATTGAGCGTACTCTGGATGGAGAAGCTCGCGGAGACGTAGCTTCACTTTATCACTATCACCGTCATTGTCGTCACCGTTCACTGTTTTTAATGCAGCCCCCATTAAAAGGTCATCTGCCTTAGAAAATGCTGAGACTCAGGAGGATAATGGATATAGTGTTGCCAGTGCATTTTAAAACAATTAATGGTGTGTCTTTTAAAAATCCTTACAATAATCCTAAATCTAACCTAACCCTAACCCTTGTCAAATGCTCGGATCAGGCAGAAACATTGGCTCTACGTGTTCTACGCCCCCTAGATTCACAATCTGCTGTCATCGCAAAAGTTAGCTTGATAGCATGCTAGCAACTATCTAGCTCATATCTGGCCAAAACTTTGGATCTACACGTTTTGCGCCTCATAGATGCACAATCCGCTGCCATCTCAAAAGTTAGCATGCTAGCATTTAGCATATCTTAGCATGCCCAGATCTGGCTGAAACGTTGGATCTACACATTCTGCGCCTCCTACATGCAGAATCTGCTGTCATCTCGAAAGTTAGCATTTTAGCATCCAAACCGGAAGTGGGCGTATCTCCGCCTAGGAATGTCGTAGAGACTTGGAACAAAGTTCCTCAGATCCCTCTTGATGAGTAGAGTCAACCGATAATGTGCCTATAGAGAAAAAAGTTAACTATTTTTGAATATCTCAGAAATGGAGCAAGATAGACTTCCTTTGCACGCATGTACACGTAGGGGCCAGGCCACGCCCCCAGCCATGCCCAAAAATCGGATGGGACGGATGACACTTTATTAAAATATTTCTTAAAGGGCCCTGACATCCCCCACCCTAGACTGCCCTACCTCCTATGAAAAATCCATATGGATCAGGCCCTGTGGACAATCCTGGGGAGGGTCCCCAACAGGAGACCCATAGTCTCAGATTGTGGCAGTAATACATTCAATACAGCACAATACATAGATAATTTTCTTCAGTTTCACAATGACACAACAGTTATTTGAAGGACATATGATTTCATTAACAAATGACAGGATATTCAATTTCAGACAGATGCATTCTTATTCACAATAGATATCAACAGTTTATATATAAATATATCCACCACATTAGGCTTTGAAGCAGTAACAA
This sequence comes from Brienomyrus brachyistius, assembly GCF_023856365.1. Classification (NCBI taxonomy): domain Eukaryota; kingdom Metazoa; phylum Chordata; class Actinopteri; order Osteoglossiformes; family Mormyridae; genus Brienomyrus; species Brienomyrus brachyistius. The sequence goes on along the minus strand of NC_064544.1, from coordinate 7,894,550 downwards.
AAGCCTTTTTAAAATACCCTGATTCAAACAGATCAGATATACATTCTCCAGCTGTTAGAAATTAATCTCACTAGAAATGATTTTCAGTTTCATAACCAAATATACCTCCAGACACAGGGAACAGCAATGGGAAAGAAGTTTGCCCCAGTGTATGCCAATATTTATATAGCATCCGGGGAGGATACACATGAAAAATTTCAACATCTCCTTAGTCTATATTACAGGTATCTGGCTGATATATTTGGTACATGGCAACATGGAAAACCACTCTTTGACCTCTTCAAAAACACAATGAACATATATTACTCTAATATTACAGTCAAATACAAAATCAATTCCCAGTTCATAGACTTCTTAGATACAACAGTTCTTTTCAGCCAACCCATAAATGGTAACAGGACTCTCGAAACTAAGGTTTACTTTAAAGACAGACACAGCCTACTCTATAAGACCAGTTATCACCCAAAACACACATTTGCAGGATTAATCAATCCCAGCTCATCAGATTTCATTGCCTCTGTACAAACAGGATTTTGAGGCAGCCTTAGACAGAAAATATACTAAACCGTTTCTTAGGGGAATTAAAGCAGAGACACTCAGGACTATAAGAAATAAAAAACTACCCTCTTCAACAAATTTACATATCCCATTAATCACCATATATTCTTCTAATGCCATTACATTAAACAATAACCTCAGGAGAGGTTTTTCAAAGGTCCAACAGATTTCCCTCAATTGCAGAACTATAAAATCATTTCAGCTTATAGAAAAAACATAAACCTTAAAGACTTCTGTCACATTGGGGCCTGGAACCATACCTGTAATAGCAAACCTATGGCACTCATGCAGCATTTTCACCAACAGGGACTGCAGAACATCAGGTTCTCTGGCCTGGAGGCTAATAACTGGTCACAGGCACAGAGAATAAGAAAGGAGCATGTGTGGATTCAAAGGCTAAAGACATGGGTCCCCCTAGGTTTCAACCAAAAGTAAGGAAGGCGGGGTAGGTCGGAGGGAGGCAGAGGGACCTAAAACAGGCAAAAATCAGTCACCCATGTTTCGTTTTGGGGCACTTGATTAGCACTTACCCCCAGGTTGAAAAAATAGATTAGCAATGAAATTATTATTAATAAAATGTCTTTTTTTCCTAGTAAGAGTAGAGTCCAGGGACACTCCTGAAATCAAAATGCGCCTATATAGAAAAAAGGTAACATTTTTTTTTTATATCTCAGAAATGGAGATGGACTTCTTTCATACGCATGATGTGTATGTGTGAGACCAGGTGCTCAGCACCCCCCTGGGGGGTGCAACCATGTCCATTGCACCCCCCTCTCGCATTACCCCATTTACATAGAGGTCTAACCGCACAGAGCTTTAGCAAAAACTGCCAACTACAGCTCCAAGCCCACTAAGCAACTGACAGCCAGGCAATTCTAGGCAGGGATGCCAGTGGATGGGAAGGGGAAAGAGTGGGCACCAGATGGCAGGCCCGTGCACCTAACCTCCCCCTAACCATAAGGACCCCCCTTGAATCAACTGATTGTAAAACAGGAGTTGTAGGGTGATCGCCTGGATTGAGGCAACTACAGGGGATCACACTGCTTTCAGTGACGGGTAAGGTCCTTGCTAGGGTCATCCTTAGCAGGATTCATAATTACTTGCTTGCCTGTCAGCCACCAGAGAAGCCTGGTTTTGCACCTCAGAAGTCTACCATCGACCATATTGTGGCAATGAGGGTTCTCACTGAGCTCAACCATGAATATTGGCAGAGGTTCTTTGCAGCCTTTGTTGATTTTTGTGAAGCGTTTCACTTGGTTGATTGAGTTGCCCTGTGGGACATCTTGAGACTTCACGGGATCCCCCCGAAGTTGCTGGGCATCATGGCCGGCCTGTACACTGGTACTGATAGTGTGCAGAGTTCTGCATTTCACCAGGGGTGTGTTCTTGCTCCTACTCTAGGACATGGGGTCCAGCAGCTGTGCAGCATCCTTTGGTGAAGAAAGATTTATTGATCTTGACTTTGCCAACAATGCTGTGATCTGAGCGGAGCCAATGGAGGCTCTGATCAGGGCTCTCGAGAGACTGTGAAGAGTCCGAGTGTCTAGATAAAGACCAAGATCCAGGCATTTAATGACTTCTTAGGCACAGCCTTCTGTAGTGTGACTGTCTATAGGGAGAAGGTTAACCTTGTAGAGAGATTAATTTATCTCAGCAGCAGTGTTTATGCCTCTGGTGACTACCTATGAAGTCAGCAGACCGTTTGGAAGAGCACAGGAGCTCATGAGGTTGCTGGAACGGGGTGTGTGGTATTCCTGATATCTGAAAGAGGAAGGTTCAAGTCTCCCTGCCTTGCTGTATGGCTGCGAGACATGGATGCTATCCAGTTAAGCGGAGATGAAGTTTGGACTCTGGTACTGTCTCTCTTTGGAGAATCCTTGGGTACTGCTGATTTGACTTAGTGTCACCGTGTGGTAGGTGCGGCAACATGCTGCATCAGGGAATGCTCCCCAACCTGGTGCTTGGGCTGCCAGGAAGTCAATTTTTTGATACATTGCTAAGTATGAAGCTTTTCAACATTTTGCATCTCCACAATGCAAAACATGCATTTTTGTGATTTGGGTGCCCGTTTCGCTAAGTTTGCATATGGGGACACTTAGGTTGCTGAAAAATTGAAATTTTGACGTGACAGTTTTTCAACATTCTGTATCCCTGAGAAGCAAAACACATTTACTAGAGCAATTGGATTCATGATCTAAATTTAACAAAAATGACAAGTTTCCTTTTTTTGTAGGAAATTATACCCTTTTAATTCATACTAGCATCTACATAATGGTTGTTGAATACTTCACAATATATTAAATTGAGATGGTATGGTACATGCATACAATCCAAGCTGTATGAGAACCCACAGTCACCAATACACAATGAAAAACAAATAAAATCCCTCAAAAAAAGAAAAAAATAAGCAATGAAACAGTTGAGTGCTGTATAGACAAGCACATCAGCTTTAATACAGCGGGGAGCTATAGGGTTCATCTCCAGCAATGTCTCGTTTCTTATCGAGGAAAAAGGGGGAAAAGTCACAGTCACACGCGAGTGCCACTCACACGAGACATCACTATAAACACTCTCTCGTGATGCTTTGCCAGAAAGTACTCATTTGCTGTGCCTTGCTTGAGCCCCAGGGGTTAAAATAAATGTTTTGAGACATGTATTCCTGTAGATCATTTCAACTAAAACTTCCAGAAATGGCCAGATATCCACAGAGATTAACATTTAGCACACTTCACCCACCATTACCCATGTGAAACGTTTTAACCACCTGACGTGACTTTTTGTGCATTACAAGCCCTAAGTCCCTAGTGTGCCTGAGCACCAATGGGAGACTTAACAGGGTTACCCCAACAGTCATTTCAAGCAGCCTTAACCACATTTAAGTGTATCAACAAAATTGTTTATACCTTAGCAAAAGGTAACACAGCTCAAGAATGCACACTACTCAAAACATTTCTTTTGCTTTTGCAATTAAAGAAAAGGAAAAAAAAAACATTACTTTTAATATATTAACATTGCTGGAGTAAATTTAGTGTTCCTAAATCAAATCTGTGTAATCCATTGATTTCTCTTTCACAGAAAGAACTTAGATACCGGGGCTTGACAAGGTATACAGTAAGCAAAGGGAGTGTTATCAAAATAATAATAATAATAATAATAATAATAATAATAAGACATTCAAGTACAGTAAGATTTCTGCTTGAAAATACAAAACTATGTGGGAAAGCATTAAAATCATGTGTCAATCAGAATGGCATTAAAAAAAGCTGAAGTGCTAGATCACCTTTTGTTCCTTCACCAAACATTTACCAGCACCACTGCTGTCTAGAAACAGTTGCCAAGGTGGCTGTATGGGCAGCGCCCAGCCTACTGAACAGGATGACATCCCTCTTCAGTGAGAGGGACTATGGCTCCTTGTGTTTCTGGGTACCAGACTGCAGCTAAGCTCCTCCTACAGCAGCATCTCAGATGTTGCACAGAGGCAGTACAGCTGAAGTCACGCCCCCTTACTCTCCATAATCCTGAGTCAACATATTGCTTCTCTTCGACGTTCATTTCTTCTTTTCTTCAAAACGTTTGCATTAACAGAAAAAAAAAGTTTTACATCCACAGACACAGGAAAGCCTTTTAAAGGTTTTCTTTAAATATATAAACTTCTCCATTAGAAGCTGGGTCAGCTTTTGCTTTTCAGTTTTTTAGTATGTTTTTAAAGATTTTATTTCTAGTGTGCATATCTTTCTCCATCATCATACATTAAACATGGAGTCTTTTTAGGTCCAGACTGATCAAAGCATCCATTTGGTGCGTTTAGTCCACGGCCCTTTAAAAGGTAACAGCTGAGGTCAAGCTCAGTTGTGCTGCAATGTATTGGACTCTATAGGAGGGGCAGAGTCATACAGAGTGTCTGTGTCATGTGTGGGCTCTCCAGCAAGTGTGCATGGGTTTGACAATGTCCCTGCTCCACAGTCACAGAAAAACCTATAGTGAAGAGAAAGTTATTAATATCCCTGAATGGAACTATTAAAAGTCACAATGCAGTTAAATTCTTGCACAGTTCAAATGTAACCTATTGACTGTTTATTACAAAGAACTACTAGGCATGAGCAATACAAACTGACAAAATGTCATTTTCATGATTATGAACATATCATCAGTTTGAGTATTCTATCGTGATATAGCCTAAATACTTGTTTCCTTGTGTAATTAACAGTTGCGTACAAGTCTGTTGTTTGTATAATTCTATTTAGTGCAGCTGCACTAACCTGTCGTGCCGAATGAACTCAACATCATGTCCTTGATGGCACTTCTTGATGCAGTTCAGGCAGATGGCATTACGGTCCGTGGTGTTGCATGTGTGACACCTACAAGAGATGAAATGGAGGTTTTGATTGGTTGATATGCTCATCAGATAAAAATGTATGCTGTTGGGGGTTGGGGGCATTTACCTATAAAAATCGTGCATCGGGTAGCTGGTGTAACTGGAAATCTTATACAGGCACTGCCCCCTAGAGACAGCTTTTTCAATGGCATCTTGGTTGTTCATTATCTTGTTATCTGTGGAGGAAAATGCACAGTCAAAACAACTAGAAACTCAAAATGCTAATGTTGGAAATATCCACCAGCAGATGACCTCTGTATGAAACTGTACATGGAACATCTTATAGTCCCTCCTCTTCTTTTCTTTCTAGATTTAAACTCCCATCTGGAGGAAATATCTGGTATTTTTTTAGAAAATCAATGCCCTCTACCTGTCAGTTGGACTCATTTCCTACTTATATGGTTAAATCCTGTTTGCCCTCTCTTTCCTCTCTGGTAACTAACATCATGCATTCCTTCCCTATTGCTGGTCTCATTCCTTTATCTCTCGAAACAGCCATCATAGAAAGAAAGAAACCTGGACTCTTACAACATAAATTTTCTTCCAATCTCAAATTTACCTTTCATCTCTAAAATCACTTGAAAAAACTGTCCAGCCTCACACCTACTCTCCTAGTAGGTGGTAGTGTAGTGGATTTAAGCTGAATCTTCAGAGTAGCAACAAGTCTGTGGTCAGAATTCACAAACTAGGCATTTCTGTAGACCCTGCAGTTCTGAAGGAGCTTCCAATGTCTGCCAGCGTGGATGTGATCGATCTCCTTCGCTGCACCACCAGCATTGGAGTACCAAGTCCAATGATGCGGCTCAGGGCAATAGAACCAGGATCCAGCGACGGGCAGCCCCGACCTTTCGCAAAGTCAAGGAACATGGAGCCACTCTCACCCTGGTCTCCAGACCCATGGGGACTGAAACAGTCCTGAGAGCCAGCCCTGTCAGTGCCAGTGGTCACTTTGAAGATGTTACCCATAACCAGAGTGTCACCTCGTGGGCACTCTTCAACCACTAAGTGAAGTTGTGAGTAAAATGTCTCCCTCAATGAGACATCACTTAATGTGATCAGAGCATATACTGAAACAACAGACAAGACACCCAAGGAGTGCCTTAGCCGGAGTCTCATAATACACTCATTGAAAGGAGTGACATCAGACACCATCAGGAGGAGCCGATCTGCTACAGCAATGGCTACTCCCCGAGTATGGCAGCCATCAGTCTGACCAGACCAAAAGTAGGTATACCCACCTACAGCCACTCCCCAGTCTGCGGGACTGTTGCTACCAAAATGCGGAGTTTACGAAGCTTCCCCGACAGCAAAGAAAGATGACAGAGAGAGACAAGATGTTCCATGTGCCCACCCAGATGGGCCACATCAAACTGGGACCCAAGGGCCGCCATGCAGCAGGCAACGCCTCAGCACCACACCAGCCCCAATCCCCAACAGGCCTGACACTTTTAGCTCTCTGACGGTTTCAACTCATCTGGGTATGAGGCTCCTGAAGGCCTCTCCCATCCCCTTCATGGTGCATGCAGCTTTCCTTTGGGTAGCTGCAGCAAAGCTACTCCTGTGGAGAGCAGACGGGTATCGTGCCTGTTTATATCGAGCAGTTGCGAGTTGTTTTATGGTGGCTGGAGTGCAAATCCCGCCACCAACCCCCCAAATATTTTTCCTTGCAAGTAGAAGGATTGCTTTCAGGGCTGGATGCAGTTTAACATCATACCCAGGACATGTTCTTGACACCTTAAAATTTAATAACATTTTTTATAAAATCTTAAAGCTGACAACACTGCTATTCTTGTACCTGCTCTAGTTATAACTGATATTGATTATTGTAATTCTATCCTCTCTGGTCTTCCTCACTACCTCCTCCACAAATTTCAACTGGTTCAGAATGCAGCTAACGCTTGTATCATTACCAGAACCCCTTCTATAGAAAACATCACTCCTGTCATTTAGCATCTTCACTGGCTCCCTGTTAAATATCACACTGAGAAGCAAAATTTTAAAATCACTTTCAAGACAATCGATAATCTGGCACCTCTGTATATCTCTGATCATCTACATATCTCTATTCTTTCAGTCTAGCTAACCAGCCTAACCCTAACCCTAACCCCAACCCCTCATCTCAAACTCTCTACCAAAACTTTTGGAACGTTGATTTTCTTCCTACCTTTAAATCTCACCTTAAAGCACATGCCTGTTCTGTATAGTATTTCAATGTTGTATTAACATTGGTTTTATTGCAACTATTTTTATTATATATATATATATATATATATTTATTATGTGACTGTTCAGTAATGTGTATATAAGGTCCTTGAGTGTCTTGAAAGGCACCTAAATATAAAATGTATTATAATTAAAATCAGGTCTGGTCTTTCAAAAGCCATAAACCTATGGGCACAGAACAGAGAAAGGAGAGGAACAGAGCAGAGTATTCAGTTACCTTTCATTGTCACATTGACACCAGAGGCGAGGAACAAGCCTCCAAAGCGGTTGTTGAAAATTTGATTTCCTTCCAGAGTTGCAGTGGCATGATTGGTGATCTCAATCCCTACAATAAAGAAACAGCAAAGTCTAAAATCTTATACAGTGGCTTGCAAAAGTGTTCAACCCCCTTGAAAGTCATGACAATTGTCTGAAGTATAAAATTTATATACACAATTTTCTCAAAAACACTTTTGAGTACTGTTGAGTACTCTTTTGCTCCAGTATATTTTTCAAGGCCCAAATAGGTCAGTTGTTTTAATATCATTAAAAAAACAAGAAAATCATTATAAATGCTGTTTGCCTAAGTATTCAACCCCTATGCTTTGGAAATTGCAGGTTTACACAAATGACAAATTAATTATAACTGACACCAAAATGAAAGTTAAATATGATTAAGTACTACTTAGTCTTGATGTTTCCCCCCAAATACGAAAAAGGCCCTTTGGAAGGGTAATTGTCTTTCTTGGACAATCACTGCAAAAATTAAGACAAATGAGCATTCTCCTGATGTGACTGAAGTCACTGCAATGCAGAAGGCAGGAAATGGCTACATAAAAATACCGACGAGACTGAATGTCCCGATAAGCATTGTTAGATACATCATCAGAAAGTAGAAGGTTCATCACAGCTCCCAGACCATTACTAGAACAGCAAGATGTCGACTGGTGAGAGAAAGCAACTAAAAATCCACCCACTCTCAGAAGTCTGTAATGCTCTTTGGCTGAAACTGGAGTGAAGGTGCATGGGTCCACAATTTCAAGAGCTCTTCATAAAACAGGCCTCTACAGGAGGGTAGCAAGAAGCCATTCCTTATGAAGATCTACATAATACATATGGCTTTTGCCTCAAAGCATGAGAAAGACCCAGTTAAGATGTGAGAGACTGTTTTAAGGTCAGATGACACCAAAACAGAACTTTTTGCCAGACTTCTAAAAGGTATGTATGGTGCGAAAGTAGCACTGACCATGCCTGAAGAATCACCGTACTTATGGTGAAATATGGTGGTGGCAGCCTCATGCTATGGGGATGATGCTTATGTGCTGGGACTGGGAATCTTCTCATAGTTGAAGGGACAATGAATGGGCACAAATACCACACAGTGTTGCAGAACTTTTTTCAGTCTGCTATGAACTAATGGCTCAGGAGAAGATTCATCTTTCAACATGAAATTGACCCTAAGCATAAGGCCAAAGCGACACGGCTCAAAAAGAGGAAGGTGGATGTTCTGGAATGGAGTCAAGGCCCTGATCTTAACCCTATTGAGAATGTGTGGCACTGTTTGAAAGCTGCTGTCCAGAGTTGCTGTCCCCCCAACCTAGAGCATCTCTATTCATTCTGCCAAGAAGAACGGAGGAGAATCACTCCTGCATGATGCGCAAAAGCAGTACGTACTTCAAAAAAAATTAAGGCTGAAAACGGTTCTCAACAAAAATTAATGTGTAGAGATTAAATACTTATGCTAAACACTAAACTGTGAGTTTTTCTTCAATTAAATATATACAGAAAATGGTTTAGTTTGACATTTATAAATGGATTGTTATGACATTGTGTGAGTTCACACAAAAATACTGAATGGATAAATATGTGTACAAATCCTTTGTCAGGCAGAAAATTATGATTCAAGGGGCTTAAATACTTCTGCAAGCCACTGTACAAAAAATGTACTAATGAAAGGTTGGAGAGGAGCACAGCTAGACTAAACAGGCAGGTACAATGACATTACAAGGTCGACCCCCACCTGCAGCAAAGCCATCAAATATCCTGTTTTTCCTGAGCACAGGATGACTGTTGGTGCTGATGAGGACACCAGCTTGGGCATTGCGGAAGATGTCGTTCTCCTCCAGCAAACCTGCACAGGTAAGGTGTGGCAGTCGTTCTACTCATAAAACAGGGCTGACTTACAGCTTAAGATTGATTGCTAAAACAGATGATCTGAAAGGCTGTAGGGTGGAGAAAACCCCAGACCATTCATGCCTTTATAATGTCCATCACAGGCAGGGAAACTGACTTTATGTTTACAGAAATAGACTAAACTGATGCGACAGAGAAATATCTCCCATAATGTGATAAAACTGATGGCCTTTTATTATGGATGTAAACAACATTATGCATACCTCGACCACCATTGAATATGCATATTCCACCATCTCTACCATCATGGATCTTGTTCCTGCGAAGTGTAGGGTTGCTGTCTGTCTTTATCCACACACCAGCCATAGCATTGTCAAAGATCTCATTGTCCTCAATGAAACCCAACCCTGAGGACAGAATAGGCAGTGACAGAGGGCAAACTGAAGCCAGCCATACAGCTAGCCATCCTTCTGAAGCAAATGAGAAATTATGCTGAGGTCTCTGAACTGCAGCTTTTGCACTGAAAGTTTGTAAACAACTACCAATTAATAGGGAACAGTTTATAACATTTCCAGAAGGTATCACAGTGACCCAATGGACACTGAGCCAGAAGACCGTGTAACGGTACTGTCGAGAACCTGAATTCCAGCTCCTTACCAGAGTTGTATACCAGAATGCCACCATTCTGCCCCCCCCAGATCTTATTCCGCCGAATCTTGGGGTTGCTACCAGTTCTGCAGGAGAAAAACAGGCAGCAGTGATTCCTTTGTAATTTCTGGACAATGCTACAAATACTGCAGTGTCAGGTTGTGAAACAAAGATGTTTTTAAAAAATAACAATGAATACTTTAATGAATAAATGCACTAGGAAATGCAGCAAATTAAAAAACAAGAAAAAAATCAAAACAATATTTGGTGTGACCACCCTTTGCCTCTAAAACAGCATCAATTCTCTTATGGACACTGCAGTCTAAGGTGTTCGGTTGGCAGGATGTTGTAAGCATTTCGGAGAACTGTCCAGCTCTTCTGCAAACTTGCTTCAGCTTCTGCATGTAATTGTAACTGGCAGATGGATGGATGGATAGATGCAGTATTCATTGTTCTTTTTGTTGATGACAGTTCATTGTAACTTTAGCTATGTATTGGGGCTCAGTGTCATGCTTCAGAATTAATCTGAGATCAGAAAAACTCCTTCCCGATAGTCCTGCATAATGGATGAGAAAATGCCTATATACTTCTCAGTAGTGAAGGAACCATTCATTTTGATCAAACCACCAAATCCATTTGCAACGATTCTGGCACAAATATGCATGAAACCACCATCACTGTGCTTCACTGCTGCTGACAGACACGCATCCATGCAGCCCTTTCTCGTCCTGTGGCAGGCACTGTTACAACAAAACTCAAATTCTGAAATCAGTTCAGAGCACCTGTTGCCATTTTCTACACCCCAGTACTTGTGCTTTTGTGAATAAGAGAGTCATTCAGCTTTTCCCACGTAGGAGACATGGTATTTTGGTCACAACTCATGAGCGAGGCCCAGATCTGAGCTGAGAGCAGTGCTTGACATCTTCTAATGTCAAAGGGCAGTAAGCTTCATTTGGCCTGCTGCACTCGGCTTCCGCAGCTGGCCCCTGCCTTTCTGCTAACAGCCATGACTGTTTGTGCTTATGCAGAACAGCTTGTCTAGTGTGAGACTTCTGCTGATTCAGGATGTCCACCTTGTGTGTTGTTGCTGTTTGCTCTTGCCAAGGTATAAGACTCGAAGGAACTGCTACCTCTCCTTTTTAGCATGGCCTTCCCTCACCTACTTTTACTTTTGTCATGGTGTAAAATCTGAAGGTTAGACAACTCCTGCCATGGTACAACCCAACCAGTTTGGTTCAAACTACACATTATGTCATTGATTATTAGCTTTTTTTATTTGTATGGTTGTGAACTGGGCTGTCTACAAAGACCTTAATATTTTTTTTAATCTAAAATATACTCGTTCCTATTGACACACTGATGCATAAGATGTAAACTGTCTAAAAAGATTTTTATGAAGCGCACACACACACGCACACACAAATTATATAAAAACCTCCAGTGGCATAGGAAGCTGACCTGATCTGAACACCAGAGTACATGTGATTGTAGATGTCATTGTCTTCTAGAACACCATGCCCATTGTCATAAAAATATACTCCAACCTGTAAAATATAAAATATACAATAAGATGCTCTCCTGCCAATGGAGAGCTGGGATAAAATGAATGTTACAATAATTTATAATTTAGTAAATAAAACAATGCAACATAAACAAGAGATTAATAAAAAAGTAGCAGGTCCCACCCACTTACATCCAACTGAACTGCTAACCCTGAGCCAGAATGAGCACTTTCAGCCATTACCTGCTTTCCGCTGTGTATCCGGTTCCGCCGCAGAACCGGTGTGCTTCCGGTGGTCACCCACACACCCGCCAGGGTGTTACTGTACACTTCATTCTCCTCGATTACACCCTGACCCTTTTCGTGCTGCAAGGTAGAAGCCACACCACATGGTACAGTCAGAATCTCCTCTTCTAACTGGCAGGGTTCTCACTCGAACAATCATTTATTTTTAGCTGCGTTAAACAGAAACAAGAGGTCCCTCCCTGACATCACTGTATTTACATACTCATTCAGAGAGCGTTCACACTCAGAGCTCACACAGCATTCACTTGCACATCATGGCACCATGTGTTAATTCCACATGTTGTTTGTGCAGCTACACGTAGAAATTAATATGCGTATGTGAAACGCAGTACCACCAAAAATCTTGGGGGCAGTATGGTCAACTTATGTTACTGAACTGTTTATATATGGTACAGTTAGTATTAAAGTAGCAACTGATCTATCTATTTTTTTTGAGTGGCCAGAAGATATTAAAAATGCAATATTTTCGGAGGCAAAAGGAAAAAAAAGTATTCCAAGCACTACTGTGTGAGCTGAACAGCAGCTTCAAAATGTACTGGCAGTTTAAGTTTCTTCTGCTTTCTATGGAGAATGCTGCAGCAGTATTACGGAGTCAGCAACTCGCTGTGGACGCAGTGAGTGTACAACATTCATGCCACAACCGTGAACTACGCATTCAAGTATGTGCAGCTGCACCACTGACGTAGTGACAACACACATAGGCATAAGGGTTGCGAGTCGGCCTGTCACAATTATTACATAATCATCTAATTGACATTATGCAAAATATAATTGTGGTCAGCTCAAATAATCAGTAGAATCGTCTCCACTCATATAAAAATAGAAATATGACTGTTCTGTCTCATTCACCTATCACTATTTCCATGTTGTTTTCTACCAGGTAATGCTTGGCTGGCTTTTGTTTAATGACATCATCTCATTGTGTTTCTGAACCAATCCATACCACCTGCCCTATTAGTACCTCGCACATGTGCGCATGTGCAGCATTAGGCTTCTCAGCAAATGCGGTGCCCCATTTGTACACTTAGTTTCACAACATTTTCATGACCCAGCCTGATCCCGTTAGAGTTTCTTTTCACCACTTCAGGTTCATTTTATGGGCTGCTTGCTCGTGAGTGATCTTCACCAGCCCAGAATATCAGGCAGATATTCCAATTTTGGATTCTTTGTGTTCTCTGTCTGTTTAATACAAGTTCTGCATAGCACTTTCACATGTGTCTGAGTACGTGTTTATGCGTCTCATTATGGAGGGATGACTGTTTATATCCCTGACGGCTGCCACTATTATGCTGCAGCAGAGTCAGCATATTATGGCTACAGGACAAATAACTAAAGAAATGTGTATTATTTTTCTATTCATTTATGATCCCACTGCTTTGGAGTGATATAAGCAGGTGCACATAACTGGTATGCAAGTTAGCATTCACTGTAAAGCGATAAACATGGAAATTTCGTGTTGCAGCAGTGCAAATGCGTATATATTTTATGTGCATTTGTGTTGTAAAGACAAGAAATTACCATGCATTTTAACCTTTATGTGGCTAATCTGTGCTTCTTTAGAAGTATAAAGGTTAACTCACAGTGCACATGCAGTCATTTCTTGTCATGAGAGCATGAATGCATTTAATGAATGCGCATTTAAAGAATGCATACTCGTGTATCAGTTATGTGCATCCGTGGATATAAATATGGCTGAAACTAACACAAAATACACCAAACTTCATATTTCAGTTTAGAGTGAACTAAAGCTATCTGTATACCAAAATTCTGTGTCACTGGATAGCAGAAATTTCAATTGATGAAAATATGAACTAACTTTTCAGATATTGGATATTTAGATAATAGTACTGACCAAAAAAAACTGGAAATAGACAACCGGAGTGAACACTTAAATAAAATGGATTTTTTTTTTTTTTTTTGGTTTGGTTAAGTCAACGGAATCATTAGCGCCGATAGTCTGTAGCATGTTTCACAAAGCCGGCTTTCTTGCTTAACCAGATAACTTGTCTGATATAAGGTACTGCATAGTTTAAATTTATTTTATTCTCATTCACTTACATTTACCCCAGACTACCTTAATTCCAATAAGTAATTCAGCTAAGTTTGCTGTAAATGTAAACGATACGATTTGCCATGGGGGCGGCATGGTGGTGCAGTGGTTAGTACTTTTGCCTCACACCTCTGGGACCCGGGTTCAAGTCTCCGCCAGGGTTACATGTATGTGGAGTTTGCATGTTCTCTCCATGTCGTCGTGGGGTTTCCTCAGGGTACTCCGGTTTCCCCCTCACAGTCCAAAAACATGCTGAGGCTAATTGAAGTTGCCAAATTGCCCGTAGGTGTGTATGTGTGAGTGAATGGTGTGTGAGTGTGCCCTGTGATGGGCTGGCCCCCCATCCTGGGTTGTTCCCTGCCTCATGCCCATTGCTTCTGGGATAGGCTCTGGACCCCCGCGACCCAGTAGGATAAGCAGTTTGGAAAATGGATGGATGGATGGATGATTTGCCATAAAATGGCAGGATGAACAAATAGGGCAGGGCAGACGTGTGAAGTAAAATTGGGCAGGTGGTTTGGGATCAGGAAGAGATAATAGCAACTGTCTATTGCCAGGCATTTAACATTAAAAAAATTTTTTCCTTTCTTATTTAACTTATTTGTTAATGTTACATCAGGTCTCTACAATTTTTGTTTAAAGCTTAAAAGGCAAATGCATTTTTTATTTCTTTGCAAGGTGTATATGCAATATTCAACTATTATTAGGCTAACTCTAGGCTGATAGTGTTATAAAATAAACAGAAAAAACAAATCATTAATCGCAATTATTTTTATGACAATTAACTAAAATTTCACGATGGTGACTGTCCCAGGGGGGAGCATGAAGTACAAAGCAGCCCTAAGAGTTGCATGTGTGACTAAGGATACACATGGGAATGAGGAAATTTCCATACTACATAGATGCCTCCATGCTGCCCATCATGGATTTTGTTCTGTCGAACGATAGGGCAGCTGTTGGTCCGGATCTGGATCCCTGCCAAGGCGTTGCCGTGGATGTCGTTCCCTTCGATGAGGCCCCGCCCATCTCCAAATATGTAAACACCACCTTGGTTGCCATTGTAGATGGCATTTCCCCTGAATGCACAAGACAGAGAACAACTGCATGAGACACATATATCAATACCAAAGTGTATTGTAGGTGTTTTCATGTTTATGGTACCAGGCTTCCATTGGAGTAGTCCAGACAAAACAACCAAATCAGTTCAAAACAGTTAGGATAGTAGTACCATTCATGCGATAAAATGAAGAAAAGACTGGATAGAGGAATCCCAATAAACGGATGTATAAATAAAGATGCTAACCTGATAGTGGGGTCACTGTTAGATGTGATCCAGACTCCAGCAAAGTTATTCGCATAGATCTTATTGTCGATGAACTGGCCACGACCCTTTTCATGCACATAGATGCCCCCTGTCTGTCCATGGTGGATCTCACAGCGCACCACTGTGGGGTTTGCGTAAGCCTTCACCTCAAAGCCAGCGATACGATTCCGGTGGATGTTGCAGCTCTCGAAGTAGCCCTGCAGAGAACACACAGCACACACCAAAATGTACAACAGTGTCAAGCAAAAATCCTATGAACCAGGTAAAAGTATAAACACCTGACTTTTAGGTTTAGAGAGATTTATCTAAACAGGCATAGCTCATGTTATTTTCCCACATCAAGCAGCTTGACTGTATACACTAGATAGAGACCCTTGGTTTTGAAAGCATGATGTTTAGCAATCACAAAAAGTACCCTAAGATTATGGGATGAAACAGGAGCACCCCAAAGAATTGTGCATAACATGCAAACTCCAACAAGAATGGGGGTGAGATTCAAACCCCCAGCTCTGAAGCTGTGGCAACAGACACCTGCTTAGCCACCAAACTCTCTCAAGAAAATTTACTTATTCAAAAGCTATTAAGAAGTTAATTGTAGAAGATACCAGCATTCCCCACAGCAGGCATCCACAATTCTAATCCTGGTATACTCAAGAATGTTGTTCTGTCTAATGTTAAAAATCCTGTAACCACAATGTGACAGAAAACAAATGCAACGAAGCCAGTGCATTTACCATGCCATGGTCGAAGGTGAACACTCCAACATCCCTTCCATGATGAATGTGGTTTCGTCGGATGATGGGGTTGCCATGGTTTTTCACCCAGATGCCTGCCAGAGCATTGTTGGAGATCTCATTGTCCTCATATACACCCTGGAAACAGATGTGGTGGGGGGGGGGGAACACTGATTAGGAACAGAGACATGCAACTTCATAGCACTAATTTCCTGCAGGGCATAAAGATGCACTGTGTAACTGTTCTCCAATCATTATTAGCCAATGGTGGCTTATTTTTATAAGGCAGATTCAGTTGGAAAAGAAATTGAAAGAAAGAAAGACAAAGAAAGAAAGTTACTTATTCATTGTTACCTTAGATGACTCAAAGATGTGGGGATACTATTATAAGGGATAGCTCAAGGTGGGCACACGCTTTGCCTGACACCTGAATCCAAAGTGCAATGTAATATACTATTTATCACCTATAAAGCCTTAAATACACTTGTACAAATTCACCTTGCAGATCTGCTTTTTCAAAATGATCCTAATTTCTTTTTATAAAATGCTAATTATTTACCTTCACCAAACATTTATAGCCAAAACAACAACAGAGCCAAATACAGAACTCCTGATTTAAGGAATAATTTTCAGATTATTACATTTCTGAAGCACTAATCACAGGTGATCACCAAAACTAGCGGTTCCATTTCTGGTTTAATTTTTGTGGTACACCTTCTGCCTCCCATCGTTTTACTATGTTGCCATTGTTAAGTTACTTCTGCATTACACTTGGTTGGCTACACTACCACATACAACACAGTACTCATGTTCTCTTTACTCCTATACTTTCTGCCTTGTGCTTGGGAACAGTCCAATCACCAGAACATTATTGCGTACCCCAAGTAGCCACTCAGACCCAGAATATAAAAACATCTTCATTAACTAAATGTTATACAGCTTTTATTACTGTATTATTGCTTTTTATGTAGTAACAGTCACTTATGTCCACTGGCATTCTCAGCATTGACAGGAAATGATAGAATCAAAGACTACATCAATGTTACTCCCAAAGCATTACAGCATTACAGCAATGTTACTGCCAAGTTTTGAGAGATTCATCGTACGTGTTGTAATTTGGCACAGCCAAATTTCTGTGCATGTTCCCCTCCCTGGGGAAGTGTGTTGCTCAGTCTGTGGAAGCTCAGGAAGTGTTTGTGTCTGTGACTGGAAGGTCACCGGCTGAAAACCAAGGGTCACCAGAGTGATTTTAGCATTGGGCGCTTAAGTAAGGTCCTTAACTGCATTGACTTTGATTAAAAGCATGTGCTATATGACAACCAAGTACAATGTGCACGCCGTGTCTCTTTGAGGCGAAGTATGTCATGCCTGTGCATAGTCTGTGATGTAAAGTCCCACGTTCTCACAGTCGCTGATGTTGCAGTGCTTGATAGTGGGACAGGCGCCCTGACCACTTACACATACTGCGGAACCCACTGTTGAAAGAGAACAGAGAACATTAGCTGAAACATCTGAACTATTATGCTTATGGGAAATCTGTAATTAACTTTTAAAAAAAGAAAAATGAGTCAGATGGATGTACAGACTGCCATACCTGTACATGTGCTCCGTATGACACAGTAATCAATAATTGGGCTGCAGTTTACAGTGATCTCTAAACAGTGGTGGGCATTGTGGTGTTGGGCAGACTTGTCATTAGGGTTGAACTATCGGAAACAAACACAAATACAGACCAACAAACTTCCAGTATTATTTATTTATTTTTAATTAAAGGTGCATACTACAAATAAAGTTCTAAATCCTAAACAGGGACATAATATCTGTACTAAAGAGAAGATGGAAGATGAAATGAGTCTGAACAGGACAACAGGCACCCACCCTAATAGTCATGTAGCCCACATAGGCATCCTCAGATCCTTCCATGAATACGAATGTGGAGTCCCGGGTGTTCTCAATAATCACCTTATCCGCTACCTTCCCAGGTGCTAAAGGGTTTGTAATAAAAAGGGCAGAAATTCTTTGGGTCACAAAAAGAGTGAGGGGAAAGATATTTTACGTGAGCATAACACAATCTAGCCTACAAAGAGCAGATTTGAAATGGTTCTTTATACAGTTTCATCTTTCATCATACATGAAAAACAAGCTATACCAGCAAACACACAACCATAACCACTCAGCAGAAACTCCACAAGTTAACATACCAGCGCCAATCATGGTAATGGGTGACTCGATGTAGATCCACTCGTCATTGTAAATCCCAGAGTGGACAAATATAAGCCCCTCAAAATGAGCTTCCTGTACGCCACCAAGAGCATCTTCGATGGTGTCGTAGTACTGAAGGGACATTAGCATCAGCATAATGGAGTGTGGAGAGGAAGAGAGCCTTTAAAAATGTAGAAAGTTCATATTTTCCCATATACCAATGAGTAGCACTACTTTCCATAACCAGATTAACTATAATTTTCATCAACGCTTATGTGTTTCCAGAGAGACCAATTCAGGATCTATCAAAATAAGGGCTTTTGAGAAAAGATTTGTCTAAGAGACCATGACAATAAAATGGGAAAATTCAATAAAATCATGAGATTTGCTCAATAAATAATGAAGAAAACAAGATTCTGTGATGGAGATATAGTCTTACCAACATGTTCTCCCGTCCTTTGTACCTGGCAGGGTTGCTGTAGAAATGCTCAGCAAAGCCAGGCTTCACATGAGCTCCCTTGCACTGCAAACAAGTTAAGAAGAAACACCCTCAGAGTGTAAGGTAATGCAGCACCTGGGTGGACAGATTATATGTAACGACACCGAGGGTACTCAGACAAATTAATCAGGTAAAACTGCTACAGGGAAAGGTACATGAGCTTGCACACAGGAGACACACACCAGCTGCTGAAAGCTCTCTTTCCAGGGGTTTGACTGCTCATACTCCTCAGGATTGATCTGGTAGAACTTTCCAGGCTCAGGATGCATCATGGGGCGTGTGTACTCAAATACCTCCATGTAAAGTCTCTTCCTATGAAATGGAGACAGAACATATGGATCAGATGAACTCCACTCAAGGTCACACAAAAAGCTCTCTATATACAATTCACTACATATATACATTAACAACAGCTAAAGAAACAAAGACAATTTAATGTAGCAAATTATCCATGGCCCTCAAAATCCACGACTGGGGTGGAAGGTGGCATGAGGCTGGCTCACCAGAGGATGGGGTCATTGGCCAGTTCACTGAAGCGCTTGCACACACGTGCTGCCTGACAGAGGTCCTGCTCCAACAGGTAGGAGAAGATCTTCAGGACCACCTCATCGGGCAGCTTCTCCTGGAGGTACTGCTCAGCTGGAGCAGCTGATGGGGAACAGACCAGACATTTTTATTAAATCAATTTTACCACCAGCCCAGAAACCAAGGACCACTCATTAGCCGGCACTAACCTGGCAGATCCAGAGATTTCCCTGAGATCCGGGGCCTCTTGGCTCGAGGCCCAAAGGTTTCTGTGGCTGAAGTAGAGGCTCCCTGCAAAGAGAAGCAGTGGTGAAGGGAGATGATCACATCCTACCATAACTGAAGAACTGGGAATCAGTGGGGACAGTAACTGTACACTGCTGACCTATACAAATACAATAAAACAGCAGGTCAACAGAAGCAAAGGCAGATAACAACCAACCTCCATGGGGCTCTTTCCTGGGCAAGCAGTCCGCTTGGACAACAGGGACTTTCTTCGTAGTTGATAGGGACTATTTTGAGCTCCAGGACCAGATTCTTCAGCAACCATGTCTGCAGGAACTTCATCATCTATGGCCAGAAAAAAACGTACAGACCGTCAGTGTGGCAGTTTCAAAGTTCTGTGTAGTTGTAATAATAAATGGTGAGATTTCCAGACTGCCAATTGCACTAGGACTTTGTCAATGTGCAATATTAATATTGATACTGCATGTTGTGCACATGAACGTGTCACATCGCATGAACCAGAACAGTCAGCTATGCCGAGGTTAGGCATTATTGCCATAGTATCCAGACATTATATAACTTTATATATTTAAGTAACATTACTATGCAATACAGTAGCACTATTTTGAAATATCGCTGATAACATCTGTTCAGTACGTGGGGGGGGGGGGGGTGCGGAACACAAATAATATATCGATATAATAATAATAATAATAATAATAATAATATATAATATTATATAGATAATAATCGATATGTTGCTAAAACATTTTCACTATCATAGGTAAGGCTGTCACGATCACACCACGATCATGTCCCGATGTAATTGTGATTATATGGTGCATGTGCAATCATCACCAGGGTATTAGATGACAGGTGAAACGTTTGCCCAGACGCCACCGTTCTGGTACTATACGGACATTTACTTACACCCGCAGTTTGGTAAGCAGATTAGTGGTGTCCCTAAAATATTAACGAGATGCATATTGTGATGCCCAAAAGTTAGTGATCTGTATACATTTGCCATATTCTTATGTTTAATAAACGTGTCTGATTTTAAACTGCAAAAAGTACCGCCACACCACCATCTTTTTACCTTGTTTGTCCACAATCTCTCCTCTTACAAAAGACGTTCAGTGCCACTCCAGTGCTTATTGCTTCCATGACTTTCTAGAACAATAGCATGTGGCTCCAGTAACTGAATTTAATAAGCATAAGGATACTCTGAATTTATACAAACTACTTGCTTTTGGATGTCACAATACGCTTCTCGTTAATATCTTAGGCACACTAGTAATATGCTTACCAAATTGGGCGCGTAAGTAAATGTCCGTAAAGTACCAAAAGGACGGCATCCGGACAAATGTTTCACCCATCATCTAAAGCCCTGGTGATTATTGCACAAGCTCCATATAATCGCTATTATAATGCAACATGGTTGCGACAGCCCTAGTCATAGGAATCAAACAGCAAGCTTTGCAATTTGCTGTTAAAAGTATAACTTACCACTGAATTTCTGGGTTTAAACAACAAATTTAGAAATTCAACCAAAAACTAAATTCATAACTAGATTCTGTTGATAACAATGTATTCCATGGACCACCGAATCACCCCTCCCCCGCTATATCTAGTTGTAATCATCTCAATGCCACAATTAACAATGGATTACATGTTGAACAGCTGCTTGCGAATTTAAGTTTCCCCTGTGTTGAAAAATGTACTAATACACTGATTAGCAAGACCAAATGGGCTCTGCCTAATGCTAAAGCTTTAAAAAAATGTAACATAGTTTTTCTTAATTATTCCTGCCTCATGGGATTCCACTGCTCAATTAAAAAAATTATATGCGTCAAAGACAAAGCATACTGTATTCATTCAAGATACAGATGGGATTGTGAGAAATTTAACTGATTTAAACAGCAAGGATGAAAATTGAGACAACAGATTCAGAGTGCCTATGCAATGTAAACTGATTTAACATGTACTAGGTAATCTTGAAACGCAACAATCATTATATTTCCCTAACCCTAACCCTAACCCCCTAACCCTAACAACCTAACCCTAAACCCTAACCCCTAACCCTAACACTAACCCTAAACCCTAACCCAACCCAAACCCTAAACCTAACCCCTAACCATAAACCCCTAACCTCTACCCATAACCCTAAACCCTAACCCTAGCCCTTATCCTAACCCCTAAACCTAACCAAACATATTAGCTACTAGCATATTAATAAGTAAACATAACACGTTAGCATCCTAGCCTATTAGCATGTAAAATGCCTTGGCATGCTCAGATCAGGCTGAAACGTTGGATCTAGGCGTACCGCGCCTCCCAGATTCAGAATCTGCAGTTATCTCAAAACTTAGCATGTTAGCATGTTAGCATCAAAACCGGAAGTGGTTGTATCTCAGCCTAGGAATGTCGTAGACACTAGAAACAAAGTCCCTTAGATCCGTCTTAATGAGTGGAGTCAAGTGATGCAACTAGCGTCAAAATAGGCAATGTACAAAAAAAGCTACAAGCATGTTAGCATATTAACATCAAAACAGGAAGTGGGCGTATCTCAGCCTAGGAATTCCCTAGAGATTAGAAACAAAGTTCATCAGATCCGTCTTAATGAGTGGAGTCAAGTGATGCAACTAGCATCAAAATAGGCAATGTACAAAAAGAGCTATAAGCATGTTAGCATATTAGCATCAAAACAGGAAGTGGGCGTATCTCAGCCTAGGAATTCCCTAGAAATTAGAAACAAAGTTCCTCAGATCCCACTTAATGAGTAGAGTGAAGACATGAAACTAGCGTCAAAATAGGCAATGTGCAAAAAAAGCTACAAGCATGCAAGCATATTAGCATCAAAACAGGAAGTGGGCGTATCTCAGCCTTAGAATGTTGTAGAAACCAGAAACAAAGTTCCTCCGATCCCACTTAATGAGTAGAGTGAAGACATGAAACTAGCGTCAAAACAGACAATGTACAAAAAAGCTACAAGCATGTTAGCATGTTAGTGTCAACACCAGAAGTGGGCGTGTCTCCGCCCAGTAATGTCCTAGAGATTAGCAACAAAGTTCCTCAGATCACACTTGATAAGTAGAATCAAGTCATGAAACTAGCGTCAAAACAAGGAATGTGCAAAAAAAGCTACAAGCATTTTATCTATTTTAAAAGTTAGCATCCTAGCCTGTTAGCATGTAAAATGCCTTGGCATGCTCAGATCAGGCTGAAACGTTGGATCTAGGCGTACCGCGCCTCCCAGAATCAGAATCTGCAGTTATCTCAAAACTTAGCATGTTAGCATCAAAACCGGAAGTGGGTTTATCCCAGCCTAGGAATGCCCTAGAGATTAGAAACAAAGTTCCTCAGATCCATCTTAATGAGTGGAGTCAAGTGATGCAACTAGCGTGAAAATAGGCAATGTACAAACAAGCTACAAGCATGTAAGCATATTAGCATCAAAACAGGAAGTGGGCGTATCTCAGCCTTAGAATGTTGTAGAGACCAGAAACAAAGTTCCTCCGATCCCACTTAATGAGTAGAGTGAAGTCATGAAACTAGCGTCAAAATAGGCAATGTACAAAAAAGCTACAAGCATTTTAGCTATTTTAAAAGTTAGCATCCTAGCCTGTTAGCATGTAAAATGCCTTGGCATGCTCAGATCAGGCTGAAACGTTGGATCTAGGCGTACCGCGCCTCCCAGATTCAGAATCTGCAGTTATCTCAAAATTTAGCATGTTAGCATGTTAGCATCAAAACAGGAAGTGGGTTTATCTCAGCCTAGGAATATCATAGAGATTAGAAACAAAGTTCCTGAGATCCCACTAAATGAGTAGAGTGAAGACATGAAACTAGCGTCAAAATAGGCAATGCACAAAAAAAGCTACAAGCATGTAAGCATATTAGCATCAAAACAGGAAGTGGGCGTATCTCAGCCTTAGAATGTTGTAGAGACCAGAAACAAAGTTCCTCCGATCCCACTTAATGAGTAGCGTGAAGACATGAAACTAGCGTCAAAATAGGCAATGTACAAACAAGCTACAAGCATGTAAGCATATTAGCATCAAAACAGGAAGGGGGACGTACCTCTCATCAGCAGGTATTGAAGCAGATTATCTGGGGTTTTTTTCCTCTTTTCCCTCCCTCTATTTCCCTTCTCCGTTTTCGTCCTTCTTTCCCCCTCTCTCTCACTCTCTTGAGGAAATAAATAAAAATAAATAAATAAATAAACAAATAGAAATAAAGCAGTCCTCCGCAGAGGGGGGTGGTGGAGGGAAGAAAAATAATAATTAAGTTTTACATTTAATATTTAACATTTATATTTAATATTTAAGTTTTACATTTAACATTTACATTTAACTTTTATATTTAACATTTATATTTAACATTTACATTTAATATTTATATATAGCCATACCATTTATATTTACATATGATAAACAATTTTGAACATAATCTAACAGCAAAAAAACCTGATGATCCATTTACTTCTAGCTAAATGTCAGAAAATTGCACTAAATGTTGAAAAAGTGGCAAGTACAAAAATGTTTGCTACCTTTATAAACGGTGCCCCGTGTATATATCTCTTTTCCGTTTTCGTTTTACAAGTGCTTTCTGGCACTCACCAGGTTGTTGAAAAAACTAAATTGTCCTTACTGCTTTTCCTAGAAAAATAAAAATCAAATAAATAAATAAACAAACAAACCAACAAATAAGTAAATAAAATTGTATGCATCTGTAACACTTATGGCCTTAAAATAGGTCCATTTCTCAGTGCTAATGGGCAGCCTAGGCTTGATTCTCCCTGCTGGCCCCTGGAGGATGGGCTCCCCCTTTGGGTCTGGTTAGGGTTAGGGCTTCCTCTGCTGCCCCCTGGAGGATGGGCTCCCCCTTTGAGTTTGGTCCCTCCCAAGGTTTCTTCCTTCTTGGGAGTTTTTCCTTGCCACTGTCGCCTATGGCTTACTCACTGGGGGCTTTGGGTGCGGATGCTGTAAAGCGCTTTTAGACGATGTATTGTAGTGATAATGGGCTATACAAAAATAAATTTGTTGTTGTTGATGTGGGAATGGTGGGAGAAGAGACAATATGGCTCAAAAATATAATTTGGTATGGGTTCCAAGTACAGTGTTTTAGGCAGTTTGTTCCTAGTTAATCTACTAAAATTATCAACATTTAGTTCAGTTTACCTAATTTGCATTTTCAACAGCTTGAACACAATATGTAATACATTTCCCTGCATTTTATAATAAATTATTACATTTTGCAGTGGTTTTTATAAAATGCGGGAGTTGCACTTTTTTAATTGAATTTGAATTTAGTGATCAGTGGTAATTGTTGACACACCACAGCACAACAATGAAATGTGTCCTCTGCATTTAATGTGTCCTCTGCATATGTGACGTCGTGACATAGCAGGGGACAGCTAATTCAGCGCCCGGGGAACAGTGCTTGGGGGCGGTACCTTGCTCAGGGTACCTCAGTGGTGCCTTGCTGGTCGGGGATTTGACTGTGCAATCTTTCAATTACAAGTGAAAATGCAATACTGTGCATTATATAATAAACAAGCAAGATGTATGTTATTACATATCACATTGTAATAGGGTCTTCCTGATTAACTTCTCCCAGGACTTTTATAAAGAATGGAAGAATAACCTGGGAGCAATTAACCACTACATCCAGAGAAATATGCCCTACATCCTGCAACTGGTATCAGAAGACTTTCTGTGGATGTATAGTCTAAATGGAACCTTGTGGTATGCTGGAATCCAAACAGTTAACACTGAAAATGCAGCTGTTATTTGGTGTTGTATAATGTTTTACTATGCAGCGATATGGAGGGATGAAACTGTCTAAAGTTCAGTTGAGATCATATCATGCCAACAAATGTAAATACTGTTGTCCTAGATTAAGTTGCAGTAGTAGCTAACAGAATTTAATTGAAATGGTAGTTGTTTTTGGGTTGTCTGTCCTTGGTATTACTGCTGCAACAATTTTTATCATTCTTCTAATTTTTCTCATATGCCAGCCTATTAGAGAATATATATTGAAATGGATTGAAATGAAACCCATACCTGGATTGGAAGGTGCTTACCCAATCGTAGGAAATGCACTTAATTTCAAGTCAAATGCCGCAGGTAAGAGTTATTAAAAAATGAATTTGATGTAGTATTTTAGGTGTACATTGATGTGTACATGAACATGTGACATATCAAAGTCTGCAGATATTTGTTTGAAGCCATGTGAAACAACACAGCAAGTGTCTAATAGATACTGTGCAGTGAGAATTTATATTATTTTATTTTTTTAGACTTCTTCAGTCAGGTGATTGAAGGCACAGATAAATTTAGACATTTACCACTACTGAAGATCTGGGTAGGACCCATGCCTTTCATTGCCTTGTACCATGCAGAGACAGTCGAGGTAAGTAGAGTACAACATGTCTACTCTTGTACCTCTTTATAGTGGAAGGGTGTTACAACCAGCAGAATCCAGTATAAATTACATCCAAGCAAAACTACAAATTATTAATATTCTGGTGTTTAACGCCGTCATTAAACTAAACACTCCTTGCTCACTGGTGGCTTTGGGGAGAGATAATGTAAAACACTTTGGGACATTGTAATGTTGTCAAAATGTGTTATACAAATAAAACTGAATTGAACTGAACTGTCAATTCAGTGTTCAGGAAATATAGTGCACCTTTTCTCCCATTAATTAGTGACTTAGTATTCCAGATATAAATGTAGTATTAATGCTTAATTGAGCTCTTTATAGGGCAATTTTTTTTTCTCAGTTGGTATTGAACAACCCCAGGCATATGGACAAATCCTACAGCTACAGGTTCCTACACCCTTGGCTTGGCACTGGTTTGCTTACCAGGTTTGTTGTTCTTTTCATACCATTGAAACAACAATATTCCATTGAAACAAGTCACCATAAAAAAGAATTTGTGTAAGTAAGGGTAGCCTTTCTTCATCTGGTGAGCATGAGTTACACTCTGTAAGCTACAGCCACCTTAAGTAACATGATTTCCATAAAAATTTCATTCCACCACAATCCGTTGTTTAATTTTATAGACCGTTTTTCCAAACATTCTCTATAGCGTGTCAGCATGTTCCCAGTTAATGCCTGGTAGTAACACTAAAAGGTAGAAAATGAGAGAGAAGAACCTTGACTTGACTTGAATACTTGATTAACTTCCAAGGTCCAGGTCTGAGCATGATAGCTAAAGTCTTCTCCACTTCTCTCCTGCAATGTGTGTTCTGCAGTATAGATACTTAGGCAATGCTTTTTAGAAAAGTATTTCTGAAAAGTGTATGCAATTAAATACACATGAATTTAAGTTTTGCAACAGACAAACTTTGGATGTGGATTTTACACACATGTAACATTTAATAATTGTATTACCACCTCAGCAGTGAAGACTATGTCTTTAAAAATGAGGCAGTGACAATGAAAAAGAATACACATTTGTTTCAGAGGAATGGCTTAATAATTAAAATTGCATCTAAGGATAGTGCCCAAATGTAAATAACAGATGGTGAGCGATCAATGACAGTGCGAGTCACAACTCACAGAGCAAGCCGTCGGAAAGCAATCGGTTCAACCCCTGTGGCTGGTCGAGTGATATCACCGATAGGGCCCAGACTAGGGCCTTTAACCCCAATTCTTCCGGGGACACTGTTCTTGCTCTCTGATCCTTACTTGTCCATTGCTTTCATGTTTGCTAAAGTAATCGGCTGGACCAACATGACTAAGGCTTGTCATGTCCCCTTCATGCAGCACCGGTGAAAAATGGCGTCGGCGGCGGAAGATGCTGACTCCCACCTTTCATTTCTCTATCCTGGCCGAGTTTCTCGAGGTGATGAATGAACAGGCAGAAATCTTAATTAAAAAACTGGAGAAGCATGGCGGTCAAGGACCTTTTGACTGCTTTCGTTTCATCACTCTCTGTGCACTTGACATCATATGTGGTGAGTATTACTGTCTGTCATAAATTACCCAGCGTTTAAGCAAACTTTCATCAATGTAGAAGACATGGCTTTAGAAACAATAAAGTGTGACATTCAGATACAGACACAAACAATTTAAAATGACACTTGATTATATGTCAGTAACAAGGAAAATGATAATACTTTGAGGAGCATCTAAGCAGAATGACTACAGGAACACATCAGCAAATCAACAAAAAGATAGTTATTTTCATTTTTATGTTTTTTTTTCCAGAAACTGCAATGGGTAAGAAAATAGATGCACAGCATAACTCTGACTCTGAATATGTCCAAAGTGTGTACAGGTAAGTGATATTTTAAAGAAACAAATGACCTTGCGGTAAGCTGGTGTCTGGGCTCTGCATGTGTGGAGCTTGCATGCTCTCCCTCTGTGTGGATTCCTTCCAGCACTCCGATTTGATCCTCACAATCTACAGACATGTAGTTAGGTGAACTTGTGACTTTACATTGCCCTCCATGATAATCTATAGCCTTCTGGTAGTCTAGCATTCTATCTAGAGAGCCCTGTTCCTTGTGTTTCCAGGTATAGGCTCCAGGGCTGAAGATTGATGGATAGAAAATTACCTTAACTCAGGGCTGGACTGGGACAAAAAAAGGGCCCTGGCATTTTCGCTTAGACCGGCCCACCACAATCGGCCGGACACAACCAACAAGTACACCATCGTTGCGGTCCCTGTAGATATGCATATCTACTGTTCCATTCCCAAAAATTGACTATACATAAGGACAGAGAGAAATGATTGAATAATTAAAATAATCAAATAGCATCATCTAAGTTTTTCTAGAGAAGGGCTGTCGAAGGCCGTTATGTGTTTTAAAGGGTTACCATTAGAATAGTCAGCAGAAGTTGCGATTGAATAAGTTAACTCTGCTAACCTAGCTACAAAAACAATGCAAAACAGCTTATGCTGTGTAATTTGACATTAGCTGACTGAGTCGCTAGTGCAGTAACAGACTGATAATATGACAGACTTTATAATAGTGACAACGATTAGTTTGTTTTATTATAATTAGGGGTGGGCATGGATTTTTTTTTTTATCTAGATTAATTTAGAAATGAATCATTTGAATTCTGCCAAAGACATTCAGAATATCTGTGCTACCTAAATAATGATTAAAAGTAACTAGTGTTTCATGGGGTCGTTAGAGAATGTTTCGTTTCACAGACGTACTTGGTGATTTTAATCCCTTCCGAATCTGCTATGTCTGTGTTTTTTTCTCACAACCTCTGTGATAATTTCCGAATGCGATGTCTTTGATATACTTTTTCATTCTTTCGTCATAGCTTGCATAGTATAAGACCCAGCTCCCAACTTTGTGAATAGATTAACGGCAATATTTTTTTATCGCGCAATAAGAGTCTCGCATTAACACAGCACGTTAACGCCGATAACGGCCCACCATTAATTATAATATTCATTAATTTAGGTAAATCTTCATCGTGGCCCAGCCAGGCCCACACACGCTATCCTGCTGCATCCGCCCTGTTTAACACTCCCTCCCTGTTAAATCATGTAGCTACCATGCTTACCGTTTCAACTACACTCCTCCTGCTCACTCTGTCTCTGTCCCTCCTTGACTTCACTGTCAGATACCTGCTCCTCTGCCTGGGTGCCGCCATGATTAGTCACCTCTCCTCCATGTGCTATGTTCACCTGTTTAGTGTCGTCAGGTAACGTTACTGTTGGCTTGGAAACCGAAGCTACAGCACTAAACATGTCGGTTATTTTTGCACATGTTGAGGCATCAACCTCTAGATTTTTTTTTTGGCCTGCAACTTCTCTGCACCCCCCTTGCGCTTTTGGTTCTCCATCCTAAATCCACTGATTTCTGGTTCTGAGCCACTGACTGCATCTGACACAAGAAACAGAGGGGGAGGGGTGGAGCCTGTTAAGAGATGATTAGGCCAGCCCAGTGTCAGTATAGAAAATGAACCAATGGGCCGATGTCCCTGCTTTATGGGCCGGTCGTTGGCCAATTTAAAAAAAAAAATCATATTAAATCGACCAGCCCCCAAGTGCGTCGGCCCACCGGGCATTTGCCCGGTATGCCAGATTACCAGTCCAGCCCTGCCTTAACTGCAAACTCATAACATGGATTTTTCTTCATGTTAAAGTAACAACATTGATTTGAGTAATACAATTACAGAACATTTACCCATTACATATGTAGGTTATGGTTCGAATTCAGTATTTTTCTTGTACAATCTATTTTCCTAACACTGTTTAATACAGTGGATAATATATGATAAGGGTGGACTGCATACATTTCCACTGTATACATTTCCACTCCACTATGGTATGATTCTGAACTTGGTTTAATACTTGTTTGTGTGTTTATTTGCTTGTTTGTTTGTTAATATTTTCTCAGGAAGGTGCATCTGCAGCTATTCCTCGGTCTGCATGATGCGTGCATGTGTATGAACACACACAAGCACACAAACAGATACAAACAGTCACACACTGCCAGAACTACATCAGGAACATCAATATGCTATTTTGTGGAGGTGGGGTGCGGAGACTGTTAAAGGGGATCTATCTTGCTCATTTTCACTGTTCATAAATATTTTTTGGGGTCTACTGGAATAGATTTACATGTCTCAGTGTTCCAAAAACACAAATCTTTCTCATACAGTACATCTCTATACACCTTTTGTCTGAAATGCCCTGTTAGAGCTTTAAACCACACCCCTGATGAGCCCAGTGTGCTCTGATTGGTCAGCTTGCCTCACACGTTCTGCCCCTGTCTTACAGTCTGTAGGCAGATCCTTTACAGATAGACAGCCAACGAGAATTGTGTTGACATGAGGTGACCATGTCACGGAAGTAAGGGCTGGAATTCCAACAAGGTGTTTCAGGCAGATTAGAGAAGAGTAGTTTCTGTGGTCAGAGTTATCCCCTTTGGTGTGTACGTTGGGCTTTAAAATGTCACAGACCATTTACTTGCACATAAATAAACACATAGGGTGTATTTCCCACAAAGCATCAACACATTATCTCACAGCATTAACATCTGCAGTGCCTTTTGGTGCTACACAATCTTACATTCTGTATACATCATTCATAAAAGACTATTCTTTTGAAGGATGAGTGACATCATAACTCGCAGACAGAGAGCACCTTGGCTTTGGCCTGATTTTATCTACAATTTGCTTGGGGAGGGAAAGGAACACACAAAGAGACTGAAAATTCTCCACTCATTCACTGAAGGTGTAAGTAATTAAGCCAAAAGGGGTCTTGCAAGCCAGCTTAATGCTGTGAAATATTAGGGTAACATCTGATTCATAGGCTCAAGAGATAAGTTAGGGAAATAAATTTTTTACTGTGCAGGTTATTCGAGAGAGAACAGAGCATACTGACAATACAGAATCTGACAGTGAATCTGATCGAGGTACGAAGAAACGCAGGGCCTTTTTGGATATGCTGCTGCGAGCCACTGATGAGGATGGAAACTACCTGAGTCAAAACGATATCAAAGAGGAGGTGGACACTTTCATGTTTGAGGTATAAAAGTATCAAAATCATAAAAAAAAAAAAAATTTGTAAAAAACAAAATCATAAACAGAAACATTACCTCATTAGGCAAGTGTTTATATTTAATGAAGTTTAAAATATACACCTGTGTGTGTGGGTGATTGTGTATGAATATGAATGCTGGTAAAATTTGGTTTCATGCTCATTATTATTGGTTTTGGTTTGATGTTCTGTGTCAGGGTCATGACACTACAGCCGCATCCATGAACTGGGCTCTTCACTTATTGGGCTCTCATCAAGAGATTCAGAGGAAAGTCCTGCAGGAGCTCACAGAAGTGTTTGGTAACTGTGACAATGTTCATGCGATCTGATGAAAGAAATCCTTTGGCATGAACAGTTTTTCACTTTGCTGATTCATGTTGAATTATTATTATATGTGCAACATTTTGAGTAGTCCATGCTGTTTATGTGCAGCCTCTAAATTGCTATGGTTGTATATTGTCCTGCATGCCTCAGGTGCATCACAGAGGACAGTCAACATAGACGACCTGAGGAAGTTACGCTACCTGGAGTGTGTAATCAAGGAGTCCCTGCGTCTCTTTCCCTCCGTGCCCTTGTTTGCACGCAACATATGCGAAGAATGTCAAATCAGTATGTGCCAACTGACTGTGAGACTGCTTGATGAGAAATGTTACATGAGTCAGATCACAGAAATGCTCAGCATTTTGAAGTTTATAAATTGCTTAAATAAGGATGTATTTTTCTCAACACGACTAAATAATTGCAGTACAACTAAAGTAGAAAGACACAATGGATTTTATATTCTATCACATATTTTGGGGGTGTCCTTTTGCATTATGTACATCATAAAATGTTATTTCCAAATTCCACCTGGGTTGATGTGGCTGGATTAGTCTTTATTCTGAGCGATGTCCAGGCTTGTTTGTAGTGCTTTCCCAGGGTTTTTCTTTATATACTGTTGCCTGTCTATTGTTTTAATTGACTTTGTAACCAATATCTTTGTGTAGATGGCTTCAAGGTGCCCAAAGGAGTGAATGCGATCATCATACCATATGCATTGCATCGTGATCCCCGATATTTTCCTGATCCTGAAGAGTTCCGGCCAGAACGTTTCCTGCCTGAACATTCTGCTGGCCGACATCCCTATGCTTTCATTCCTTTCTCCGCAGGATTGAGAAACTGTATAGGTGTGTAAAATTTATATTCATTATAAATTTTCATTATATTATATATATTTCAGTACTAACATCTTTAAAGCAGTAGAGACTAACACAAGTACTCTGTTTAGATTTAACAGCACTGCACATTTTGGTTCACAAAACAAGCAATTTGATGATGAAAAAGAAAGATAATAACCCAACAGAGGCCGAGATGGGTCTCATCCTAGTTTTGTGATAATGATTTTGAGAGTATTTAGTACCTAGAATTGATTATTCAATTAGTATCTGATATAGAGACACAAGAGAAAGTGTGTAATCAGCATCAGAATCCTTTTTATTAGCCAAGTATGTTTCCAGAAAAGGAATTTGCCATTGTGGTGCTTTTACAGGACATTACAAAGATCATTCGATGTTTAGCAAGTCATGTACAGAAACGTAAAAACACTAGGTCAGTATTTGGGTAGTATAACAATTATACGATAATGTCTCTTGTTTTAATTGACTTTTTAACCAGTGTCTTTGTGTAGATGGCTTCAGGGTGCCCAAAGGAGTGAATCCAATTATAAGTCTAATAAGAATTGCTGTCTTAAGCAGACCTCATGAGATATAAACACATCATTAGGTAATTGGCATAAACCATTGAAGCATCTGAGCATTATTTATGGTCATCAATGAACTTCAGAAGTTATTACAGTATATTTTTACACAATATCCAATATGACTGGGTAATTTTTAACCACATTAGCAACAGAATTTAGCACACACTATCTTGCCTAAAGTATCAGGACACCTGCCTTTACAGACACATAAAGTTTAATGACATCCCATTCTTAATACATAGGCTTTAACATTGAGTTGGCCCACCCTTTGCAGCTCTAACAGCTTCAACTCTTCTGGGAAGGCTGTCCACAAGGTTTAGGAGTGTGTTTATGGGAATCTTCCAGGGGAGCATTTGTGAGGTCAGGCATTAATGTTGCATGAGAAAGCCTGGCTTGCAGTTTCCACTCTAATTCATCCCAAAGGTGTTTTATTAAGTTGAGGTCAGGGGCCAAGCCCAACCACTGAAAAACAGCCCTCCCCCCACCAAAATTTAAACTTGGCACAATGCAGTCAGCCAAGTACTGTTCTCCTGGCAACCGTCAAACACAGACTCACCCATCGGATTACCAGACAGAAAAGGATGATTTGTCACTCCAGAGAACACGTGTCCACAGCTCTGGAGTGGCGTGCTTTACATCACTGCATCTGATGCTTTCCATCGCACTGGGTGATATAAGGCTTGGATGCAGCTGCTTAGCCATGGAAACTCATTCCATAAAGTTCTATAAACACTGTTCTTGAGCTAATCTGAAGGTCGCATGAAGTTTGGAGGTTTGTAGCTATTGACTTTGCAGACAGCAACTTCTGAACACTGTGTGGCTCAGCATGCATTGCCCCGCTCTCTGATTTCACGTGGCCTACCATTTCATGGCTTAGTTGCTGTTGCTCCCGGTTGCTTCCTCTTTGTTATAATACCACTAACATTTATCCGTGGAATATCTAAGGGCGAAGAAATTTCACAAATGGATTTATTGCACAGGTGGAATCCTATCAAGGTACAACACTTGAATTCACTGAGCTCCTGAGAGTGACCCATTCTTTCGCAAATGTTTGTAGAAGACCCATTCTGCATGCTTGATTTTATACACCTGTGGTTATGGAAGGAACTGGACCACCTGAATTCAATGTTTTTCAGGAGTGTCCCAATATAGTGTATGAAATATCGTGTATGAAAGCAAATTGCAATGATCTGTAATTGTGCATCGGGCAGGTCAACGTTTTGCCATGATGGAGGAGAAAGTCATTCTGACATGGATACTGCGGCACTTCCACGTGGAGTCCTCTCAGAAGCGAGAGGACCTGCGACCATTAGGAGACCTGATTCTAAGGCCCGAGCAGGGCATATGGATCAAACTACAGAGAAGGGTTCATTAGACCCAGCTAGCTGGGTCTTAAACCTTGCTTTTTATATGATGTATAGTGTATAATCTTACATAATTTTCAAATCAGTTTTCTCACCACTATCTTTTTTATCAAATGTGCTATTTTCAATCCAGTTCTTTCATATGTGTGATTCCCCAGTAGTGGAATGAGCTGCCAAACCACATCTGGTCATCAGAGTCCCACTCAACCTTCAAGAAATGCCCGGAGATCCATCTGTTCCTGGAATCCCTCTAACGGACTGATACCTTTCTGTGTTCCCTGAATGCTCTTAATGGTGTCCTTCTGATCATTGGATGGTTTTATTTGATTCTTGCTTTGTTGGTTTGTTTGTAGGTCCTGCTTCAATACTGCTGACACTTGTAACTGCGCATTATTTGGAAGCTCAGCCTAGCTGCACTTTTACCTGGGTGAAATATGAAAGGACATATGGTAGCAATGTTCTACTTGTCTCACATATATGTTGCTTTGGACAAAAGTGTTTTAAAAATTTTAGCTGAGCCTGAAAAAGAATTACATCTTCTACAAGAATACTAGTTAGAGGTCGCATGGATGTGTTTACTGTTGCAGAGCCAAATATCACCATGTAATCCATTATAAATTGAATCCATGTGAGAACCTTGTGGTCAGTCTCAAGCTGGATCAAACTCTACCAAGATATGGTACTTTAGACTTACAAGGTCTCACTTGTCCTCCTTTCTTTAGGTAACGCTATTAAGTACTACTCTTTTAACCCATTCACAGTTTGACACTGAGGGTCAATCATGCTTGATTGCCATCCTTCAGAATGCTCTTCAGGCAATGCAGGTAGTCCACCCAGGTGCTACTATAGATCAACATGTCATCTAGGCAACCCTCATGGCCATGTAGCACCTCATCCATGAGGCATAGTATGTCCCATGCAACTCATAAGGCATTACAATTAATTGGAATAACCCCAGTGACTTACATAAGCAGTAAAGGTTCTAGATTTTTTCCTAAAGGGACCTGCTAATAAAACTTATAGAGGCCTAATATAGTGATAAAATGTGTAGAGCCAATCCTTTGTAGTAGGTCATAGTAGTAGTGCAGTAGTCCTCAAGTTTCTGAGAGTTGATATTTTGTTTAAAGCAGCATTCAGGAGAGCAATGTAGAAATACTTTATTGTATACTTGTATAATAAAATGTCATATTTTAAATGAAATATAAAATATGGCTTTGTT
Source organism: Brienomyrus brachyistius (assembly GCF_023856365.1). NCBI lineage: Eukaryota > Metazoa > Chordata > Actinopteri > Osteoglossiformes > Mormyridae > Brienomyrus > Brienomyrus brachyistius. Next base: position 7,859,426 of record NC_064544.1, on the reverse strand, counting down.
ATCTAAGGAGAATAATTAACGGCAAATTATAGCAGATAGGGATTAAACTGATGCCCATGCACTCTGTTACTTGAGTCTAAGTTTACATAGAGATAAATAAATAGATAGATAGATAGATAGATAGATAGATAGATAGATAGATAGATAGATAGATAGATAGATAGATAGATAGATAGATAGATAGATAGATAGATAGATAGTATTGATTCCAGAGTTGTGCTGTCCTACACCTGACCAGTAGAAAATCGCTTTCCCCAGGGTTGCTATTGTTGTTCATACAGCAGCCATTGTTGTCCGAAGTGTGTTCTTTCATTTCATGGTCACCATTCTTTTTTGCTGCTGCCGGGGAATCACATTACATACAAACATGTAAAATCAATTTTATAAATAACTGAAAACAGATTTACAGCATAAAATTCATATGGGTATGATGAGGCAGGAGCTAGGAAGGGGGCTTGTTGTACTTTAATGTGAGAACAGTGCTGTTAGTCACTGGTATTATACTGTTTGGTGGTATTGTTGATAGTTGCTGGTATTGTGCTATATGGTGGTATTGTTGGTAGTTACTGGTATTATACTATATGGAGAGAATGAGTACGTCACCCATCCTGGAATATTATGTGTGAATCAGTTTGAGTTTGCAAAATTATTTACCTTCTTTTCCTTCATCTCCTTCAGCTTCACTTGCCTTTATCCTCTTCTTTGTTCTTTCCTCCATTCTCCTCTCTGTTCTCTTCCTCTTCTTTTTGATTGTCTTCCACTTTTCCTCCATCTTCATCTTTCTGTCCATCTTCTTCATCATCCTCCTCCTCATTGTCTTCCTCATCATCTTCCTCATCATCTTCCTCTTCATCCTCTTCTTCGTTGTCCTCATCTTCATCTTCTTCATTTTGGCCTTCACCATCTTTTTTCCCATCACCATCATTATCCTTGTCTCCTCTGCCTGTGTTTTCTTTTTCTTCATTATCGTCTTCTTTATTTCCTTCTTCATCCTCTTCCTCTTTTTTACCATATCTTTCTGCCCCTACATCTTCCTCCTTTTTATTTTCCTCTTCCTCTTCTTCTTCATTTCCCTCTTCTTCCATTTCACCATGTTCACCTTCACCTCCTTCTTCCTCTTTCCTGTCTCCCTCTTGCTCACCTCCCTCTTCTTCCCCAGTTTTACTGTATTCATCTTTTATTTCCTCACCCCCTTTCCCTTCACTTTCTTCCTGTTCATCATTGACTCTTTCAGATTCATCTTCATTGCCATTCTTCAATTTGCAGGAATCATTCTACAGAAGTAAAGGTTAGGGTTAGTGTCCCTTAATCAAACCAGAGTTATGATACTTTTAATATTAACAGATTTCAAAGGTATTAGTAAGAACAACTTAAGAGACATAAGGGAAAGTTACATCTTCTTTAATATTCTTCTTCCTCTCAGATGAGTCACTGTTTTCCTGCAGAAGTGACAAGAAGACTCTTAACTGGATGCACTCTAAAGCATTTTACTTTCCAAAAGTAACTGGAAAATATTTCTAACACTATATTCATGTCGCAAAATCATAGAAAAAAACAATACTACTAAATTCTGAATCAAATATTTACAGAAAGCTCTCTTTTCAGTGTACTCAAAAGGGAAATGTAATGTTTCAGGGGAAACATAAAAACAAGCTTGCATACAATTTATGTCATTCCAACCCCCCATAAAACCCCCTCATTTTATGTTGATCTGTCTGTAGAAATATGTATATAACAGTGAGAATTTTTTGTATATATATATAAATAATATATTACTATATATTATACTACTATGATATATATATATTTGTTTATTTACCTGTCTGCTTTCCAAACTATCTGATCTGGCTATTCGTTGTCGTTGCGCCTACAAACATCACAAAACAATTAAACATTCAATTCATTTGCAAGTACTGTACTTCTACATGTCATCACTGAGTGCTAAAAATGACAAACATACGTACTGGTAAGGCATAAGTGGCTGCCAAGAGACTGATGCAGAGTAAAGCAACCTTCATTTTGTAGCAGTCGGCCTAGAGATTAATTAACAAATGGTTTTGTATATTTCACAATCACACATATCAATCAGTACCAAAAACTGAACACAATAGAATAAATAAACCAGGTTATGGAGGCCCTTCGCTGCCTATTGAAATGGGTGCGTAGTGTCATTATTTAATTTAGCAGTGTTCTAACTATAAAACTATACCATAATGAATTTAGAATGTATATTTTATTTCTCAATGCCAAATATGAAAGTTTATATAAATATCTTAACATTGGACTTACCTTAATGTATAGAGACAAAAAAGCTTCAACCAAAGAATTCCTTTTCAAGCTCAGAATTCAGTGGAACCCTAACCCCACGGCACAATTGAATATAAACAGGGCCCATGTTTGATTCCACCAATAAGAAGCGAGGCAGAGAGCTAGAGCGTTGTTCTAATCGGCTAAGTCACCAAGTTCCAGAGTATGAAGTGCAAACAGAGCTACACCACACAGCTGCTGTGGTCGAACAGCAGGCAGAGAACAGAGCTTTAATTGAATAGACTCAAATTTCACAGTTTAACAGTCAGGGTTTTAAAGGGCTAAAATGGAGACCGAGATCTCTTTTAAATAACATTTTTCAGAGAGATTAGATTTTTAAGTGAACCATAAAGTTTTAATTCCAGTTTCTAACTGAACATGAAACATATTGCCCTCTTACTTATAATTCTCACTTCCACCTGTAACAATTTCATAATAAATTTTTGCCAACTAACATTTTTTTATAAAGTTAATATATTATTTGTCAGCTCCTGAAATGAGAGGCTCAGTGCTGTGATAATAAGTACCTAAGCTGAATCCATGAAATAATCTTTTTACAGGCCTTTCCCAGACAGTCAAAAAGGGAAAAGCATGTTTGTGTGACAGTCACACCTACACACTTACGCACAGCTGCGATACAGCTGAAGGTCGAATGCCTACACAGTGGTTGTGTTTATGACATTTGGCATCTTTCCTACCAAGCCAAGTAAACTTCTCTTAGGCTAACATTAGTAACTTTAGCAGTCTTACATTCAGTATACTGCAATTAATAAATGTTTCATTTTGTCTTGTTTTTTACTCCTTTAACTCTTTAACATTTAACACCTTCTTTGCCTAAGGGGGAATTTTTGTCATGTTGCAAAAATAACTCCCAGCAAAGTAGTCTGCTCTCAGAAGAAAGGACGAAAAAATAAATCAGAATATAGTGCAATGGCAGAGTGCAGGGCATTTAGTAGGCTTGGATGTGTGGAAATTTAATTACATTTTAATTAAAAGCATATGTGGAGAAACATTAAATGCAATCTCAATTTAAATAACAATACATCTGAGAAAACAGAACAAAAATTTTTTTTTTATTTTCCTTTTTTATTTACTACACAGTCCATGTACCTCTCTGTACACTGAAAAAATATGTCCTTCTTTCCTTCATGGATGAATTGCTTCATTGAAATGAATGTTCACTTTTATTTTATTTGTTCATTATTAACATTAAATAATATATAAATGTGAACAATTTACAAAATTCAAAGTCAGAACATATTTTTCACCTTTACTTCTGTGTTTGTATCCATAAGTTGCCAATATACAGGAAAAAGAAACAACATAATTTAGATTTGGTGGCAATCATTTTCAGGTACTTATGACATTTGGTATTGTTTTTTATGTCTTTTTTATTTCTTTATTTTCTCCTCCACTGTTCTGAGCTTCTGCATCAGGATTGTGGTGCTGATTGTTTGATTAGAGTTTGAGGACTTCCTGAAATTGCTGGTTGGGTACAGTTATTGTCACTGTATATGATGTTAGCCTAGTAGCCAGGCCCAATGGTCATTAGAATTGCATCAATCACTGAAATTACTGAAGTTAGCAGAATTACTAGTCACTGGAACTACTGGATTCCACTAGAATTGCTAGCGTCAGTAGAATCACTTGAATCACTAGAATTATTAGAACTGCTAGTCATTAGAATTGCCTGAATCACTAGAATTGCTAGAATCAGTGGAGTCACTGGAACTGCTGGAGTCATTCGAATTACTAAAACTGTTTGAGGCACTGGAGTCATAAGAACTGCTGGAGTCACTGGAGACATTGGAACTGCTGGAGTCAGTAGAATCCCTAGAACTCCTTGACTCACTGGAGTCACTGGAACTCTTGGAGTCATTAGAATCACTAGAACTGTCTGAGTCACTGGAGTCACTGGAACTACTGGAGTCATTAGAATCACTGGAACTGTCTGAGTCGCTGGAACTACTGGAACTGCTGGAGTTATCAGAATCACTATAATTGTCTGAGTCACTGGAACTACTGGAGTCATTAGAATCACTAGAACTGTCTGAGTTACTGGAACTGCTGGAGTCATTAGAATCACTAGAACTGTCTGAGTTACTGGAACTACTGGAGTCATTAGAATCACTAGAACTGTCTGAGTTACTGGAACTGCTGGAGTCATTAGAATCACTAGAACTGTCTGAGTTACTGGAACTGCTGGAGTCATTGGAATCACTAGAACTGTCTGAGTTATTGGAACTGCTGGAGTCATTGGAATCACTAGAACTGTCTGAGTCACTAGAACTGCTGGAGTTACCAGAATCACTAGAATTGTCCGAGTCACTGGAGTCACTAGAATTGCTGGAGTCACTAGAATCATTTGAATCACTAGACTCACCGGAACTGGTAGAATCTTTAGGGTTACCAGCAGCACTTTTGTTGTCAGAACCAATTGATTCATCATGATTACATGAACTGGCATCAGCTGAATCACATGAGTCATTGATAGTTGTCAAAAGACTTGAAGTTCCACCAAATGGATCGTCTCCCTGCATATTGTGGGCATCAAAATAATATGAATCTGGTTGTTGTTCAGATGATACGACTTTTGCTGGGCTTGGCACCTGCTCTTCAATTATTTTTCCATGCTGCATCTCAAGGCCATCTTCTTGGGTTTGATCGTTAGCTTCTCTTTTTTCCACTTGATGTCCACTGTTGTATTTGTCTTGTTTGTGTGTGTAAATACTGCTATTTTGATGATGGCTATACTTGTGCTCATTCTGTAACAAGTAAAAATGATCATAATAAAAATGTATTAAGTATGTTAATAGCGACAAATATCGATAAAGCTACATGTATCTTCATATTATGCATAGGGACATTACTCCCATTGAATACATTTCCATCTGTGATCTGGAAATAAGCACAGTTTAATAAAAATATAAGCATGACTCGGTCAATGATATTATAATAGTAGTTTTTGAGTATATACTTACAGCATGCACACTTTCATCATGTGAAATCTGAAACGTATAATGAAAAAAGTAAACAAATTCTTCCAAAAACCTCACATTAGTCAAATATAAATAATGTACTGCACTTACAGGAATGGCATTCAGTGTCCCAAACAGACAGACGAATAGTAGGGCAGGTACCATGGTGGCTTTTTTCTATAAAAAATGATAAATGCACAATTTGATCATCTTTACAAAACTTCATGAAAAATCAATACATACTAATGTAAGTCGCTCTGGCTAAGGGCGTCTGCCAAATCCTGTAAATGTAAATGTAAAATGGCATCAAACATTCTAAAATAGATACAATTTTTTTCAAAGTTTCATATAAGCAATAAAAAACACAACATTGTTTAGTCTTTAATTCTGTTCAAAAAAATTCTAAGGATCTTTATTTAACTTTAATGTATTTTATATATAGGATGCGGGGACATTGTACCTACCTCCTTGTTCTGCAGGTTTATATGCACCTATGCAATTGAGTGACAGCAGAGAGGCTTCTGAGGTGAAGTGATTGTATTCTGCACGTGTCTATTTAAACGGTCTCTAGAGCAACAACAAAAAAATGCAGACAGAATGAGAAGTGACGTCACAAGGCCTAATTAGCGTTCTTTAAAGGGGGTAAGAGCATCGTAGTCCTCTTTGTCTTGAACAGATACTTACTTTAAAATACACCTGAGAATTGTTAATGATAAGGCTGCCCGCAACATAATTGTGAGTTTTATTGCAGATATATGTTTTGCCTTCTAAATACATACAATTACTCCCGGAAGAAAAAGGAAAGCTTGTATTTATTCAGCTCCCTTCAGATGCATAAATTTCACTCATACTAGGAGTCATTTTCCAAAATGCATGTTCAGTATTACATCTTATGCTGATTCAGTCATTTTCTTTATCTGGGTTGGAGTTAATTCTTCACAAGCAATCTGGCAGTGCTAGTTTCTCTTTTCATTTCCTCTGGATTTAATAGACTCAGCATCTTTTAAGCATGGAGCAAATAGAAGAATTTATAGAAAAGTACTCCGTACTCATGGAGAAATGCTATTACCACCTAAAGAATAGATAAAAGGACTCAGACAATCTCCTCACTGCCAACATTGAGAAGAGTGTCCTCAAATCAATAACTTGAAAATCAATAAATTGGAGATACATCGGAAACTGCAACAAGTTTGCTCCAGTTTGGAATACAATCAGACTGAAATCAGGGCTCTCAAAAATTACCATTTTTAGCAAATCAGCTTAAAGGAGATAAAGAAAAATCAATAAATACAATGATTAAGGATTCACAAGGAAACAGCTTATATTTTCCAGAAGACATCAACACTGCATTTCAGAATTCAGCAGTCAGTTTTATCCTTCTGTTAAAGATTCAAACCCATTACATATAGACACTTTCATAAAATAACACGGATGTCACAGTGTGGCATACTGAGGGTGGGGGATTTTTTTGAGCCCATTTATATATTTTTGACTAAGAGATAAGAGTCTTAATTCGATTTGCTTTCATGTGTTTTTAATGATTTTCAATTTATTTTTTTTACATTTAATACCACCCAGATGGAGGAGAGAAACCAAAAACTCACAAGTAAGGAAAAAAAACTTCCGGGAGTCAAAGGTCAACTGGCTGCCCAACCCTCCTGGGCATACTTACATTACTAAAACAGAAAAGAGTGGACTTGCTTGCTAAAAGCTAGGTGTTAGCTGTGATTAAGGATTACGGAATTCAATTCAATTTATTTGTGTAGCACGTTCAATTTCAGTGAGAAAGCCAGAAGCTTCTTTTAGGCACACTGAACAGGGGCATATGGCTTCTATACCGGATTCCCTCCACTGGCTCCCTGTGTGGCTTAGGATCAATTAAAAAAATAATAATTTGCTTTTAAATCACAGCATGGTCAAGCTCCTTCTCACATTTCTGACCGTATCCACGAAACCATCGAGATCAGCAGACTGCTTTTTTCTAGTAGTTCCAAAACCTAGATTGAAGCAAAGATGTGATTGAGCATTTGCAGTCATTAACCCAAGCTTTGGAATGAATTACCCCTCTATGTAAGGCAGGCCACGACATTGTCATCTTTTAAATCTTATCTCAGAGTGTATTTTTATTCCTTAGCTGTTAAATCAATTTGAGAGCCTTGTTACGTGCCATAAGGTTTTGGGTTCATGCCGCAAGGGTTTACATATTTTTATGTATTGTGAAATTTGCACCTGTTATGTTCTGGTCGGGCGTCATCACTTCTGGGTTATTCGTAGAAGAGGACTGACGAAAGCCCCAGCCCCTCGGGTACGCTCCTCTGCTTGTGCTTTCTGCTGTATTCTGTTTTGATTGCTTGTGTATGACTCTGGTTTTTGATCGATTGTTCTCTGTATTTGCCATTCCTGTGTACTGACCACCAGTTTATTTGTATATTTGGTCAGGGAGTAGGCAAGAGTGACTGACTTCTGTATCATTTTTTTCCTTTGTAGGTGAGTTAATTTGGGACTTGGTGCAGTAGATTGTTTTCTTTGTTTTGTCGGCCTGGGTCACTCTTGAGGTCTGTACCTACACTGCGGTGAGCAGTGAGCAGTCTGTTCCCACACCAGACGTCCATCCACACATCTGTCCTGTTACTCTCCAACCCCCTAGACTGGAGTTCATAACAGCCTTTTTATTGTCCAGTCACAAATGGTCCAATTATAAATTTGACTTTTATTTATTAATTACTCGTTTCTGTCTCCTGTTTTAATTTTCAGTTTTGTTTGTTTCATCCCCATGTTATTTGACCTAGTTTAGATCAGCTACTTTCTCTTGGCCCTGTGGTAGTTTTTATTTTGTTTATGTTCAATGTTTCTGTATCTTGCTGTCATGTATATTCATCCATCCATTTTCCAAACCGCTTGTCCTACTGGGTCGTGGGGGGCCTATCCTGGAAACAATGTGCACAAGGCAGGGAACAACCCTGGATGGGGGGCCAGCCCATTGCAGGGCACACTCACACACCATTCACTCTCACACGTACACCTACGGGTAATTTAACAACTCCAATTAGCCTCAGCATGTTTTTGGACCGTGAGGGGAAACCGGAGTACCCGGAGGAAACCCCACGACGACATGGGGAGAAAATGCAAACTCCACACACATGTAACCCAGGCGGAGACTCGAACCCGGGTCCCAGAGGTGTGAGACAACAGTGCTAACCACTGCACCACCAAGCCACCACTATGTATGTATATAACTCAGAAATCATATTGTTCAGCACTTTGGTCGACTACAGTTGTTTTAAAAGTGCTTTTTAAATAAACTTAAACTTGAAATTTGAACTAGCGATGTCTCTGTGACATAGACATGCTTTGCTGGTGGATTTTCAAGCATTATGGAGAAACTGTGCCAATTCATCTCTGTTGTATTATTTTGATGTTACTGCTGGGACAGTGCAAGACAAGATAACTGTCAAATTCTGTCAAATCACTGTACCTAATATCATCCATTCATTGTTCCAAAAATAAGGTCAGATGACATTAGACTGATTAGAATTTTAGGGGAATAGACTGCATTTTTCCATTAATATTTTCACCCAAGACAAAAGTAATGAATAATGAGCTCAATTAATTTTTAATTGCATTATTTAATTTGAGAAGGTAATTAGTTACGTGCCTCTAAACTTAAAGTTCTTCTTGCAGCTCAGTTTGCCCCATGTGGATGTTTTCTTGTTATCTGGCAAGTCTTCTGAGGAGGCTTCTCTCTCCAGGCGAGGTCACAGGCACAGGAAAACAACCTCTGCACCAGCAGCTTAAGCACAGTACAAGGACAGTATGTTCACACACTGATATTCCTGCCTAAGGCCTAAAACACAAATGAATGCCATTAAGCCCCCACCCAAGCTAGCACACACTTATTTCCCTCAGAAAGCCTTCCACAAAAGAACAACGCAGAAAATAACAAGTAGGTCGAAGCACTCTACAATTTACAAATGAGGTTCCAAATCACTTAAGCTACGAATGGATTTGCTATTTGACGATTGATCTGAAGTATGAGATAATTAACTACTTTCACGAAACAATTGCTTTCACGAAACGCACCCCAGATCTTTTGTTCTCAGTACTTGAACAGGACTTGTATATAAAGATACAATTGTGTGCCTTTTATAGACAAATAACAAGAATCCTGCTGGGGGCAACATGGGGTTTCTGCACATAAAAATTAGGCGATGGTAACATTTGTGTAATCAGTCTTCTTGCATGTAGAGCATGATATCATGTAATCGAGTTGGTCAATTAACCTTGATGGAGTGGGTGACCTGATTCTACTTAGGCAGGTTACCACTGAAAAGTACGAAATGGGACAAGGGAGGGGGGCAGGGCTGGATTGACCTCAGGTCACCCCACTGGAAGCCCGAGGAAGGAAGAATAGGAGAATCTATCAAATACAGTAGTGCACCTCTAACTCTAACTGTACAGTACCCTGGCCATTGTCAGGCCTATTTTAGCATGGCTTTAGCCCCTCTATGAACTGGCTAGATCATTAGAAATAATAATTACAATTACTAAAGTATATTTCATTATATTTTCTTTAACAATTTTATAGCTATCTAAAATAACCAGATCAAATAATTAAATAATGAATTTTCACTTTATTAAAACTTTATTATATTTTTTTTTTGTATTTTGTAAAATGTTCAATATATGTAAGACAACAGAAAATATCTGAGTATATGTTATACATTAAAAAGTACAAGATTGTACAGCTATATATTTTCAATTTCTGAATAGTGAAGTATATATAATGTAAAATTTATTCAATGGTTAATAAAGACTGTATACAATAGTTATATAGATAATATGACTAAAAACGTATATGGTTGTCTATTAACATTACGTTTGATGGCATATTGGATATTTCATACAATACAATGCAATATGAAATATGATGTAACACGTCATATAAACCACACTGTAACATAACCCTCTATTTATGTTTTTTGGGGTGAGTCCTTTGATTTATGAAATTCATTCACTATTACATTATGTAAAGTTAGCCAAATAAGTTACTTTTAAGTTAAAACTTAAAAGACGTAAATTGCAATTGCAATTGGAAGACTTTTATTATCATTATACCATTTATAATGCAACTGCAGAGCAACTACCCCTTTAGATGTGACAAAAAATCAAACATTCAATCATTTACACAGTAAATGTAAAAAAAAATACATTTACTGCGTGAATGTGTGAATGAGGCTGGCATATTGATTTTGAAAGCTTATCACTTTGATGTAGCACATAAAATGAAAAAAAAAATTTTGAAAAAAAAAACTACACAAACACTAGGATACAATGTTTTGTGGCATAATTACCAAAATTCCAGATCGCTCTGATCATTGTCAGGCCTTAATAAGCCATGGTTTGGATCAAACAGGTCATCTGATGTTTGGAAAGTATATTGTTTGCTCTCACAGTCATCTTGATTTATGGTGTCCTGGCATTCGCCTACAAACATATTCATTGTGGTTTCATTGCTCTCTGTATTATCACTGATCTGGTTAGTAGAGTGTTTTGTTTCAGCATGGTTTACCACCAGAGTGTCTTCATTACGCAGCCGTTCTTCCCCTTTGTCTTTGTTCTCTGTGCTGGCATCTGTACTCCTCACACTGGCCTTGAACCACCGCATCCAGCTCTGGTTTCAATAAATCAAGAACATAAAGGTTATGAATGTTTGTATCTGCAGCCTCCAACAGTACACAGTATGCTTTAAGTGATGATAAGACTGAGCTCACATTCAGAGTCTGCTCTTCCCTGTCATCTCTTTGGTTTCCAGCTGGAGTATGATCACTCTGTTCAGAGTTCAAGGCCAGAAATAATAAGTAAGCAGTGATTTAGACATACAAAGATGCATATGGTTACATACTTCAAATATACTGTCTTGTGAAAAAATGCATAATAATGAATTTACTGTTTTCAGGTGTAGTGTCCTCTTTTGAGGAGGAGAAAGACTGTGAGCATTTTTTTTTCATTGTCAAATGAACTGATTTATTGAGTGCTGTGTACAGCTCCCCCTCCCTTTAGATTCCCTTGCTGTCAGGCCACTACCTTTGAAATGACAAGCTATGGTTTTTTATTATGTTACCGTATTCTCCGAGGTGTTCTCAGAAGAATTTTCTGAGGTGTTTTCAGAAGTATTCTCCGAGGTGTTCTCAGAAGAATTTTCTGAGGTGTTTTCAGAAGTATCTTCTGAGGTGTTTTCAGAAGTATTCTCCGAGGTGTTCTCAGAAGTATTTTCAGAGGTGTTTACAGAAGTATCTTCTGAAGTGTTTTCAGAAGTATTTTCTGGCAAACTCTGCCATAGCAATAAAGAGTGAATTAGTGATATATTGGCACCCCAGTCAAATACAATGTTCACATTAAACTTTTTTATATTTATGTAATTTTAGCTTGCACAATTCATCAGCATCTACCTCAGGTCTTGAAATTTCACTTTGATCCAGACTTTGGAAAAAGAAACTTTGTAGCAGGGTCTGTGGATAACAATAAATGTGAAAGAAATCTGATAAAATACAGCAATATGTGACCGTGAATATATAGCTGATCATTAATTGTCTGAATCATTTGAAGATTTTCTACCATTGAATTAAAGATTGAAATCCTTCATTATGCTTTTAGAGGAAAGATCTATTATCCATTACTTTTTGTTTGTTTTTGGAATCTCACAAAGAACAATAAAGACAAAACCTGAAAGACCTAAGTATTTCACTATTTCAGTTATTTATCTCCTTGAGCAAACATAAACCAAAGACCAGTCCAATCGTTTAAACGATCAGGATTGAAAAGAAATGATGATTTATCGTTGTTTTTTTCTTTGCTATTTCAGAACCAATAGCAAACTAAGACAATCCTAACAAACTAATGGATTTTTTTAATAGTAAATTTATCCAGTTTTGATTTTTTTTAGACAAAAATGTTCATAAGAAAAAGACCATGACATCTTATAGTGCATAAAATGATCATGACAGCAGTAATTTTATAATCAACTACTAATGAAGAATAAATGAAAACCATAGTAAAACAATGGGAAACACATTTGAATAAATAACAGAACTTTGCTTCCAGAAATAAAGAAGTCAATCTTAATACAGAAAAATTTACACAATACAAACAGAAATGTCTGAACCTGTTGATTATAGTTCACCTTAATCCTCTTGATTTTTATTTGGACCTATCCAAATAAATACCATGCTTAACGATTAAGTTTTATGAACTTACAGTATTACTCACAGAATTTGTCTCTTGAGAACTTTCAACCAAATCATCTTTCTGAAATATCTGTTTAATGAAAGTAAGCAAAGTTAATATTTGAGAATAATAATAAAAACGTCATTTTTAATTCAATGAAAACTTACTTGTTTAGCAAAGGCAGTTGGCGTACAAAGACAGCAAACCAATATTAAGGCTGACTTCATCCTGGTGGGAAAAAAAACAAATGTGAATACAAAGTCTGACAGATTTCAGTCAAATAAACTTCCCTTAATAGTTACACAACATAAAAAAAAATATTAACACAGTTCCTGTAAATGTAAAATCTGTGTTTTTGCTTTGGAAGACCTGACTGATTGAGTGAGAAGTGGATGAAGGCTCTTCATCTCTGAGATGGTCACAAGCAGCCCTTAAATATCTGCACCGACCCACAGCTTAACAAAGCTGTTTATGAAAGTTTGAAGACAGAATTATCCACACAGTCCTCTCTGTACCCACCCACCCCCCACAACAACATGGTCACCAAGGGTCCCTCACTCCTTCCCATTTATTGTGAACCACGTTGTCAACATGCCCTTCATTTGGAAGCATGTTGAATGCAGGAGCCACTGAATAGGCCTGTGGGCTTCAGGGCACCACAGTCAGGGAGGAGCACGAGTCCTGCATAGCATCCGTCTTCCTGTTCTTCATGAAGAAAGGAATTTGGAGGGTTGTGCATAATACAGTCAAAGAATTGCAAAATATCTTGTGTATGTATTTGGCTTTTTACAACTGTCAGTCAAACTAATTATTCGGATACCAACACTTTCAGCCATTTTAATGGTGTGAAAAACGTTATCCTCACAATGTGCTTAATGTAAAGTGGATATACAAAAAGAATTTGAATCAGAATCTTTATTGTTCTTTTTCACATTAAATGCACTTTCATAATACATTCATGATGCATTCATAGAACATTCATAAGCAGCATGCAAGTGCACCTTAACATCCTCACATACCTTAACAGCTTTAATGTACATTAATAAACATTATAATATATACTAGATATTATATTAAATATTCATATAAGAATAATTCGCTAAACTGACACTTGTAAAAAAGCCAAATATATGTGCAAGATACTTTGTAATGGAGAGCTACTGAATATCAGCCAAAGGGATCTGACCATTTTTTTGAGTCCATTTTAATTAAAGAGTGGGATTTATGTCCGAACGTTAAGAATCTCAGCGTGTGCCAATACATTATTCCTGTATGCATAATGCAAAAAACATAAAATATGTGTAAAATCAGGTCCTTTTGTTTTCTAAGTATTATTTTATTCGGGATCCTGGCAGGTGGTGGAATTGGGCCCTCGAACTATGGGCGTATAGTGGCTTCTTGGGGCTGGGGGGCTGTGGTTGACATCTTGTGATGTCTGGGTGTCTGCCCTGGCTAGTGGTGGTGGGGGGAGCTTGGGCGGGTGCTGCCTGGTGGTTATGGGGCGTTGGGTCTGGAGTGCTGGTGGTGGCGGGGGCCGGCCCTGGGATGGGCGGTTGGCCTCTTCGGTGCGAGCCTGGGTACGGGGTCTGGGGTTCTGGCCGGGCCATTTCCTCAGTGGGTGCCTCCCTGTGCTGGGGTGGCCTGTGCTCCCCCCGGGGTGCCGTGGGGGGGGTGGGTCGGTTCATGTCTGGGCGTCCGGCCTGCACAGTGTTGGAGGTGGTGTGTCTCGGGCCTGGGCTAGTCTGCCACATTTTTGTTGTCGAGTGAATGACTGTCTGAGTGCGTGCTGCCCTTCGAGGTGGGGGGGGGGGGTGACTTTTGGTGCTGGTGGTGCCCTGGGGTGTTGTCACCAGGAGCCCCAGGTCCACTCCTTCCTGCACGGCGGTGGGGGGCTGAGGTGCCTACTGAGCCAGCTGGTTAGCTGGCTCTCCTTTGACAGGGGGTGAGTAATCTGCCCCCGGGCCTTATGAATCCCAGCCCCTCTCCCCCCTCATTCAACAACAAGCCACACATACATGTAGGATCTCGGGGTTGGCGTATGCCGTGCATGCTACGGTGGGGAGGGCCATTTACATGGCCTTTTACACTGTGCTGTGCGGCTTTCTGCCTCCCCCTGTTTTAATTGCACTTTAGTTATCACATACCAGTATACACACAGGGCCTTGGGGGGCGGGGACACTACTCAGAGGCTGGTGGTCAATTTTCCTGTTTTTGTATTGTTCCTCTCTTTATCATGTTGCACTGTATCACAACACACCCATGTAAAAACCTTTGGGGTGACTCTGTTGTGAAAGGCGCTATATAAAAACAAATGGAATTGAATTGAATTTTGTTGGTCATAACAACAAACACGTTAGCACTGAAACACAGAAGTAAAAATACAATAGTCATATGTATGATTGGACTGGAAATGTGATGTCATAATATTCACAGGATTGCGCTTCCTTACGGAAACAGTCCATCTTCTGTGACTGTATTGTCCCTATTGTCCCTGTGGCTTGTGTGGGTGCCCCCCCAAACACCACAGGCATGGTGAAGACAAAATGAACTGCAAATCCGTTTTAGATTATGCAGTTTACCACATGCACATGTCCTCTTGTGTTTTTAAATGGAAACACAGCTTGTAATGTGGAAAAGTAAGGCACTCACTTGGGTGATATCTTTATATACCCTGAAACAACTCAGGGTTAAAAATAAGTAATGTTCTGCAGAAACATTCTCTTGGATTTGCACATACCAGCTTAAAAACCTTCATTCATTTGCCTTTTTGGGAAAATTAAAATTAAATCAGACAAAAGGGTGTGTAAACTGCACCTTAAATATGTGGCTTTGTGGTTAAACCAGCCAATATTTAATTAAATGTTACTGTATAATACAACTAGCATATAATTACTCTGCCAAAAACAGAGAACAATTTAAATGTTAAAGTTATCTTAAAACCTTTTTATATAAGGGTATTCAACAATCTGTTTACCTCCTGAATGTGTTAAACAGCAATCATTCATTTCAGTTTATTTTTATATAGTAACTTTGTCAACAAATGTGGCCTAAAGTGCTTAAACACAGAATCAAACAACAGTGGCATTTGTAAATACTGCGAACAGAGGAGAGGAAACAAAACTGTATAATTTGATAGGAGAAAAAAACCTGGCTGTTCAAAGCCCCCAGGCATGTTAACAGTAAACAGGCCAGAAGGCTTTGCCTGTGTTATGTAATGCTGCCTTGTGTGATGTTGTCTGTGGATAATCACACCATCTGTAAGTCAGCTTTTCTCTCCATTCTCTCCAGACTAGAAGCTCTGCCCGTGGTCTCCTATACTTACACGTGAAGTCAGGTGGTGTCCAGTCTTCAGTCCTCTACAGACCAGTATCTCTGCCCGTGGTCTGTTTCTGTATACCCATGTTGTGATGTGTATGGGTATGTATATGCATATGCCTATTGGTGTTTGTAATATGTATGCTCATAAATGCTAAGTGGAAACAGTATTGGAGCAGGAGCCACAGAACAACCTATAATAAAGTAAGAACCGAATAAGACTCTACACAACTTACACAGAGTATACACAACTCACACAGAGTGCACACAACTTACAGAGTATACATAACTTACACAGAGTATGCACAACTTACACAGAGTATACACAACTTACACAGAATATACACAACTTACACAGAGTATACACAACTAACACAGAGTATACACAACTTAGAGTATACACAACTTACACAGAGTGCACACAACTTACACAGAATATACACAACTTACAAACAGTATACACAACTTACAAAGAGTATACATAACTTACACAGAGTATACACAACTTACACAGAATATACACAACATACACACAGTATACACAACTCACACAGAGTACACACAACTTACAACGAGTATACACAACTTACACAGAGTGCACACAACTTTCAAAGAGTATATTGATACTTCATGGCAAGTTGGTTGCTTCTTGGCAAGATGTTTCTTGTTCTACAGAAGGTAGTCAAACCAAGCTGACTGGAACAAATACACTTTATTTGTTGTTATTTTTTGTTATTCTTTGTTATTTCTGCACAAGTTTATGTCAATACGATTGAGGAGTACATGTACTATCATTAAACCATGGGAATGTTTAGTCGTTTTGAACACTTTTGTTCTTGAAACAGCTATTTTATTCAAGGCATGTTTACCAACTATGTTATAACTGTATATTATGTCAGCAATATTGTTTCTGGTGGTAAATGTGACGTGATTAACAGTTTTAATAAACTTTTATTCTTCTGCTTTTTCAGGCAAAGTAAAATTTAAACTGACAGAACGGTGTGTAAGTTGCTCCATGGTAGATATGTGGCTTCATGGACAAACCAAGCAACACTTAATTAAAAGTGAAAACTGATACTATGTAATATAACTGCCATATAATTACTCTGCCAGAAATAGAATATAATTTAAATGTCTAAACTTTAAAGAAGCCCCAGTATCGAACTGCCATGTCATAATTGTCTTTAACAGTTATTCAGGCTAATAGTATATTTAAAGTAATTAAAAATTAATCAGAACAGGATTAGGTTACTGGGGAGATTTCTACACACAAATTTATTTGTGTGTGTGTGTGTGTTTATTTAGTTGTGTTTGTTGTGTGTGTTTAGTTAGTCATTTCCTTATTTACAGTATGCATGGGATTGGTTTTCTGTATATTTATATATCTGGAAAACATTTTATATATATATCCTTAGGGGACAGTGTGTGGCTCAGTGTCACCCTCTGTGCCTGTATTCGTAAGGTCACCAATTCAGGCTCAGCCTCGGCATGTCTGTGGGCCCTTGGGCTCCTGAGGTCCTTAACTCCCAGCTCCTTGGTTGCTGCTACAGGTTGTTGCCCTTCACTGCACCGCTAAGCTTTCTTTCACCTACAGAGAACAAGATGGGACAGTGTCTAAAGAGAAGAGTGTTGTGTGTGTGTATATATTTATAAATGGGATTTTAATAGTTTGGGGAATGGTATTTTTAGACCTGCGCTCTCCAAGCAAAATGAAGAAAAAAAGATATATGAAACTGTGTAATTCATTAGATTGTTTATGTTGCAAAGCATTCTGGAGTGTGAGGAAGGCGTTATATAAATTAAACTTAGTGGATTATATGTGTATGGTGTGATTCGTAAGAACAGACGTGGCAATAATTCATCTTTATTTTTTATCTTTATGCTTTTGAACTGTAGCATAAAGCATGTTTGTCACAATACTGCCACCTTGTGATGAAGTAACAACAAAAGAAAAGACAGAATAGCAACCCTTTTACGTTTATATTGTAACACCTGACTGACCAAGGCATGGCAGCCATGAGGAGGAATGAGGAGGCTTCGTTAAAGAGGATTAACACAGGCACCAACCAACCATCGTATCACACGTAATGGGAAAGCACAAGGAGGTATGACACTGGACTGTAAGACACATACACAGAGTCATGTATACAAAGACACACGAGGATTAGACAGGGTTCACATATGACCCAGGCAAGGACACACACGACAATAGGGAATACAGCAAGTATTTACATTTAACAAACAAGGGGCTATTTACTGTATTCCCAACATGCTCTGCTGCTACCCTACACATATTAGTAATACATAATATTTGTTAGTGTAAGTGCATATTAAATATTTAATATTACACTTCTTAGCTTGGGTACTATGCGTCTCGGCATGCAGCCTCCCTCACGATGGCCGTCTTCATGACCATGGAATTTCTCGTTTATCACACTAACATTTTGCACATTAATAATTAATGGGTCCAAAATACAGTGCTGCCAGTGCATAAATTAATAACTTTGTACATGCAGGGGCATAATTTTGATGCTGTATGTTGTATAGTATGGTCTGGATAGGAAATAAAGTAGTTTGACATGCGAAGTGCTGTGTACAGTACTGTTTGTTTGAAAATGGTAATAAATAGACTTTTAAGCTTTATTTTGATGATCTAACACAAAGCATAAACTGCAAAGTGCAACTAACATTTTTGGGCGTGAATGTTGGGTGTGTCCAAACCCATTTTGATATTTTGATGGTGGAAAAAACAGACTTCACGCCAGCACAAGGCACAAAATGGTTGTCTTAACACTATTAATTATTCAGAGAGGTGTTTTAGGAGTAACATGTAATAAACCAATCAGAGTGGTATGTCCCCTCACCCTTAAAAGGCAGGGGTGTATGAGCTATGCGGACAGCTGTTATAAGGGGGTGTTTTTGGCTGAGGAAACGGACCTGCTTGTGTGCGAAGGGGAAATGCGGGTGTACATCATTTACCGGAGCACGACTGTCCCATGTAAGTCGTTTGTGGTGAAGCAAGCGTGGGATGCGGTAGCAGTGAGTGTGTCCTGAGTGTTTTCTGGCATCAACAGATGCATCTGCTCAGGGCCAAAAGTGGCATAATGATGTCAGAAGGTGGGGAAAATATAAGCTCACTGCTCACAGCGACTGAGAACTAGGGGATTAGAGGTGGGTGACACCAGTATGTAAATATTTTAATATTTATTTTTCATAAATATTTTACAGTTTAGAATGATTATAGCAGTGAACCATTTATGTACATAATTATTGTAAAGTAAGGGGCAAAATAAAATTGTATATAAACCGGTCAGGTATCTTTTAATTATTTAAAATTAATATTTACAATGAAATGTATAAACTAAAAAAAATTGTCCTTTAGCACGACTGCCAGAGGATCCACAGCCCGGCCCTGGTGGTGGAGCTAGAAGAGACAATGATAAATCAGACAGCAATATAACGAATGAAAGGAAGGGAAATATCTCACTCTAACCTCTGTTCAAAAGCCATCATGAAAAAGTTTTCAATAATGATCTAAAAGTACCAGATGCGCCTACAATCTCGTTTGAAAAACCCCACTCCTACAAGTGGGAAAAGCACACAAATTCATGTTATTTTGAAAACATGTGCGATTGGTGTAAAAATGAAGAATGTGTTGGTATGAAACTAGCAAAACCACTTTGCACCGCACTTTCTGCTGGTGCCTATTATTAGTGAATTTTCACATTCATGGGCGCCTGCCACCGCTAAACCCTAAACCCTAACCCTCATGAATGTGAAGGGGGGTCACTGTACACTTTTGTGGATGTCAAGTAGGCAAATCTGTGTTCAAGGTTATTATACTACTCATATGGTTCTTTTGCTGACAAAGCAGTAACTGGACCTGATCTTGATACACAGATAAATGTCAGATTTTTTTTATTATTTCCAGAAAACCCAATCCGTTTTTCTAAGATATATCAGTTAAAAATATAAATATACAGTGAAGAAAACTGCAGGTCAGTTTCAGTTTTAAACCTCAGGACCTGGTATACATAAATCTGAGGTATTGGTTCCAGGCACAGATTAAAATAGAAATGTGACTTGAAATATTTAAGTTCCAATAGCAAATAAACTATTTTCTGGGGGGGGGGGGGGGTGCAGTACAATGCAGTGGTTTGTACTGTTTTTTCACACCTCTAGGACCATGGTTCAAGTCTCCACCCGGGCTCCATGTGTATGGAGTTTGCATGTTGTGCCCGTGTCATCATGGGGCTTACTCTGAGTACTCCAGTTTCTCCCACAGTTCAAAAACATGCTAAGGTCCTGAGATGAGTTGCTGCCCCATCCCAAGTTATTCTCTGACTTGCGCTCGTAGCCTTCAGGATATCGGACAAGCAGGTACAGAAGATGAATGGAGTTTGGCAGGCTATAGCTAAAGATTTCTTCTGATTTATGTTAATATGCAGTATTTTAACAGTGTTTCACTACTTCTCATGCTTATACCAAGAGTTATGCCAAGGAGTGTCATTTGGTGGCTAGAGGGTTGTCTGTTGGGTGTGGTTTTCAACAACCTACCACAAACTGCAAACTGTGTGAAAAATACCAGCATTCAAGAAGGAATTACTTGGGCAGCAGCTCAGTCGACTTATCAGAGAGGAGCTAAATTCTGACCAAAAGACCACGAAGTGAAACGTGATGGAAATCAGATAAACAGATAAGTCTTCTAATAATATTAAGTAAATGTCTATGATAAAAAGAACGTACATTACTCAAGTAGGAGGAATTACCTTCTGATGGAAATATTTAAACATTTTAAAGATGGAATAGAACGCAAATGTAACCTGTTTATGGTGTTGATCCATACAGTTGGCAATATGGTGACCACAGTGACGATCTTCTTGACCCTTTGGGTGACTTTTCCTGGAACTGTGAGTATTACATGTTTGAATAAAAACATTAATATGAGAGCATGAGTGTGAATGAGCACTGGTAAAAATATGAAACATGCAGCATACTTTAATTAGATTTAAATGCATTTCTTTCCTGAAATATATTTAAATGAATTTAATCATTTAATTAATTAGTTTATTGTTTCAGCTCATATTTGTTTATTCATTATTTTCAGATAAAATATACAACAGAACAATTGGCAACAATATTCACTTTTAAACATGAATAATGTCCCATATTAACTCTGGTATGAAATTGACATGAATATATTTGGCTTTGCACAGCTTCCTGGAAAACACCATTATCTGAGTAACTCAGGCAGCCATGAGGTGAGAACCTGCAGCTGTTAAGAGTTAGGACAGTTCTGATTAACCTGTAAATTATTATTGTGATTATTATTATTATTATTATTAGCAGTAGTAGTAGTAGTAGTAGTAGTAGAAACAGTAGTAATAATACTAGCAGTAGTACTCTTAGTAGTTGTAGTATTTTTGTTGTCATCATTGTTGTTGTTTTTGTTGTATTCTCCTTATTACTGTTGTTGTTTATGTCGGTGTTGTTGTTGTTTACCTCTTTCCTTTTTCCTTTAGTGCCTTTTCCCCATTTTGTTATTATTATTATTAGTATTATTATTGATCTTGTTTCATTTCTGTCTTTTTCCTTTACAGAGACTACCCATTCTCACATTTCCAAAGGTCTACCTTCCAATGCCCCCACGCTTTGCAGTGCCTGTCTGGCCGGCCTTTCCAGCCGCCCTCCCTCAGCCAGTTCCCCCTCCCTCACCAAATCCATTGCCCATGCCAACCCCTACTCCTGCCACCACCCCGCGAGGTGACAACTGATAAAATGGCCTTGATCCCCTCAGATGCTCCCTAATCTTTTTTTGTGACAATGAGTGATTTGTACTTACTAGTCAATGAACCTAGAATTAAACTGCCACAAACTGCAAACTCAGATTTAAAAAAGGCCCTTCTCTTTTAATCTTACATGCACGAGTGCATATTACAAGTAAAGTATAGAACACAGCCCTTGCTAAAAAGAAAATTATTTTGATTGTTTTGTGCAATTGTACTGAACAAAAATGCTATTTTGATGCATTAGATGCCTTTTTGTTTCATATTTTCTTTATAACTAGTATTGGAACTTATAAACCTTTTTCACAAGAGTTTTACTCTTCAGCAAATTACATGACCATCTGTTTCACTGTCAGCCAATAACAGTTTACATTGCTGCATGACTCCAAAACAAGGGCCTTGTCACAGTGACGAATGTAGCATTAGTCTGCAAAACTCAGAAGCTTCCATTTCCATGAAGTATGATCTTACTCTGGCTTTCCAGGTATTGGCAGAACCTGATATGAACCTTGGCATCTGTTCAGTAATGATAGCTGTCACTTGGTCTCCTGCCTAAACGCTATTATTATGGGATTACTGTAAACCATGACTTGTGAAGACCTGACCCATCCAGGGCTGATGAGTAATATACTTTTTGTTGGCTTCCTTGGCGGTTTGTCTGACTCCATAATCTTGCAGAAAACAATAACATAGCTGATATTTAGTTGGGAACAGTTACACCATTTAATTTTGCTTGTGTAAAAATAGGTATACATATCTAATCCAGCTGTTTTTGTGTGATGTTTAAACATATTGAAAATATTACACTTTGGTAATTGATTTTTCTGAGCAGTCATGACGGCTCAGTGGGCAGTACTGCTGCTTCACACCTCTAGTGTTGAGGGCTAAAGTTCCACCTTTGTGCTGCATTTGTTTAGTTGCATGATCTCACTGTTTTGCATGGGTTCCTCCTGCAGTCAAAAGACATGCAGGGTGTATCCCAGGCCCATGCCCTGTGATAGACTGGCATCCCATCCAGGGTGTACCCCAGCCCCGTGCCCCTGTGATGGACTGGCATCCCATCCAGGGCAACCCCCAGCCACATGCCCTGTGATGGACTGGCATCCCGTGCAGTGTGTACCCCAGCCCTGTGCCCTTTTGTGATTAGAAGATGGATGGAAGTTTTCTGAACACCACCAGTAGCTTTACCCTCAAATATTGTATATGGCACATAATATGAATTAAAATTTATTCTACATGAAAATTATATGGTTTATCTAATTTCTTTTTTTATTATTATCTAAAATAATGGAACAGAGAGGTGAATTGGTGGATGACAGTGAGAGCTAAGTCCAGGAATTCCGAAGTCTGTCAGTTCTGGATTTGAGAAGCATCCTGTCACTGATCATACTCCTCTGGTTATTAATGACACTGTGCAGAGGTGCCTGACATTATCCATAATGGACGGCAGTTTGTTCAAAGCCCTTTTCTCTGCCACTGTCGCCAGAGTGTCCAGCTTCATGCCGACAACAGAACCAGCCCTCCTGCTCAGTTTTTCCAGTCTGGATAAGTCCTTTTTGCTGTGCTGCTGCCCCAGCACACCAGACCAAAGAAAAGGACCCAAATGTCGCACAATTAAAATCCTAACCCAAATGGTGAGCCCGTCCTCCAGGGGGCAGCAGAGGAAGCCCTAACCCTAACCATACCTAAAGGGGGGGGCATCCTCCAGGGGGCGGCAGAGGAAGCCCTAACCCTAACCAGACCCAATGGGGAAGCCCATCCTCCAGGGGGCAGCAGAGGAAGCCCTAACCCTAACCAGACCCAAAGGGGGAGCCCATCCTCCAGGGGGCAGCAGAGGAAGTTCTAACCCTAACCAGACCCAAAGGGGGAGCCCATCCTCCAGGGGGCAGCAGAGGAAGCCCTAACCCTAACCTGGGGGGGGGGGGTCCCATCTACAGTGATCACAGACAGGGAGCTGAACAAGGCATAAGGCCAACAGACACTGACCCAGGAACACAGGCAAGGCAGTGATTTATACAGGGAGAGAACACAGGTGACACATATGAGGGAAATAAATGGTCATAAATGAACCCAGGTCAGAAATGAGCCCTGGTCAGTTCTGTACTCCAGGGACTGGGGGTGCTGGAACCCTGGCGCTCATGTTACATTACCAGTATCTCTGCTGAACGGCAGCACCTTGTCTTTGTGCCCTGTTTAAAGCTCAGACAAAATGCTGAAGTAAAGACCAAAATACATTTCTCAGCAATAAGAGCAGCAGAAAACAACAGCAGACACTATCATGATGGGTAAGAGCTCGTCCAGAGCCTGCTGACTCAGTGATGGTTTTTGCGAAGTGACATGGCGGGATGCCTCTCAAATGGCCAAAGCTGCTTCTTTAATGGGAAGGTGTATGAAAAAGCAAATGTGCCTTTATAATCGTTGGGAAATGCTGACGAGCGCTGGGCCTGGTCTGGCTCCATCTCCACATTATGGCGCGACACTCACTTTACATTTATATTCTGTAGGCTGCATGGAGGCCCCTGTTCGCTTAGTACATCATCACAGAAAAGCTTCACATTATAGCCTTCGCGTTAGTCATGACTCATCTCGCGCACCAACACTTTGGCAGGAAAGTGGCATGACAATGCAACTACACAGGGAAAAATGTTCAGAAATGACATATAAAGATTTTGCATTATATCACTCAAAACCATGTTTTTAACAACACTCTATTTTAAAGTTGGTTAAATTAAAACCAAAAACAATTCTTATGCATGGCCACCAAAGTCATATTTCACATAATGACGTAATGTTATCTAATCATATCTGACTGTGTCTGGAACCGGCACCATGACACATAGAGCTAAACCTACCATTGAGAAGCTATGAAAAGAGCATATTAAACATGATAAGGCTGCACTGCTCCCATCTGATTGGCCATATTCAAATGTGAGCAAAGTTTAAATTCTGCTGGAATCTACTGGCATTGTCATAAGACTTCTGTGTACAGAATATCAATTAGCTCGCTATCTTCTGAAAAACTTTATACAGGTAAGATGCTGTTCAGTTACCCTTCACCTATTGTGCATTTTACGATTTTCCTATTTCCTGATAATCCTCTTTGGCAGGTTACAATGTTTCTGATGGGTCTCGTGTTCTTGACCTTCTGCTTTTTGAGGTGCACGTCTGGGAAACCAGTAAGTAGAGACTTTATCTTCTGGGGCTTTTAGTTCTATAGTAATACTTTAACATACGATCCAAGAATAGCACAGTTACACAAATTATTAGTTATGTATTATTTCAGAAGGAATAGAAGTTTTTAATACACCAACCACAATGTCTTTAAAATTGTTTCCTGCCAGATACAATCAGCAATCGATGTCTAATCCTTAATGAGTCTGTTAGTAAGATCATGCTAAAGAGATGAAAATAATAAGCATTATTCACACAGACACAGACATACAGACACACTTACACAAACACACTTACACAGACACACTTACACTGACACTCTTACACAGACAGACACACACAAGGTGAAAAATGGTGAATATTTTAAAAAGGTTTGTTTTAAGCTATGGCCTCATCTATTCCTGCCAATCAGCTGACAGATCCATTAGCAGACAGTGATGCTCAGCCTCCGGTAAGGGCCTTGTCACATTGAGAGCATCAGTATCAGTCATATGCGCCATTTAAAGAAATTCTGTGTATCTTAAAAGCTTCTACATTTATGCCTCTGTATAGGTATATACAGTGATTATCCAGCAACCTGTGATGGTAAGAGCTCAGTTTGTTTCAGAAGGATTACAAGATTGTTTTAAAGATTCTTAAAAATGTAATTTTCCTCTGTTCAATGAATTGTCCCAGGCAGCTTCAGTGAGTTCCGAAGAAGTGTTTCAGTCACCGGTGAGCACAGTGAATCTTTATAAATATAATTACACTTAAAATTTGCCATAAAATCTGTTGCCAAACTACCTTAGGTCTCATTAATCTTTCTAAAAAGCACAAAGGTTATTGTTTGTTGTGTGTCATTTTTTGATGGCTTTTACTGGGTACAGTTCCTTACAGATCCTCTCATTACAGACTGTGTACAGAGGGATTTTCGTAGCTATGATTCCCGGTAGCCAGAACATGGGTCTTACAAACAATGGTGGGAAGTCAGACAGAGACACCCCCAGCCTGGACGGCCTCTCGTGCAATCCAGAAGTCCATGATATACCAGATCCATCTCCTAGCACAGCAGAAGATCGGGGAGGCACCATGTCCGCTCAGACTGCTGGGAAATCTCCCATGGGTGTAAAGCTGGGAACTAGGACAGGCTCCCCAAGCAGCAGAGAAGCAGAGCAACAGACAACACCTCCATGGAGACCTCAGGAGGCTGTTTCACTGTTACCCCTCAGGATCAAACACGCAGAAGGGGCCAAGGAGCAAAACCGAGAGAGTCGTGCAATGGCAGCTACTATGACAAAAGTAAGGAAGGCGCTTGCAATATCAATGCAAAGAGGAGACGCCATTTAGCGTATTTGAAATACAAAATTGTAGCTTGTCTTTGACATACTTCATAAAAAAAAATCACAGTGTAATTTGTATCAAAATACTTGAATTTTGTATTTCTTGTATTTTGAAGATACAAGAAACACTTTCCCCATTATATATAAGCATGGGTGTAGGAATGATTTCAAAGGAACTAACGTGAATAATAACTGATTATAACATTACTTATCATTCATTTAGTTTTCTGCGGTTTACTCATTTGATTTTTTAATATTATTAAAAATATATATTTTTATTTGTGATAAGTAGGGGTTAAAAGTGAAAAGACAAAAAAAGCAGTTTTGTAAAAATACAGTCAAACCTCGGATTGCGAGTAACTTGGTTTGCGAGTGCTTTGCAAATTTTTTAAATAAATTTTAACTAGCGAGGCCTTGCAATACGAGTATTACGTATATGCTTTGTCTGCCTAGCGTCACATGATCACAACTGAGCCAATGGTTCTTCTCTCTCTCGCTGCGGGATTGTGGGTAATCGTCTCCCATGCTAGGTCTCGGTCTGCGTGCCTCATTCTTATAGTCAAAATTTAGTAAAAAAAAAAAAAAAAAAAAAAGCACCACCCGAATAAGGGCGTAGCAGTGTGAGCGACAATGCAATGTCCACATTTCCACGAAATCGAAAAGGAGGCAAAAGCAGCCGTCATTGGACAGGTTCCTTGTTAAAGTCCCACAAAATGAAAACGATTCCTATATATTATTAGGTGTCACTGGTTTCGTTAGTGATAGTGAAATTACTTCTGCAAAATAACTGTATTTTTCGTCTTCCTCAGACCGTTCTTATCAAAGGTAAAGAGCAGGTTAACTTGTTTTATGTATTTTTACTTTATATTTGTGTATTTTCATATGAATGTTTTTGGGTTCTGGAATGAATCATCTGAGTTTCCATTAATTCTAATGAGAAAATTTACTTTGATATACGAGTGCTTTGGATCACGAGCACGTTTCCGGAACGAATTATGCTCGCAATCCGAGGTTTTATTCATATTATGACACCATGGGGCCAGCACCGTAAATTGTCTGGATATCGGCATGCCTTGCGCTGTACTGAAAATAAGAAGGTAAGAAACTTACACATGAGAGGACATTTTGCCCATCAAGCTTGTTTGGGGTAAATTCAGCTAATAGCTTAAAACTGTTAAAATCTTGTCTAGCTCTTATTTAAAGGAACCCAAGATTTTAGCTTGCACTACACTAACAGGAAGACTATATTCCATTCTACACATTGTGTAAAGAAGTGTTTTCTCAAATCTAGCTTAAAATCTTCTCCCATTAATTTCCACCTAAGGCCACAAGTTCTTGTATTTGAACTAATATTGAAGTAACTATTTGGTTGAGTGAACAGCATCCACAGATGTTTGAATCTTATATACCTTTGTCAAAACTTCAGGAGAAAAGAGTTGCTGCTCAACTTCACTCATACTTGGAGAGACACAACATACTGGATTGTTTCCAGTAGGGCTTCCGCCCAGGACACAGCACTGAAACTGCCTTGACTAAAGTCATAACTGACATAACAATGGCAACTGATGCTGACAGCGTGACTATGCTAATGCTTCTGGACCTTAGTGCAGTTTCTGACACGGTTGATCATTCTATCCTAATACAAAGACTTAAATCTGATATTGTGTGAAATGGTGTTTAAGTGGTTTAAATTGTATTTTGAGTAACTGAGCAGTGCTTGGGTGGGACCTTGCTCAGGATTGCTAGATTACAGTTATTAATAAATGAAACATGTATATATTCTTCATTCCTTCTGAAAGATTACATCCTTCTTCCTGATCCATACTGGTGTATCTTAAATATATTCTCAGATTTTGGTGAATGTAAATGACAGACGGAGAGAAAAACAAGGGGCTCTCGCCCCATCATGAGAGTGGAAGCAGGCAGGGCCTCTGGGTTCAGTGTCTATTCAGTGTAAAGAAGACGAGGGCTGTGGAAGCTGCAGATAGTTTGCTTAAATAAGATTACGGGATATGACAGAGTGCTGACAGGGCAGAACAGGAAACAAGCTAGCCTGGTGAGACTAATCCAGGGATCTCTGCTGCTGCAGACTCAAGGTGAACCAAACCCAGGGTGAGATCCATCTATGAGGAGGCAGATTCAGATTTTTACTGTTTAAAAATCACAGCTTAGTCCCCTCCAAATCACTCATTGACTAATGCATCTTTTGCACCTCAGATTTAAATGGGTATTTAAGCCATACAGCTAGCAATTAGAAATATATGGTAACACATATAAACTGATTGTCAGTTTTTGTTAAAACATGCAACCAATGCTTACACCTGCAATGTCATTGTGATTATTTTAGAGAATAAATTCATTTATGTGGGTAAGAAAAACAACTAAGCAGTGATCCTCTTTCATATTAATGAGTTGCCTGTCAGGTGTGTGTGTGTGTGGGGGGGGGGGGTGTCACAGGGACTTTGCAACTGTCATTTGTACCCAAGTCTAAATCCCCAAAGCCTACTTGGGGTCAATGAAGTTTGTGACCACAGCAAAACAGTCATACTGAAACTGATAAATAATAATGCTATTTGACGCACTAATGGTGTGAATGTTTCTCTGAGGAATTCAAAATGATTTTGCCTTTGAGGATGTAGAGGGGCCTTTAGGTACACCAGGGAAAAGTATATAGTGAAGACTAGCTTCAGGTAAGTCATTTTATTTCACTACTAAATTTTACCCTATTAAAGTAATGGTTTTGAAAATGTTGTTTCCTTTTTTAAATCCAGAGTAGAGAAGATGAGTTATTGTGGAATATTAACATTTGCATGACTGTGACTGTCAGCCAGGACTCTCTATGTGATTATCACATTATAAGGATATTTTTACAGCCCAGTGGAGATTATACACCCTCAAATTAAGGTGTAAAAAGAGGTCCAGTCACTACAGTGTTTGGCAGATACTTGATATACATATACCTCCATATGTGGGTGATTCCAATGAATTGGTGCCATTTTGCATGTTATAAATCTTCAAAAATAAATTAAATTTTTTCCAACACTGAATAATAACATATATTTAGCTATTCAAAATGTGCAGCAGTCAGTCTCAGGTAATTTAATTTCATTTTGTCAAAGTTTTTGGATGGAACCTGGTTGCATTTTTCTTAATCTTGTTAAAAAAATCTTAAGCTACTGTTTTAAATATCAATTGAAAAGCAAATCAACAAGTTCTTTTGTGGCCCCCTCAATAAAGTGTGTATTTTAAAGAAATTATTGGTTACATGTCCCCCCCCCCCTCCCCCTCACACACACACACATACATATATTTTGCGTATGCTTAAAAATCACTATATATATGTACTTTTACTTGAGTAACGGGACTAAAACTATCAGGACAGAGTTTTATCATAAAATTAGCACATTCATGAACCACAGACATATGTCAAACCTAATAGTATGATAATGTTGAGTACATTCAAGTAATCTGCTAAAAATGTATATATTTTTTTAACAAATAAATGAATTAGATCTTAGAAATAATTTAGGTAACAGGACTGAGCATTGAGTTTGACTACCTCAGATATACAATATCATCAAAAATACAGGAAAGAAAGTGAGAGAACTTCTGGTTTTCCTGTGGTCTTCAGGCGACAGATGATGCAAGTTATAGGTGAACATGCCATTTGTGCAAAGTGCCAATTAGGGGCAGAAATGAATTAAGGTAACAGGACTGAGTGAAAAATCGGAGGCAAGACTAAAATGTGTATTTTAACTAGAATATTATTGATTTATATTAATGTATTTAAAGCATAATTGAGAAATACTGTCACACAACAATGCAAAAAATAAGATTTTTAAAGGTTTTTAGTCATTATATTTCATGGTGAAGTGTAACATTACTCAACAGGAATTTTTCAGAGTTCTAGGTAGTTTTCATTTGTGTTTTGCATTATGTATGTTAAATTTGCAATGGGGACAATGCAGAGGACACTCTGCTTGAAAACAATATGTACTATAACGCTAATTTTCATGCATATTTATACATATAATGTCCTGAGGACAGAAATTGCACTTATTCAGTGGAAAGGCCCCTAAATATTAAGGGCAATTTAGAGATGGCCATTCACATAAACATATATGCTGATCTACCGGAGTAGGACCTGCTTATGTAGTGGTGAGAAATACAACAGTATATAGAAAATCTACATACATAGATCAGGGATCAGGGGTGGGATCTGAAACCTTGGAGGTGTCAGACTACAATTCTGTAAATGTGTGTAGGGATATATAAATGTACACACACACAAACACTATATATGTGTGTGTGTGTGTGTGTGTGTGTGTGTATATATATATATATATATATATATATATATATATATATATATATATATATATATATATATTAGTTAGATTGTTTTAGGGATGGTTGCCATGGAACCAGGTTTTGAAACGGTGCGATAATATTCCGAACTATTCTTTGTATGGTAGCCCCCACATATTTTCTATGAAGAATCATTTATCTGCCTCATTAAGATGACGTTGTTCTCGTATGCCTGTTTTTCTTATACACCCACATGCCCAGTCATGCCTCATTGCTGTCTAATAAATCGAGTTTCATTTGCTGACAATAGCAGATGGTTTCTGGATGCCCCCTATTATCATCTGAGGAATAACAGACAACACAGCACTGATGTCATCCAAGATCAAGCCAGAACGTTCCCCACCAGTCCATTGTGGAACAGTGCTGCAGGACAAGGATGGACACACACAGGAGGATGGTAAAGGGCAAATGTGAGGAGAACTTATTACACATGTAAACTAACCCACAGTGACATGAAGATCGCCCGTCTTACATGCCTTTGACATGAAGGCCACTCTCAGTGATATCAGCTCATTTTACTTCGCAGAAATATGTACGAGTCTGAGCCAGCTCTCGTCCTCAACCTGAACAACAGCAATAACAATGCAGAGTGAGTACGGGCAAAGCTCAGCATCTCCGAGATGAACATACGCCTACCTGCATTTTTCAACTTAAACTGCTCTCTTTCAGAGGCAAGCAGAGAAAGAAAAAGGAAAAGAAGGACAAAAAAGCAAGAAAGGAGTAAATATATACACATACCTTTATGAACATTATATTCTGAGCAAAAATGATGATCACAATAATAAGTTATTGATATTTTTGTTTTAGGAAAAAGGAAAAGAAGGACAAGAAGGAAAACACAGATAAAGGAAAAGAAATGAATGAGAAAACGGACACGTGGGTTACAGCAAGTGTGTTTACGTCAAAGACACATCAATTCTTCAAATTCACCTGCTGATACTCTCCATGTTTTTTCTTTGCAGGCCGAAGGAAATCTATGTTATCGACCCTGCCAGCAACAGATACTACCACTGGCTGTTTGTCATCACCATGCCTGTCATGTATAACTGGACCTTAATCATTGCCAGGTAGCGACGATCTGGTGGAACGCTGGCTGTTCGTTAATATTAAGAGCATCAAGACATAAAAACTGCAAATAAACCTAAATAAAACTAAGCATGTACCAGTGGCCAATGCTGGTTTGTCCCTAACATATTAAGGAGGCTGTTTGTTCAGCTGATTCTAACGAACCTTCCAAAACATGCAATATAAAGTAAATAAAAAAACAAATAAAATCAGTGCACAGTGCTAAAGCTTTTGTTGTTTGTATCTTTGCAGAGCTTGCTTTGAAGAATTACAACAGGACTATCTCATTCTGTGGTTCATCGTAGACTATTTATCAGACATTGTATACTTGACCGACATGGCGTTCAGGACCAGAACAGGTAGCTTAATTTAATGCATGATTAAAATATCCAGAAATTGACAATCCTGCAGACATTTTCGCATTCATACAAATATAAAATATATTTCATAATAATTCAATATATTGTATTCAGTATTAGTCACTGGTTTGTTTTTCTCGGATTTATGCAGGATATCTTGAGCAGGGCTTGCTTGTGAAAGATGAAATGAAGCTGCGTCAGCGATACATGGAAAGCCTGCAGTTCAAGCTCGACCTCATATCAATGATCCCAACTGACATCCTATACTTCAAACTGGGACTCCGCTATCCAGAAATTCGCCTCAACAAGTTGTTTCGCGTTAATCGCATGTTTGAATTCTTTCAGCGAACAGAGACAAGGACCAACTTCCCTAATGTCTTTCGTATTTCAAATCTCGTCATGTACATTGTAATTATCATCCACTGGAACGCATGTCTGTACTACTCTTTCTCCAAGGCTATTGGATTCGGATCAGACACATTTGTTTACCCTAATGTCTCACACCCTGAGTACGGACGTCTGGTCAGAAAATATGCATACAGTTTATACTGGTCCACCCTGACTTTAACTACCATTGGTGAAACCCCTCCCCCAGTTCAGAACTCTGAGTATTTTTTTGTAGTTTTTGACTTCTTGGTGGGTGTTTTGATTTTTGCTACCATTGTAGGTAATGTTGGTTCCATGATTTCCAACATGAATGCAGCAAGAGCTGACTTTCAGGCCAGAATTGATGCAATAAAGCAGTATATGAGCTTTCGAAAGGTCACCAAGGACTTGGAGAAAAGAGTCATAAAGTGGTTTGACTACTTGTGGACAAATAAGAAAGCTGTAGATGAGAGAGAGGTGCTGAAATACCTACCAGATAAACTGCGGGCTGAAATTGCCATCAATGTCCATCTGGACACATTAAAGAAGGTTCGCATCTTCGCTGACTGCGAGGCAGGGCTGCTGGTGGAACTGGTGCTAAAACTGCAGCCACAGGTGTTCAGCCCTGGGGACTACATCTGCAAAAAGGGTGACATTGGCAGGGAGATGTACATCATCAAGGAAGGAAAGTTAGCAGTGGTGGCAGATGATGGCGTCACACAGTTTGTAGTCCTTAGTGATGGAAGCTATTTTGGCGAGATTAGTATTTTGAACATCAAGGGCAGTAAAGCTGGAAATCGCAGAACTGCTAACATTCGCAGCATTGGATACTCGGACCTCTTCTGCCTGTCCAAGGATGACTTGATGGAAGCTCTGACAGAGTATCCTGATGCCAAGGCTATGCTAGAAGAAAAGGGAAGGCAGATCCTCATGAAAGATGGCCTCCTAGATTTAG
This sequence comes from Brienomyrus brachyistius, assembly GCF_023856365.1. Taxonomy (NCBI): domain Eukaryota; kingdom Metazoa; phylum Chordata; class Actinopteri; order Osteoglossiformes; family Mormyridae; genus Brienomyrus; species Brienomyrus brachyistius. The sequence goes on along the minus strand of NC_064544.1, from coordinate 7,826,213 downwards.
AAGTGGCCAAGCAGGGCCCTGACCCTAAGGACATGGAGGAGAAGGTGAACAGCATGACGGGCACCCTAGACCTTCTACAGACCAAGTTTGCCCGGCTGTTGGCAGAGCATGAGGCTGCACAGCTGAAACTGAAGCAGAGAGTCAATAAACTAGAGAAAAAAGTCATAATCTCCTCTCAAATGGTCGATCCAGTAGGTGCTGCACCTGCTGTGTTTTAAGAAAAAAGTAGAATGGGAATGTAAGAAACAAAGAGGAAAAAGAATTAAAAGCCATGTTTTTTCCCTTTCAAAGCTTGTGCAAACTTTGTGCAGTTCCTCACATTAAAAAATCCAAAATTGTATATTATATGCTATACCAAACCAAATTTTGATTATATATATATATGTAATTTAATGTCATGTTTTAGTATCAAATTTAGGCTATACATATTTATGAAAAGGCGTAATATTACAGCTATGTTTATTGTGTATCGTGTAAATAATATAATATATACAGTCGAACCTCGTTACTACGTACAAGACGGGATATCAAAAACGGTGTAACGAGTGTTTCTTTGCATTTTGTTTGTATTACATGAAAATTATTAAATCATATTCAAATTCTGTCTATTAAAATAATTTTTATGTAAATGTAAAACCAATTCTTTCTTGTTTACAAAAAAGCAACGTATCATTATTTAGTTGGATGTTTTGAAACGCACAAGGCATCACGGGATCTGTAGTTTTAAAAATTCAGGCTTTGACGCGATTCAGTAGCATTTTAGGAACCTTAACGAAATTGTGACATTTAAGACACATACGTTAAACTGATATTTAATTACTTCTCTATAGAAATGAATTTTCACGAAGAGTAGCACTTCACAGCCACAGATAATTTTCTATTAAGACATAGGCTAGAAGTCCGGTCACAGGTTATCATAATTCCCGGCATGCATTGCACCAGGAAGACCCAGCGTGCACTTCGGTTTTGTGTGCGCGTGTCAACGGCGTCTTCCCGGCTTGGGTATGTTGTCCTCTCAATGGAACTTTAAGCAAAACTCATTATGTTAATATACTATAATGTCGCAGTTCTGGTGCATGCGTTGTAGTACGGCGTCAGACGAATAGATTTGTATGTTAAAACACGTTGTGTTACTCGGCTAAACTGCACAAATGCATGGTTATTCAATAAACCACTTTTCCTTGACACGAAATGACCGTATTAAAGAATTAGACAGATACGGTTACTGCGACATACTACTATAACTCCCGATTTATACCATTTAACAAATACGTTTAGGGAATATCAGTACGGCAAGCGAGTTAAACCTTTATATGGATAATAAGCCATTTCATCTATTTGTTTGACCACCAGCTCAATTAATTCATTAACTGGATAAGGTATCGATTAGCCAAACATGGTATGCGTATGTAAACTTTAGATGTTTACTACAAATCCTGGGGTTTTGATATAGCGAAGCTGATGCACTTTTACAGAAAGAGAATTTACATAAACAGGATGATCACGTAAACATCACTTTTTAATGGATGTGCTAAACAGTACTCTCTCTCTCTCTCTGTGTGTGTGTGTGTATGTGTAACACATTCCGACCACCTCATGTGAAACAAATATTGTTGACTACCTTGTAAAACTGGCACGTGTCAAGGTTTGGGAGCTCTAGATGGTAAACGAACATCCAGTACTCGTTATCGACGTGTTTAACGTAGAACAAATGGGCAGGGATAAAGATCTGGGTGACTTTGACAAGAGCCAAATCATTACGGCCAGATGACTGGGTCAGAACATCTCCTAAACAGTAAGGCTTATGAGGTGCTCAAGGTCAGCTGTGGTGAGTACTTGCTGACAGTGGTCTGAGGGGGGGAAAAACCACATGACGTGGGGTTCAGAATGATTTGTGTGTGTGTTAGGGGTGTGGGAAATCAATTGTTACAAATTGTGGTTGTTCAAGGTGCTGATTTTAATATCATTGTGAGAGTTTTAAAAAAATCATTTTCTCAGCATCAGTTTAGACATGGGTTATTTAAATTTTATTGTTCACCTTTGGTACTGCTAATATATTTGCCAAATCGCCCACTGCCTGATTTCATTAAGGGACTGACATGTGAAATTGGAATGACACAATCATGACTGATAAGCGTGTGCAGAAACATGTCCTGCCCCTTCTCAATTTAGAGCCACAACTGCATGTGTGTGAAATGTACACTTTCATGGAATTTCTCTATGCCTCTTCCCTGAACACTAAGAAGTTTCTAAACAAATTGAACTGTTTACAGTTTTTTTTCTTTTCTTTATAGTCTGACTTAGGGTATCTTTAAAATAAAGTCAGTTGCACAAACACCCTTAAGGTTGCCTTAAAATATTTACTTGGACTTAAGGAACCCATTAAACTCCATGAAACAGTTGCGCCAAAGACCTTAACAACCAAAGGAAGGAAACAATTTAAGGTACATGGCTGAGTTTATGGCGATTTAAATGAAGAAAATGAACCAATCTTGAGAAGTGTTCTGTGACTGAACACCCAATAGATATGATTAATGTTGAGCAATTGATTTTACATGACCAACAGTCAATTCATAACTTTATTTATATGGCCCAAGATATGTTTGTAATTCATTATTAAATCTTGCCAGCGGATCAATCTTTTTGTTTCACAATAGAAAACATCGTAACGTTATCCTGCTGATAAGCACTGTCGAGTTTCACTACGGGAACCAACAATATAAGTACATCAGTTATCAAATTTTCTGATGCAGAAATGTGGAGATACATGCAAAAATGCATTTAATGTAACTGAGACACAACAATAATTCCATCTGCTCTATTTTTTTTCTCTACTGCTTCTCTTTTCTCAGTACTTCTGTCTATCATCCAAGTTTGTGCCAGTGCTTGTCTTCCATTCAACAAAGTGTATTGCCAACTGTCCACATTCTCATCAGATAAGAATGCAGTGGTGACAGTCCAGCTTTATTTTATTTATTTTATTATATTTATTTTATTTATTTTGGGCATCATAATGTCTCAACATTTCAAGTGCACTACTAATCTGCTTACCAAATTGTGGGTGTAGGTAAATGTCCATATAGTATCAAATAACCAGCATCCGGGTAAATATTATCCAAATATGAGAATAGAATGAACAGAGATTTTAACAGAGACATATGAGAGTCCTTCCTAGTTCTAAACAAAATGAGTTTAGTTTGTGATGTTGCACAGAACAAGAATTCAGAGCTAGAATCATAACCTGCAGTTAGTGCCTTATGGGGAAGCTGATGTTACCTGGACTTTAAAAAATGCCAGACAGAGGCAAACACAGGATAAAAATATCATTTGCTAAATTGATTTTATTGAAGGTTTATAACTAGAAATCTTACGATCTTTCATGTTATAAAATGTGTCATCACTGGTTACCAGATATCTGTTTTTCAGAATCTGTATTATCTTCCAAGTACCAAGCGTACAAGGAATATCTCTTGGTGCAGATGTCAACACAGATATAAGATATACAAGTGATGAGTAAAAACAAACTATACACAAGCAAACTGCAAGTAGAATAAACACTAACATTAAAGTGCAACAGTACAAATGTGTACTTGCTGCTGTGGTGGGACTGGGAAGGTTCTAGCATGGATGAATTGTTTAGCATGGCATGGGATAGGCAGTAATTGAGTCCATGTAAAGCTTAGGTTATATTTCACTTTCCCTCATGCACTTTCGTGCTGGGGACGGTCGTCCGTGTGGCAGCTTCATACTATACTTGGCTGCTGATGCGGATGGTCATGGTTGGTGCATGCATACAGCAGTGATATTCCACCAGAACAGGAGAGGGCAGAGGTATTGCAACAAACACAAATTCAAGCAGTGTAGTGAAATGAGTAAACTTTAGAAGTGTTCATAAACGTTATTAGTCAAGGCTAATTTGAAATCCTTACGACAAAATTATCCAGGACCCCCACCTTACTCTGGCAGATTTTAACTACACAACATTTCAAAATGCCGGAATAGTGTTGCTTTTTAAAATACTGTACACCTTGGTATAATGTCTGGACAGTGTAGAAAAAATTAGACATGCTGATACCTCTGACACTCCTTATATAGCTGCTCACCATTACTACAGCAGCAGCAGCTATTCTTCCTCTACTTTTTCATCATTGACCTCTGTGGAAGTCTGCATGGCCACCTACTGGAAATACCTGGTCAATTAGCTTGCACTAATTTAATTAATTGCTTTAATGGATAAGTTACGGTAAAAGGTTTTTGACAGTGACCTGCGCTCCCCCCTTGTGTTTGTTCTACATTAATATGGGGATTCAATGAATACATGTTGATGATTATACGTTTTATTATTTTTAAAACTGGTAATAAAATTTTTTTCATTTGATTTCCGTGTGTGTGGAGTAGTTTTGTGATTGACCAAATGGGCACGGATGCTTACAGGTCTATGTTAATGGTGATGTTTGTGCGTGGGGCTGAACAGCTTATTGATATGCCATTGAGGACAGTAAATGTCTATGAATTTTTTTTTGATGTTACTCAGGGAGGAGTGACACCTATGGAGCCTGCTTGGCGACAGCAGGGCAGGGGGAGAGGCAGGGGTCAAGGGAGGGGCCAGGTCCTGCCAGATCCCTCTCTCAGCCAGCAAAGGGGCAGCATGCACTCCAATGCCAGGCTGGACGGAACAAAAAGAAGCAAAACAGGCGTACCAAGTACAGCATCTGGACCACTCCCTAGCAAAGGTAAACCAGCCTCTGATGGTGCGACTATGGGCACTTGAACACCTCATGAACTTTTTTCAGTAACCAGAACAATTTTTCGGTACAAATTTTGTGTTCCCACAGTGGGAATGTGTAGTTCCTACCTTGTTTGGTCTCTAATCCAGACTACCTACTTTTTGTTTGACCACAAATTACTGGGCTGGGGCTTACAGCGATACCACAAGCACCGGTGCCAACTTGGAAGTTGCTAGGAAAAGATATAAAAGTAGTGGAGCAGAAAATGAGCTGATGGAATTATTTTTGTACATCCATTATATGAAATGCATTAATTAACTTTTTGCTTTTCTCTCTGCATTTCTGCATCAGAAAACATGGTCGATGACATAATACTATTGTTGATGCCGCCGGTGAAGCTGGTGCTCATCAGAATAATGTTACGTTGTTTTTACTGTGTGGAAAATGAAAGATCAATCTGCTGGCCAAATTTACTAATGAATTTGAAATGTCATGGGTTGTATAAAATATAAATAAAAGGCTGCATCCCGTTTTGATCACGATAATTAAAATGACTTGTGAATCCTCTTTTGTTTTGGGGTGGTGGTGTGTTTCATATGAGATTACGTGTGAAGATTAACCTACGAGCTTTTTGGCTCTCCCGTGCTTTTTTAGCATAAAGGTTACAGTTCATGTTGTGTGATGGGAAAGTGGGGCCTGAAAGTGGCCAAAAGCTGCAAAAGTTCCCAGTTGAGACAGCCCAGGAACTTGGAACCAGGAACAGGAACTTCAGTGTGAAAGCACCCTTTGAAACTTCTCTCCAGCTTCCCAACATGTTTTATGTCAGCCACTCACATATGTGAATTTTTAAATTTTCAGAGCTGTCATCTCAGTCCAAGTTTGAGGAAATACAAAGGTCCAATCAGGCAGCAGCGCAGAGGTTAACAGAGAGCCACTTCAGCTCATCGGATGATGAAGATGATGGTGACGTAGAGCTGAATGGCAAACGTGGGAAGATTTTGGATTCGACATTCACATCATATACAGATCAGACAGGTGACATTGAAGTGTTTAAGATGTAAAGGTTGCTCTAAAAATGTCTTTGTGTTGCTTATAATTGTAAATAATATTTTTGTAAATTTTACTGTATCACATGTTAACATGATGACAGTGTTCTGTATGAGTTTCTGTCATGTTCCTCAGGTGGAGATGCCAAAGATCTGGAACGCACGAGACGATATCTGAATGATGCTTTTCAGTCTGGTGCCATCACCTGCCTCATCTGTATTGCATCCGTGAAAAGAAATCAGGCGGTATTTTGGCTCTTGGCCAAATTTCTTCCAGAGTGTTTCCCTGTACACTGCTTCTTTGCCTGGCACCACATTGCCCTGTTTACTTACTTTTGTGAAATGCTGAAGGTGGCAAATGGATCATTAGCATCATGTTCATCTCACTGCGTTCATTAGTGTGCTGTGCACTTTTTCGATGAAGTGAAAATATGCTTAATTATACCTAGCCTTCTTGTATTTGGTTGTTTTGGATCACACTGCAAATAGCCTGTAATTATATATACATATACTCACACATACGCACGCACACACACACACACAGCCGTGGTCAAAAGTTTTGAGAATGATACAAAAATTAATTTTCCCAAAGTCTGCTGCCTCAGTTTTTATGATTGTAATTGTTTGGACTGCTGAGGACTGGGGTAAAGTAATTTTCTCTGAATCCCCTTCCAATTGTTTGGGGGATCTGGGAAAAAAAAGAGAGTCCAGAGAAGAAAAGGTGAGCACTACCATCAGTCCTGTGTCAAGCCAACAGTAAAGCATCCTGAGACCATTCATGTGTGGAGTTGCTTCTCTCAACCAAGGGAGTGGGCTCACTCACAATTTTGCCTAAGAACACAGCCACAAATAAAGAATAGTACTAAAACATCCTCCGAAAGCAACTTCTCCTAAACATCCAAGAACAGTTTGGTGAAAACCAATGCCTTTTCCAGCATGACGGAGCACTGTGCCATAAGGCAAAAGTGATAACTAAGTGGCTCGGGGAACAAAGCATCGATATTTTGGGTCCATGGCCAGGAAACTCCCCAGACCTTAATCTCACTCAGAACTTTTAGTCAATCTTCAGGATTCGGGTGAACAAACGAAAATTCACACATTGACAAACTCCAAGCATTGATTGTGCAAGAATGGGCTGCCATCAGTCAGAATTTGGCCCTGAAGTTGATTGACAGCAGCCAGGGTGAATTGCAGAGGTCTTGGAAAAAGAAGGCCCAACACTGCACATACTAACTTTTTGCATGCATTTTATGTAATTGTCAATAAAAGTCTTTGACACATGAAATATGTGTATACTTCAATATACCACAGAAAGATCTGAAAAAACGGTCTACAAACACTCAAGCAGCAAGCTATGTGAAAATTAATACTTGTGTCATTCTCAAAACTTTTGCCCGTGGCTATGTGTGTGTGCATAAAATTTGCAAATGTTGATCACATTAAAAGTAGCTGGGCAGTAGGCAGTGCAGCGCCGTTTTGTTTTGTGTTCTTGCTGTTTTGACTAGACAGGTTCAAGTCTCCGCCTGGGTCACGTGTGTGGAGTTTGCATGTTCTCCCCATGTCGTCGTGGGGTTTCCTCCGGGTACTCCGGTTTCCCCCCCACAGACCAAAAACATGTTGAGGCTAATTGGAGTTGCTAAATTGCCCGAAGGTGTGCATGTGTGCGTGAATGGTGTGTGTGTGCCCTGCGATGGGCTGGCCCCCCATCCTGGGTTGTTCCCTGCCTTGTGCCCATTGCGTCTGGGATAGGCTCCGGACCTCCCGTGACCCAGTAGGATAAGCGGTTTGGAAAATGGATGAATGTTTTGACTAGACAGGGCGAGAGAATTATTTTTTTTTTGTACCTTTTGTTTGGTTCAGTTAAGAAGCATATTTACAGTTTACAGCATATTTATTTTGATGTGTTTGCCTTATTCTTTTCTTAGGAACTAATCTAAGCTGCAGTGTCAGTTCCTCTGAGCCCAGCTTGGCACGTAACACTGGTATCTGTCATCTTTCCTAGGTGTGGAGCTGTTCGGGTTGCTATTGTCTGTTCCATCTGCCCTGCATTCAGAAGTGGGCCAAAGACAGCATTTTCCTTGTGTCCTCTGTGACAGATGAGGACTTTGGGAAGAAGGAACACCCCTGGCCATGGTAGGAGGATCTCCTGGACTCCAAATTTGATGGCACACTGGTCAAGCTTGCCTTAACTCTGGATCCTAATTTTTGGCCAGTCCAAAGTGCCGTCGTGAATACCAGCACCAGGAGACACCCCGCAGGTATTACTGCTACTGTGGGAAGGTCGAGGATCCTCAGCTGGACCCCTGGCTGCTCCCTCACTCATGCGGTCAAGTGTGTGACAGAGAGTTCAGGCCAGCCTGTGGACATCGCTGTTTGCTGCTCTGCCACCCAGGTACTGTGGCTTTTTCTTGGTGGTGGGTTAGGGTGAGTGTTTCATCTTGGGTCTAAAAGCACTTCCTGTAGTGGGGGACACTTGTCCGTTTATTTTCATGCTTTGGATACTGTTCAGCTGTTGCCTTATTTGAACCAACGGAGAATGTGTGGTTTAGCGTATTTATATTCCCTCTAGGGATTTTTACTCGATTGTTGTTTTTCGTGGAGTGTGATCATCTACTCTGTAGGCCAGATCCTGAAGCTCTAGCTTGTGCTTCCCCAGGTCCCTGCCCCCCCTGCCCTAAAATGGTACAGGTGCCGTGTTTTTGCAAGAAGGCCAAGCCTGTGGCCAGACGCTGCAGCTCCAAGGCCTGGTCCTGCCTGCAGTCCTGTGGCCATCTGCTGCGCTGCGGCCAGCACCCCTGTGAGAGCTTGTGCCACGCAGGTAGGTGCTGTGCTCGTCGACAGCCAGTTTGTAGCACATTCTCATTCTCACTTTCTGCACTCTAGTGAGCACTAGTGGACTGTAACTGTCTCAGTGAGTTGCACTGGGATCCAGTGCTTTGATCTGCCTGTGTTCTTTTGATCTGTTCTTCATTTGACTGTAGCGGCCTTATGTAGCTCTTTCGCATCAAGCCCTGGCCAGAGCTGGTGCCGGAGCTCAGCTGGAGCGGGGCTGGATCCCCACCAAATACTGTCTCGCATTCACGCTGCAGTTGGTGCTGAAAGGGTAGAATGATGACATTGTGTGTGCGTTGCTGTGGGAGGGATGCCGTTTCGGAATTGAAGACAAAAATGGAGGACCGTGCGAGATGCGAAGAACACGATTTTTTTTTTTTTTTACTGTAAATACATGCCTTTTTTTTTTTATTTTTATTTTTTAAAATTTTTTTTAGCTTTATTTGTTATTGTTCCTGGGTTTAACCCAAAACATTCCATTCCAAATTTGAGTGTCCCGCGAGTCATCTGCCAACAGCTTCAGCGGTCCCACATGAACTACCATTTTTGTGTTCCAGTTAAAAAGCAGGTCGCAATTGGAGATGCATTCATGGATGAACTGCAAGTCGTGCATGCTAATACTCTGGGGCGCACATAACTGCAACACGTGTATGCATTAACCTTTAAAAGCGCTGTGTGTGGCAATCGCTGAGTGCAGATGCGTACCTATGTGCATTTGCACTGCTATGACAAGAAATTACTGTGCATTTCAACATTTATACCACAAATGAAGTACGAATTAGCTTATAAAAGTTGAAATGCATTGTAATTTCTTGTCAAATCAGCACAAATGCTGATGCTGAAGGAACTACTGTGCATTATGCATTAATGGACTACTTGGGGAGAGTGAAGACAAGAAAAGAATAAAACATTTTGGTAAACATTTGTTTTACAAATATACAAATAATCAAAAAATATGTGAGTATAAATGAGGTGATGCTCCTGTCCGTCTGGTCACCTGTGTTAAAACAAAGACACGATAGATAAATTTCACTTTAATTTACTGGCATTTAAAGCAGGATAGCGTGAGTGTTTTCATTGCTGTAACAAAGCAGATAACTGTACATCATGTATCAAGGGCTGGTACACCGACGTCCGATTCTAATGGTAATTCATTAGTCAGCCACGTTCATGGTCACATTACAAGTAATCACAATAGCAATAACTTGCCAGTGATTAAGCAGTGGTGGCTTAATGGATAGGGAAGCGCCCTTGTAATTGAAAGATTGCTAATTGAAAAGATTGTAATTGAAAGTTCAAATCTGCAATGCTCCAGTTTGCTGGTTAGCAGGTCTGTTTGCAGCACCGTCTTTATTTAAACTTCCTGTATTCTTTTTCATTTTTAATAAATCTTGTTTGTGGCTTGCTCTGTTATTCCGATAAGCCCTGCCTTCTCCAGTTCAGTCCTCATTGCTTTGTAAACTTTTCCTTTCCGCTCTGACGATTCTGACCCCCCGCCTCTGACATCACGCGCTCCTAACTCTGGTCCTCAGTCTCTTAGGGAGGGAAAAAATGAGCTGTGGCCCAGATATATTGGCCCTGCACCGCTGTTATTCTTGGTGTGAATGCAACGCCCTGATCGGAATTTTGGCTCAGCTGGGGCACCAGCCTTGTTGTGAAGGGGCTATCAGTGAGCTGCACTTGGATCTAGTGCTTTGATCTGCCTGTGTACTCCTGTTCTGGCCCTCCACAGGTGACTGTGAGCCATGCCCTCGGGTGAGCCAACAGCCCTGTGTTTGTGGCAGAGAGCTCTCCCAGAGGCTCTGTGCCAGTCCGCTCTGGCACTGCCAGCAGGTGATGTGCTACATTGTTTTTTGGTGTTTGCTGTACCCCTGACAAGCATTGTTTTCAGTTTTCATGATGCCCGTGACCATGTGCTGGATGTGATGCTAAATGCTGCCTCATGGCCCCGTCCAGGTGTGTGGTAGGCCTCTACCCTGTGGGAATCACACGTGTGAGCGGGTGTGTCACTCGGGACCCTGTGGCCAGTGTCCTCGCTCAGGAAACAGACTCTGCCCCTGTGGGAAATCCAGTGAGTGCCAAGCTGGTGCGGGGCGTCCCTATGGCAACCCACATCGCGTACGTAACGCCATTCCATCCCACTTGCCGTGATGCGTGTGGCATTCTTAGGGCTCCGTGTCTGGTGCTTTCAGAGTTCTCGCTGCCCTGCACCAAGGACGTGCCCACGTGTGGAGACACCTGCGGCAAGCGTCTGGACTGCGACCTGCACTGCTGCTCCATGCGCTGCCACCGGGGGCCCTGTGAGACATGCCGGCAGGTGAGGGTCCCTTCGGCAGCTGTATGCTTAGGGAGCTGGACAGCCTGTGTGTCTCACTGAAAACCACTAGTTAGTGCCTTTTCTTCCATGACAAAGTAAATAGAAATTGTGTGAAAACGCAATTATACACCTTTTACAAATTACATATGGCTCGCATATGGTAAAATGTGTATTATCTCCAACCAGAACTTCTGCTGTGCATAGTTCCCTCTTTTCAGTCGTTTATTACAAATATTAGAGTGAGACTGTCATGCTAGCAACAGCTATTGGCTGATAACTGTTTTCCCCTTGGTGCCGAGGTGGGGAACCTGATCCATGGAGGGCCAGTGTGGGTGCATGTTTCTGAGAGGCCATCCAAAACACCCGCACCCACATTGGCCCTCTGTGGAACAGGTTCCCTACCCCTGCTTTATTCATTTGTTTGCTGTCCTTAACCCACAGCCAAACGGGTCATACTACTTGGTCGATTTTTCTTGTTCTGGCAAGATCCTTGCCATCACTGCTACTTCTGTAACGATCAAACCTTCCCAGTTACACTGTGTGCACTAACCTTGCCACTAGAGGTTGACCAATATGGGTTTTTCAATAGCCGATGCCGTTATTTAGGGGTCAGCTGATGGCCGATAAATGCTGCCGTTTTCTTATTTTTTTGGCCGATAATTGGACGTTTTTCCCTCTATTTGCATGGTAAAATATCACACTAATAATAACAAACGATACACAAAATTTCTCAACTCAGCATTTATTGAATACTGACTTGTGTAAATTTAACTATAAACTATAATACAAGAAAATACAATAAAATAAGTTTGTCGTACTACACAGCCTTGCATTCGAGGACAACGTAAGCTCCTAGTGATTGTGACGTTGTGGATGGATACGCCCGTATAAAGGATAGACATGTTTAATGAGGAACCTAACTGTGCAAAGTCCTGCACTTTTTATCTAGACCTCTGACAAATTGTTCAAATCTCCGCTCGCAAATGCAAACAAGTTGCACAGAAGGACCATTGTCAGCATCAGAAGTGAATGGTAACCACGCTTTTGAGCAGACAGTTTTCTCCGCCATGCATTGTTCTTAGCAGCTCCGTGTCTCTGAGGACGGTGCAGTCTGTGATCGGGGCAGAGTAACGCAGCGTGTGAGAGAGCTGCCTGCTCCGCCCCACACACACACAGAGCGAGACTCTCCGACACAAGAAAAGAAAACAGAACTGGTATCATCGGGCTGATATGGTAATAATAAAAAATGTAACAATTAAAATGATATTTAACGATTTAAAGAAATGTCCATGAGCCCACCAACAAGCGCACAAAACTGTCAGAATCAGTGATCATTAACGTTACCTGTAAGCTACAGAAGGCTGAAGGCTCATTACCGTTACGCCAGTTCCCGACAGCGTAATTCATGTTCTCTTACAAAAGTGCTCGTGTTTTTTTTATAAAGCAACATTACATAGCAAACCAGTTAAATCGGTCTTTGAAAGATTAGAATTTACGCATTACCGTTTTCTCCCAGGACTCTTTCAAAACTTTTGGCTGGGGTTCTGCACAAGACAGTATGGGTCATGTGTTCCACAGCAACAATAACATTGGGCTGCCCGCAGACGTGCCTGTCTGTAAATCGGCATACTGCAGTCGTGACATTAAAAAATGCCAAATATCGGCCCAGTATATCGGCCGGCTGATATATCAGTTGACCTCTACTTGGCACAATGGATGGTTTTGCACACTGAAATGGCTCTGAGCAGTGCATCGCATCCCTGACCCTCCTGCCCTTGTACCTGCTGCAGGAGATGGAGAAGCAGTGCCGCTGTGGGAAGTACTCACGGAGCATGCCCTGCCACAAGGTCTTCCTCTGCGAGTCAAAATGCCCTCGAACCCGCAGCTGCCAGCGGCACCAGTGCCGGCGGAAGGTGACTGGTTTCTTTGGAGTAAATAAGTAGGGTGTCTGCAGTCTGCCATCTGGATGTACTCTTGGCAAAGGTGAACATGAAGTTACACTGCCCGCCACTAGAGGGAGAAGGCATCACCTCAGTTTAACTCAAAGCAGATCATTTAGAGATTTTTCAGTTTGGTCACCGCTTCACGTAATTTCTTTGTAGTCCCACTAAATTGTTTTAGCTGGTATTACTGTGGAAATAGTGCAAACTGTCGATAACTGATCTGTTCCACATGCTGTGCCACAACCTGCAGAGAGAGAAGAGTGGGCAGCTGTTGGCTCGCTGTTGTCTCCTGTCCATCTTCACTTGTCTTTCCACAAGAATCTTGTAGGCAGGAATGTGGCATCCAGCAGCCAGACGGTTCCCTTGTGAAGTGTTTGTCCTCACATAGGCATGCAAAATATTCCCTTTGCAGTGCTGCCCGGGAAACTGCCCAGCATGTGACCAGCACTGCAATCGTACGCTGGGCTGCAGGAATCATAAGTGTGCTTCAGTGTGCCACCAGGGTAAGTGCTGCTGTCACATGCTTTGCCTGCATGAGCTTCTTTGTGCTCTTAGCCTGATGTGCCAGATGAGAGATCGCCCGAGAGTTTAGAGATTAAATGTTGCCGTACGTCACTGAGTCTCTGCTTCTCAGGCTCTAAATGCCCAACCACCTGAATCACATCTGCTGCAAATCACATGTTCTCTCATGCCAAATGCTAAAGGTTTCTGCCTGTTAATTGTGGGTGTTGGGCTCGGCTCCTGCCTGAGGGGGCCCCGGCCGCGTGGGGCTCGGCTCCTGCCTGAGGGGGCCCCGGCCGCGTGGGGCTCGGCTCCTGCCTGAGGGGGCCCCGCCCTCCGTGGGGTAAGGGCCCCCCCCCCCTGAGGCTTACCCAGTGTATGCAGGTGCTATTCTTTTTTTTATTTTTACTTTTTTACATGACTTTACTCAAATTTGGTGCTGCTTATGAAATTGAAATAGCAAAATTTCAAGTGACATTCCGTTTTTTCCAAAATTGTATTTCATTATAATTTCTCCTAAACTTCTGTGTTTGGATTCATGTTGTATTTCAGATACACCTAATGAATTATTAATTGCAGATTCTTGATATAGAATAATTGAATGGAATTCACCTTGTTTTGTCTCTTCTTTTTTTACTGACCTTTTAAACAGAACAGTCATTGTGGAGGGTATAATAGGTTATCAGCAGACCTGTTTGTTTATCTGTCAGGACTGTTAGAGTGTTATTGCAAAGCGGAAAGATGTCGCTGTTGCCCCAAATGTCACATGGGGGCCGAGTTGACCTGTGTGTTCAGGGCTCCAGGCAGGGAGGGCATCCTAGTGGTCTCCTAATAAATACATGTGGGCTCCAGAAATTTATCAAATGGTATTACTCTAAGGTTCAACTTATACAAATATGTGCAAATATACACTTACTACCCAGATAAGTGGCTCTGAGGATGGTCTGTGACTGGCTTAGACCCTTAGGCACAGTACTGTATAAGCAGGTGGGTGTGGAGGACGCCTCACTGCAGGCAGGGTGGAGTGCTGTGTCTCATGGTTACGCTCAGGCTATGTGTGACAGGAAGCTAGGGCTGGGTACCGAACTTCGGTACCTTTGTGGTACCAACCGAAATGCTCTAAACCCATTGAGGATCAAAAAATGGTGATGTTCGGGCAGTGCAGGCAGCTGCTACCCGTGCCCGGAGATGGTGCCAGTGGCCCGTGCCGACGGCTCTGTGCTGCTCAGGGTGGTGATGTTCGGGCAGTGCAGGCAGCTGCTACCCATGCCCGGAGACGATGCCAGTGGCCCGTGCCGACGGCTCTGTGCTGCTCGGGGTGGTGATGTTCGGGCTGTGTGTCGCAGTCAGCTGCTACCCGTGCCCGGAGACGGTGCCAGTGGCCCGTGCCGACTGCTCTGTGCTGCTCAGGGTGGTGATGTTCGGGCAGTGTGTCGCAGGCAGCTGCTACCCGTGCCCGGAGACGGTGCCAGTGGCCCGTGCCGACTGCTCTGTGCTGCTCAGGGTGGTGATGTTCGGGCAGTGTGTCGCAGGCAGCTGCTACCCGTGCCCGGAGACGATGCCAGTGGCCTGTGCAGACGGCTCTGTGCTGCTCAGGGTGGTGATGTTCGGGCAGTGTGTTGCAGGCAGCTGCTACCCGTGCCCGGAGACGATGCCAGTGGCCCGTGCCGACGGCTCTGTGCTGCTCAGGGTGGTGATGTTCAGGCTGTGTCGCAGGCAGCTGCTACCCGTGCCCGGAGACGATGCCAGTGGCCCGTGCCGACGGCTCTGTGCTGCTCAGGGTGGTGATGTTCGGGCTGTGTGTCGCAGGCAGCTGCTACCCGTGCCCGGAGACGATGCCAGTGGCCCGTGCCGACGGCTCTGTGCTGCTCAGGGTGGTGATGTTCGGGCAGTGCAGGCAGCTGCTACCCATGCCCGGAGACGGTGCCAGTGGCCCGTGCCGACGGCTCTGTGCTGCTCAGGGTGGTGATGTTCGGGCTGTGTGTCACAGGCAGCTGCTACCCGTGCCCGGAGACGGTGCCAGTGACCTGTGCCTGCAGCTCCACGGTGCTCACGGTGCCCTGTGGCCGGGAGAGGAACACCAGGCCGCCCAAGTGCCAGGAGCTTTGCAGGTGAGACCTCAGCTCTCCATCCAGCTTGCACTGGACACTGCGTGTAGTAAAATAACCCTAAGCTACAGCAGCTGAACCCTCAGCCCTGTTCCTTATCAGCTATGCTCCCTGTGGCCAGAAGGTAGAGCAGAATACCAAAGAATCAAAGCTCTTAGAGTGGATAGCTTGTGGGACTAATTCAATTGATTTATATTGCAATTGTGCCTGCAGTCCTAGTTGCATGAAAATACGATTGTGCGTGATGAAGTTGATTGATTTCCAAGGCATCCCTGTGCTCTTGACTTCTCTGCTCATCAGTGAGGTGGGGGGTGTAATAAATCCGGAAGGTTGACATGCCCTTGATATCTCTGTTTGATGGGTAATTGGAGGCATCACAAGATTGGGGTTTTGTTGAAGCACTTTGGGACAAACAGTGAGTGACCTACTTAAATCTGCCCTCCAGTGTCACAGTACATGAGCAGCTGATGAGCTCTTTAAGATTCCGAAAGTGTTGCTTCTACCATAATGGAGATTTTTTTTTCAAGGCGTGAGAAGAAGTTACTTGTAAAACTGGCAAGCAGAAAATTTCCTGACTCAGCATTTGAAAGTAGGATTGAAGGCCGTGTTAGTGTTTGGAGGTGCTTATGCCTCTTATCTGTGCAGGACTGCGCCCACATGCCACCATGCCAGCCGCGAGAAGCATCGCTGTCACTTCGGTGCCTGCCCGCCCTGCCGCCAGGTCTGCCAGCGTGTCCTGGGCCAGTGTGGGCATGTCTGTCCTGCCCCGTGCCATGATGAAGTTCTAGTTAGGAACACTGACCGGGTAAGGGAGGCCCCAATCTCGCATCCGCCCGGTACTGATTAGTGATTAGTTGTTTATTTCTTCTCGTGCTCCAGGTTGTTAAATAGCTGCTCAGGTAGAACATTGCTGATCCTGCTGTGAGCTAAAGTGCACCGGCAATCCATTTGGACAATGGAGTGTAGAGGAGTGTGTTTGGAGCTCCCACTGGTTTTGGTTTCCCCTCCTGAGTGTCCTCACTGGCTGTCTGAGCTGACGCTTGGTGCGTTTCAGGTCCAGTTGGCCGGTCCGTGGGAGCAGCAGTCTGGACCAGCCTATGTGAGCCGTGCGCTGCCTTGCCCTCCGTGCCAGGTTCCCATCCCCATGTACGTCTCTCCTGTCTGAGCCGCTCCTGCTTACCTTTGCATACAGAGGCCCGTTAAGCACCATAAAACTCCTCGCTGGCGGCCTGTTTGCGCTTTGGCTCTCATTTCCTGCTCTTGGAAGTCACAGCAATTGCTCTTGCAGTAAGAAATTTTAGACCATTAATGTCATGGGAAGAAGAAAGTTTAGACATTCCTGGAAACCTGGACCTTTTTTTAGACCTTTGTTTGCCAAGATGCCCATTTCAAGTCCTGCTCTGTAGAGTGACGAATAATTTGAGTTAGAAAAACATGACACTAATTATTTTGATGGCTTCAGTAATTGTGATTGTGTTGGGAGGAAGGAAACAATCTGCCCAATTATTAATGCTTTCTTAGAATGACTGTTCGGCTGAAAGCTGCACATCATGAAATCTGAGCTTTGTTTGGCCATGTGGAGCTCTAACATGGTGCAGAATTCCAAGATCCCCATTTGGCTGTGCATGCTGTCTTTGGCCATGTGGAGCTCTAACATGGTGCAGAATTCCCAGATCCCCATTTGGCTGTGCATGCTGTGTTTGGCCATGTGGAGCTCTAACATGGTGCAGAATTCCAAGATCCCCATTTGGCTCTGCATGCTGTCTTTGGCCATGTGGAGCTCTAACATGGTGCAGAATTCCCAGATCCCCATTTGGCTGTGCATGCTGTGTTTGGCCATGTACAGCCCTAACATGGTGCAGAATTCCCAGATCCCCATTTGGCTGTGCATGCTGTGTTTGGCCATGTGGAGCTCTAACATGGTGCAGAATTCCCAGATCCCCATTTGGCTGTGCATGCTGTCTTTGGCCATGTGCAGCCCTAACATGGTACAGAATTCCCAGATCCCCATTTGGCTGTGCATGCTGTGTTTGGCCATGTGGAGTTCTAACATGGTGCAGAATTCCAAGATCCCCATTTGGCTCTGCATGCTGTCTTTGGCCATGTGGAGCTCTAACATGGTGCAGAATTCCCAGATCCCCATTTGGCTGTGCATGCTGTCTTTGGCCATGTGGAGCTCTAACACGGTGCAGAATTCCCAGATCCCCATTTGGCTGTGCATGCTGTGTTTGGCCATGTGCAGCCCTAACATGGTACAGAATTCCCGGATCCCCATTTGGCTGTGCATGCTGTGTTTGGCCATGTGCAGCCCTAACATGGTGCAGAATTCCCGGATCCCCATTTGGCTGTGCATGCTGTGTTTGGCCACGTGCAGCCCTAACATGGTGCAGAATTCCCGGATCCCCATTTGGCTGTGCATGCTGTGTTTGGCCATGTGGAGCTCTAACATGGTGCAGAATTCCCAGATCCCCATTTGGCTGTGCATGCTGTGTTTGGCCATGTGCAGCCCTAACATGGTGCAGAATTCCCGGATCCCCATTTGGCTGTGCATGCTGTGTTTGGCCATGTGCAGCCCTAACTTTTGCAGAGCACCACTGCTAACAGCACATGTTTCCACTGTTCTGCATTTGCACTCTGTTTATGTTCTGTCCAAACGGACCTCTGCGAATTAAAACCTGCATTTGTTTTCTCTTTACAGGGCCTGCCTGGGGGATCATGAGGTGGGTCCAGTTCCACACATGTGCCTCCTTGCTCTGGAATGTTCTCTTTCTCATTCAAAGAGGCAGAAAGCAAAGACACATGTAGGGCCGGTGTGGGCATGTGTAAATGTCTTTGGTCTGAGGTGAGATGCAGCTGCTGGGGAGGAGATGCTGCATACTAGTGGCAGTGAGTGTGTGATTCCTGTCACCACATTTGCTGACTGTGTCTGCAGTGCAGCCATCGCTCTCTGTTTGCTGCACAGTGCTGCCTTCAAAGTGATATTTCCATGCATGTTTTCTGGGAATGAGTGAGCTGGAAGACTGTCCCCATTCTCTCCAACTGTCCTCTCTTCTCCATTTTGTTTATGTAACCTGCCTTATTAAACAATGTAGTAAAGTGTAAAAGAATGTTCCCGTCACCCTGTAGCTGTTTGTTTAGGTCTGGAATTTACAAATGTGTGTTTCTGGCTCTGTGGACGCATCAGCCTGCACCCTGGGGTCACCCTGGACTGGGGTCACTCAGATTATCTTGCTGGTTTTCTTTAGTCAGACTCGCTAGCAAACTCTGCGTAGAAACCCCATAGTGTAAGTAGGCTCTTAGGTTCCACAGCCTGTTAATGCTGCTGCAGCAGCCCCCCTCCCAAAAAAGAGAAATGACAGCCTGAGCCTCTTGTTGGGGGGTGGGGGGGGCAGTGTACATTTCATATTCCACTGATAAGAGAAAGGTCAGCACTGGACAATGCTGGCTGCTTTTTAAATCTGTCGCTTGTTTTAAAGGTCATCTCCAGAGGAATGTGTTTCTCTAGCAAGTCTATTGCTCATCTCATCCTTTGGTTTTATCCATGTCCACTGCCTAGTAAAACAAAGACGGATGCATATTTTTATGCTTTCCTTAAGGTCAAAGATTTCCACTGGGATGCTACATCAGGCTTCAGCTAAACACTGGCAAACCAGCACATTTGTGAGCGGCTTTGTGTGTTACAGCTAAACGTTTGCTCAGATAAAATACTGATGCTTAAACACTGCTGCCTTGATTTTAATTCTCTGCTTTTCCTTTTGGACATCACAATGCAGTGTGTTGGCAGTGTTAGCTCAGTAGGTCAGGAATCTTTACCAGTATTTGGAAGGTTATGGGTTTGAATCTTGTATCCAGCAGAGTAATCATTGCACTGTACCTTTGGTCAGTCTCTAGTTAATAGTGCTGGTCACACCAGGCATGTTTTAGCATTGGTTATTGGCTTGGGTGGGTTTCCAGTGCATGAAAGGTGATATGAGTGCTTTTTGGGGACTGTAGGTAAGTGTGCACTACTGTTCCCAGAGTTCAAAGCATGTTCTGTCTGTTTCAGGTGAGCCTGGTACCTTGCCACCGCCAGGGACCCTTTTCCTGTGGAAGGCCTTGTGGGCGCCTCCTGGCCTGTGGGAACCACCTCTGCCAGCGAGAATGCCATGCAGTAACCCCTGTATCCAGAGAAGATGACAAGCAGCAGGTCTGCTTCTAGCCTGCTTCTGCTCCCAGTCTTCTTTGTGGCCATTTCTAGTTTTGTTATAAAGACCTCTGTAAGCTTTCTAGGTGCTATTGAACCTGTCAGTCACTTGCACGTGCTTTAACCTCTACTGGTCATTTTAGCTTTGGCACATTTTCCCACCTATGGACGTAACTCAGAGGTGTCAACCTCAGCATGAATCTTACCCAGAGTAGTAGCAATGGAAATGGATTAGCCACCTTTCATGGAAACTGCTCGTATGCCCATATTGGAATGTGTATTCAGGAAAGCGCGTTCAGGGTTTTGATATTTCATGTATTTGGGAAATATATATATATGTTTTTTTTGGGGGGTAGATAGGACATAAGTGTGATATAGCATTGATCCTGCTTTACTGGATGTGCAAATTGGCAGTACTGTGTAAAGTGCTGAAAAGTACAAAAAATACGGCTATACAATAATTATGGGGTGAACAGAGACTGTCCACTGGTCATGGGCGGCACAGGGACTGGCCCACCAATTATAGGGCAGACAGGGTCTGGTTATGGGGCGGAGAGGGACCGGCCCACCGGTTATGGGGCAGACAGGGTCTGGTTATGGGGCGGAGAGGGACCGGCCCACCGGTTATGGGGCAGACGGGGTCTGGTTATGGGGCGGAGTGGGACCGGCCCACCGGTTATGGGGCAGACAAAGACAGGTCACAGGTTAAGATGTACAGTTGTATGGAAAAATAAAGACTTCATTGTTTATTTTTCCATATAATTGTATATTTAACTTGGTCACAGCACGTTTACTTAGCTGTGTAACAGTACACGGTATATTATCGATGTGTTCAGTATGTCCCCAGTGATTGGATACACACACTTTAACTGTGGTATTACACTATGCCTGTCATTTTCCTATACATGCTACTTCGCCTAAAAAATACATTTTAAAAATCTGGGGTCGTATTTTCAAGGGTTAGAATATAAATGTCATTATACAACAGCAGATGGCGTACCAAACGGTTCGATAATCTACTGCGGCCCCAAAACTGCAATACATACGTAACCATTGGCAAACTGTATCAATACACCCCTAGTAAATACTGATTATGAAACGGCAGCTTAAGCTCCAGAGTCAGGCCCCGATTACAGTGATGTGGTGAGTAATGCCTGTAAGCATGCGTCACTACACATGCAACATTTGTTGCGCAGATGCTGAAACGCACTGCCTTTCAGAGACTCTCCTCTTTTCTTCAGCTGCTCTGTGCTCATTGCACAAGCTCACAGTTAGTGCTGCGGTGGTTGTTGGTATCACCAAGCCTCTGTGTCTGCCCTGACCTCAGCACAGTCCCGTGCTCCTTAACCCTGTGCCTGCCTGCCTGCCCCTGTGGTGCCCTGACCTCAGCACAGTCCCGTGCTCCTTAACCCTTTGTCTGTCTGCCTGCCCCTGTGGTGCCCTGACCTCAGCACAGTCCCGTGCTCCTTAACCCTGTGTCTGCCTGCCCCTGTGGTGCTCTGACCTCAGCACAGTCCCGTGCTAATTAACCCTGTATCTGTCTGCCTGCCTCTGTGGTGCCCTGACCTCAGCACAGTCCCGTGCTCCTTAACTCTGTGCCTGCCATTCCCTGTGGTGTCCTGGTCTCAGCACAGTCCCGTGCTCCTTAACCCTGTGCCTGCCATTCCCTGTGGTACCCTGACCTCAGCACAGTCCCGTGCTCCTTAACCCTGTGTCTGCCTGCCCCTGTGGTGCCCTGATTTTAGCACAGTCCCGTGCTCCTTAACCCTGTGTCTGCCTGCCCCTGTGGTGCCCTGACCTCAGCACAGTCCCGTGTTCCTTAACCCTGTGTCTGTCTGCCTGCCTCTGTGGTGCCCTGACCTCAGCACAGTCCCGTGCTCCTTAACTCTGTGCCTGCCATTCCCTGTGGTGCCCTGGCCTCACAAGCTAACCCTCAGTCCCGCCCCGTTGACAGGCAGGCAGAGAGTGCCTGCGGTGTGAAGAGCCCTGCAGTCGGCCCCGACCCCCAGGCTGCCCACACCCCTGTGCCCTGCCCTGCCACCCAGGCCCCTGCCCTGCCTGCACAAAGATGGTCCGTCTGAAGTGCCACTGCAAGATCATGTCGCTGTTTGTGGAGTGCCTGTGAGTCTCTCTGACCTGCGTCGCTTTAGCCAGGGTCAAAGTGATCTTCATCTGCTCCCTTTATACAGAGCAGTTCCGTTTTCTGGGTGTGACCCAAACCCTGAACACGTGCCAGTAGACAGCATCTGCAGCCTGCAACTATACTTTGTCTTTCACTTTGCCCCATCAGCCCATTTTGTTTTTTTCAGAGAACTTGTATCAGCAGATGAAGACACCAAAAAGTTACTGGGCTCCTGTAAGAATCAGTGTCCCAAGGAGGTTGGTTCTGCTTCATCCTCATGTTTAATCTGAGTGACTTTTCAGGAGAGAATCTGTGAACATTCATGATCCTAACTTATCTTAAAGAGTGTAGTAAAGTATCGGCAATTTCCAGTTTCCAACAAGTAGGTTCCCAGTACCCCCACAGCTGCTTTTATTCTTTACACCGATTGTACTACAACTGGTTCCACAAAGCCACCCATAAGCTGAAAACCAATACAACTATTAATCCAAATAAGCTGCTAATGTTAGAGCTCTCCAGAAGTGGGACCCCCCACAGACGACACTTCTGTGACTGCAAGGTCCCTGATGAGTGACAGCCCTGTAAATGACAGAACAGCACAGGGAACCAGCACCTACAAAAGAGGCACTTTGCATATACTGTTGGCAGACAAATGTATATTTAGTACATTTTATAAATGTGCATAGGGCCTGGGTTAAACTGGAGAAATTGTCAGAAATGTTTTTCCTGAATGAGGAGTTAAAACTGTACATCAAACTGGACCATTTCTGAACATTATGAAATCATTGGGTGGTGATACCTAGCATTAATCAAGCTGTTAAATGCTGAGTCGGGTAGGATGTGTGGAAGCGAATGACAGTTTTATACAAAGTGATGAGTCTTGAATGTGGCATGTGTTGTACAAAATTAATTAGTTTTGGTGATCTGGACTTTAAAAATATAGCTGTATTCAGGTACCCATGTGTTTGTACATCTACGACCATCGGTTCTCGTATGCTACAGGAACACACAGTAAAAGTTGTCTATACAGAATTGCTTTACTCATGTATCCATTAACACTGTAGGATATAGAGTTTCACTCACAATCAGACATTTGAGAAATGGCAAAATCCCACCGGAAGGTTCAGCAAAAGAAGACAGATAGAGTGAAGGAAAATTAGGGAAGTCTAGTGTAAACGACATAAAAATAAAGTTGCATGAAAACACGTGAACCAAACCGGTAGATAGATTTTAACATTGGTTCCCATTCGAACAGTTTCTGACAGACTTTTGTCCCTGTACAGCTACAGTGTGGCCATCGCTGCCAGGAGGTCTGCCATGCGGGGAGGTGCCGGGAGACATGCAACCAGAAAGTCAAGGTTAAATGTCCCTGCAAGCGCATCAGAAAGGTACATCTGTTGGTGGCTTGTGCCTGTCCCAGCCGCATCTTTGCCTTGCTTCTTTTAAGTAGGTCTTTGTCTGTGTAAAGAGATTGATGGTCTTATTCTGAGTGATTGTCCTGTTGTCAGTTTTGCCAAAAGCATTGGGGCCGTTACATCCAGCGAGTATCATGCCCTAGAAAACATGTGAATCAACTTTTACTTTTGGTTCATTGGCTACCAATGACTGAATGCATAAGCCGGCTTGAGTGTTGCTGTGTTGGTTTCAGGCGTGCTGAGGGATTTACTGTTTTCCACAGGAATTCCCCTGTCCTAAGGTGCGCGACGGGCAGGCTGCAGTAGAATGTGATGAATTATGCAAAACCCTGCAGAAGAAAGCCTCAGAGGTATTGCTGCTTAGGGTTAGGGGCCGATATCATATCACTGCCTCTGATATGATATCAAAGGGAGGAGATGATCTAAATGAAAGATGTCCAGTGTTTGAATGTACACACAGAATGCCATGACCTCGGAGGATATTGTCATTTGCAGCAAACTGTGGATTCAGTAGAAAAAAGGTTGCATGTTAATGAACACCTGAGTGCTTCTTTGTGTCCTTTAGTTGAAGGAAGCTAAGGAGAAAGCAGCCATTGAGGAAGAGAGAAAGCAACAACAGGTCAGGACTTCTAAGCTTCATTTGGCCTTATTGCATAATTTGTACTCCATTGCTCTTTGTAATAATGAAGTACACATGCAGTAAATCACATTATACCACAGCACTGTTAAATTCTCAAATCTGAAGTGTGTTGATTTATTTTCTATAACCCCACACATACTGTCGGCCAGGCGAGTTTCAGTAGTAAATCAATGCGCAAATATAAAATATAATTCTAACTGTACTTAAAGTAAACAATATAAGCAGAGAAATCTACAAATCACTTGAACAACAATAGTGTTTCAGGCTGAGCGTGTGGTCATTGATTTCAAGACCAAAATGATTTATTGATGTAATGATCTTTGTAGTGCAGTCATACTTTACAGTACTTTTTAACTTGCCTAAACAGGACAGTACCTTAAATCTGACAAGTTATCTATCTAACCAAAGAATCTTGCTATGTGATATAGGCCCCTGATCTTGAAGGACAATTTGCCCATCTTAGCTTTGTAACAAACTGCATTTTCTTTGAACATTTTTTTTTTCTCTTGTAGATACAACTTGTAAATTTTGTTGTAAATTTAAAATCAGTGACTTCAATTTGTAGCTTTTTTAATTATCAACAGTGGTGGGCACAGCTGACTGAAAAGTTTAATTAGATCAGGGGTGGCCAATCTTATCCACAAAGGGCTGGTGTGTATGCGGGTGTTTGGGACAACCTTTAGGTCAGCTGTTCAAACCCAGGTGTGAGGACTCTTTAGCCAATCAGTCCTCTAATTAGTAATCTAATTAGGGAGTCGCAGCGAAAACCTGCACACACACACACCGGCCCTTTGCGGATAAGATTAGCTACCCCTGAATTAGATAATGCTAAATGGATAAAACAAAAAAAAAATGTGCAGAAGCTAATGATAACCAATAACCTTTATTATATGCATTTAGCTTTGTTTTGGTTTTGGGCTCTGAAACCCTTTAAAAACATACTCAGAAAGTTGAAGTTCTAACCTGTGTAGCAGTTCAGTTCTGCTGGGCTGAAGTGATTACCTGAAGATATTTGGGGCTTAGCCAGCTGGTGGTCATTGGATTCTGTAGAGTCCCAGGAATAAATTTGCTTTCTCTGATATACCGTTTGCCAGAGAGAAGCATTTTTATTCCGTGACTGGGTCATGCTGATATTTTTCCCTCAGTGAAGCCACTTGGGGAGTACATCATGGCGCCACTTACCTAGAATTAGGAAGGAGGGTCTCGGTTCTTTATTGGACTAAAGCTCTGACAATCAGAAAATAACCAGGGGCCAAAGCAAGATTTCTTGCTTAGCCGGATAACTTGTCAGATTTAAGGTAGTCTGGGCTAAATGTACTGTATTTTTCGTACCATAAGACGCACCTAGTTTTATAAGAGGGAAATGAAGAAAACAAAGATTCTGAATCAAATAGTGTCCTAAAATATTTTATGTCAACCATGTAAAGTGAACAGTAGTCAACAGCAGCATTAAGAAGCATTATCACTGTCATTAACAAATAAAGTCAGTAAAAACCGATAAAAGTACAAAAAACAAGAAGACACTTCAGCACCAGAATAGGATAGACTTTCGTGTATATGAATGAACCATTGACACCTGGCCACATCCCTCTACCCTTTTATGGTGCTAATGGGGATGTATCTGGATCGTGTTTCACCGTCGCGTTGTTCAGCAAATTACCATGCGAATTCGATTTGAATACGTGCCAATACGGCTATTTAGAATGTGAATAGCGATCTTCAGGTAACAATGGTATTACACGTCCCCGATGCAGGTAAAACAAAGTAAGGTGACATGGTTTAATTTTTTGCCGATTTTAACATCATTTAAAAAAACTAATACCTTCGACAATGGACATTTTGAAAAGACGACGGATTACGGATTTAGCCAGCATTTTTTTTCATGATTCTACATTAAGACGTCAGTGAAATATAAACTGAAATAGACGCGAAAAGTACATTGCATCGCCAACGATGCATTCGACCCCAGTCGGTTAAATCATGTGAGCAGAGCAATATTCAGACCATAAGACGCAGTGACTTTTTCTCCCCACTTTTGGGAGAGAAAAAGTGCGTCTTATGGTCCGAAAAATATGGTAAGTGAACAAAGATAAGATCCATTTAAACTAGGGTACCCAAAATCCGACACGTTATGTGACTAAGCAGGAAGTCTTACCATTTTCTGCTTAGTTCAGGATGCTCTCATGCAGCTGCTCGGCCATGGAAGCCCATTCCATGAAGCTCCCTTTGCACAGTTTTTGTGCTGGAGTTAATGCCAGAGGAAGTTTGGAACTCACTGTTATTGAGTTTGGCGACGTTTATGCACTATACGCCTCAGCACTGGGCGGCCCGCTCTGCCATTTGGTCAGGCACTACGTGGCTGAGTCTCTGTGCTTCCTAAATGCTTCCACTTTGCAGTAATACCACTAGTTGGTTTCACAAACTGGCTGGCATCCTATGACAGTGCCACACTTGAATTCTCTGAGCTCTTCAGGATGACTGATTCTTTCATGTTTTATCTTGACTGCATGCCTTGGTGCTTGATTTTATGCACCTGTGCCAATCTGATCTGATCTGAGTGAAATGCATTAATTCAATGATTGAGGTGTGTCCCACTACTTTTATCCATATAATGTATCTTGGCTTATAGTAAATCTTTTTTTTTTCCTCTTTCTGGTGCGTGACAGGACAGTTGTGGATTTTATTTTGATCAGTGAATTTCCTGTATGTCTTACCTGTAATTGTCGTGTTGCCCTAGTGTTACTGGAACCATGCATCTCTAAAGGAAAAGAGCGGGTGGGTGGAGTTAAAGCAGATGATTGAAGCTTCTCTGTGTTGTTGATGCAGGCCGAGCTGGAGGCCTTTGAAAAACGGCTGAAGGGACGGCGTAAGAGAAACAGGAGGAACACAGATGTGGAGACTGAAGAGGCTGTTTGGCACAAGTATAAGAAGTACATGATGGTAGCAGTTTGTGGGGGGGTGCTGGCTTTGGCTGCTTTCTATATACTTCAGATTGATTAACGCTGTCTGCTCAAGCACATTCACTACGACGCCGTCCTTCTCCAAAGGCTTAGAGAGGTAGCAGCCAATGAGAATGAACAGATTATCCCCATTTCCTGGTGTCATACTGAAGCCCAGCATTTTTGTGAATGAAATTGAGGAGTGTGTGTGTGTGTGTGTGTGTGTGTGTGTGTGTGTGTGTGTGTGTGTGTGTATGTGTGTGTGTGTCTGTGTGTGAGTGTGTGTATGTGTGTATATGTGTGTGTGTGCATGTGTGTGTAATTTCCATGATTTGCCCTAGAGAAAATGCAAATTTCGAATAGTTACATCTTTTTCCTTTTAGTAATCTTATACGATTTGTTTGTATAAAGCCCAATTATTTTCACTTAATGTAAACCATAACCGAAATAGGGGCAGTAATTTTGTGTTTATTTAAGTATGTGTTGTTTTGAGGTATCAAACCAAAATAAAGGCTGATCAATTATTTTCAGTTTACTTGGTATATTCTTCTATAAAACATTTTGTAAATGCAGATTTGCTCTAATGCAGTTGATATACTAGGCAACACTTAGTGTGATGTTGGCATTTATGCAGGATTTTGCCTGTGAGAAGCATCGGGTGAACAGAAAACAACATGAACCAATGTGCGTAGCAACATACGAGGCACAAGATCTGAAACAGCCAGTTACTGCATCAGTTCACCATGTGTGTAACCCTACAAGTGTTGGCATTCTTTATTTGCAGTGTATCTCTCCCCACTGTTAAGCGTAATAGGTGTTGAACCCGTGTGTGTGTGTTTTACCCAACCCCAATTTTTCACAAAGCCCATTTTTTATATAGCACATATTTCCTTAACTCGGCTGTCCCTGATCTGTCATGAGGCCATACCATATATGCCATGCAGCTGATATCGCATGCTTACTGTATCATAATTAAAATGGCATCTGTATTTTATCTAATGCAATCTTTAATTGAAGATTACAAAGGCCACACGTTTCCTTTGTGTTGTCAGTTTCCTCAATAGATTTAAAGTTTTGATTTAGATCACCATTAAACAAATGCAATGCAAATTTTCACTGTGAAAATTTTGATATGACTTCTTTTTCCGCCATATGATTTGTCTTCCACCACTGTGGTCTCTTGAAAAGGCTGTTTCTTTTGTCTTGATCCAGTGCACTTTTTTAGCTGACAATAATGGAGGAAATGGCTAAGAATGTGTCTTTTTTGTTTCTGCATCATTTACCAGAAGCACTCTAATTTGTCATATCAAATTCCTCATGTGTTGTGTTCAGTCTTTAAGTTCCCCTGGGTCAGGCTTAAAACCCCTTGGCAATGTCATAAAGAAATAATTATTACTTCAAGATTAGCATGTCTCCAAAAGGAGGAAGCCAAAATTAAGATTCTTGAGTAAGTTGTAAAGTAATCTTATCTAACTAGTTTATTAACATATTTTGCCTGCAAACTTATTATCAAAAATGATACCATGCAAATACAACACAGAAAAATGCACTTTGATCTTAACGCCTTTGCTTGTTACTTCCACTGTGTTTTTGAATATTTGGGTTAATCCAGTGGACTGGCTTGAACCTTCCAGAAACTGTGGATTATAGGAACTGAATTACCATGGGTGGCAGTTATAAATTCCTTGCAGGCTACTTTTGAGTTCCCTGTCTCACTGAATGGGAAAGTGTGGGTTGGGTCTAAAATCGTTAATGTTGGGGGTGGAGCTTTTCATCAATGTTGGCTGATGAGACCCCTGAGTTCTTAACGCAAACTACTGGAGGAGAGCAAACAGTAGTATGTATGAAAGTGTCCGCTCCATTTGAAAGTCCGTGAGAAGGAAGCGGCTAGAAGTGAAAGTGTACTACGGATATGAGAAGTACCCGGTCATGCTGTCCATGCAACAGTTTTCCTCATTGAACTCTGAAGAACAATGTTCTCAAGTTGGCTTCACTAACGGGGTAAGGGCAAGCACGTTGTTATACTACGAAATGAGATGTTATGTTTCTTAAAATACGTTGAATAGAAACTGCTCTGTTAGTACTCGTTTACTGTCTAATATATAATCCAGCCAATATACATTTCACGGTATAAGAAATGTATACGCCGATTTGTGCTTTTTTGTTAATTTTGTGTTTATTACAGAACAATTGATTTTTAACATTTGTGTACTCGGTCTGCTTCAAGCCCTGCCTTACGAATAAGAGTTAAAACCTGACCGTGAAGTTTGTGTTTGTGTCGCACTAGCTGGGCAGGGAGCTGCCAGATGTCAGACCTGAACCCCGTGGTGTGCAAAAATAAGTCTAGCATTAGCGGTTTCTGAATGGTGCTAAGCGTGATGTTGTAATTGGGCTACATGGTGAGGAAATAAGACGTTGAGAATTAGACCCGAAAACCCGGGGCGCCCAGGAAAGTGCGGGCAGTCAAACCTGAACCCCGGAGCGCCCAGGAAAGTGCGGGCAGTCACACCCGATCATCGCAGCAACCTGGAAGGCGTTGAGTGTCTGACTCTACCCTCGGAGCACGATGTCATATCACACTGTTTTACATATTGGTTCCCATTAGACTCTTAGCTATACGTAGCACGTGGATAAAGGGTTGTGCCTGTTTCGCATGTATTTTTCTCCGTTTCTTGAAAAGCGCCTGCAGCTGTATTGTACTCTACAACCATAGACTGGATACGTGCATATCACTATAGCGGCAACTGTACCTGCGTGTCAGATGTTTGCGGTAATTTGATAGCAGTAACAGATTCATGCAGGTCGTGTTTCAATATTACGCTGCCTGCTAGAGCTGACGAATGCACTGGGATTGTCAGTAATGACTATTTTAAGATCTGAAGTGTGAAACTGTTTTTCCCATTCCGGCACAGCGCCTCCTCCTCACACCCAGAGAAGATACGAGGTCTCTGCTTGCCCTAGGAGGTTAAAAATAAACTTCTTCCGAAGATGAGATTTCAGATCCCCATTCTTTACAGTACCACCGGTACTGGAATGGAAAATCTGAAGTTAACAAATACCTGGTTATAAATAGGCAGAGACCATGGTCCCCCAGGCTGTCTGCATCTGCGACCTGTTTTCGGACTGGGTCCTAGCGCAGTCGGAAGAAGTTACTCAACAAAATCCGACACTTGGTTTAAACACAAAAATCAGCATATTAAAATAATGAAATGATTTCATTATAGGAAAAGCTGGAACGCTAACTGCCCAAGTTTGAGATTTACCTTTCTCTATACTCCGTTACGAGTAATGTCTCAAGTAAACGCTAACCCATGATAAATTTATCAAATCATGGGTGACCAAATGATCGCGTATATTTCAGCCGATTCTACTGCAGTTATTTCTGAATTGAAGGAAAATCGGAACAACGATAGCACATTTACACGGATTAACTCAGAGACTGCATGGTGGAGAATCTTGGAACGCAGCGCTAGGACCCTGGGGCGGAGCGATGGAGAGGTCCCGTCTGAAAAGTCCTTATGGTGGGGCGGGTCGGACGCTGTTCTGAAAGCCCAAGCTGTCTATTATCGGCTCTCCTGAGCTTAAGTTTGAAAAGTAGTCATTCATTGTGAAATTGTTAGAGTGTCGATGCCGTCCCGCAGGTTGCTGTAATCAGCCGGCTTTAGGAGGCACCGGTTTGTAGCCGTGGCTCTGCTGCCAGGTAAGATGTCCTATTCAAACTGAGGTCTTCTGAGCAGATCAGCACGTTGTGCATATCGTGACCGCAGGCGCAAAATATTCTGCTGTGGAGTAGTGTATCACGTCCATATTTTATTATTGTTTATTCTGTTTTATAATTACAGTCAATATTTTTAAATGATGATGGTAGTAGTAGTGCGAGATGAA
The DNA here is from genome assembly GCF_023856365.1 of Brienomyrus brachyistius. Classification (NCBI taxonomy): domain Eukaryota; kingdom Metazoa; phylum Chordata; class Actinopteri; order Osteoglossiformes; family Mormyridae; genus Brienomyrus; species Brienomyrus brachyistius. Next base: position 7,795,555 of record NC_064544.1, on the reverse strand, counting down.
ATGCTGGTATCAAAAATGTTGTAATTATGGTGTCCTCACTCGTAATCATGGTCAAATGTAGTGCAAAATAACCTGCGATAGCACGTTAAGGAGCAAATGGTGTCGGGTCAGAGGTCTTTATTATTTTTAAGGACAATTAACATGTCGGGAGTGCTTTGTATAACATTCTGTCACTGTGTTTTATTTATGATTTCTGATTATTTCAAACACCCGTTTGTACCTTAATATATCCGCTGAACATGATCGTTGCATCGTGCGATGTTAGTGTATCTACGTGCATGAATCCGAATACGTAGGTAAGCTGACCGTGTACTAAGGTCTAAGTGTTTTATATGGTAGTTTGACAGTTTTTGCTGCACCGCCGGTGTTATGCCGAAAAAGGCATCCCTGCCGTAGAATGCATGCCTGTCTCGGGAGCGCGCACCGCTGAAAACAGCGAAACGAAAGCTCTTTTTTGTAATGCGTAGAAATGATCGTTCCTGTTTACTTAAACTCATAAAACGCACGTAACGCATCACATGACGTTGTATTTTGTTAAAATACAGATATATAACACAAAACAAATAAAATAGATCGCTGATCTGAAAACGCTTTGTTACTTAATGGGCTGTCACTGTTGATATCGATTCAAAAGTTCAAACCAGCAGACATTAACGTGGCAATATAAAGCTTGTTACATTATAAGTGTGTATCAGATGCACAGCAACACTGTTTTTTCACGAAAAAAAAATTGTTACTCAATCTTTTTAAAATGTCTGGGTCTCGTTTTAATTAATGGCTAAAATAGTGTTGCACCATGTAGCTCAGATGACACTGACCTGTCTCTAAATTGTATTAGTTAGACGTGCATGGGGTTAGTGCAAATATAATGATGAAGTTGGTGAGGGGCTATACTTTTTTCTGTGGGGGGGCAGCGTGTGGCTTGATTGGCTAAGCCTGTATCCATGTAATCAGAAGGTCACTAGTTCAAACGCAGCCTCAGCATGTCTGCAGGTTCTTCAGCAAGGCTCTTAGCCCTCAGCTTTCTGGGTGTCCCACCAGATGGCTGCCCTTTGCAAACAACTTACTCTATAAATAGGGAGGTGTAAAGACAATTTCTCCATGAGTATCAATGAATTATCTATTATTATTATTACTATTATTGTTGTTGTTGTTGTTGTTGTTATATACTTGATGATGGGAGCTACACAAATCCAAAATCCAAGGGGATGCCTTTTTCGGCAAGCACCTGCCGGAAAAGGCATCCCCCCCGTTAAAACTGGCTGTACTGCAGCTATGCAGCTGAAATTTGCACAGGTAAATTAAAACTCTCTAAAATAAAAAGTCCCAAAGGCACTTGATGATTGGAGCTGCACAAGTGCAAAATCCAAGGGGATGCCTTTTTCGGCAAGCACCTGCCGGAAAAGGCATCCCCCCTGTTAAAAATGGATTTACTGCACCTACACTGCTGAAACTTGCACAGGTGACTTAAAACTCACTCAAATACAAAGCCCTAAAGGCACTTGATATTGGGAGCTACACAAATCCAAAATCCAAGGGGATGCCTTTTTCGGCAAGCACCTGCCGAAAAAGGCATCCCCCTGTTAAAACTGGCTGTACTGCAGCTATGCAGCTGAAACTTGCACAGGTAACTTAACACTCTCTAAAATAAAAAGTCCCAAAAGCACTTGATGATGGGAGCTGCAAAAATGCAAAATCCAAGGGGATGCCTTTTTCGGCAAGCACCTGCCGGAAAAGGCATCCCCCTGTTAAAACTGGCTGTACTGCAGCTATGCAGCTGAAACTTGCACAGGTAACTTAAAACTCTCTCAAATACACAGTCCCAAAGGCACTTGATATTGGGAGCTACACAAATCCAAAATCCAAGGGGATGCCTTTTTCGGCAAGCACCTGCCGAAAAAGGCATCCCCCTGTTAAAACTGGCTGTACTGCAGCTATGCAGCTGAAACTTGCACAGGTAACTTAACACTCTCTAAAATAAAAAGTCCCAAAGGCACTTGATGATGGGAGCTGCAAAAATGCAAAATCCAAGGGGATGCCTTTTTCGGCAAGCACCTGCCGGAAATGGCATCCCCCTGTTAAAACTGGCTGTACTGCAGCTATGCAGCTGAAACTTGCACAGGTAACTTAAAACTCTCTCAAATACAAAGTCCCAAAGGCACTTGGTGATGGGAGCTGCACAAGTGCAAAATCCAAGGGGATGCCTTTTTCGGCAAGCACCTGCCGGAAAAGGCATCCCCCCTGTTAAAAATGGATCTACTGCACCTACACTGCTGAAACTTGCACAGGTAACTTAACACTCTCTCAAATACAAAGTCCTAAATGCACTTGATGATGGGAGCTGCAGAAATCCAAAATCCAAGGGGATGCCTTTTTTGACTTGCATTTCTTGGCTTTGTTTCCATAGTCTTTCTTTGCGTTTAGTTTGGCTCTTGTTAGCTCTTGTTTCACCTGCCTGCCTTTATTTTGACCCATCATTGTCCTTGTTACTTTTTCCTTTTGAGTTTCTATTATAATTAAGTCCCCTTGTTTCTAAGGTGTGCTGTGCACTGCCCTATATCATGCCATGTTGTAACTACATCTTATACAAAGCACTTGATAATGGGAGTAACAGAAATGTAAAACTTTTTTGGACCCTGGCTTCTGGTTAATCTGGCTGTACTGTAACTACACATGTGATACATCCATCCATCCATCCATTTTCTTAACCGCTTATCCTACTGGGTCGCGGGGGGTCCGGAGCCTATCCCGGAAGCAACGGGCACGAGGCAGGGAACAACCCAGGATGGGGGGCCAGCCCATCGCAGGGCACACTCACACACCATTCACCCACACATGCACACCTACGGGCAATTTAGTAACTCCAATTAGCCTCAGCATGTCTTTGGACTGTGGGGGGGAAACCGGAGTACCCGGAGGAAACCCCACGACGACACGGGGAGAACATGCAAACTCCACACACATGTGACCCAGGCGGAGATTCGAACCCGGGTCCCAGAGGTGTGAGGCAACAGTGCTAACCACTGCACCACCATGCCACCCTCACATGTGATACATGCACAGGTAAAATAAACTGATCAAAATAAAGCATACTGTAATTGTATATGTACTCATAACTACAGTCCATTTACTCTTACATTGTATTACATTTTTTTCACAATCACAATGAAATCTAAATGGAGTAATTTTACAGTAGGATTAAAATGATGATAGGACACCTTTCTCTGTATTACAGTTTGCCATAACATTGTTGGCTTAGTAATCATGCTAATAACATCGTATTTTATGTTTAAAAGAAGTTATGTGGTTTTGAGGGCAGTATATGGTGAAGAAGTAGAAAAGTTTAATTTTGTTTTAAAATTACAAGACAAAAACAATACTCAAATTATTCAAATTTCGCAAACAATAAAAAAATAAATAAAATAAATAACATTGATAAATAGTTCCAAACAAAATATTAATACAATAATTTGAATAACAATAATAATAATAAATAATAATAAATAATTATTATTTGTACAAAATAAAATTACAAGAACATGAACAAATAAACTAAAAAATAACAAATTGCTCCAAATTAAAAGAACAAGAATGAATAATTAATCAATAAATAACGAATTTTTCCAAATTAAATGAACAAGAACATAAAAAAATAAATGCAAACAACAATTAACAAAAAAAAGCAAGAACTGAACATTTATTTACATGCAGGGCACAGGTAGTTCTTGTGCAGTGGCGGCCTCTGTACGCACTCATGGTGGTACCACCTCCCACAATTATCACAGCAGATCTGAAAAAATAAAGTGAAGTGATTATCATTGATGACACAGCACAGCACACAACAATGTGCCCTACATGTTCAGCCCATATGTGACATCATAACATAGCAGCTTGCAGCTATTATTTAGTGCCTGGGGAGCAGTGTGTGGGTATAGTAGCTTGCTCAGGATATTTTGGTGGTACTTTCCTGACTTGGGATTTGAACCTGAAACCTTCCAGTCACAAGCACACTTCCCTAACTAAAGGGTCACCAATGCCCTTAAATCACCACTTCTACTGCTGAGTGCCATATTTTGTTTTACAGAAGCTATCTCCTTTATAACTAATGTAATACACTAAACATTACATTGCTAGTCTGGCACAAATAAATCATCTTTATCCATCTGGGTAATTAGAATTTACATATAGGAAGCTTTAGTTCACATATTAGGCCCACTATATGAAAGTAATGATGTAGGTTCTCAGTAGGCACTACAATACAGGGGGTGCATGCATCATACACCTCAACCTGCCCCTTTCCATCCTCAAAAAAAACTAAACCTTAAGTCTATGGACATTATCCTAAGATGTTCAGATTACATATTTCGCATTATTCATCCTTACCGAGTACCTAAAAACATAACTAAATTTTGTATTATTATTATACAAAATATAATATATTATTAAATTTTGTATTATTATATTGACGACTTGACAATGAGCAGCTGTTACAATGTCAATCAACATCTGATTGTCATTATACTGTAGAAATTACCCAATTTGGGTCTTCATTTTCATCCAACCCACAATAATGACACAGGTTGCTGAGATTGTCTGTGAAGATAATACATACATAAACATTAACAATATGCATTTCAGAAGAAAATTTGTGCATGGTAATATCAACATCACCACCGAATACACGCATTTCAGAACATCACTCAGTCTAGCACACCTGATTCTTCAAGAAGTTTCATTGCAACATCCCACCTCATCTGGTTCACAGCCTCCTCTGTGGTCAGGATGTTGATTGGCACTCCCTTCAAGATGCACTCAGCAAACTTAAGGGCATTGTGAGTATTTCATCAGGATAAGGGAGCATTAAAAATACACTGTAAATGTTACCCTCATGATAAACAAAATGTAAATCTTGTTTTATATATCATATGATACTTTAAAAACTACCTTCAAACTTTTAAAAGAGTTAACGGTCATTTACTATTTCTATTTAATTTCACTGATGTTAATGCTGATAACACAACAGAAGTCCCTTGTACACTTACTTTTAAAGTAAGAATGCCACATGATGAACCGTCTCGCTGACGTGCATGTGGCAGAGCACTGCAGGGCCATCTGGACACATTACACCCCTTTTTCCGCATGAATGCCCTTCAGAATTAAAAGATTGTTACAAAAAACCTTTGTTTACAAAATAACACGTATCTGGTGTTATTGTTATAGTCACGACTGAATTTACCTTGTTGCTTCTGAGCATCTCTTTATATTTCCTGAAGTCTCTCCCATTGGGTCCAGGAAAACACACTTTTTCTCATGCGGAGAGATCACCTGCAATGTCAGCCATAAGATGTGCATTGTATGTTTGGGGTTGAGCAGTTTGAAATGCTAACATTCCATTCAGAATATGCAGGATCAAAATGATCTATAGAGAAACCTGGGTGATTGTTTTATTTTAAAAAAGGGTCAAAAACCCTGATGTTTGTCAGAGACTCTAAATATTTTATGTGACACATGCAGTATGTATAGCAATATTTGATAGTGTTTTACTCTTCCTAAGACCTTCTTTCACATGTACTTGTCATACTTAAAGTTATCTAGGGTAAAAGGCTTATTTCAATTCCAATTACATTCACATGCTTGACATTATACTTCAAGCCTTACCATCAGCATCCAGTGGTAATGCACATTAACAATGCCCAAAACTGTTTGGAAATCCATTGGACTCATCTGAAAAGATATTGATTACATTTAAAATATTTGAAATATTTTACATTGTAACATCTGAATAGAATTGAGTATAAAACAGGGATTACATTTAACAATATTATACTTACTTTAACTTTGGATGTCCTCCCCATCCAGATTGCTGTCATTTCATAAGAGTCAATCATGACTGCCTTACTCATGTTGACCTTATTGTTCTCAATGACCAGCAACCTTAAGAAAGCATTAATTACCTAAAATAACATAGAATATTATTATGAATGCATAAAGAATTGATCATTACCAGATTCTGTAATTTATTTTGTTTATAATTACTATCACTATTATTATTATTATTAACAATAATAATAATAATAATAATAATAATCATTCATTGACCGATGTAGATAAGAACAATTTATACCCAAAATGTGAATAATTTTATACATAGAAAAAATGTAAAGACATACCTCGCTCTCAAGCTGCTGGTGAGGACCAGTCTTCTTTATGTCCCAGTAGAATATCTTGTATGGTCCAATTTTGGACAACAGTACATGCACATCTTTGCCTGCCCAAGCATCGTGGAGATCTGAGCTGTTACGTAACAGTTTTAACAGGGGGATACCTTTTCCGGCAGGTGCAGGCCGAAAAAGGCATCCCCTTGGATTTTGGATTTCTGCAGCTCCCATCATCAAGTGCCTTTAGGACTTTGTATTTGAGAGAGTGTTAAGTTACCTGTGCAAGTTTCAGCAGCGTAGGTGCAGTAGATCCATTTTTAACAGGGGGGATGCCTTTTCCGGCAGGTGCTTGCCGAAAAAGGCATCCCCTTGGATTTTGCATTTGTGTAGCTCCCATCATCAAGTGCCTTTGGGACTTTGTATTTGAGAGATTGTTAAGTTACCTGTGCAAGTTTCAGCAGCGTAGGTGCAGTAGATCCATTTTTAACAGGGGGGATGCCATTTCCGGCAGGTGCTTGCCGAAAAAGGCATCCCCTTGGATTTTGCATTTGTGTAGCTCCCATCATCAAGTGCCTTTGGGACTTTGTATTTGAGAGATTGTTAAGTTACCTGTGCAAGTTTCAGCAGCGTAGGTGCAGTAGATCCATTTTTAACAGGGGGGATGCCTTTTCCGGCAGGTGCTTGCCGAAAAAGGCATCCCCTTGGATTTTGCATTTGTGTAGCTCCCATCATCAAGTGCCTTTGGGACTTTGTATTTGAGAGATTGTTAAGTTACCTGTGCAAGTTTCAGCAGCGTAGGTGCAGTAGATCCATTTTTAACAGGGGGGATGCCTTTTCCGGCAGGTGCTTGCCGAAAAAGGCATCCCCTTGGATTTTGCATTTGTGTAGCTCCCATCATCAAGTGCCTTTGGGACTTTGTATTTGAGAGATTGTTAAGTTACCTGTGCAAGTTTCAGCAGCGTAGGTGCAGTAGATCCATTTTTAACAGGGGGGATGCCTTTTCCGGCAGGTGCTTGCCGAAAAAGGCATCCCCTTGGATTTTGCATTTGTGTAGCTCCCATCATCAAGTGCCTTTGGGACTTTGTATTTGAGAGATTGTTAAGTTACCTGTGCAAGTTTCAGCAGCGTAGGTGCAGTAGATCCATTTTTAACAGGGGGGATGCCTTTTCCGGCAGGTGCTTGCCGAAAAAGGCATCCCCTTGGATTTTGCATTTGTGTAGCTCCCATCATCAAGTGCCTTTGGGACTTTGTATTTGAGAGATTGTTAAGTTACCTGTGCAAGTTTCAGCAGCGTAGGTGCAGTAGATCCATTTTTAACAGGGGGGATGCCTTTTCCGGCAGGTGCTTGCCGAAAAAGGCATCCCCTTGGATTTTGCATTTGTGTAGCTCCCATCATCAAGTGCCTTTGGGACTTTGTATTTGAGAGATTGTTAAGTTACCTGTGCAAGTTTCAGCAGCGTAGGTGCAGTAGATCCATTTTTAACAGGGGGGATGCCTTTTCCGGCAGGTGCTTGCCGAAAAAGGCATCCCCTTGGATTTTGCATTTGTGTAGCTCCCATCATCAAGTGCCTTTGGGACTTTGTATTTGAGAGATTGTTAAGTTACCTGTGCAAGTTTCAGCAGCGTAGGTGCAGTAGATCCATTTTTAACAGGGGGGATGCCTTTTCCGGCAGGTGCTTGCCGAAAAAGGCATCCCCTTGGATTTTGCATTTGTGTAGCTCCCATCATCAAGTGCCTTTGGGACTTTGTATTTGAGAGATTGTTAAGTTACCTGTGCAAGTTTCAGCAGCGTAGGTGCAGTAGATCCATTTTTAACAGGGGGGATGCCTTTTCCGGCAGGTGCTTGCCGAAAAAGGCATCCCCTTGGATTTTGCATTTGTGTAGCTCCCATCATCAAGTGCCTTTGGGACTTTGTATTTGAGAGATTGTTAAGTTACCTGTGCAAGTTTCAGCAGCGTAGGTGCAGTAGATCCATTTTTAACAGGGGGGATGCCTTTTCCGGCAGGTGCTTGCCGAAAAAGGCATCCCCTTGGATTTTGCATTTGTGTAGCTCCCATCATCAAGTACATAACAACAACAACAACAATAATAATAATAGTAATAATAATAGATAATTCATTGATACTCATGGAGAAATTGCCTTTACACCTCCTTATTTATAGAGTAAGTTGTTTACAAAAAGCAGCCATCTGGTGGGACAAACAGAAAGCTGAGGGTTAAGAGCCTTGCTGAAGAACCTGCAGCCAATAAAGCCATACGCCCCCCCCCCGCAGAAAAAGTTCATCAAGAACCAACTTCATCATTATATTTGCACTAACCCCATGCACGTCTAACTAATACAATTTAGAGACAGGTCAGTGTCATCTGAGCTACATGGTGCAACACTATTTTAGCCATTAATTAAAACGAGACCCAGACATTTTAAAAAGATTGAGTAACAATTTTTTTTTCGTGAAAAAACAGTGTTGCTGTGCATCTGATACACACTTATAATGTAACAAGCTTTATATTGCCACGTTAATGTCTGCTGGTTTGAACTTTTGAATCGATATCAACAGTGACAGCCCATTAAGTAACAAAGCGTTTTCAGATCAGCGATCTATTTTATTTGTTTTGTGTTATATATCTGTATTTTAACAAAATACAACGTCATGTGATGCGTTACGTGCGTTTTATGAGTTTAAGTAAACAGGAACGATCATTTCTACGCATTACAAAAAAGAGCTTTCGTTTCGCTGTTTTCAGCGGTGCGCGCTCCCGAGACAGGCATGCATTCTACGGCAGGGATGCCTTTTTCGGCATAACACCGGCTGCCTGAAACAGGTGTTGGGGACAGATGAGGACAATATGGGGGACGTTTGCTCTCAGAAGCTGGGATCAGTCAGGTACCTCCGGCTGCTGCTCGTCATCCTGATGCCCTGTACGTGCGCCCTTCTCTGCTTGCTGCTTATCTGCTTGGCACTTAATGGTGAGTCAGCCTGCTTTTCTTTTTCACGCCTTAGTTTGGTTATTGTTGTTTTGTTGTTTTTGTGATTATTATGTTTACCTACTTGCAGCCTTTTTTTCACCATGTTGATCCAAATCCAAGGCATTTACCAACACAAATGCTTATGCCCTTGCAATCATTATTTTAATATCGTCATCATAAAAACTCAAATCCTCCCACTTTGACCAAATGAATGGTAAACACATAATAAACACGTAATAAACATTTTCGTGAATGATTGTCTTTAAAAATTGGAATATATACCAATGAGCCATTATAGTTTTGCCTAGACAGGACAGGAAGTAGAAATGCAGAACAGATTCTGCTGTTTAAAAGTATTAAAAGGTTTCTGCGTCAGAATTTGCGTATATTGGGTTTAAACATTCATGGAACCAAAATACCATCAGTGCTTTGTTGCTTTGTCATCCCAGAGTCATTTTTTTTGTCCTCCCACGTGTTAGTGGGTGGTGGAAGATTCGCAGGCTTTAATATTCCAGTAGTTTTTCCCATAGACTGATGCTAACAAGCAAAGACGCATTAATAGATAAATCCCTGACCATATACTCATACCTGCAACTGAAATGTCTGAAATTTTTCTCTTTATGTTTGCAAATATGTATGGCGGTACCTCTCTGCGCCGATCCCAGAACATTTTAAAGTATCGCTGTTTTCAAGATCGAGATGGTGACTGTTCTCCCCTTTGTGGGTCTGTTCCACTTTGAAAAGTCCTTTGGTTGTATTTAAACTTCGTAGTTCTTCAGGGTGAATGAGCCATCATAACACTGGCCTTTGGCTACACACACTACAAACACTGGTTTGAATCCCCCCCCCGTGTATGCAGACTTTTCATGTGGCACCATGCACTTGAATTAATCTGCGTCTCTGGATTCAGCATAGTGTGAGGCTTTGTGGCATGGTGTAGTGTCCCCTGCCTGCTTCCCTCTGCTGCCCGGGATAGTTTGCAGGCTCCTGTTTTGGATGAACAGTTATGGAAGACTGATAGGTGGATTATTTCCAGTTGTAAGGTGATATATACTGGGCGTCCATTTCAATCATTAATAAATAGTAAGTAATAGAAAGCAGCATTTTGTCAACTAAGGATGAGCCTCTGTGTTGAGCAGCACTTGGCTGCACTGGCTGCTGCTCATGTGTCATCCTGCAGATGTAACTCCCCCGTTTCCTTTGCTGTGATCCACAGATGGCACAGAGCTGCATGATTGAAATGCAGGCTACGGATCTCTAATTATGTCGCAGGAGTCCTATGAGTCACAAAAGGAACAAATAAAACTGACGCAAAGCGCACATTTCCAAGATGACGCTGAATGAGGGTCAGCCAATCAAAGGACGTGTAAAATGCTTCTTTGTTAAGTAACGTGAGTGATTTTTCAAGATGCAGCAAAGTGTTAATTTACCACAATGCGCGGGCTTCCTATAAGCACAGTGTGAGCAGCATCCAGACACGGGCAGCCCCCAGCAGGACATACCCTAATTTTACGCTTGCAGAGTTTTGACCTCTTTCAACTCCCTGGATAGTAAAGCTGAATGAGTTTACAGCTCGGCAGCTGCAGGCATTTATCAGAAGGTGTGCTGAGGTCAACTGCCCAGCAGGGGAGCACAGATGCCCCAGTCAGGCTGCTTGTATCTAAAGAGCTGCCCAGTTCCTTGATGTGTCAGTAACAATGAGCTGTATGGCTACAGCATGACCACTGTCTGCATTCATCTGCCAGAAGTCTGCTTAGTCCACATCTGGGGCTCAGTGTGATCAAATCGCTGAAACAGAGGGAATCTTCAGTTACCCTTTTTTTCAAGCTGCAAATTTCGGTCAAATCAGTTTATTTATGGAGCACATTTAAAAACACAGAGTGCTGTGCAACACATGAGTATGCAAGAACGCATAAAAAGTAAATAAAAAAGAAAATGTAAAAAGAAACTGTTATACAGGAAAAATACAAATCTGGTCACTGTTCATTGAGTCTGTATTTGTATGTGTAACTACACATACAAATGTGTGTGTGTGTGTGTGTGTGTGTGTGTGTGTGTTCAGTCTTTAAATATGTACTTTCGTGTATATTTGTGAAAAGTCATATAACTTAGATCCTCCAGGCTCAAAAGCCGATACTTCTGCTGTATTTTGAGGGAGAGTCGGAGAAGCAGGGGACCCACACTGTCGGGGTCCAGTTCAGCACATGCAGACAGTCAGGCTGCCAGTCTTTCAGGCTTGTATGATGTGTTATTTATAAATATCTTGCTTTAGCCTCTGGTGATTTTAGACACAGTTGCTGATGACTTTATATTTAGAATAAAGGGTGGCACAGTGGCTCAGTGTGAGGGAGTCTTGCACCTCCAGGGCTGGGGATGTGAATCCTGCTTTGTTTCATAATGTGCTTCTCCCCGAGACGCCTGGGTTTCCTTTGGGTTTGCTTCTTTAATTGGGTTATAAGGCATCTCTCAATTGCCCATAGTATTTTATTAGGTGTGTGTAGACTGCAGTGGGCTAGCATGCTGTCCATTGTACCCTTGTCATGTGACCTGGTGACCCTGCACAACCCTGACTCCAGGATAAGTGCTTAAGGGAGAGATGGGCCATTATTGGAAGATGTGTGGGTGGATTTACCGTTAACAATCACAAGACTTTGAAACTGTTTTCCATGGAAATATTTCATTTGACATAAGTCTTGTGTATCTTCAGTCCCTGTGAATCTGCTTTGGTAGTATTTCAGTGAACATGTTCTGCCCCTCCCAATACAGGTACAATAGGAAATGGTGTTCTGGAGTCTGGGGAGACGCACCCCCTTCCCGCCAGCAAAGAGGCCCCTCGCACTGATCTGCCCCTCACAGGCTTCGACTTGGGGCCACAGGTCTCTTCCGCCGGGCTGGATCGCAGCACGCAGTCCGTGCTGATGAGCAGCAGCCGTGACCCCATCACCCAGGGCATGGGTCACCTGAAGCCTCGCTCCAGCAGCCCCACATTCCAGCCCCCCACCCTCACTGCCACCCCTGATGTCCCCACCACTGCTGTGCCCAGCTGGGTGACATCACTGTCCACTCTCAGTCCACTGTGGTCAGACACAACACTGCAAGCGATGGATCTCAACATGGATCTGGGTGAGAAACTGGGCAGGTCTCACTGTTCTGCTTCCCGTTGGGGTATCACACAGTGATTTATTTCAGGGTATATATAGCATATTCTTCTATTCTGACTACACGCAGATGAATCTGTGTTTTAAGTAACTGCAACATTAGGCACCGGTGTAATTTGGGCAGCGGAGGATGCATTACATTCTCAGAACATGTCCTTCTCGAGGATGCAAGAAGTGACTGGAATTCTGATATGGTGCTACACTCGTCCTTAGAGCTTGACCTCACTGAAGAGTACATCACAGCACTCTCATCAGACCATCCAAACACTATAAAGATAAATCATTAAGCAAATATGCTCAAATATTCCCTGGCTGTGGAGGTCATAGAAGCTGAGGAATTACAATGAAGCGGCAGAGAGACAATAACTGTTTCACAATGACTCTAGTCTTAGGAAATATCTCAGCAGGCTAGTGGTCTACAAGCAAACACTCCTTATTTGATAGATATTATGCACACATCTCCAGTGCCATCTAAAGGATTACATATATAGTTTTGTATACAATTACCAAAATAAAGCCAGTGTTTTCTAAATTCATGAATATTATCATATCTTCAACTTTCCATCAAAACAATATTCTAGTGGATCATTATGAAACCATTTTATAACAGTGGATTACGGCTTCTCACTTTTGACCCACTAAGAAGGACCATTATCAAGGTCAATTTAGCCGACTAAATTATACTAAGATTGTCTTAATAATCTCACATTTATTCATGCATGTTACCTTGGATAGAGAAATGTCAATAAATGAACTGAATGGGTTTCCAGGGATCATTAACTCAAGCATAATAAAACCAGCTCGTTTCGAAAACCGGGATAGTTTATTTATCAAACAATGGTTTGCTTCAACTTACAATATTAAAATAATTACTATTATGATTCATTTGACAGTTTTATTTGTGGGTACATAAGATTCTCAGCATTGAAGGGTTGTACAGGTTATAAATGTGGCATTTGTGTTAAATAACAGAGCTGAGTTTTGGGTGATGTTTTGTGTCCATTGACGATGCTGTAAGGACATGATCAGATAAGACTTTACCATCGTACTCATGCAAAGAGACTTTGTTTGGTATCTCTTAGAGAGAAGATAGCTGCAATAGAGAATATAAAATGCACAATAAATTTATAAATAAAAATGTAAAAATAAAATTAGCAGAATAGAATACAACACAAGGTAAAAAAAAAAAAGGAATGCATTGTAAACGGGTATTGCACACATTACGGTAATTACATTTGTATTGACTGGGTACCAGTTATTCCATCATCACTTCATTCTGTCCATTCCCCGAAGTGCTTATGCTTTGTGATGATTATTGCTGAGCACTGGTATCCCTCTCACCTGCAGACGTCTGTTCGGATATTAGCCAGAGCCAGTGCCACATGCTGCCATACAACCGGACCAGTGTGTTCTCCCGCAGAGTCATCGTCAAGAGTGTCGAGGTGGACATGTTCCTCAAGTTCTTCAGCTACCTGAACCGCCTCAGCTGCTACCGACACATCATGCTTTTTGGCTGCAGCCTGGCACTCCCAGAATGTGTCACTGAGGGAGAAGAAAGGTAGGTGTACAGGTCCTGCAACCTCTCTCATTTCCAGGTCTCCATGCCGCCACCATAAGGTGGGGTTGTATAGCCATAGTGATTATTGCTTGGTCATTATAGGTATACTTGGAAAAAGAATTTCCTTTGTAAAGGATAAGACTGAAGAGGCAAGCAGAATAATTTTCACATGAACCAGCTGCATGTTCCTCACTAAGATGATGCGGTTGGCAGCATGATCCTGAACATATTGACGCAAACACGGGTTGTCTTGGCCTGGCCTCTTCACCGCCCCCAGGCGGCTGATCTTCCCCTGCATGTCGTTCTGCGAGGCAGCGCGGGATGGCTGTGAACCTGTCCTGCAGATGTTCAATGCCTCCTGGCCTGACTTCCTCCGCTGCTCACAGTTCAGCAACCAGTCTGCTGCCGGAAACAGCGGCAGTGCTGTGTGCTACAGTCCACGACACGTCAAGGGCAAACCCTGTAAGTAACACAGAAACAGACAAACTGACCGACGACCTTGTGCAGATATGGAACGGAGCGATGCAGTGAACCGAATGAATGGCCTTGTGCTGCTTCACATTAGGGCTTAGACCATTAAACCACTTAGTTGCTATAAAGCAGTGTTTCTCAATCAGGGCCTCGGGGATCCCCAAGATGGTCCACATTTTTGCTCCCTCTCTGCACTTAGCCAGGCGCTCCACCTGGGCTGTGGGGGTCCCAGAGGACTGGTTATAAACACTGCTAAAAGGGATGCAAATGAGGAGTAATGCTAAACATCTTGAATGAATGGGCTCTTCATGATGCTTGAAAAAGTGACTCGCATCTCTTTGTCTCTCTGCTCTCTCTACATCTGTCTCTTTCTCTCTGCTCTCTTTGGGTGCTTTTCCACCACACTTTCGCTTTTCCATTGACTTCTGGTAGAATATTCCAGTACCAAAGGATGCAAATAGCTTGCCTCTGAAACACAATACAAACGCCACCTTGAAAACAGTTGCAAACTGAGAAAACAATGATAAATATGTATGTATGTATGTATGTATTGCTAATAGGATAGCATAGGAAATTAAAAAAGTATATTGTTTAATATACTTGGACAGCACACATATAATCTGGCAAGCTTTGCCATTTCAATTATTATTCCTTTTATAGAGCATCTAATATGTTTTAAAAAACAGTTTAAAGTTTTATCTCCGCTGCTTTTGCATGAGTGCTGCATGCATTCTCCAAGACAATCATAATCCTTTCATCCTTGCCTTTTAAATCACTCGTAGACAGTTTTGTGAGAAATTTATAAACTCCTTTTTGTTTTGTAAATTCCCCAATATTTTTGTTTACCACAAAATCACATTTCTAGGATCCTGGTATATTTAAACACATCCTAGAATATTAAAGGAAAAACTTTTAAAATTTTCTTGTCATGCCACCTTGATTTTATTGTTGTGTGGTATGTATGTGTGTGTGTGTGTGTGTGTGTGTGTGTGTGTGTGTGTGTGTATATGTGTGTGTGTGTATATATATATATATATATATATATATATATATATATATATATAATTATTATTATTTTTTTTAACTTAATTCATCATTGTTTTCTGGGTTCACAACTCTTCAAGGTGGCATTTGTATTGTGTTTCAGCGGCAGACTATTTGCATAACCAATAGACAAAGAAAGCGTTTCAAGTCCAACACCAAAATATTGAAGTAGCCAGTTGGTTTGGCACTTTTGGAACTGGATTTTTTGGTACTGGTACTCAGCTGGAAGTCAATGGAAAAGGGAAAGTACCATAACAAAAGTATGGTACTTGGTCACTGCTGTCTGTCTCTGTCTCACTGTATATCTCTGTCTCTGTGCCTGTCACTGCTGTCTGTGTCTGTCACTGCTGTCTGTCTCTGTATATCTCTGTGTCTGTCTCTGCTGTCTCTATCTCTGTGTCTCTGTTTATCTCTGTCTCTGTATATCTCTGTGTCTCTGTATATCTCTGTGTCTGTCTCTGCTGTCTCTATATCTCTGTGTCTCTCTGTATATCTCTGTCTCTGTATATCTCTGTGTCTGTCTCTGCTGTCTGTCTATATATCTCTTTCTCTCTGTATATCTCTGTCTGCTCTCTCTCTCTGTATGTCTCCGCTCTCTCTCTCTCTGTCTCTGCTCTCTTTCTCTCTGTATATTGCTGTTTCTGTCTCTGCTCTCTGTCTTTGCTCTGTTTGTGTCACTACTTCCTGTGCTGCATGCTGTGGAATAACACTCTCTGCCTCATATTCAGCATTTTCATGTTTGCTTGTCTGTACAGGTTCAAGGAGCCAGGCTGACATTTTACTGCTTCTGTTCATTTCTTCCTGCTTACATAGCTCTGTGTGGTGGGCGAGACAATTTCCTGTGTGCTACTGGAATCTGTGTCCCTGGGAAACTGGTGTGTAATGGGTACAATGACTGCGATGACTGGAGTGATGAAGCTGACTGCCGTAAGTTGCTGCAGCCGAGACAGGGCCAGACAGCTGTAAGATTCTTCTTTCTCACTAGGGAAGGTGGCTGAAAATGTTCACTCCACGTGACGCGTGACTCTACAGTAAAATCCAGCTATTGACGTTTCTTCGAATATTCAAAGAAAAAATATAGTGAGCAGCAGGGAGGTTTGGAGCAGTCTTTGTGCAAATAGGGGAAGATTTGGCTTGACAGCTCAGCAATAGCTGGTATTTGCTGAAAATTATATTCATTGTTCTAAATGTCAGCTTTGGTACTATAATTATTTCTTGTTACACTGTGCAATGCCGGCAAGGCAAGCTCCACTCAAAAGTTACTTGACAGGACCATAAAGCCTTTGGCTAGTTTCCATTGAATGGTGAAAACCTGAAGCACTGGGTGTGGAACCCTGGCAGTCTGAGGTGGGACATCAGGACCTTTGTTAAGCCAGAGCAGCAACTCAGCTTTCGGAGTCTCTAGCTGCAGGTACTCCCAGCTTTCGGAGTCTCTAGCTGCAGGTACTCCCAGCTTTCGGAGTCTCTAGCTGCAGGTACTCCCAGCTTTCGGAGTCTCTAGCTGCAGGTACTCCCAGCTTTCGGAGTCTCTAGCTGCAGGTATCAGATATTGCAGTAAAAGCAGCTGCATTCAGAAAGTCATTTGTCAAATTCTTAAACACCACAAAGTAGCATTATCAGAAGTTTCCATTAAGCGCATCACAAATGGACACACATTCTGGTCCATCCATCCATATTTTACGTATTCTCACATGGTTCTCTTTGACTGTTATCATGGTTGCTAGGAGAAGCTTGGTGTTGGTAGAATGTGCTTCTAATTAACGTTGACAGGCGTTGCGGCGTATTGAATGAGTCAGACTGTGCTTTTTTTGCACTGGATGAACAGAGCTGTGAATATATGTGTAATAACTGTCCATCCCCCTGGTCGCAGGCTGCAGTGGGGAGCAGTTTCACTGTGGAACGGGACGCTGCCTCAGTCCCAGCTTTGTGTGTGATGGTTATGATGACTGCGGGGATCTGAGCGATGAGCAACGGTGTGGTGAGTGTCCTTAAAATCGTCTTCTCCTAAGAGAGATACAGACTTACACAGGTGAGGTCTGAGCACAGGGTCAGACATTTACCTGGCAGCCCTGGAGCGGTTTGGGGGGAATTAAAGGCCTTGATCAGGGGCCCAGTGGTGATATGTCTTCTGAGCTGGCCACGGGATGCGAACCAGCAACCATCAAGGCAGGAGTTGTGCACCATTCTGGGGATTCTGGAACAGGCCCAGGAAGCACGCAACCAGAACTTCTGTCCATTACGTATATTAATGAACCTCACATTCAGCCCCCCTTCATTCAGAACTATGAGATGAGTAATAAAATATAAAGAAATATATTTTATATACTAAAATAAAATGATTTTTTATTACTGCTCATAGCCTCACTTAGTGTTCATCCTAGCATGAAGCTGTAACTCTGTCTGCTCTTCTGGTATCTTGGTCTCTTTTGCCATATAGAGCCCAAAATGGGCCCATCCGTACATGCAAGTATATTCTGCACAAAAAGAGTTTGCCCTGTTGGGGCTTTTACCTGGTAGATCAAATCAGTAGCAACTTCCCGTTGTTGTGTAAGACCTACTTGGTTATTTTTAAGGAGCCTTTCCAAACTTAATAAATGTATCCTAATGGTTTTAAATTGAAAATGTCTGTCCTTTCACTGCTGAGTCTTCTCCAGATATCCAAGATGCTGTAGTAGCTGTAGTGTGAGCTGTAAGGCAGACTGTCAGGCCTGAGCCTCCTGTGTCCAGCCGCCTTGCGTGCAGCTGTGCTCACACCCACCTGCTGGATCACTTTGCAGTGTGTGATCCAGATAGAGAACATCGGTGCGGAGATGGCCGCTGCATCACCAGGGACTGGCTGTGCGATGGTGACCACGACTGCTTGGACAAGAGTGATGAAGTCAACTGCTGTCAGTTGGGTTTTCGACACTAGCCTGTGCAAAAGGGCAGTACTGACAGGGCTGTAGTGGGAAACCGTAATCTGTCCATAAAATATTCAATGCAAAACTTACCTGTTGTAAGTCTCTCTCTATGCATTTGTTGTTTTATTTTTATACATGCTTGTTAAAATTGCATATATAGAAAAAGGCATATGAGAAGAGGCAACTTTAGTCATGTTTGAAGGAAATTCCTGAAATTTTACACAGTCTGGGTCAGTTATATATAAAAAGCAGCATTAATTAAAAAGATACACTATACTTGTCAAGAGAATCTTTCCGGGTTACCATGTTTTCCTTTTGATCAGGCTCAACCTTCCCACATGCCCTTGATTTAAAGCGTGAAACATTTTCACAGCCTGCAAGAGCCAAGGCCTGCTTGAGTGCCGCAACGGCCAGTGCATCCCCAGCGCCTTCAGATGCGACGGCGACGAGGACTGTAAGGACGGCAGCGATGAAGAAAACTGCAGCAACCTGCAGGGTGAGCGGGCTACCCTTCAGCGGGTCTCCATTTACAGTTTACCTTCATTTATTTGGCACAAGCTTGCGTCCAGAACAGCTCCTAGCTGAGACAGACGGTGTCTGTCTTCGGAAGATTGACTGCAGCCTACAGTGTCAGCCTGAGCTGTGAGTTGCTCCCTGCAGGTCAGAGTGCGTGTGGCACAGGAAGCACAAGCTGCATCGCCAGTGCCTGCACACAGGGATGTCCTGCCAGTGGCACTTGTGACAGCCGCAGCAGCACAGCAAACTGCAGTAAGTATGAAGGCAGAGGCATGTCCTGTACAGGATTCTGTTCCACTTTACTGGCTGCCTCACCCTGTCCTTTCAGGCCGCTGTGAGGCCATTACACTGGAGCTGTGTATGAACCTGCCTTACAACACCACCAGTTTCCCCAACTACCTGGGTCACCAGACCCAGAAGGAGACTTCCATCAGCTGGGAGTCCTCCCTTTTTCCTGCTCTGGTGCAGACCAACTGCTACAAGTACCTCATGTTCTTTGCTTGCACTGTGCTGGTACCCAAATGTGACCCTGAAAGCTACCAGAAGGTACCCCCTTGCAGGTGAGCTCGCCTACGCCTGTCTTCAGCAAATCATTACGGTATCCTGCTGACTTTAGCACTAAAATGTGGATAAAGAAGGAAGATTCAAGAATATGTATTTGTACTTGGTTATGCTGAGCACATGCTGTGTGTTTAGAACATGCGAGGAGCCCAATGCATGTCCGTCGCTGGGTCCGTGTGCCTCTAGGTCTCTGTGCCGGAATTCCAAGGAGCGCTGTGAGTCTGTGCTGGGAATTGTGGGATTGCAGTGGCCAGAGCACTCGGATTGCACCCAGTTCCCAGAGGAAGGACAGGAAAATTCAACCTGTCTGCTTCCAGACCCGGACGTGGACGGTCAGCTGACATTGACATTGTTGTATCATAAAAAATTTTCACAAGCTTCCTCAGTGTTGCCAAGGCGACAGCAGATGAGACCACAGAGCTTTTAGCCTTTATATGTAGCAGTACGAGTCACATAACAGCTCCTATGATGCACGGTCTCATCGTTTAGATTTCAGCTTATGAATTTTCTGTTTCTGTCCCTGAAGAATGTTCTCCCAGCCACTTCAAGTGCCGGTCTGGAAGGTGTGTCCTGTCCTCAAAGAGGTGTGATGGCCACTTGGATTGTGATGACGACAGTGATGAGGAGAATTGTGGTGAGTCAAGCCCCACCGCACAGCCATCTGACGGGGGGGTGTCACGCCTGTTACTCATTATCTCGTGTTTCCCCCAAGAGATCAGTGAGGAAGCCAGTCCAGTTTCCAAAGTGCATCCATAGCTGAGCAAAGCAGGAATGTGCTTCATTGTTTTAATGGGATTTATTGTGGCTATAAATAGATTTAGAGTTTACTGACAAATACTGTGCACTAGATGGCTAGAAAGTCCTTTTAAAGGTAAAACACATGAACTCCGAAAAGAAGTTATTGAGACAGTGGCAGCAGTGACCCAGACTAATATCATTACTGAAGGACGTCCTGTATTCTTCAGATGATAAATGGCTGGCTGTCCCCCTCCCTCTCACCGGCTGACAAGCGTTAATATGCAAGAGAGGCGCTGCTTTGCCTCTGGAAGGACAGCGATGCCAGTGGTCACTGTCAGCACGGACAGTCGCGCAGTCCGGAGTCTCTGGCGCCTCTGAGATAAAAAAAAAAAAAAAACATAATTTTCTGTCTCACCTCTATTGTCAGTCTTAAGATTGATTTTTCCATTTGTATGCACAGTTGTGTCTTTCCAACTTGTAAATTAAAATAGTCTAAATGTTTAATACGCTGCATTGAATGTGCTGCATTTGTCTTCTGTGTATTTGCTCTTCAGATTACTGGGGAGAAAAATACATTTTCATATTTTATTTCCTTTTGCCTAACTTAACTTCATCAGATGCAGTTAGAATCTATCATTAGAGTGCAATATGTGATCATTGCAGCTCACAGTTAGGATGAGAAAAACATGCCCTGCTTTTCAGTCCATGACCTTTCTTGTTACCAGGATGTAAGGAGAGAGGATTGTGGGAATGTCCCGGTAACAAAGCCTGCATCAAGCACTCAATGATTTGTGACGGATTCCCAGACTGCGCTGACCTGGCTGACGAGCGGAACTGCTGTAAGTGTGCCGGCAGTCAGATGCAGCCAGCAGAAGGTCGTGTGCTGTCCTTGGGGGGGAGGGGATCCTCGCTTTTCAGACGAGGATGCAGCTCAAGGGGCCCCCCCTGGCTGCGTCTGCTAAACCTTCATGCTGCTTGTCCTGCAGCTGTGTGCAGTGATAATGAGCTTCCGTGCAATAACCACAAGTGTGTGCATCGCATGTTGTGGTGCGACGGCGGGAAGCACTGCTCTGACAGCTCAGACGAGTGGGACTGCGGTGAGTGAGAGGCTCTTACCACTTCAATTTCATCTTGGCAATATTTCCACCTAGAAGGATGTCATTTTGTGTTCATGTTCGTATTAATAATGATCATGTTCCCCCACACTTTGCAGTGTCTCTGTCCAATACATCCCTGTCGCTTCTGACGGTCCATAAGACGGCGGCTGAGTACCAGGTCTGCGGAGACGACTGGCACCCGGAACTGAGCCGTTTGGCGTGTCGGCAGATGGGTTTAGGGTAAGGTCAGTAGTTGGCACCCTGGCACATCTGCTACATCAGCACTTTGGCACAGCTGCCATCTCAAGGCCCAGCTTTTTACCTGAACTCTGTCTCTCTCTCTTTACTGTTTGATTTTGTCAATATAAACCTGTGCTGTATCACAGGCTTGGAGCTTTTCTGGAAGTATTGCCCTGGGCCATAGAACTGGTTTATGAAATGACTGCCACGCAGCCAAAGTCAGGCTGTCATTTTTCTGTGGTAACCTGACAAAATTGGTATTCACAAGAGTTACAACAGCTATGACAGCCTGACAAGCATCGTCGCGCCCAAAATAAATGAAGAAATGGCTTTTGTGTTTCCCGAGGTATATGTGCTGAGGAAACACTGGTGGAGCTGCAGATTAATTCTTCATTTAGACCTCAGTAATTGTTGATGTTACCAGAACCTTGTGAAAACCTGGTGGATCACCAAGGAAACATAAAAATGGCCTAATGTCAGCCCTTCAGCTGAGTATGTATGACTGACTAAATCAATCAGTCATCAATCAAATGCATTCCTGCAACAAACAGTCCTGCATTTTCTTATCCAGATTTTCATATATGCGACTTTCAGTCCAAAATTTATGAAAAAGTATGTATTGTATTGTCACTATAAAATGAATACTGTTGCTAAGTAACAAGGCTATGAGCAAACATAAGCATATAAGGAAAAGACGTCTCTCAAAACATAAAGCAGTTGGCACTGTGACCACTGGCAATCAGAGGACAAACTGTAAACTGCACTTTATAAATCAAGTGAGTGTATTCAGTGTAGGGTTGGAAATCAAAAAGTAGCCCATCAAGCACAGTTTACTGTGATTAATCACGTTTAATTGCACCTAATATTTACAATCATAGATATTTATACGTTGAATCCCAAATTAACAGGGTGGAGTTAATGCGTCATTGTCAAATACCCATTACCAAAACATATTAATCTTATCTACTTTTTAAAATCAGTTTGAAGACCGCTTGTTGCAGCCAATAATGTAATAACTGCCAATTATGTAATAAATTTTCCATTCTTAATGCAATAAGTCAATAATGTATTAAGTAACTGGCCAGTAATACATTTTCTGAACCAATAACTATTTTTTTGCTGAAAAAAAATGCAATACGGTATTACATTCTTGGCCAGTTGTTTCATCATTGACTTTACATTAAGAACAGTGAAATTTATTACATTATTGGCATGCTATTACATTATTAGCATGCTAATATATTACTGATAACTTCACTGTCTCTCAATTTTGCCTCTGAGGTAATCGGTTTTATTATATTACCATTTATTTCAATAATAAATAAAAGTATTTAATCAATTCTGAGAGTTTCTGAGGTGAGAAAAAAATGACAAAACCAACAAAAATAAAGCTAAAATATACATCTTATCATACAATTTGATCAATAGACGGATACATAACTATTTTTTTCCCAAAAAAATCTCAAATTCGTGAGAATGACCCTTATTTTTATATTTGTTTAATGGTTTAACTTAAACGTGTGATGTACAAATTATTCATTTCCAACAAAAATATTACTTGCAAGCAAGCAAGTGTTGATGAACAGAGGACAGGAAAAAAGAGGGCATTGTATAATACATAGAGATGTTAAACTATTTTGTTTAATCGGATTGAAACACTAATCCCAACCACAC
The DNA here is from genome assembly GCF_023856365.1 of Brienomyrus brachyistius. Taxonomy (NCBI): domain Eukaryota; kingdom Metazoa; phylum Chordata; class Actinopteri; order Osteoglossiformes; family Mormyridae; genus Brienomyrus; species Brienomyrus brachyistius. Next base: position 7,772,472 of record NC_064544.1, on the reverse strand, counting down.
AATTGATAAAAAAAATCTTAAACATATTTGGCAAATAGCTCTAAAAAGAGAACCCTGACGACCACTGAAAGTACACTGTTTAATATGAAGAATCTTACAATTTTATGGTAAAATTTTAAGGCACACTGCTATTCCTCCGCAGTATCCCCGTGGCTGTGGAGATGGTGCCGGAGCAGGCCGGCCTGCTGGGCCGTAGGCGCTGGCTCCATGTTCACCCTGACTGGACTCACAGGAATGGGTCTGCTCTGCAGGCGATGCTGGAGAAGCGAGGGTAGGTGTGTCTGTGTGTCTCTATGGTATTTACTGTGCAGATGTAGTAGATTATGGATATTAACATTAATGATGCAGTGTTTTCATTTCCTAGAATTCTAAAACTCTAACAGTGATGTTTTTTCTCCTTAAGGCATTCTTGTCATTCACGCAGAAGAGTATCCCTCCGTTGTGCCAAAGAAGGTACCCCCCCCCCCCCCCCCCCCAGGCAGCCTAATTATATTTTACGACATGTAGAGATGTGTAAACACTTACATTGAGATGTGCAGCATTTCTGCCTTGTTAAATTGCTTAGGGATCCGGTGTGCTTCATAGAAAGTCTGGACAGGTGGATTGGTTAATATAAACCCTGCAAAAACTACCCCCCCCCAGACTGCGGCCGGCGCCCCGCGGTGCGCATGTCCAAGCGCATCCTGGGCGGGAGGACCAGTCGGCCTGGCCGCTGGCCCTGGCAGTGCTCCCTGCAGAGTGACCCCAGTGGCCACATATGTGGTTGCGTGCTCATCGGCCGCAAGTGGGCACTCACCGTGGCCCACTGCTTCGAAGGGTGCGTCCCTCACTGTCCATGTCTGCTCCGTGTCGTCTTCCCATGATATCACCAGTCAAAGGTCACCCAGCATTTGTGGGTTTGTTCATTATCATGTTTTCTGCAGGACGAATTTAAATTCATCCTTTCCTGCTTTTTCCTTGTTTTGCCCTCATACCATCTACTTTAATTGTAACATGTATTCCTCTGTAATTGATGATTAAAAAACCAGGAGTAGTTAGGAAGGGCCTTGCCTTTCAATGCAAGTAACTCCCAGGCCTATAGCTAAAAATTCTGGTTCCCCTGTCAAATTGCCACCTTGGGTCCCCCAAACCTCCTTACATCGTGTAATGTTATCTTATGTATTCAGGGGTCGCTGCAGAGTGCAGGGCCCCCTGAACCTGCCAGTATATCCATGTTACTGTTGTGCCACTGAGGGCAACTTCTAGCAATCTAGTACTGTAAGACTAGAAAATTGCATGATAGAGTGCTGAAATTCTCTCAACAGAAGTTTTTGGAAAAAACGGAATAAAACATTCTAGATAATCCAGGGGTAGCATGAAATGACATGGAGGTTCAGCTCATACAGGGCTTATGTGATTACTAATTTTGATTAAAATCAGGTCCATGCACTGTCTATAATAGTGCTTTCTGAACAATTTTTGTATTTAATTATCGATCTTATTAAAGACTTTTACTGTTCCAGATGTGAGGTTCCAGATTTGCAGACAAGATGACAGGAACAGAGCAAGAGTCCCCAGTGTCCTTACAGGGAACTCTCTGTGTATTCCCCCCAGGCGAGAGAGTGCCGACGCATGGAAGGTGGTGTTAGGCATCAACAACCTGGACCATCCATCCCCCTTCATGCAGACCAGGAAGGTTAAGAAAGTCATTGTGCATCCACGCTATAACCGCGCAGTGGTTGACTACGACATCAGTGTGGTGGAGCTGGACCAGGATGTGGAGGAGAGCAGCTACGTGCGGCCGGTGTGCCTCCCCCACCGAGGCCAGCTGCCCCAGCCAGATACCTACTGCTACATCACTGGCTGGGGTCACATGGGCAACAGGAGTGAGTCCCACCTGACAGTGCAGCACCCGGCCCCTCGTTTCTGCCTCTAATGGGTTCCTTGCTCCACACGCCCCTGCCGCTAACGGGTTCCTCGCTCCACACGCACCTACCGCTAACGGGTTCCTCGCTCCACACGCCCCTGCCGCTAACGGGTTCCTCGCTCCACACGCCCCTGCCGCTAACGGGTTCCTCACTCCACACGCCCCTGCCGCTAACGGGTTCCTCGCTCCACACGCCCCTGCCGCTAACGGGTTCCTCGCTCCACACGCCCCTACCGCTAACGGGTTCCTCGCTCCACACGCCCCTGCCGCTAACGGGTTCCTCGCTCCACACGCCCCTGCCGCTAACGGGTTCCTTGCTCCACACTCCCCTGCCGTTAACGGGTTCCTCGCTCCGCGCGCACCTACCGCTAACGGGTTCCTCGCTCCGCGCGCACCTACCGCTAACGGGTTCCTCGCTCCGCGCGCACCTGCCGCTAACGGGTTCCTCGCTCCGCGCGCACCTGCCGCTAACGGGTTCCTCGCTCCGCGCGCACCTGCCGCTAACGGGTTCCTCGCTCCGCGCGCACCTGCCGCTAACGGGTTCCTCGCTCCGCGCGCACCTGCCGCTAACGGGTTCCTCGCTCCGCGCGCACCTGCCGCTAACGGGTTCCTCGCTCCGCGCGCACCTGCCGCTAACGGGTTCCTCGCTCCGCGCGCACCTGCCGCTAACGGGTTCCTCGCTCCACGCGCACCTGCCGCTAACGGGTTCCTCGCTCCACGCGCCCCTGCCGCTAACGGGTTCCTCGCTCCACGCGCCCCTGCCGCTAACGGGTTCCTCGCTCCACGCGCCCCTGCCGCTAACGGGTTCCTCGCTCCACGCGCCCCTGCCGCTAACGGGTTCCTCGCTCCACGCGCACCTGCCGCTAACGGGTTCCTCGCTCCACATGTACCAGCCACTAACAGGTTCTATCTTATCCTTTGACTAGTGCCTTTCAAGCTGCAGGAAGGTGAGGTGCGGATCATTTCCCTAAACCAGTGCCAGTCTTACTTTGACATGAAGACCATCACGTCCCGCATGCTGTGTGCCGGGTATGAGTCAGGAACTGTCGACTCTTGCATGGTGAGGTCCTCTGCTGACATTCAACACTGTACTTTTCTCATGTCAAAACAGATAAAAAATGTTGTCTTTGTAACCAATGGATGGTGTTTGCAACAGAGATGGACATTTCAGGTCCACAAATGCAGACCAAGGTTTTGTTTCAGGTCTGGAGCTTAAATGTCCACCTCTGGTTTGCAAACCAGGGACTTCTGTAACTGTGCTGGTAATATTATCTAAATTGACCTGAATTATAGTGAAATTGCATTTATCCAACTGTATGTTGTACCCCAGGGAGACAGCGGAGGTCCTCTGGTCTGTCAGGAAGTGGACGGTCGCTGGAGTCTCTATGGCCTGACTTCCTGGGGGTCAGTTTGCTTTTCAAAAGTCCTGGGACCTGGAGTCTACAGTAACGTAACCCACTTTGTGGAGTGGATTGAGAGACAGATTTATCTCCACACCTTCCTCATTGATTAAGCCCTATTGGAAATACTTTCGGCATTTGGCAAAGGCTAAAGATGGAATGCAGAACCCTGAAGGGGGAATAATGTTGAGACTGAGTGCTAATTAATCATGGTTACTTATGCAGGGATCTGAAGGTGTCACTGTGCTCAATGATCATTCCAAGATGTGCTCAGATATCCCAAAACCAAATGGAGGAAAGTATGACTTTAAATCTGAGCCATTTTACAGTTTAGTCAGCTTTTGGAAGTAACAATAGCTATATTTGCCATTGTTGAAGATGCTAAGTCCTGCACATCTTGGAAAGCAGCTGGTGAACTGTTCCTCATGATGGATTCAGACCCGGACAGCTAGACAGTTAAATGATGGCCTGCTTTCCAAAATGGAAAATGTCTTTAAAAGAAGATAGGAAGGAAGCACAAACAGACAAATACAGTGAGGTGTGCATTAAATAATATAAACTGGTGTTCACGATGAAAGCCAATAAACCAACTTTTCACCAGATCAGGAAGACTGTTAGGTCCATTTAAATGTTGTTTGGCTGTTGTCCAAAATTAGAGACCTACTATCAGCAGTAGTTTAGATTATATCAAGGTACTTTGCTCCTGCTATGCAGTTATATGTGAATATAATGGTTTATAGGATCTGTAGTCACTGCCACTATTTTTTGATTGTATTGTTGTAGCGCATATATGTGTCCTTGAGAGGTAAAGTGGGCTGTCCCACAAAAACAATGTCTTGAGAAAATGAGCTCCAAAGTTGAAATTAAAAAAAAAAAAAATCAGTGTGTCTATACCCTACAATTGATATATATCATAGGTAGCACAGAGGTATGACTTATCCAATTGAAAATATTCAATAAAAAGGGGGTAAGGGTCAGAAACATGGGATAGCCCACTTTCCCTCTCAAGGGCACATATATACACTTATAGAATAACATGCAGTGTATATATACACTTATAGAATAACAGGCAGTGTATATATACACTTTTAGAATAACAGGCAGTGTGTATATACACTTGTAGAATAACATGCAGTGTGTATATACACTTATATATATACACTGTATGTTCTCTAACATGTTCCTGAGAAATTTTGTGATGTTTCATGCTATAGAAACCACAGGTACCATGGGGTTGGGGCAGATCTCTCCATCCATTCATTTTCTGTGACCGCTTGTCCTATTCAGGGTCACGGGGGGCGAGGCCTGTCCAGGCGGCTGTGGGTACAGGGAGCAGCCCAGCTTGGGGCACCTGCAAAACACTCAAAAACCTGAAAATAACGATGCCACAGTTTTATAAATACGAAGTAGCTAATAAATGGGTAAATCCTCCAGTAAATATAGCACTTTACCTCAAAGTCGATTCCTTCATACCTGTTGCTTTTATAATATTTTGTCCCCTCATTCCATTCAAAATACTTTAATATTTCAAGCTTTCCCTTAATACCATTAGCTTGCCACTGACTGACTGCTTGGCTACTTGGAACCAGGATGCTTGGATGTGTTTTGGGTTTTGTTTCTTTTTAAAGTTATGAAATGTGGTTGAAATGCAGAGCAAACACTTGTAGTATAAGACGTTGAACTGATGCAGTAACTGGCTGTTTCTGGTGTTGCGCTCCATGGTTTGCCATTTTTTGTGTTCACTTGGTACCTGTATCATAAAGCGAGATTTGTTTGTTAGCTAGATAACACATTGGATTTAAGGTAGTCTGGGCTATATGTAAGTGAAAGGTAACAAAGATAAAGTCCATTTAAACCTTAAATCCGACAGGTTATCTACCTAACCAACAAAACTTGCTTTGTGATATAAGCCCCAAGTATTTTTTTGCAGATAAAACTGCAGATAAAAAACACAAACATAGCCCAATACTGTAAATGTTTCCTAATATATCGATTGCTCTGGAGTAAATTTGCATTTTCAAAACATGCTTTGTAGGAGACCATACTGTGTAGATATATATGTCTTGGTAAACAGTTAAATTGTGTTGATATTTGTTTTTTATATTTTTAAATGGTAGATGGTGGTAAATGCCTGCCTATATATTAAACTAATAATGTTTTAAAAACCATTACTTGAAAAATCATATACATGTGCATCATTAATTCCTTCTCCGTCGGAGTAGTGTGATGTTTTTAGAAGCACTAACTAAAGGCCTCTTCTAACCGCGTCTATTTCTAACGACACATTTATTCTTGGCTACTGCAGACACGACTGTGACACAAACAACAAATTCAACCCCCTAATTTCTCTCATTTTTATCATACAATCTTGGGATTTGGGCCTGTGCAGAAGACAATTTTCTCCCAGTAACATCATAACATTGATTACATACATACAAGGAACCTGATATCGTTGACCTGTTTAGAGTAATTGGAGCTTCGTCAAAGTCTCTCCTTTATAAATATGTAAAGTCACTATATTAACATGTGAAGGCCTTGAAATTTGCTGGCTTCAGTTTAAATTTTGTATGTTGTAGTGGTAAATCCTATGTAAACTGAAATATTTAAAACATTCTAGTGAAAAATTTGCTACACTGTACAAATGGTAATCATGAAAGATAATTAAATAAATGCTGTTACTAACAGGTAGTAAACATTTTAGCTAGTGAAGTATTTTAGATTTTCTTCCAGATTCTAGATTCGTACCGATGCTTTGTGAATCTAAAACACATGGATGACTTATGCCAAAGTCAAAAACCTTTTTTATTATTATTTTTATGTGTATATGTGCTTGTGTGAAAATGCTCCACTCTGAAAGAGAGAGACACAGATGTTGATACTATTAGAACGTGTGTATTTGTATGTTCATGTATTTGTCTGTGTCCGTGTAGATGTATGCCTGATTGTGTGTTTGTATCTGTCGGTAGGTATCTATCTATATGCATATATTTATGCTTAAATGTTTCAGTATAACATTCCATTTAAAGACATGTTTGTATTATTTTTTTTGTTTTGAATATTTTTCTACTGCTTTTGTATGTTTTCTCATGGAATGTTCTTGGTTCCCTAACCTAACTTTCCAATTTTAGAATTCTTTTCAAGTGTAAATGACTTGAAAATGGTATATTTGCATTTACAGAAGACATAACAAACTTATTATTTATATCTTAACAATAAACTTTGTGAACAGAAATGCTGTACAGAAAAGTTCATTTGAAAATAATAGAAATTATGGGATACCATGAGCTAGAAGAAGAGTTTATGTGGTTCTCTGTCACCGCTAATTCTTTAAGACAAAAACCCAGTACATAACCCTGGAAATTAGCGGGAGAACATTTTAAAATGAATTTCAGGAAGCATTAAACTACACCAAATGTGCCATTTTGCATTATAACCAAATATCTCCACTCAAATGTTCCAAGGACATTGTTTCAGAAGTCTTGTGGTTCAGATACACCTCCACAAACCTAAACCATGCACCACATTCTTTTTGGAGGGAAGGGCTTTTTCCTGGCTAATGTTCTAAGAAAACGTTACTTGTTCAGTATTTTCCTGATTATAGGTTGATACACTTTAACATTTAACATATTAACTGAGGCCTGTAGATCCATGATTTTGCATTATGTGGTCTGACCTTACAGTGAATCTTTCTGGATACTCGCTGCCCAGTTGTAAATAATCCTTTTCTCTGTGGTATCTTGGAGCATTTGGCTGCCAGAAAAGGTCACTTCCTGTGGAAGCAGATAGGCTCTTTGCACTGTAGTGATTAGTCGAGACTTGACGCAGACTCAGAATGTGGGAAACCACAATAAGCTTTTATTGCACCAACTCTCCAACACCCCACAGTGGACAGTACTTACCATGCTATCTCTGTACAACACACACACACACACACACACACACACACGCGCACGCACACACAACACCTCTAATGCAGTCATCTGAAACACAGCACATTACACACCCCATAGTACAAGCACAGTATATACTATTTGCATCAGTTATCGCATAATTATTACTGTTGGCACCATGCCAAAGTACTCCAAGGTCTGCTGGGTAAGGCTACAGCCAGACTGCCCCCCTCTTCCCCCCTAACCATCCTGTGAGTGCCTGAGCCTCTGTAAGCATGATGCCCAAGACCCCCAGAGTCCATCATGGTCCCATGCACCCGGGTACTCACCCCTTCTTCTGGCAGACATTGCTCCAAGCTGGCATGGAGCAGGCAGTCCCGGTGGAGCACCAGTCTGGCACCGCCCTGGTATCTGCACCCTGTACACCACAGGTGCCTGCCCCAGCAGCACACATCATAGGTACTCTTTTGCCTAGCTGTGGGTACTCCTTGCTGTTGACTTGCTAGCTGATCTGAACTGGAGCTGGTAGCAAGCAGCGGTGAAGCAGATCAGAAAGCTGGTAGCCAATAGTGTGGAGGTGCAGTGTCACCTGCGTCAAACCAGTTGCCTCCTGGCCACAGCAGAAATCTGGGAATTTGAGTGCTGGATTCACCAGCATGGTCCAGCAACTGGATTCACCAGCATGGTCCAAGCAACAAACACACGCACCAAAATGATCAGGGTCACCATTGTGGGGGTGGGGTGTGCTGAAAAAGAGGCAGCTGACACAAGTTGGATGCAAAAAACCAGGTCTTTTTATTCCACCCTCTTCAGCACACCTGAAAACCCAACAGGAACAGTCCAACACTGGCGCACGGCAGCAGGGAAGGGTCCTGCTCAGGTATACACATCCAAATGGGCAGGCTTCAGATGGTCTACGAACCTGGTCTGGCTTGCCCCCAACCTTCAGCACAAAAAACCTGTCCCCAGATTGCAGCACACAGAACAGTGCATCTTAAGGCAGTCAGAGCGGGCCTCGATGAGCATTATGGTGGACAAAGACGTATTTGGCCTTAGCAAAACCCACCAAAAAATGAGACTGTGGAACCCTATGCTGAGTTGTAGGTACTGGAACGAAGGCCCCTTAACAAGTCCTGTAGAGCAGTGCTGGTCTCCAGCAGACCAAGGGACCTTTGCCAGGCACACACAGGATCTGCCCATAGATCAACTTGGCTAACGAGGACTGCTGGTCTTACTTGAGAGCATTCTGGAGGCCCACCAGAACCCAGGGAAGCCTGTCCACCCAGCCATCATCCCAGAGGCTGGCCTCAAAAGTGATTTTCAGGGAGCATTGAAAGTGTTCGCACAGCCCATTGGCGTGCGGATGGGAAGCTATGCTGCGATGGACAGAAAGCCCCAACATCTGGGCCACTGCAGTCCAGAGCTAGGAGGTGAACTGGGACCCATGATTTGAAAAGACCCGAAAAAGGACACCCAGCCACTGATAAATGCCTGGGCCACACCTGCTGCTATGGTGGACAATAATGGTATGGCCTTCAGCTACCAAGTGGACCTGTCCACCACCATGAGCAGGTGAGTGAAACCTAGAGAAGGGGGGAAGGGGGGAGGGACCCGACCAGGTCCACATGCATGTGGATGAAACAGCACTCAGGCACCACAAAAGGCAGCAGCAGTGTCTTTGTATGCTAGTGCACCTTAGCATGCTGACATTGAATGCAGGATGCAGCCTAACTGCAGACATCCTTCCACAGCCTATGCCAGATGAACTTAGTAGCCATCAGCGGCTGTGGGGCGTGCTGGCCCGGGTGCGAAAGCCAGTGCACCACCTTGAAAATGTGACAACTGGCCAGCATGATGGGCCTACCTAGACCAGTTGAGATATCACACAGCAGGGTGGTGCCACAGTCCTGGAAGAGAACATCCTTTAGCTGCAAACTGATGACTGCGGTCCTGTAGGCCTGCACCTCTGGGTCGACCTGCTGGTCCACTGCCAATTCAGAATAATCTACTCCCAAATGCACAGCACCCACTACCAAGCGGGAGAGACAGTCAGCAACACAGTTGCGCTTGCCCACCATATGTCGGATATCAGTAGTGAACTCCAAAATAAAGGAGATTTGCCACTGTTGACGAGTGGAGCAAGGCTCGGAAGTCTTAGCCATCATAAATGTCAGGAGTTTGGGGTCAACAAACACTGTGACAAGGTAGCCTTCTATGAGGAATCTGAGGCAACAAACAGCTAAGTACAGGTCAAGGATTTCATGGTCAAAGGTGTTCCATTCATGCAGCCTGAACTACCAGCTGAAAAAGGCAAGCAGTTGCCAGGTACCATCTACCCACTGCTCATGCACGGTCCCCACAGTGAGTGAGCACAATCGGAGGATTAGGATACGGGTGGGCCAGCATGGTCACGTTTGCCAAAGCAAACTTGGCAGCCACAAAAGCCTGGATCTGCTCATTTGTCCATTCAAGGACCTGCTTAGCTCTCCTACCCCTAAGAATCTCATAGAGCAGCTGCAGCATCTGAGCAACCTGCAAGATAAAGTGATGGTAGAAGGTGACCATGCCCAGAAACCAGCTGAGAAAGGTTCAGGCTATAGCAGGCAGTGGAAACGCAGATATGGCCTCCACTTTGACAGGCAGAAGAACTGCCCCATCACTTGTAATGTAGTGCACAAGGAAATCAATGGAGGACAAGCTTATGGGTTAATCAACCCTTGGTTGCTCAGATGCTCAAAAAGGGTCTGAAGGCACATCAAATGGTCAGCCTTGGAGTTATTAGCCACCGGAAATTAATCCAGATAGACAAACAATAAAGGTTCTTTAGAACACTGTCCATAAGCTGCTGGAAACTACATAACTACACACACACACACACACACGCGCGCGCACATACATATAGACAGCGCTAACACAGTAAATGGATACACACACATTACACACAGTACAGTACAAGCATAGTACCGGCTATTTACAGTTTGTCACAAATTTCAACAAGGGCACTTTATATGTTTAATTTTATTGCTCAGATTACCACACGAGGGCAGCAAACACTTATTTTGTGAAATCTGTTCATTTTTAACCTAGTGCTTTTGCACTGATCCAGGAAATCTGTACTGATGAGAAGCTAACCTTCTCTTAATCTTTAATATGAAAAAGATTCGGACTATCACAAGAGAAATCACTCACATAGTAGGAGTCTGGAGTAGCAAGAAAATGTGAACTCCTTGAGTTCACTGCTTGTGATTTTCATGGACCATCCCTGTAATTTGCAGGTTATGTTATTATGACTGGGAATTCCTACATGAACTGGATGTACGTGTACAGATCTGGCACAACTAGACTTTTTATAATGTTGAGGTTGCTTGGGGATGCTGGAGGATCCTTCTGGCAGGAGCTAGAGTCTGTGGCTTTGAAAGGGAGTTTGGTTTGGTGTATTAGGTGTGCTACACGTTAGCAAGTTCATAATGAGTATATAGACAACTTCTTACAAAAATATGAAATATCTGTAGGTTTTGGAATAATTAAAAATTTATTGGTTGGTGTTTGATTACTTTAAAGTTCAAAAATACAAAATAAGGGTAGATAGAAATCATATCCTCTTTAAATCCAAAATGACAGCCATGTAATTCTTATGGTTACGCTGTCTGCTGCATTTACCACGGGACACTGAGGAGAAAATACGGTACTGCAGTGTTATATTCTGGTTGTGGCCATACTATGACATGGAATGAAATACAGAGCGATTAACCAGTAAAACATCATAATCACAGGCCAGAACAAAGACAAGAATGTAAGGGAAGAAGTGTAAAGCCTTCATCTACCTTCTATGACCATTTATACAACACAAAGGCATGGTTAGCATGAAAGATACTCTAGAAAGTACAGGGGACAAAGACAGGGACACCCTGGATGGATGTCCTTCAGTCCACATGAAAGCACACAGACACATACACACACTGTTACAGGGGACAAAGACAGGGACACCCTGGATGGATGTCCTTCAGTCCACATGAAAGCACACAGACACATACACACACTGTTACAGGGGACAAAGACAGGGACACCCTGGATGGATGTCCTTCAGTCCACATGAAAGCACACAGACACACACACTGTTACAGGGGACAAAGACAGGGACACCCTGGATGGATGTCCTTCAGTCCCTCTGAAAGCACACAGACACACACTGTTACAGGGGACAAAGACAGGGACACCCTGGATGGATGTCCTTCAGTCCACATGAAAGCACACAGGCACACACACACACTGTTACAGGGGACAAAGACAGGGACACCCTGGATGGATGTCCTTCAGTCCACATGAAAGCACACAGACACATACACACACATTGTTACAGGGGACAAAGACAGGGACACCCTGGATGGATGTCCTTCAGTCCATCTGAAAGCACACAGACACACACACACACACTGTTACAGGGGACAAAGACAGGGACACCCTGGATGGATGTCCTTCAGTCCACATGAAAGCACACAGACACATACACACACTGTTACAGGGGACAAAGACAGGGACACCCTGGATGGATGTCCTTCAGTCCCTATGAAAGCACACAGACACACACACACTGTTACAGGGGACAAAGATAGGGACACCCTGGATGGATGTCCTTCAGTCCGTATGAAAGCACACAGACACACACACACTGTTACAGGGGACAAAGACAGGGACACCCAGGATGGATGTCCTTCAGTCCACATGAAAGCACACAGACACGCACACACTGTTACAGGAGACAAAGACAGGGACACCCTGGATGGATGTCCTTCAGTCCCTCTGAAAGCACACAGACACACACACACTGTAACAGGGGACAACGCATAGTACTCCCTCGAAGGGAAGCCGGTCTATCAGAAGGTAAACAGGCACCCTACTACATTACAGTCACAAACCCTTTAATTTCTTGTATGTGGCTGATTGGCTTGTGATAGTCCTGAAGAATATGGTCTGAACTTTTAGTTTTATACCCACAAGCCCTGCCTACTTCCATAATGTTTATTTTCAGATTATCAGAATTTGTTTTTCAAAAACTCATTAAATTTAATCCAGACACTCAGTTCCAGGGCTAATTAAAGGTGTGCAGGAGCGAAAGAATAATTCATGAGATTTGATAGACGTTTCTCTTGCACAGACAAAACGGAGCTGCCCAAAATACTGGAAAAGGTACAATAGGTGTGACATTGATTGAAATATTCATCTAAAATACCTCGGAACTGTAATTATGATCAAATGTTCACTTTTCCCTATGGAAATCCTATCTGAAGAAAAAGCAATGATTAATACTGAGCTATGCTCCAGTTAGATTTGAGGGATTTGTAGAATTTACTTTGAGTCGATGATGATGCCTGTGTGTGTGTGCGTGCGTGCGTGCGTATGACTATCCTTATGGGGACACAATGTTCTATGAAGTTCTCCTCTATAATGCACTATACCTTCATAATGCATAATAATGGCTTATACTGACCATAATAATGCATTATAGATGACAGCTTCATAGAGCATTCATAATACATAATAATCATGTAATATCCATCCATCCATTTTCCAAACCGCTTATCCTACTGGGTTGCGGGGGGTCCGGAGCCTATCCCGGGTTCAGTATCTTTGGTTTTCTGTTACTCTCACTTAAATCATAGTTCACTTTATATTGTAATGTATATACTGTACTGTGATGCCTATAATATATTAATTTCATTAGTCATATAAAATTTGAGTTAAAGCATCATTTTATAAACCCTCCAGACAGCTGTAAGTTGAGTGGATAACTGAATGGAGAATTGAATAAAGAAACTAACTTTATAAATGTCTTATGACAGCAGCTTCTTCTGTTTAACACCTGTCAGAAATTTAGATGTCAGGGCATAATGTGCAATTTCCCACGGATTCAAACTGTCTGCGACCTGAATTTGCCGTATCCACGTCCGACTGGCTTCGTGTAATAATGTGCAATCCAGTAAGGTATGTTCACATCTCATATGCTAGAGCTGCTTTGGTCCTTTTGTGGTATGGCTTGATTTGACTAGCGAACCTGATTAACGAGCAAAGTGTGTAATTAATTAATATGTAACTGCCCGCCCCCCGCCCAGTGGCATTTAAGACAGGCACCGCGTTTTTCTCTGTTCAGGGTGGACTCTCAATGCTATTTATCCGATTTATACCAATAAATTACTGGCAGCCTTAACGGGCAGCCCACTTGCGGCTTCGTAAAGTTTGTGCATACATGGTTTATGCTTGCTAACGGTACCGATGGGTAACCTCAGTGAAACACCCGGTAACGTGACGAACCGGTTCGTCCAGCCGCCGTGGAGGGTCGCGCTGTGGTCCGTTGCTTATGCGGCAGTGCTGCTGGTGTCGCTCCTCGGGAACCTGACCGTGATCTGGATCATCTTGGCGCACAGGCGGATGCGCACCATCACCAATTACTTTCTACTGAACCTGGCTTTCTGCGACGCCACTATGGCTGCTTTCAACACTCTTGTGAATTTCATATACGCTCTACACAACCAGTGGTACTTCGGAAACTCCTATTGCAAGTTTCACAACTTCTTTCCTGTAGCCGCGGTGTTTGCCAGCATCTACTCGATGACCGCAATTTCTGTGGATAGGTAAGAACATCTAAATGAGATGACTTTGCATGTTTACAAAACAATTTATAAGAAACACACGAATCTGTTTTAATGGTTCCTGGAGAAAATTGTTAGGTAGCACTTTACGTAAAGCAGTCCTCATAATGAGTTTAGGCACCCATGTACAATGCATTATAGATACCATCATAATACATTACAATGTAATCATAAAGTATTATACAAAAGACTATGACTATTCACAAAAAGCCATAACACATTATAACAATGTCTATTATGCATTATTGTTCTATGAAGTTCTCCTCTATAATGCACTATACCTTCATAATGCATAATAATGGCTTCTACTGACCATAATAATGCATTATAGATGACAGCTTCATAGAGCATTCATAATACATAATAATCATGTAATATCCATCCATCCATTTTCCAAACCGCTTATCCTACTGGGTTGCGGGGGGTCCGGAGCCTATCCCGAAAGCTATAGGCATGAGGCAGAGAACAACCCAGGATGGGGGACTAGCCCATCGCAGGGCACACTCACACACCATTCAGTCTCACATGCACACCTACAGGCAATTTAGCAAGTCCAATTAGCCTCAGCATGTTTTTGGACTGTGGGGGGAAACCGGAGTACCCGGAGGAAACCCCACGACGACATGGGGAGAACATGAAAACTCCACACACATGTAACCCAGGCGGAGACTCGAACCCGGGTCCCAGAGGTGTGAGGCAACAGTGATAACCGCTGCAGCACTATGCCGCCCCCATCATGTAATATGTTGTGTCTTTTTATAAACAGTTATAGCGGTGTTCAAAATAATTTCTGAATGCTTTATTATACATTATGGAGGTAGGGCTAATTAAAATATTACCAATTAGTATTTCTTAATTAGAGTATAGAAGTTGGTTGGTGCCCCACCCTGGATTATTCCCTGCATTATGCCCGTAGCACCAAGAGTAGTTTTTGGACCCTCACATACCAGCGCAGGACCATCGGGTATAGAAAACGGAAGGAAGTATATGGAAATCTTGCAGCAGAACAATTGGCAGTTTGCTGGATAATATGAAACAATAGTAATAGGTGAGGGTTTGGTGGTAAAAGCCTGCTTGGAGAAAAATAAAACCATATTAATTTTGTATTGTGATCTGAAGTTGGGAACCATTAACACCGTTTTACAAAATGTAAGGAGCTGTCATTATTAACAGATTTTGTTTATATACTGTATTATTACAGCGAATAACCACATATTCTGCCCATGCTGGTTTAAGGTATTTGGCTATTATTCACCCTTTGAGGCCCAGACTGTCGGCCATGGGCACAAAGCTGCTCATTCTTTGCATATGGACCATGGCTGTCGTTTTGGCTTTTCCGCTGTGCTACTACTCCTGCACCAAGACCAGCCCAGAGCGGACACTCTGCTATGTGGCTTGGCCACGGCACTCCCAAGACGGCTTCCTGTGAGCCCATCTCCTTTGCACTATTATTTAATTACGTTAGTGTACCCTCTCAGGTGTATTTGGAATATGCGTCAACATATGTGTATATATGTGTTTATTTATTTATTGACAAGAAATGCCTGTTTTTAAGTGGAAGAGACAAAACAATGGTCATGTGATCAAAAAGCAAGAACATCTATGCTTACAAAATGAATCACTAACCAAGATACTGTACTAAATTATACACATACATTATTCACAACCGATTTTCCAGTGTAAGGCCCCTTAAGGGGGAACATTACAGGGACAAGCACACTCAGCCTGAAACTGTGCTTTGATGCAGGTGTGTGTGTCTGGACTGAGGGGGGAAACTGGAGTAATCAAAATCTGCACACACAGACATGTCACACGTTCCCTATCATGCCATCCACTGGCCCACTGAGGCGGAATTAAACAAATTTCATTCGATGATTCGTTCAGTTCATTTGTGAAATTATTCTGTATAAACATGCAGAGGATCAGACAGTGAGGATTGTTTAGCAATGAAACTATATAGATTCATGAATTTTTGGTTGATCATTGGATGTTTCTGTGCCTTCTCCTTTTTCATTTGCAGGTATCATATTATTGTGACTGTCTTGGTCTATGTACTGCCCCTAGTGGTAATGGCTATCGCCTACACCATTGTAGGAATTAATTTATGGGGAGCAGAAATTCCTGGAGACACATCAGGAAATTACCAGGAACAACTGAAGGCCAAGAGGAGGGTAAGATGTGTTGTCAGAAAGTTTAGGAATTGATTTCGGAAACACACAGGGGTATGTTGTCCCAAACTATTAAAATGATTCATGTAAGATTATCGTCGTCTTTCCAAGCCGACAGATTCTGTGTCTTTCTGTCTCAGCCTCAGATATTCCCCAGCTTACTGACAGACATAAACCACCCAGAATGTCCTGAACCTGCCTAGGCGGTGCTGCACAATGGGACATAACCCAGAACTGACTTCTGGGGGCGTTGCAAAACGCATCTCATTTATATTATAGCCATACTGCTAATCTGCTTAACAATTTGTGGGTGTAAATGTCCGCATATTACCAAAAAGCTGTCATTGGCCAAATGCTTCACTGATCGTCTAAAGCCCTGGTGATTATTGCACACGCGTGATATAATATTGATGTGATTTCGCCCAGCCTTACGTGAACTCAGCATGACTATATGGAAAGAACAAGTCCAAGTGGAAGGAATTTTAGGGACATTTCAGTTAATGAGTTCTATTTTTGCAATGCATTTATAGGGCAGTGGTGGCTTAATGGTTAGGGAAGCGCACTTGTAATTGAAAGATTGAAGGTTTGAATCCCCGACCAACAAGACACCACTGAGGTACCCTGAGCAAGGTACCGCCCCCAAGCACTCCTCCCCGGGCGCAGAATTAGTTGCCCCCTGCTATGTCACAACGTCACATATGGGTTAAATGCTGAGGACACATTTCATTGTTGTCAGCAAAGACAACTCATCACTAAATTCACAAGATGTACTATTATTTGTTACTGGTGTAGAATTAGTGTAGGGTGGTCTCTGGCTCAGTGGGTGGGGATGTTCTGCCTGTGATCAGAATGATGCTGATTCAAATCCCAGAGCCAGCAGAGTGGTTTCACAGTTGGGCTCTTCAACCTGCCATTAATTTCAATTGTTCTTGGGACTGGCTGACCTTACAGTTGGACATTGCTTTGGATAAAAGTGTCTGGTAATTATCCATCTTCCAACTGCTTATCCTGGTCAGTTTCACAGGGATCCTATAGTTATTGATTTTGGAAATGTAGTGTGACTTGATTGAACAGATGACTTTGGTCTATGTTGGAGGTGTAACATGCAAATATTAAAAGGTGGACTTCGTTTCTCTCTTTTTAATCTTTACCAATCGGTGCTTTGTTAAAGATCTCCTGTCACTTTCAGGTACCCAGCCAGCTGTCATTTCTCAAACATCTCTCTCCAGGTGGTGAAGATGATGATTATCGTCATGGTAACGTTTGCCTTCTGCTGGTTGCCCTACCACATTTACTTCATTGCTACTGGGGTAAACAAGTTGCTGAGCCGGAGGAGGTACATCCAGCAGGTTTACCTCTCCGTGCTGTGGCTGGCCATGAGCTCCACCATGTACAATCCCATAATCTACTGCTACTTGAACAGTAGGTGAGTCTGGCAGGGTCTGGCCTTCTCTGTGTGCATAATGAAGGAAGAATTCTGCTTAGGTGCATCACCTGTCATGTTATTACATGATAGTACAGTCAGCAACCTGTTTCACACTGAAGAATTAAATATGGCTGCATGGTACTGGGGTTATACATTGTATTTTTGTCTTAAGAAGTCCTCCATATATTTTGTCCCTGTAATTGATTCTTGCCCTTTATGTGAGGGTTGACATCTGTTGACTGTAGCTGCTGTCTTTCTGATCACATCCAGATTCCGATCTGGATTTAAGCGTGCCTTCTGGTGGTGCCCCTTCATCAAGGTATCTAGCTATGATGACCTTGAGCTGCATACAGGCCGCTTCAGCGCCACCCGGTGGAGCAGCACATACACAGTGTCTCGTGTGGAATCCAGAATGGGGGGCATGACCTCAGCGACCGCTCCCTTAAGACGTCAACATTTCCAGGAGCTCCAAGATCAGCCGTTATGAAGCAGCTGAGGTGAGGAGCTCACTAAGCTAGACGATGAGTGGCAGGATTGATCAGGAAATGGAGTTCTTTTACAACAGTAAGAAATGTATATGTTTAACAAAAACTGTAAAACCAGGGTTGCCAACTCTCTCACGCATCTGGTGTGACACTTGTGCTTTCAGACTCTTGCACTCATGCAAGAAATCTCACGGCAAAAAAGTTAGTTTGCAATCTGTACAGACTATTTACAAGGTAATAAAACTGTTACATATATGTAAATGCGTGTGCCTGTGTGTATGGGCTCCAGTGAGATGACCAAAGTTGGCAGCGCTGATTAAACATTATATTCATATAATAACAGCAAAGGAAAAAATACGATAATAAGCCTTTTTACAAAGCTGTCGGTGCCGCATGCTGCCATAATCAGAGTTGTCCAACCAAGCAACAAATCAAATTAGAATGTAATGAGCTACATGAAGCTAAATTGGAAGAAGGTTGTTTAGTAACTGAATCAAATGGGTTTTTCCGCCACATACTGTCACATGCTGTTAGCATCAGACTCTTTACAGTTTTTCTCGATTTGCTTTGCAGCATTTCTCAAATGACAATTAACATTTGCAAAACAACAAGTGTAATCCCCACACCGTCTGTGTAATCTGCACAGCAGAACGTCATTTCTCCCTGCTTCACACACATTTCCAGATAATGTACTACATATATGCAAATGATTTTGTAAAGCAAAAATAATAGCAAAATCATTAACCAACCTTTCAAAATGATTCAAAAATATATTCCATAAATTGCAGTCATGTGGTATTGCTGTGTTTTTGGTTTCTCAGTCAGGGGCACCATAAACAGAAGAAAGTTATCATGAATCCAAGGGCCACTGAATGACAGTGGCCCTCAAAACGTTGGGACATAATTAGATTGGTCTGGGTTGGGGGCCCAGTGTGATACATTTTCATGGAGTCCAAAATCTCTGGCAGCACTTCTGCCCATGTGGAAGTAAAATTGGACATTGGTAGCCCGGGAGGGGAGGCATATTGGGTCTGTTATGTCTTAGGCCTTAGGCAAGAAGAGATTGTTTTGAATACTGTGTGACCTCGCTTCGCGATAGCTGCCTGCAGTAAGTTCCACAGACCCCGAGGAAAGCTCAGACCTTGGAGAGGCAGATAGCGGAACAAAGGGGGAGAGAAACCACCTGCAGGAAGAGATTCAAAGCTGCCCAAACTGGTGCACAGCGAGTTATAGCTTTATAAAATAGTTGCAGTAGACAATATATAATATGTTACACGGTAGTGCAAATGTATAAGTAATCGTTATATTAATCATACTAATCATATGTTAGCCATGTATTTACAGTGATTCAATGACAATTCATCAATGTATTAATCATTAATGAATGGAACACCCAAACATTAACAGTGATTCAATGTCATATAATACATATCTATATACATATCTGAAGTAGAGTCTAGAAACTGAGACAGATTCCGGTAAACTGAGCTAGATGGGTGGATTTTACGTTCCTACCAAGGTAAACCAATAGAGCAGGAGAATTGTGTTTGTTATACGTTTGAGCTCGGTTTGTTGGTGTTTCGTGACCAATCAGGACTTAGAAGTCCTTATAGGGAATTGGGAGTTATGGTTTATCAACTGGTTGCTCTGTGTGCTCCGGGTGACTTGGTACCAAGTGCCAGAGTGTGACGGGAGCACTTTGCTGGAATTGCTGGATTAAAAGATTTTCTTTACTCACCAAACTGAGAGGTCCAGACCTTTATTCTAAGTGATTCTCTGTTATCAGAAAAGTTGATTTATATTTTTTCTACCACACCCACAGTACATGATTTTGTTCTAGTATGGTCATTTTGTTGTGTTTGTTATACAGTGCTGTGTGACTCTTTTGTCTGCTGTTGTACTGTGTTTTGAGATCTGAAGAAGTTATATGTGCAGGGGAGTGCTTTCTCTTGCCAGTGAACTTTACGTACTGTAATGTAGAGCCTTGCAGTGTTGAAACTGGTGTCTGACATGAATAAGTATCAGTTTGCTAATGAAAAATGATCAGTCGGTGACAATGAGAAAGTGGGAACCGACTCATTCTGACAGACTGACAATATATCTAAGCATTTTGGCTCCCATGGTGAAAAAGATGCTGATTGTTCTTTTCATTTTGGTGACACTGACTAATTCATTGGTGGAATGATTTGCTTTTGAGACATGAGTTAATTGTTTTGAGTAAGTTACAGGATTTTGCAGCTAACCATAGTGTTGTACTATATGCATGAACTGTTTTGAGAATTTCTCTTGCAAATGTTAAGCTTGCTTCATGAAATGTGCCAGTGCAATTGATAACAACTGTAAATGTCTGGTTACAAGATGGACGTCAGTTCCTGCGAACAGCTTCTTTTCCTAAGCACCGTTAATGCTACAGTATGATATTCTGATGGCATATAAAACACTCCGTTCTAAAGGCTACATTACAAATAAAGTCAAGCTGAATTACATCTTCAGTGCAGATTAATATGTTACCAATATTTTAAATCAATTCATGAAGGCATTGCACGCAGTATAGAGAAAGCAAGGGATGGTGATTTGGGATTTTTATGAAGGCCCTTTGGTTTCTAAATAGACCACTTATTTTTGACATTTTGTGAAATTTTGATATGAAGTTATTATAGTAACACAAGACTCTAAGTGGTTACATTTACATGTATTTCACAAAAATATGTTATGCTAGTTCAGGTCTGGATGCTGTTCAGCCAAATGGCTATTTCAATATTAGTTTAAATACTAGAACTCGTGGCCATAAGTGGAAATTAGCGGGAGAACATTTTAATCTGAATCTGAGGAAGCACTTCTTCACACAGCCTGTAGTTAGAGTGTGGAACAGTCTTCCTGCTGGTGTAGCACAAGCTAAAACCCTGGGTTCCTTTAAATCAGAGCTAGATGAGATTTTAACATCTCTGAGTTATTCGTTAAGTTCTCCCCAAATGAGCTTGATGGTCCGAATGGCCTCCTCTAGTTTGTGAAGTTCTTATGTTTGTATATTTAAATGCACCGATGACTGGTGAAGTGAATAACATAGATTATCTCATTACAATGGCACCTGTCAAGGGCTTTGCATGTGGTGACTAACATGATTATCACATATATATGTAGTTTTGGCTGTAAAATTATTATAATGGGAAACTACATTATCTGTTTTGAGCAAAAAACTAAAACTTAAAATTGTGCCAAATGACGACAATTGTGCAAAACCATTTGCATATATGAACTAAAGCATTTGGCAATGAGAAGCAGTGAGAAATGACGTTCCACTGTGCAGAAGTGACATTATGGTGTTGAGATTACATCAGATATATAGACCACACCTCTGTAGAACACCGAAGGAAGCCATAATATCTGAAAGAACCCCAGGTGAATCATAGTGAATTTCAGCCTCCACATAGGCTGAGCAGAGAGAGCCGAACCCCACAGTCATGGAGGTGTGAAGCCAGCGTATTTCTGTTCTTTTATGAGGCAATTTTTTATTAGTCAGTTAATCATTAAAGTTAAACAGATATTGCCATCTAGTGGAAAATAACAATAGTTTACTGACCTGGGTGATTTTAAAAAAGACATTTGCGAAAATGCTTACTAGTTAAGAGGGATTAAACGGTACCTTGAAAGTGTGTGTAGTTCTATCACAGGATTTCTTCCTTCTGCAGGAGCAGAAGCACAAGGGCTTTGCCAATTCCACCATAAGTGAAGCTCATCTTTTCCATTAGAAATCAGAGTCAGGAGATGAATGTTCCACAAACTCACATGTCTGCTAGTGGAAGTGTACCGTAAACTTCCATGTGCATCACAGATAAGCTTTATACCCACAGAAAATCCCAGGAAGGAGGCTATATCTTCAGATTTAAGGTAAATGTACTTATTCGTTCACTTTTTGCCTGGTTTTTATGCTCTGGAGGTTTCCTGTTGCCTGACGCTTTTACAGTTGATCCCATTTGGCTGCATTTCCCTCTACAATCTCCAATTATGCGATTCCCTTGGAAAGCAGTGACAAGTACAGGGAATCCTGAATAAAGGTTTTCAAAATGACTGTAAAATTTCCTGTACAATTGATACAATTCACTGTACCCTACTTTTGCAAGTGAGGGATTCATTCTATTGCAGTGATGCATGGATCCCATGTGGCAGCGTAAGCTTGCGGCAGCCCAGTGTCACCTTGTACTGGTGCCAGTAATAGCTGTCGATTGGGGGGGGGGGGGGGGCTGCCGGTAATAGCCATTGATGTGGAGGCTGGATAAAGTTCACAGGTAGGTGGGGGACACAGTTGTTTGAGTTGGCACTCTCTCAGAAACCGTCACCCTGCCACTCTTCCATTGGCTTAAAAATCACATAAATTGCATGTTTGACATTATTTGATTATTGAAATTGCTATTTCTTATATTCATCCATCCATCCATCCATCCATCCATCCATCCATCCTTCATATTCAGTATGGGGTATCCTTGGGGGGGGTCAACATCAAGTCAAGTCCAGTAGGTCTTTATTGTCATTTTTAACCATACACAGTTTAAAATGGCTCTGTGTTTCTCTCGGAGCAAGGTGCTACGTAAATTAACACAAGACTAACACTTAACAGCGGAAGCTGTAGAAACATTGCAGGATTGTGCAACAGACAGGACAGCTGATACTGACAAGTACAAACAGCACAGTAAGGCTTGTAATGATAAGGGGCAGGTTCTTTATTACATTATACAGTTAGCATAATGTGCAATGAGGTAGCAATAAAAAGATAAACTGTAAACAAGGTTACAATAAGAGTAAATAATAGTTACAATAAGATAGTAAATAGTACTTAATAGTGTTAATGAGTGTGTGTGTATGTTTAAGAAAAAAATGACTATTTATGGGCAAGTGTGTCGGTTGGCAGTCACAGGTGACTCAAAGGCATGTGGAATGTTCTGCACGTCATTGCTTCCTCTCCAGCTATCTGACTTCTTTGCATCTGCCCACTTGCTTTTAGAATTGAACTACTTTTTGCGTGTAAATGCATTTTTGTTGTAATTACAAGGTGTTTTTATATTACTTTGGCTTTGATCGCAATTGTTTTTCTTTTAAATGTTATATTTCCAGTTAGTTTAATATTTATTTCATGTAATTTAATATAGACCTTACATGATAAATAATACCAGCCATGAACATTGTGTGCATAATTGCATTTATTTATATTCATGCTAAAGACTAAAGATGTATTAAGAAATCTGGTAGCTAAAAATCAAATAGAAACATGTAAGAAAAAGAACCGATAATGTTAATTCTGTAACACTGTTTTTTAAAATTATTAATTAGTATATAATCATTTGTTCAGATCATGGATGATATCCAAGTGAATGGGCTTGTTAAGCACCCCGAGATCTCCATGGTAACAGAGCACAGCGATACCTCCAATGTCAATGCAAATGCTGGCAGTACAAAAGGCCAGCAGTCATCACACTGCCCACCAAAGGGGCTCCTTGCCTCAGTCATCACTAAAGGTAACATGAAGCACCATTCAGAATGAGGGACTGCGCTCTAAAATGCATCAGATGAATGAGGTCCCCATTGGTAGTCGCTGCATTAAGTGTGAAGCATAATGACTCGATCATCTGCATTTTTAGTCTTACTTTCTGAGCACAGAAAGTTTTGGATAGCACACTAGTTCATCTCAATCGCACACTCAGAGATTGAACCACGGATTTTTTGGCTATGGAGAAAACCTCTGCAAAGACTGAAAACTAAAACAATAAAAACATTTAAATAAGTATGTCAACCTCTGCCCTCAACATGTCCTCAGATTTCTGAGGGACCAGTCTTGGTCTTCTACACCTCAAATACTAAATTTCTTCAAGTTAATACCTCAGACTGGATTAGTGGCTCTGATATCTTAATCTGTGCAGACAAGTTGACCGATTTCTTATGGCTGGTATGTAGTTAAATGTGCTCTTCCTGTCAGTGGCCATGGCGCTTGTGCTGTTCGGAGCAGTGTGGTCCATCACAGAGAAGGAGTGTCTTCCTGGGGGGAATCTCTTTGGGATCGTGGTGTTATTCATTACTGCCGTCTGCGGGGGAAAGCTCATGGCTCTCATCCAGTGCCGCTCTCTTCCCCCTCCCCCCCGCCTCCTTGGTAAGTGATGTCAAAAAAGGAGGACGCCTCTGACAGCTACACTATCTGAATGTTGCACAAAATTTGTAATAATATTGATGTCAAATACACATTTTACATGTGCTATGCTTATGCATATGACAGGGGTTTGTACTGCGAAATCCACTACTGCTGTCAGCTTTGTATCCCACTCTTTTGGAGGTCGGAGGACTGCCACGTCTGGCTCAGGAAAAGCTGACGAACTGGACGGCATTTGCAGTGATGATGCTAATAATCTGTGTGCATGCAGGAATGCTGCTGGCTGGTGTCCTCTTACACAATGTCCCTGTGGTGTCTGAGGCAGTTTACATTGACTTCAAATGGTCAGCATCCCTGAGGAATACTGCCCTTGCTGTCATACTGGCCAGAGCTGGGCTGGGACTGGATGGTGCTGTATGTTCCTCCAGCTTTTTCTTACTACTTTATTGTTGAGTGTCTTGCACCGATAAACACACATAAAGCAGATATTCTGCAGATTTGTCCCCGTTTTCTTTCCCTAGGCCTTGAGGAAGCTGAAGGCAGTGTGTGTGCGTGTAGCAGTGGGGCCCTGTACAGTGGAAGCCTGCACTGTAGCAGTAGTCTCTCACTTCCTGATGAGTCTGCCCTGGATCTGGAGTTTCCTTTTAGGGTAAGAATGCCACCCTAGTGGGAAACACATTCCAAGCTTTCCGGACCTTTCTTTGAGTGCAGATGGACACACGTCATAAAGTCGGAAGGGCAAAATATGCTTCCATCTTCAGAATAAACACAAAACTAATGTTTCTGGCAAAGCGTTTAGATGCATTCATGGATGGCAGTGAACCTGAACCCTAGCGTTCCTCAGAATGCCCACCTCCTGGATCAGCACTTCCCATCTCCTCTACAGGTTTGTGCTCAGCGCAGTGTCTCCAGCAGTGGTGGTTCCCTCCATGCTGCTTCTGCAGAAGGAAGGCTTTGGGGTACAGAAGGGGATCCCCACGCTGCTTATGGCGGCGGGGAGCTTTGATGACATCCTGGCCATCACGGGCTTCACCGCCTGCCTGGGCATGGCCTTTGCCACAGGTACAGTTTCTATTCAAGCCATCGTTTGTTGTGCATGATGAAGTACATGTTTAATTGTACAGTTCACATCAAAGTCACATAAAACAGGCTGTGTGTCAATTTTGTTTTTGCTGAGTCTTAACACAAATTCAGTATTTACCCTTCCATGGTTAAAAGCTTGTACCCTGACAATTCTTTATGTGCTGGCCTTTTTATGTTCTGCTTCAGGACGTAGTGGGGTTTACATCTTACGCTCACTGTGTCCTGCTTTAACACACCTGGCTGCTCTGTGCAGGGGCCACCTGGTACATTGTACTCAAGTGCATGCTGGAGGTGATTGCTGGCCTGATTGCTGGTGCCCTAATGGGTTTTCTTCTACGCTTCTTTCCCAGTGAGGATCAGGTACTTGCATGGGACACTTTCTTTATTCTGTATTACTTTGTATTCATTTTTCAAGTCACAACACTTCTATGAGTGAAATTCTGTTGGATTACATGCTATCTCCTTTTCTCCTGCTCCAGGGGCAGCTTGTGATGAGACGTGCCTTCCTACTTTTGGGTCTCTCTGTTCTGGCGGTCTTTGGGAGCCGCATTGCGGGTTTTTCGGGGACCGGGGGTCTCTGCACCCTGGTCATGGCCTTCATCGCTGGACTTAGCTGGCGGGAGTCAAAGGTGAGACTGTGGCAGCAGGTGGAGTGAGTGGCTGTTCCTAGCTCTATATTGTTGGGGTTTCTCCTGAAGCTCTGGTCGCACTGTGAGCACGTGGCCACCTATCCACTGTGCTGGTGAGACCCAGAGGTGCCGTCGTCAGACTGCAAACACCTCCACTTCCTAGGGGTTTCTTGGTCTGTGAACCTGGGGGAAATTAATGAAAATAAAAAGTGCTGTGTAAGCATTTAATACAGGCATTTACCTTGATATAAGGGAACAACTTCTTATATGGGTCATTTAAAATTTAAATTTGGTAGTTAAATAATGACTTATAATAGATGATATAGTAATAATGATAATGTGAGTATGGTTCCATAAACGAGGCCGGTGAGTTTGTCTAAAGTCCCTTCCGGGAGTCATATTAAATTCCATAATCCATGCAGGTTCCTGTGGCAGCTGTCGTTGGGAGATTCTGGGATGTATTCCAGCCACTGCTTTTTGGGTTGATTGGTGCAGAAATTACAATTTCCACCCTAGATCTGAACACTGTGGGTCAGTACAACAAATGAATACGTCTATTATTGAATAATGTGAAGCACAGAAAGTACAATGTGGATTATATCCTGCTCTCTGATTCCATCCCCTGTCACTGGCTGTATAACCCTTGTCCAAACCTGCCCAAACCCTGAACATCTGTGTCTGCAGCACTGGGTCTAGCAGCTCTCAGCACTGGGCTCATTGTACGAGTTCTGTTCACTTTCACCATGGTCCTGTTTGCGGGCTTCACTTTCAAGGAGAAGGTCTTCATCGCCCTGGCTTGGCTCCCAAAGGCAACAGTGCAGGTGTGTTTTACTTTGATCTGTTTGAAAACTGAAGACAACACACATCCATCTGGGTGAACGTAATCCATTCCAGACATGGAATAACTGTAAGAAATACTCTTAATAAATCTGCCACTTTATTTATATAATGCATTGTATTACACTAGTATGGGCCAGTGGAAGCCTAATGGTTAGGGAAATGCACTTCAAATCCCAGACCAGCCAAGTACCACTGAGGTACCCTGAGCAAGGTACCGCCCCCAAGCACTGCCCCCCAGGTGCTGAATTAACTGCCCCCTGCTATGTCACATATGGGTTATATGAAGAGGACACATTTTGTTGTTGTGCATTGTGTGCTGTGCTGTCTCAACACTAGTCACCAAATTCTAATTCTAAGAGAACTCTTGGTAATACAATACACTCCATATTATGGATTATTTTTCACATCTGAATTCATATTGAGGCTGCCATTGGCTCCACGGCCCTGGACATGGCCCGAGCTCAGGGGGACGCTATCCTAGAGAAGTTTGGCATGGACATCCTCACAGTGGCAGTGCTGGCCATCCTCACCACTGCTCCCATAGGGGCCCTGAGCATCAGCCTGGGCGGACCACAGCTGCTGCAGAGGTCCACGACCACCTTGCAGGAGAACCCACGCCCAGAAGGTGACCATACCTACACACAAGCTTTATCGCAGAGGTGGCCATTTCAGGTCCAGAGAGTAAAAATCCAGACCAAGATTTTGTTTCAACCAACAGGTTGGGTACTCTGTGACTGTGACTCTTTATGCTCAACTAGTTGGTATAAACAAAATGTTGGTCTGGATTTTTACTTTCTGGACCTGACATGTCCACCTTGCACAAGGTCTGTGTGAAATTTGCAAAAGAAAACAATCCTATAATCCTATTTTTTTATATATATATAAAAAGCTAAATTAGAATATATGAATAGAATTTAAGAAAATTGTGGATTGCTCAGATGTCAAGAGGCTGTATATTTGATTTTTTTAATTCTATATTGTAAAATAATGCTAAATGCAGTACACTTATTGATACTGAATGCAGAAAGTCCAGAAGACCCAGTTGCTGTGCCATCTGTGACAAGTGACAGTTCAATCTGACACCATTGGGACTGCAGAAACCAAGCTACCACACAGCCAGAAGACTTAAAAGCTAATGAATATGATTTAGCTTCCTGCTACGACATTCCTGTTTGCTGAATTGCATGCTGGGATGCACTAATGATACTGTAATTTTAATTACCATGTGTACAGTAGATGCACATTTTACTTTACTGAAATTGTTTATGTTTTCTGTGTTCATTTGATACACCAGTCTGTGGGACTAAAGCATTTAATCAATGCTCTTGCAGAGTATGAGCAACAGAGTTTGCATGCAAGGATATTAAGGAGACAATACCTTAAAATGTCCTTTTTGCAATGCATTAAATTAATACATTTATTATTAATAGGGCAGCCTATTCCATGCTCTAATTACATACTGTGAGAAGATCTTTTTCAGATCCATACTAAAGTGTTCCCCCACTAATTTCCAACTGTTGCCACAGGTTCTTGAATTACAACTCACAATTTGGATGAACAGTATCTAGACCTGTTAGAATCCTATATACATGAATTGTGTCAGCCTTTGCTTAAGGCCTAACAAATCATGCTCTGCCAGCCTCTGTTCGTAATACATCCCCCAAGGTCAGGAATCATTCTTGTAGCCTTACGTTGGGCTGCTTCTAAAGCAGCAATGTCCTTTTTGCGGTAAGGTGACCAAACCTGGACACAGTATTTTAAGGCGAGGTCTGACAGGAGAATTATATAATCTTAGTTACCTCCCTAGATTTAAACTCAAGACAACTGGAGATGTAACCCAACATCCTGTTTGCCTTTTTAACTGCTGTCCCACATTGGTGAGAGACACATGGAAGCGTTAACATACACACTCGTAATAAGCTTCCTTAAATTCAGATGAACCTATAAAATACCTGCACATTATATTTCTGCTTCCTGCATGGATTACCCTACATTTGTCTACATAAAATTTCATCTGCCATTTATCAGCCCAGTCCTTAATTAGATCAAGGTCCTGCTGTAACACCTCTGTTGCAAACTTAGAATCTGATGCACCTCAACATCAAACTTAACCAGTTTTCCATAGATGTTAGTGTCAGTATCATTTATGTAAATTATGAATAATAATGGTCCTCTAATACTTACGTTCTGCTTCCTTTCTGTTAGCCAGTTCTCGATCCAATCCGCTACAGTTCCTTATATACCTGCTGCTTTGAGCCATTTGTGTGGGACCACATTGATGACCTTCTGGAAATCTAAATAAATCACATCTTAGGCCTTGGTTCGATCAATTTCCCTTGTCGTCTCCTCAAAAAACTCAAGTAAATTAGTCAGACAGGATTTATCCCTCCTAAACCCATGTTGGCTGTCTCTCAGAATGTTATTAGTGTCTAGACATTCAATAATATTTCCTAGGATTACGGCCTCCATCAATTGTCCTGTAATACAAGTTAAGTTAATTTGTCTGTTTGAGGGATCACTTCTTTCTCCCTTTTTAAAAATGGGACATATATTAGTGTGTTTCCAGTCCGAAGGTACTACATCTGCAGACTGAGACTTTTGAAACAGCCACGTTAAATGTCTGTAGATAGTATCTTCCATCTCCTTTAAAACTGTAGGCAAGATGCCATCAGGACCATGAGATTTATTAATTTTGAATTTAGTCAGACCTTGTAACACATCAGCTTCAGTTATACATGTAAAAGGTGGAACCAAATTTAAAGTAATATCAGGTATATTATTCATATCTTCTTGAGTAAATACTTTTGCAAAGTAATAAACTCATTAACAATGACCTCATCATTCTCAATTATCAGACCCGCACCATTCTGCAGATTGGTGACGTCAGCTTTTAGAGCACTTTTGGCACTGAAATGTTTAAAAAAAACTAACATTAATCTTACACTGCAATTCAACTTAACGCATCTAATATTATTTTTCAACTCGGCCTTCAGGTTTAAATATTCCGACATCCTTTATCACAACTTAATTAATAAGAAAATTAATATTCTTTCCCAGGATACGAACTGCCCCAATGAAGATGTACATCTGATTTAGAATTCGTCGTTTCAAATACAACGTCACTTGGTTTTCTTACCGCTATTCTTTTTTCTTCCTGGTTGCGTTTAGACAGGCAGTCCTGTGTCCGTAAACGGTTAAAAACGGGTAAAACTCAGCGACGACTGGCCTTGTCTGTACTTTTATTTGATTGATGGCTGACATATGAAGCTTACCTTGTTACCATTCAGAGAAGTTGTCTCTTTTCGCCCTCTCCGAGTTGTAAGTTGTAAATCGCTTTTTTTGACGCCGGTAGTTCGCCCGATATTGTTTTGTCGTCATTCTCGCCGGTCACTCCCCCACTTCACAAAACCAACAAAATAAATAAAAACTGTTAATAGATAATTAAAAACAAACTGCCGTTGCCTTTCGCTAGCAATTTTCAGTCGTGATAAGGCACAGCCAAAAAGACATGGGGAATAGTACACGAAGCAGAATTTCCCAGTTAGCTGGATAAGCCAAACGTGAAAACTGTCCAAGAGGCGGAGAGGTAAGCGACATTCCTTTTGGACATTCATTATACTCGACTTAAGTACTTTGGCTGATTAAAAAAAGACTGCATTGTGGAACACAACAACAACAACAACAAATTTATTTTTATATAGCGCATTATCACAACATTACATTGTCTCAAAGCGCTTTACAGTATCCTCACCCAAAGCCCCCAGTGAGTAAGCCATAGGCGACAGTGGCAAGGAAAAACTCCCTAGAAGGAAGAAACCTTGAGAGGGACCAGACTCAAAGGGGAAGCCCATCCTCCAGGGGCCGGCAGGGATAGTCAAATAGAGAGAGGAGAGCAAGGAAGATAAGCCAATGCCGAAGCCGAGTCTTCTTCCAATTGCCAGGCAACCAGAGGTAAGGCAGCGGGTCAAAAATGGAAGATCAGAACGGCGAGCTGGATGCAGGGACGTCACTGGTGGTGGTCGGGTGTGCTGGATATCTTGATAGATTGAGGTCTCCAGGCATCACCCCCAGGAGGAGTAGGGGAAATAAAATGTACAATTAGGCATAGTAGAGGAGGCTATTGGCAGTGCTAAAAGCTAGGTGAGTACAATATGAAGTGCAATCTGCAAGCTCCGGCAGATATGGCTATGGCAGCATCAGTAGGAGGGAGAGGCAAGTGGGAATGCCGGCATGGGGAGTCCCTGAAATGTCAGCACTCCAGTTCCACAAGAGATTGCAAAGCTAGAGTGACAGCACTGACAATCCAGTTCATCCAAAGCCAATGGCACCGATCCCCACCCAGCTCTACACCTCACACTACAGGCCTGACTGGGAGTGAAGAGTTAGCTAGGGCTAGAACTAGTGTCCCTATACGCTAAACTAAACAGGTGTGTTTTTAGTCTGGACTTGAATATTGAGAGTGAACCTGAAACCCGCACATCCGGTGGAAGACCATTCCACAGCAGAGGAGCTTTGTAGGAGAAAGCTCTGCAGCCTGCCGTAGCTCTTTCTACCCTAGGCACTAACAGATATCCCATGGCATGAGAGCGAAGCAAGCGTGGAGGGTTGTATGTGGTCAGCAGTTCACTAAGGTATTCTGGTGCAAGGCCATTTAGTGCTTTATAAGTTAATAGCAGTATTTTATAGTCAATTCGAGACTTAACTGGCAGCCAATGAAGAGAGGATAAGACCGGTGTAATATGATCAAATTTTTTAGTGTTTGTTAGAACTCTGGCTGCAGCATTCTGTACCATCTGAAGTTTATGCAAGGATCCAGACGGGCAACCCGATAGGAGGGCATTACAGTAATCCAGTCTGGAACTTACGAAGGCATGTATTAGTTTTTCTGCATCATTAAGTGAGAGCATCTTACGAAGCTTGGCTATGTTCCGTAGATGATAAAATGCAGTTCTAGTAATACTTCTTATGTGAGCATCAAAGCATAGATCTGAATCGACAAGAACGCCAAGATTTCTAACTACCATGTTAGAAACCCCCCTGCCCGTTCTCCGCCACTCCTGTTTTGTGCCCAACCAAAATTTCAGTTAAATATGAAGGAAAAACTGGAGATTCATGCAAAAACAAAAGCACCAAAGTTTTGTTTAAGAAACGCAATGAAAAAAAAAAATGAAAACATTAAATTATCATGCTTGGAGTTTTTACACATTAGTTGAAGGACTCCTTCATTTTAAATTTCTACTGAGGTATTTTTTTCTTTTTTATATAAAGAAGACAACAAGCAGAGGTTAAGAGAACAAGGGTGGGGGAGAAGTATGGGGGGGGGGGATAAAGAAAAAAAGGACCACAAAGATTGCCGCACAAAAAATAAAAACAAAACAAAGAAAAACAAAACGATCATAATAATAATGATAATAAAAGAACAACGACGAGCAGCAACCAACAATTTATTATTTTTATTTTATTTATTAATATTGACTACAAATAAATATATAGAATATTCACACGTTAACAATCGCAAGTTTTATTACTCAATATTTTGCCGTATAAACCGGTCCTCATGAAAGACCCAGTGAATCGGAAGATGTGAACCAAGTGAACTGGTGAACCAAAGAACCACTGAATGAACGAGTGAATGAAAAGACTAGATGGAAGAAGGACGCTGAAGGAACTGGTGAACGACTGGACCCGATGACTATAATATAATATAGCTATATATATATATATATATATATATATATATATATATATATATATATATATATATATATATATATATAATATAGCTACTATATATATTTAATTGGGGGTGTCTTGTAGTTCAGCGAATCGTTTTGAACTGCAGTAACACTTCAGGCCAGTGGGGGCCTGATCGAGTGGTGGTCATTGACATCGCGCTCTGTCTGATCACAATGTACTCACTGATCCCAAGTCAGTGGAGCTGTACAGTTAGTGGGCGGTGCTTAGTGAACTTAAGCGAGCCGGTTGTGGCTGGATGTCGTCACGGCTGTGTTTCTCATGATGTTTAGTGATAGGATGCTTCACGAATTGCGGACTTTGACTGAGGCGAACGTTAGCACTGAACAACCACCACAACGATAGATAGATAGATTAGATAGATAGATAGATAGATAGATAGATAGATAGATAGATAGATAGATAGATAGATAGATAGATAGATAGAAAGAATTTTATTAATATCCGTTGGAATGTTATTTTTACACCTCCCTCAACTTGCTCTCTGTGGATGACAGCAAACTGGCGGCGAAATGCAGCCACCGCTTGCGGCTCAAGGACCCGCAGATGTGCTGAGGCCAGGCTCGAACCGACGACCGCAATATGCTCACAAGCAGAGACTTAGCAGGCATTCCGCGCATGCGTGTACAGTGTTTGGAATCATTTTGGTTCGTTAAGTTCACTTCAAAGAATCCCTTCAAAAAGACAAGTTTGTTCGTGATTCGCACATTACTATAGTAACGTCTGTTTATGCGCCGTGTTTTAAGGCAATCGCTGTGTCGGGGTTCATGTTTTGGTTTTCTGTTGTGATTCCGAAAAAAGTCGCCAAGGCTGGTCAGACCCGCTACGTCCAGAACTGCAACAGTAGGTAACATCATCATTCAGATGGAAAACTGGACAATAGAACACTTTTTTTTCGCCTGTCCTACATGGAAAAAACACGAAGGGGAGCAGGTTGAGGAGGCGACGAGAAGATGTCACAAACAGAGTGTTATCCGTCTTGTACGCAGCAAAAACAAACTGCTGTCTTCCAAAATTACAATCAGTATGGTTCTGCCATGTGAAGGCGAGAATGTGACATTCTTAGCCAAAACTGTCACAGGCAATGTGCTCTGACAAATGTTTGCCGGGTGCTGGATTGTTCAGGTACACTGCAGGTGTCGTGGTTAGTGTACTCTTGTGACTCTGTCTCTTATAGGAGTCCCATCCCTGTGCAGTTGACCTTAAACACTAATGATAATCGTGGAGGCCGAACAAAGATGTCATGTAATTGCAGCTCCCAAATCATTTGTATCTCATCCCTATTTTAAAAGGTAACTTGAATGTTAGCACAATTCCCGTGGACCAGTTGATGTTTTTGCATATTTTGCATACCAGTTGATGCATATTTTCGATGGTTTAAAAGAAGACACTGCAACTTTTATATGAGAATATTAAAGACTTGGGATGACATTTGTTTCTAGTGTGTGTGTGTTTATGTTTATATATATAATGTGTCATATGTATAATTCAACATATGTATATATGTATATTAGTGTTATAAATCACAGAATAGCAAGGGATTTATAACTCTTGAACTCACGCAAAGTGTATGCACTTATTCATTATTCTAAATACAAGGACATTTATAATGTCCAGGTATATGAGTAGAGGTAGTGCATCGGGGTCCATAATCCACTTTACTGGTGGTAAGTCATACGGATCTATGTCTTTTATTGTTTTTAGTTTGCCCAAGTACAGTAGCTTGGTGTTGGGATTTAATTTCTTCCAATAGAGTCCCTTTTCTTTTCTCCATCTCTTCCAAATGCACAGGTAACCCACAGTTTCCCCTCCAGTTCAGATGCAACTCATCCAGCTTGAGCTGATCCCATCTGTTCTCAAAGGTCCCCCAGTGCCCTGTAAACCTGAACCCCTCTTTCCTAAACTGACCTTTTAGCCATCTCTTTAATCTTCTTATCTCCGCTAACTTAGCCTGGCTTGTGCATGTCACGGGAAGTATTCTGGAGAACACCACCGTGGATGTTCTGCTTCTAAGCTCATCAGCGACTTCTATAAATTTTTCCTGTAGAACAGTTCTCCTGGTTTGCTAAAGAAAAACGATCAGTCAGTGACAACAAGGAAATAGGAATAGGAGTGTCATTCAGAACTGAGCTCAGTAGCATACTTACACTTTATTTTTATTTCTTGCATTGGTGGCTGCAGAACCAGATTTTATTGATGTTCCTCTGTATTGATATCAGATCACTTTGAGTATAATAGTATACTGACATAGTGAGTGAGGTTAATTTGCATGCACATGCAGGTCATGATTGCAGATGCTCCACATGCCTGCAGCTGGCAGCCATTCTGCCTTGTATGGCCATAATGTAGAATCTAAGTAAGACATTGGTGTAGTAAAAGCAAAAGCAGCAGAACAGACTGACTTCCTGTGAAAAGTGTCTGCTGGGGCTTTTTCTCGACTCTGAGTTTCCCCCAAAGTCATGGAACAGCAGGGTGGGGCACAGAGTGGTGCTATTAGAAAAAGGTGCCAATTTGTGCCTTTGAGGGTACAGTCACTTGTCACTAGGGCTGTACTGTCCAGGGTCTGCCACATGTAAGGAACTGTAGCTAAATGAACCTTTTAGTCTAATTTAAGGTACAGAAATGAACTCCGAGGAACATTTTTGTACGAATATGCGTACATTGATGTTGTTTGCCCCTTGGGGAACAAAACTACTTTTTTTATCACAATGTACTTGGCTTTGTCTCAGCAGTGTATGGTTACTTATAACAGTGTAAAGCAAAGTTCAAAGTCTGTTCAAAGTTTTCAGACAATAAAATGTGCCAGTTATACAAGTGAATAAGTCACTTCAGACGCCACCAAGAAGCAAAAACCAGGAGGGTGAAAACTGCCTGGCTACCTAAGCATGTGTGAGTACTGATATAAAACAGCCAGCACATACAGTATCTTTCACTTGCCAGTGAACTTTACATACTGTGATGTAGATCCCTGCAGTGTTGAAACTGGTGTCTGTGACATGAATAAGTATCAGTTTGCTAATGAAAAATGATTAGTCAGTGACAATGGGAAACTGGGAACCGACTGTTCTATTCAGAATTGTGGAGCTCAGGGGCATAATTACAGTGACATACTGACAAGGTATCTAAGCATTTTGGCTCATGGTTAAAAAGATGCTGATTGTACTAATTCATTTTGTGGAATTCTTTGGTGGAATTATTTGCTTTTGAGACATCAGTTAATTGTTTTGAGTGAGTTACAGGCTTTTGCAACTAAACCATAGTATTGTACTGTATGCATGAACTGTTTGGAGAAATGCTCTTATAGTCTTGAAAATGTTAAGCATGTTTCATGAAATTTGCCAACGCAATCAAGAAAACTGTAAAGGTTGCCTTAAGTGTTCCATTTACATGTTATTTCTCTATGTTCTTATGTATCTCTTCTTTCCATAGAGCTCTTCGTTTAGCTGTTGATGTCCTTATACTTTTGTTTGCTTTAAAACCTTTAAACCCTGACTTTTTACTTAGTGTTACCTCAGTTAGTCTTTGTTATGCAAAACTCATGTGTTAGGACTTATTTTCTCTGAGGAATTAACCTTCATAAATGGAACTCATGTATTACCCTTCATGGCTGTTCAGGATCCTTCTTGGATTACTGATGACTGACTAAAGATGACTGGTGTAAAGCCGAAAATCAGATGCTTTTGCAGACTGAAGGAGAGTTGCATTCATCTGCAAAAAGGCCTGCTTGCCATCATCATCACAAAAGGTACCACAGTTTATGTGGAAATCAGTTTATTCTGATTTAACTTTTTCTATAAGAAAAAAATCTCAGGCATGGATTGTTCATTTAATGGTATTTATTTGTAAGAAATATTGCAGTGTGTGTTCACTTGTTCTCAGCTTGAAAAGTATAGATTTTTTAAATCCAGTTAGATCGCTAAGGCAACATTCTGAAACCTCACATTTTGATGTTTACGGCTTTATTTGTAGCTTTTTTGGGAGAAACAATTATGTCTTTAATCTTTAAAATAATAGAGTCACAGCCCTTCACTAGAATGCAGATTTTAGCAAATTAACTTCATAATGTGACTCTTGGGAGCTCAACTTAAGAAGCTATTATATGCTTAAGTGTCACCTTCTCGTATTATAATCTTGCAACAGAGAAAAAGGACAACATCCCTATTCACATATTTAGAACTTTATAACTGACTTTGTACATGTTGATAAAATATATTGATGATCTCAACTCTACTTGGGCGGCATTACAGTAATATGGAATAATACAGTGGGTGCATCCCAGATTGCCCAACTCATCGAATTTTATCACCAAAATTTCAAAATTACTTTTGAAAACACCCTTTAAATACTATGTACCGCGGTATAATACATGGACAGTACAACAATATAAAATCTTAAGATTAATCTCAACCCAACTGACTATCGCAGTCCTTGTGCGTAACATGCAATATTGATAGTAACACCAGACATTGTGCAAGCCTAAAACACAGGATTGTGATGTCCCTTTCAGTGGCCATGGCGCTTGTGCTGTTCGGAGCAGTGTGGTCCATCACAGAGAAGGAGTGTCTTCCTGGGGGGAATCTCTTTGGGATCGTGGTATTATTTATTACTGCCATCTGTGGGGGAAAGCTCATGGCTCTCATTCACTGTGCCCCTCTGCCCCCTTTACCCCCCCTCCTCGGTAAGTGATGTCAATGCATCCAATTCAAAATGAACTAATAATTTGCTATGTTATTGTAAAATGTGCATGACATTTGTAGTCTCATAACCAATGTGGAAACATTTAGTTTAACTAGGTTATCAGATGAATTAGAGTGCTATAGGCAGGACCTCTGGGTAGCAGAACGGAGAGTAGCTGTACACAGATAAGAAAGTTGCTGGCATTTGGGGTTTTATTCTCAGTTTATACTATTCCATCTACAATACAGAGGTGGATAGTTTAGGTCCAGAAAGTAAAAATCAGGCCAAGAATTTGTTTCAACCAACCAGTTGAGTATAAAGAGTCCTGAACTATCAACCACTGATAACATATAATAGAAGAGAATGCTATCAGCATGCATTGAAAGTTTGTAATAACAACAACTATTATTATCTTTGTTATTTTTATGATTATTATTATTGTTGTTGTTGTTGCTGTTAGTGTTATTAATAATAAAGTTCTTGTTTACCAATGGTGACTACTATATTTAGGCTAAGGGGAATCCTGCATTCACTTTTATTCACACTGATCAAAGAGTAGATAATCAGTCAATCATATAAGCATTTATCGCAAGAAGGATACATATTACAATGCAGAGGAAAAGAAAATTATTGTAAAATATGAAGAAGTATAAATATAGCTGCAGGTGGAGATTTTTGGGGTCCAAGGACTATGACCTGAATAGATGCTTTAGCCATTTTACATCAAATGTTTCAGTACGTCTGTAAATGAATATGTATTATGTATGGGGGCATTTTCTTTGTCTTTGGCTTTAAAATGTCTAAATTACTGTATAAGTGCCTATGGTCTATGGGTTCTATAGTAGCACCCAACCTGTATCTTTTATCTTTTTTTCTGGCCTGAACAGCAGAAGTAATATTACACCCATCCATCCATTCATTCAGTATGTGCCGCTTATATGGGGTTGGGTCACAGGGGCAGCAGTCTAACTAGGGATGCCTAGACCTCCCCATCACCAGCCAGTTCCTCCAGCTCCACCAGGGAATACCAAGGCTTTCCAAGCCAGCTGAGAGTTTCGGACATGCCTGAAACACCTCCCCAGGGACCCATCCAGGAGGCATCCTCAATAGATGCCCAATACCTCAACTGACTCCTTTTTATGCAGAGGAGCCGCGTCTTTACTTTGAGCCCCTCCCGAATGTCCGAGCTCCTCCACCTAACTCTAAGGCCCAGACACCTTGCGGAGGAAATGTACCTCTTGAATCCACAGTCTCATTCTTTCGGTCACTAACCCAAAGCTCAAGACCAGATAGGAACATAGATTGACTGGTAAATCGAAGGCTTTGCCTTCCAGCTCAACTCCATGTATCCAGAACAATACAGCATCCACATTACTGCTGATGCTGCACCAATCCATCTCAATCTCCCGCTCCCTTCTTCCATCACTCGTGAACAAGACCCCACGATACTCCTCCACTCGAGGCAGCAGCTCATCCCCCACCAGGAGAGGGCAATCCACCCTTTTCTGGTTGGGAACCATGACCTCAGCCTTGTAGGTGTTGATACTCATCCTGGCCACCTCACACTCAGCTGCAGATCACCCCAGTACCTGCTGCAGGTCACAGCCCAATGACACCGACACGACCACATCATCTGCAAAAAGCCGATACGTTACCCAGAGACCCCACATGCCTTCCACCCCTTGGCCAACACGTAAATTATATAAATTATTCATTATTAGCAGTATCGCACATCACATTTCCAAAAACTTTGAAAAATTAAAAAATTTCCAACCTCCTGCTTAAAAAAGTACTGTAGAACAGCAAAACAGAATAGGTTTGTAGTACAAATTTACATAAGCGCATGCTAGCTTTTGATACTTGCATAAGACATCGATTCTCACAGTCGTGCTAGCAGAAATTAGCATGCAGTAAAAAAAAAAAAATTTGCAGATAGTAAATCATGATGTACACGGTGTGAACAGTAACGAAGCATCTCTTCGGTTTTTTCGTCACTCTCCAAACCCCACAACACCTTTACCAAGCCAAACCTCCTGCAGTGCAAAACTGTAGAAAGCTGGAACCACGCTGTAATAGGTCTTTCTGGTTCAAGTGCAGGTTTGTTCCAGTATGCCAGTGGAAGAGTGGCATTAGCCTCAGAGTTAACCAGCTAAGCAAAGAATCCGGCTATGTGATACAGGCCCCTGGAGGGAAGAAGGAGGATTGGAATGGCTTTGAAAACAACATGTCTGACATGTGTAGGGACTTTTAAATATCTCCTTAAGGGAGACGGAACATCACTCAGACATATAACCTTTATTTGAATAACAATGAGTGTTCATCCCGTTTCAGTGCTGGGAAGGGTCATGTGCGTCTGTTTTATGTGGCCGCAGGAATGCTACTGGCAGGGCTCGTCCTTCGTAATGTGCCTTATGTCACCTCCGCCGTCTACATCGATAGCACATGGTCCGCTGCCTTGAGAAACATTGCCCTCGCCATCATTTTGACCAGAGCTGGACTGGGGCTTGATGCGTTGGTACGTAAAAGGGGAATATTTGAGGGACCATATCCTCTTTGATCATGTAGATGATTAGGTGCATGGATGGATGGATGGATGATGGCTTTATTAAATGTAGGGTATGCAATTTTAATCCAGTACACTTTTTGTCAAATTCAGCCAAGCTCTCCTCACAGTCCACTAGCTGTCCGTTCTGTGTGTGCTACAATAAAAGTCAATGTTTCTAGGCAGCCCCGGTTCTGTAAACAGGAAAAACCAAAGTGGATCGGACCAGGCCACACAATGCTGTTCCAGCCAATCAGCAAGAGGGAGCATTCATGCTCATAGACAGGCCAGGGGGAGGGGAGGCAGTTGAAGCAGAAAGGAGAAGGAGGAGTGTCTTTGGCGGGATGTCTGAAGACACCGGGGGGGATTGTGTTGTGTGGCTCAGTCCGAGCTGCTTTTTTCTTCCTCATTTACAGAACCTGGGCTGTGCAGAAACACCAAGTATGGGATTACAAAATTATTTAACCATTTTCTTTCCCTAGGCCTTGAGGAAGCTGAAGGCAGTGTGTGTGCGTGTAGCAGTGGGGCCCTGTACAGTGGAAGCCTGCACTGTAGCAGTAGTCTCTCACTTCCTGATGAGTCTGCCCTGGATCTGGAGTTTCCTTTTAGGGTAAGAATGCCACCCTAGTGGGAAACACATTCCAAGCTTTCCGGACCTTTCTTTGAGTGCAGATGGACACACGTCATAAAGTCGGAAGGGCAAAATATGCTTCCATCTTCAGAATAAACACAAAACTAATGTTTCTGGCAAAGCGTTTAGATGCATTCATGGATGGCAGTGAACCTGAACCCTAGCGTTCCTCAGAATGCCCACCTCCTGGATCAGCACTTCCCATCTCCTCTACAGGTTTGTGCTCAGCGCAGTGTCTCCAGCAGTGGTGGTTCCCTCCATGCTGCTTCTGCAGAAGGAAGGCTTTGGGGTACAGAAGGGGATCCCCACGCTGCTTATGGCGGCGGGGAGCTTTGATGACATCCTGGCCATCACGGGCTTCACCGCCTGCCTGGGCATGGCCTTTGCCACAGGTACAGTTACAGAAAGGATAAGATTATGTTTCTCATTCTCTCTGTGCTTCCCTTCATCCCTGTTAAATCTTTGTCTTATTCCTTCCCATCACTCTATACTCGATGACTAGTCGCTGTTTTTGGTAAGATTGTACAATGCAATGTGTCCAGTGGGTTCATGTCATATAGTTACAACAGCACATATACTAAAATTGGAACGATACAGCATGTTCCCATGCAAGGATGACATGCTAATTCCTGACACAGTCTATATTTGGAGGTGGTTTGTGTCTCAGCCCTTTAATACCTGACTGATCCTGTTTGATCCTGACTTCTCAGTTGTATCTCGCTTTGAATAATCAGTAAGATATAAAAACAGCATGACAGGAATCCTCTTTACCACTCCCCTGCAGGCTCCACCTGGAGCAGCCTGCTCAAAGGCATCTTGGAGGTGCTTGGAGGCCTGACCATTGGGCTGGTCTTGGGATTCTTCCTTCGTTTTTTTCCAAGCGCAGACCAGGTACAGCTGTCAGGCCCGATGACTCACTATGACAGCACAGTGATACCTGACTCAACACAAGTATTTACTTGCAGCTTAGATTCTTTTGCTCTTTCCTAGCTATTCTACTCCAGAAAGTAACAATGGGGGCTTTAAATAATATACCATTTTTATTTTGTAAGTGATGCTGTAACATTAAAGTGTATTCACCTATCAATCTTGCTGTCCCAGGCACAGCTTGTGTTGAGGCGTTCCTTCCTGCTTTTGGGACTCGCTGTCCTGGCCATCTTTGGGAGTCGCATTGCGGGGTTTTCTGGGGCGGGGGGTCTCTGCACCCTGGTCATGGCCTTCCTGGCTGGACTGAGCTGGCAGGAGTCAAAGGTCAGTATGAAGCTGGGCTGTGATACTCTATCAGTTTCTTACTCACTGCTGGTTCTCCCTGACTGAAATGGATCTGTGAAAATAACCAGATATCTGTTTTCATCTGTTTGATGTATTAGATCCCCGTGGCTGGATTTGTTGGGATGTGCTGGACTGTCTTCCAGCCACTCTTGTTTGGATTGATTGGAGCTGAAATTTCAGTCACTGCACTGGATGTGAATACTGTAGGTGAGTCATCAAAGTGAAACTGAAAATTACATAACTTTTTTACACATACTTTACAAAAACTTTGAGCATAATGAACTTCAGGTGCATCTTTTGCCAGGTACTTTTCATTTTTTTAATTCTCAGAGTAATTTTTATTCAAGATTCAAGAGTTTAATCCTTACATACATAGTTATACATGTACAACGTGCAGTGAATTGAAAAGCTAGTCTGCTCCAAGATTGAGCAAAACAAAGCAAAATAATAAATCAATAAAAATAATAAATGAATGGGAGAGATAATGGAATTAACTTAAGTATAACATAAAGTGACAAATATGAAGTGACCATGCAGTGAGTAACAGTGGGTACATATGAGTTTTAGGTTCAGATGTTTGTTGGCATGTCAGAGTTCAGCATCCTAATGGTCTGGGGCTGAAAGCTCCTCTTGAGCCGTTCAGTTTTTGCCCTTCGGCTGCTCAGAGACTTGCCTGAGTATAGCAGGTGGGTAGGATCCCCAATTATCTTAATTGCACTGGTCCTGCAGCGCTTGGTGTAGATATCCTGCAGAGAGCTGACCATAATATGTGCTCTGCTGAACGCACCACTCTCTGCAGAGCTTTGTGATCTTGGACTGAGCAATTGACCATGATGTGCAGCTCTGTGTTAGCATGCTCTCTGTGGCACCAGTGTAAAAAGTTTTTAAAACAAGTGCTGAAATCTTGAATTTCCTCCGCCATCTCAAGTAATAATGGCGCTGTGGTGGCTTTGGAAATTCAAGGTCTATGCATACTTTATTGCAAAGATTACTGAACATGCAAAAAAATGTCTCTTAGGTGTGACATTAAACTGCATCCGGCTCTGCAAGCAATCATCCAATTTGCAGGGAAACAATTTAGGTTTTGGTGGCAGGATTGACACTCCAGCCACTGTTAAAAACTTCAGCATAGGAGTTATAGTTAGCATTATGTTTTCTCATTTTGTTTCCTAATTGCACTATGTAGAGAGAAAACAATAAAGGACCAAGCACTGATCATGTGGTGGGTGCAGCAATGCACTGTACCAGTGCACGCTCTCCAACCTGGCCTGAACCTTAGTTGTTGTTGACTTTTAGCTCAAGATCAGTCATCGACAGTAACATGAAAGCCTCATAATTTGGTTTATTGTAGTACAAATGTTCCCAAAATTAGAGACCATGACCGTGCTATTTGAAAGTGTGTGGTGTAATATCTTTTTTTTTGCTCCTGTGTCTGAAGTTGAACTTGTATAACCCTTGTCCAAATCTGTCCAAACCCTGAACATCTGTGTCTGCAGCCCTGGGTCTAGCAGCTATCAGCACTGGGCTCATTGTACGAGTTCTGTTCACTTTCACCATGGTCCTGTTTGCGGGCTTCACTTTCAAGGAGAAGGTCTTCATAGCCCTGGCTTGGCTCCCAAAGGCAA
Organism: Brienomyrus brachyistius; assembly: GCF_023856365.1. Lineage (NCBI taxonomy): Eukaryota > Metazoa > Chordata > Actinopteri > Osteoglossiformes > Mormyridae > Brienomyrus > Brienomyrus brachyistius. The sequence continues at coordinate 7,729,361 of NC_064544.1, read as the reverse complement.
CAGTGCAGGTTGAAAACAAACAAATAAATTGAAATAAATAATACCGATTGCTAAAGAGTAGGTTATTATTCCAGATTTAAGATGCTACATGGGCAGTAATAAATGGTCCTGCATACTGAAGACACCAAGTGTTCTTATTTATTATATTTTGTGGTTATTCGAGATATTTCTGAAGTAAAAAAAATTTACTCTTTGATAATATTTTACAAGTCTTTATTTAATGGGTTGGAAAATGTGTGATCCCATTGCTTGAAGGGGTTTCTGATTAGCTATGTATGGTTTTAAGGCTGCCATTGGCTCCACGGCCCTGGACATGGCCCGAGCTCAGGGGGACGCTGTCCTAGAGAAGTTTGGCATGGACATCCTCACAGTGGCAGTGCTGGCCATCCTCACCACTGCTCCCATAGGGGCCCTGAGCATCAGCCTTGCTGGACCACGGCTGCTGCAGAGGTCCACGACCACCTTGCAGGAGAACCCACGCCCAGAAGGTGACCATACCTACACACAAGCTTTATCGCAGAGGTGGCCATTTCAGGTCCAGAGAGTAAAAATCCAGACCAAGATTACTCTGTGACTGTGGCTCTTTATACTCAACTATTTTGTTGAAACAAACTCTTGGTCTGGATTTACTTTCTGGGCCTCAGCCTCTGCTTCATGCAAGGCCCATTTTAATTCTGCAAGACAAAATCATATCGATATACTAGAAAAGGTCATTGTTAAGAAAAAAACTCTAAATTAAAAAAACCCACCTGCCCTGCCACACTCATTCATATGACTGCAGAATTTGAGCATCTAGGGGGAAACTGAGAGTCCTTGTCATATTCCTTACATGCAGGAGTTCCTGGAGAGCCACCAAGGCATGTGGTAGAAACTGGCATAACTAAAGAGAGTAAATTATGACTTGACTCTCATTACGTGAGGAAGAATGTCTGCAGCATGGGAATTACACTTCAGAACTGCTAATGAATCTTTTCACAAACAAACAGATTTAATTCTCTAATAATTACTCACATAAAATGTATTAAATATACATTTATCTGGTAAATGTATATTTATTCTCAGTCAGTTATTCTGCTTTCTTTAAGCAAGATGGATGCTTCTGAACATTGAAACAATAAATCATTGGTGCATAAAATCATTGGTACATTGTTTTCCATCAAAGATTTTTGTTTTTTGAGTGATAGAACTGTAATTTATTTTTCATGAATATAACCGTTGCTTCAAATGAAACCAAGTGCCCAAACTAACTTGCTTGGTAAGTGTCATAGCCGAGTCTAGGCTTAATACACAGTGAGACTTTACACTAATGATCAGGAAAACATTAATGAGTACAAATACTTCATTTTAGAAATGAATTTTGTTCGATAGTATTTAGTTTTGAAAGCTATTTTGGCACTAACACTGTACACTCACAGAGCGGTTCAGCAGGTCCCTAACACTGTACACTCGCAGAGCGGTTCAGCAGGTCCCTAACACTGTACACTCGCAGTGCGGTTCAGCAGGTCCCTAACACTGTACACTCGCAGAGCGGTTCAGCAGGCCCCTAACACTGTACACTCGCAGAGCGGTTCAGCAGGTCCCTAACACTGTACACTCGCAGTGCGGTTCAGCAGGTCCCTAACACTGTACACTCGCAGAGCGGTTCAGCAGGCGCCTAACACTGTACACTCGCAGAGCGGTTCAGCAGGCCCCTAACACTGTACACTCGCAGAGCGGTTCAGCAGGTCCCTAACACTGTACACTCGCAGTGCGGTTCAGCAGGTCCCTAACACTGTACACTCGCAGAGCGGTTCAGCAGGTGCCTAACACTGTACACTCGCAGAGCGGTTCAGCAGGTTCCTAACACTGTACACTCGCAGAGCGGTTCAGCAGGCCCCTAACACTGTAAACTCGCAGAGCGGATCAGCAGGTTCCTAACACTGTCTTGTTCCTTCTTTAGGGGTGTATATGTTCAGTCCCAGGTTTGGTATCCAACCAATCATACGCTCCCTCACAGCACGCCCTTGCATGTCTCACTCGCTCTCATTGGCTATAGTCGAGGGGAGAAGCAGCATTGACGTCATATTTCTGAAAACTAGTGGAAGAACAAAAAGACCAAATCTGTGGAGGGAACTGGGCAACAAATTCACACGACAGACTCTGCTACATATTTTAAATCAGTTTTATTTGACCCATAGCATTACTAAGACCAAATAAAGAAAGTGAAAGAAAAATCTGTTTACCTTCACATTTCTTCAAATTGATCCAACCACGCACACCTGTCAGACGCAACCAATTCAGGGTGCAGTGGTGCTGGCTGTGAACACTGAATGGAGGGGCTGAGTTCCATCTGGGTGGGCTTAGGGCTATCTGCCCCCCCAAGCCATCACAATCGATTCGTACATGGTTGGTTCAGCTGGGTGCCGTTCTTTGCTTCATCAGGGGCCTGTATTAGTAAGCTGGATTGCTTGCACACAAACTCAAAAATCAGAGTATTTTGTTACTGTTCTTTGATAAATAAATCATGTAGCAAATTTACATCTTCAAAATACACGTCACTGGAGAAAATACTGTAAATTGTAATTTAATACCGAACAATAAAATTGGCTGCCAGAAGGTGGCAACAAAGGGCCAGAAACAGCCGGAAGATGGACAAGGCAGCTGCAGAAATGTTTTTACTCTCATATATTTGTTCAAACACACAAAGGCAGTTCACTCCGCAAACTGAAATTTACAGATATACAATGTTTCAGGACAATCTTTACACTATTAGTGACTGACTGGTTAGAATATGATTTTTTTCCATTTACTTGCATTTTTCTTACAGACCATAGTGTCCAATAAATACAAGTCAGTGAGGGCGTAACAGGAGCAGCCTGCATTAGCCATGGGCTCTTTTCCTGACATCTGTTTTTAGTAAAAATCTCCAGGCAAAAACCGCAAGGCTATTGGAATAACTACTGTTTCTGTGCTTTGTATGATAATTTACGGTGAGATGGAAGGTAAAAACAGGAAGATTGCATTAAATTGCATTTTCTTATTGTGTGTTGTCCCTGTTTGGAGATACTGTACATTTTACGTTTGTTACATTTATTTCTTGAATTTTTATCTTACATCATTCTACACATTCTGCAAGTCTTTCTCAGCGGGGTGTTGTTGTGGCTCATCTGAGATGTAACAGTTTTGTAAGAGCACAGACTGCAATTTTCCATCCATCCATCCATCCATCCATCCATCCATCCACCTTTTATAACTGATTATCCAGTAGAGATTCATCATTATTATTATAATTATTAATATTGCTGTTGTTATTGTTATTACTGTGATTATCCACAAATCTTCCAGCTGCATATCACATGAGAGTAGGGCTGTGCAAATTTTCCCAGACAGCATAGGGCACAGTGCGGGGGTGATGCCCTGAACATAGGAAATGTACACAACCAAAGGGTGGGCATTTTGGGGACACCAGTTACCTGACTGGAGTACTCAGAGGAAATGTGTGTGCCTTGAGAGGAGAACAAGCAAATCACTGCAAATCTCCAGGGATGTGGCTTTGATTCCTGCCATTAGGTTTTTGCACTTCAATAGGTTTTGGATCCATGCCCATGTCCAGAAGGTTGTGCTTCTAAATTCCACGGTCCGGAGAGTAATCATGTCACTGGTGGGCCTTTGAGCAAGACCTTTAATCCTCACTACTGCAAGGATGGTGCCTGAGCCTCTGCTCTGATCCTCATTTGTATACTGCTTTGGGCAAAAACAATAACAATGTAAAATATGGTATACAGTAGGTAAAACCAAGCAGGAGGTCCAGGTCAGGTGATTGGCATCGGCGGTCAGAGGCTTGGCAGGAGGTCAGGCTATTGACATCAGCAGTCGGGCTTGGTCGGGCGATGTGCATCGCAGGTCAGGCTTGGCAGGAGGTCGGGTGATGGGCATCAGCAGTCAGGGGCATGGCAGGAGGTCGGGTAATGGGCATCAGCAGTCAGGGGCTTGACAGGAGGCCGGGTAATGGGCATCAGCAGTCAGGGGCTTGGCAGGAGGTCGGGCGATGTGCATAGGCAGTCAGGGGCTTGGCAGGAGGTCGGGCGATGTGCATAGGCAGTCAGGGGCTTGGCAGGAGGTTGGGCGATGTGCATAGGCAGTCAGGGGCTTGGCAGAAGGTCGGGCGATGTGCATAGGCAGTCAGGGGCTTGGCAGGAGGTCGGGCAATGTGCATAGGCAATCAGGGGCTTGGCAGGAGGTCGAGCGATGTGCATAGGCAGTCAGGGGCTTGGCAGGAGGTCGAGCGATGTGCATAGGCAGTTGTAAAGCTAGGCAGGAGGTTGGGCTATGTGCATAGGCAGTTGGAAAGCTAGGTAGGAGGTCGGGCGATGTGCATAGGCAGTCAGGGGCTTGGCAGGAGGTTGGGCGATGTGCATAGGCAGTTGAAAAGCTAGGCAGGAGGTCGGGCGATGTGCATAGGCAGTTGGAAAGCTAGACAGGAGGTCGGGCGATGTGCATAGGCAGTTGAAAAGCTAGACAGGAGGTCGGGCGATGTGCATAGGCAGTTGAAAAGCTAGGCAGGAGGTCGGGCGATGTGCATAGGCAGTTGGAAAGCTAGGCAGGATGTCGGGCAATGTGCATAGGCAGTTGAAAAGCTAGGCAGGAGGTCGGGCGATGTGCATAGGCAGTTTAAAAGCTAGGCAGGAGGTTGGGCGATGTGCATAGACAGTCAGGGGCTTGGCAGGAGGTCGGGCGATGTGCATAGGCAGTTGTAAAGCTAAGCAGGAGGTTGGGCGATGTGCATAGACAGTTGAAAAGCTAGGCAGGAGGTCGGGCGATGTGCATAGGCAGTCAGGGGCTTGGCAGGAGGTCGGGCGATGTGCATAGGCAGTCAGGGGCGTGGCAGGAGGTCGGGCGATGTGCATAGGCAGTCAGGGGCTTGGCAGGAGGTCGGGCGATGTGCATAGGCAGTCAGAGGTTTGGCAGGAGGTTGGGCGATGGGCATTCGTGGTCAGAAGTTTGGCAGGAGGTCGGGTGATGGGCATCGGCAGTCAGAGGTTTGGCAGGAGGTCGGGTGATGGGCATCGGCAGTCAGGGGCGTCGCAGGAGGTCGGGCGATGGGCATTGGCGGTCTGTTTTATATGTCATAAATAATTAATAATTACTTTTATCTTTCCTATTTCTTTCCAAATGATCTTCTGCCACATGATTATTCTTTATGTCTCTCTGCTCTACGCCAGATTGCACTCTGCTAAGCAGACTAAGGCTTGCCACTAATTGACTTTTACTAAATATACCCCTCTACTGCTATCCTGATACATATTATCTGGACAGTCTGTCTTTCTCTATTTTTAGCCTTGCTGCACTGTGCCCCTGCCTTTACCTTCATAAAGTGTTCTGCCTCCATAGTCTATGCCAGGGTTCCCCAGATCTGGTCCTGAAGGGCCATAATCCAACACAGTTTGACATAGTTTGCAGATTTCCCTGCTTAAATAGATCTCACTCGGCCAATTGCCATGTTCAATAGGTGTATTTGAAAACTGTGTTTCAAACTGGCCCTTCGGGACCGGAATTAGGGGACCCTGGTCTATGCTATACATTATTCTGCTTAATAAATGAGTTTCACTATGTTCCTAATTACGTAATTCTATTCGGTAATATTGGTATTATAGTAGCAATGCTAAGATTCTTATTTATATTCAACTTGAATTCTTACAGAAAATATAATTATATGTAATTTTAATCCATAGTAAAGGTGGCAAAGTCTGATGTCTGTAGAAAACCATGTGCTTTCTCCAGTGCAACATCTTTAACTTTCTTACAGAAAGCAGTGCTGAAATTGCATTACAGCTTATAGTACTGGGAGATCTGAAGTTTGTTTACAGAGAAAAACAGCATGATGAGAGCAGGTGTGAACTTCAGACATGTTTTTTAATATCTTGCGTGACCTCCATACTGCAATGCACATCTGACAGATGTCAAGAACAATCAAGGTATAGAATGCAAAGGGTAGACAGGACCCAGTTCATATATTAAGCTGTCATTTTCAGCTAAGCAATCACAGAGTTTATGAAGCATTAGGGACCCCTGGCTGACCCAGTGGATCCAGATGAGAGCTATGAGGGAAAATGTGGCCATGAGGGTCAAAAATATAAAGCAGTTGTCACATTGAGGTGAGGAGCAATGAAAGCTCCAAAAACAACCATCGGCCAAGAAAAACCCCTGAAGGAGACTTTATTAGGCTAGTCACAGAGGTGGGGTAGGTCCATACATGGAGCTACGGGGAGTGCGGAGCAGGGATACAGTGCCAGGAGTAGGAGACACAGGGTGGAGGGGCACATATAAACATTGCTAACAAGGAGTACTGTACACAAGGAGCAGGTGAGGCCATAATGACAAAACACATAACAACGGATTAGCTGGGGTTAGACACCAACGAATGGGCACAGCAGTGACATCTGCTGGCCATACAGAGACAGGACGGGGTTGTGGGAGCGTGAAAGTAGTGACAAGAAGACCCATACCTCCAGTATTTCAGTTACTGTTGTATTTACAAGGGACACACATAATATGTTGCATGTTGTTCTGTATATTGGGCTTATTTTTGGGCTTGATTGCTCCATTGTACTTTGCAGTACAGCTTGAATTTTCACATTCGTGGGGACTTTCCACCCCCAGAAGTCACAGACTCGCAACTCAACGTTGACTCAAGTCAGTCCTTGTGACTTCACTTGGAAAAGCTGATATCATAATGCAAGCGGCAAGGTCTAATGAGACATAATGCAGACTGTGTGGAATAGCCCACAGACCAAGGCCATGCAAGCGGTTTGCACACAAATGTAATTAACCTGACTTTATCCTACAGTATGTTAATTTTTGCTTTGGATAGATAAAGCTCTGAAGAGTGACGCATATGTCATTGGTTGAACTACATTTTTCCTTGAGGATCTGACACTAACTGCAGCTTTAAAAAATTCAAAGAAAAATACCTGTGACTAGAAAGCAAATGAGGTCTTTTAGTCTTGCATTATCTGTGGGAAATTGGACAGTGTGGGGTACAGTTTTTTGGCAGAAATTTGTGTAAATGTATGTGGAAAAACTTTCTAAATGCTTATGAGACACTTAATTAAATGGCCCTTTTCCTGCAGAACACAAATAAGACATGCTTGGCATTGTGGGAGTTTTTCATCTTCATTAACAGTTCTGCAATGTTGCCAGTGGTGTACTTAGTGGTGCACTTGTTGCCAGGCAACAACAAAAAAAATATTTCCAAGTCTACATTATAAAAAAAGAAGAGATAAAATTGAATGTGAACTAAATATGCAGTAAATGAATGTGGAAGAAATCTCATTAGTTATCAAACCAATTAACCTAGCTATTTTAGAAAAAGATGTTTGTGTGTGTGTGTGTGTGAGAGAGAGGGAGAGAGAGAGAGAGCGAAAGAGAGAGAGGAGTTTGCATGTTCTCCCTATGTTATGTGGATATGGGTTTAAGCTGCCTGCTGTCTCTGAGTTCCACAGGTGTGAAATGACTTAATGCAACAGTTATCAGTAGGCATGTCAATAGAACATCCTTATCCACAGGTGAACAAAAAGCTGAGTTACATATATTGCCCATATATCTACCAATATATTAAATGTTTTAATTGCTGCAACACACTCAATTATCAGGAATGAATAACTGTCCTCCTGTTTAACATTTTCTTCACTACATCTTCTGCTACATGATGATCATATATTCCTGCAAACCATGGTGAGATCCTCCCCTTCTTCCAGCAGCCAAACCTCCTGCCCAGACCGAAAGACAGTGTTGTAACCTGACATTCTTGGCGCTATGTGGACACACAGCAAGACGTCCCTCAGACACGAGGCTGGAGAAGCATCTGAAAGGTCTGTACATGATCAAATTGCTCATGGTTGTTTTCTAATGGGGGCAGAGCTCAGTCTACTCACATTTTGAACTCCTGAGAAGAACCGTTGTTAATTTTCCACATTAACTTAAAGACTGAAAAGCAGACTAATGAGAAGGGACACCTGGCATGCCTTGTGTCTGCAGCCTGCGTCTGTGTGTGGAAAGCTTAACACCCCCCCCTATATTGTCTCCTACTGAATTACAAAAAGTGACAGTTTTATAGCATGTGCCACTAAATAATAATATTAAGGACAAAGAAGTACAGCTTACATACATCCTTCTGGAGATTATTAATAGTTTTGAATATTGTTCTATCATCATTAGGTTTTATATCACTACCTGTTCATTATTATTGAGCTACGTGTGGTTTCTCCTGTCAGGGGCTTCCTGTATCCTGGATTTAGCATAGCTTGCTGGGCAATGATGAATTCAGTGCTTTTCTTTCTTTTCACACAGCCTACTTTTCTGTCTACTACAGGATTATATTTTCACCAATGGCATCCTAAACAGTCGAGTATGTATGTATGTATGTATGTATGTGTGCATTACCACAACAACAACAATAGTATAGTATCTATTTTTATTATTACATCCATTATGTATTGTCATAATGATGGAACACGAGTACCCAGTGGAAGTGAGAGGTTGTGAAAAGCAGGTAGGAGGGACATTGCTGTGCCATCACTTTGGAGGGAAACTTCAACCAGCTTTTTTTTAGCGGGATTTAAGGTAAATTTTATCACTGGTGACCTAGAGGAAGTTATGGGTCATCCAGATCTTGATCGTTTATACATTGAGAACAGGTACAAAGGTGGTGACTGAATACATTTCGTACTGAGGTAAATCTGGGTATCATCAGCAAAACACTGCAAAAATTGGGTTGATCTATCTAACAATGTCGCCGCGTGGGTGGATGTATAAATTGAAAAGCAAGAGATGAAGAATCAAACCTTGTGGGACCCCAAATTGGATAAATAGCCTAGAAAACAGTTGTTTATATAAGTGCCAAACTAGCCTATCCTTGTACAGTCCAACTGTACCATTTGTCCAGCCCAGCGTGCTGCTCCGATGGGATCCAGTGGGGATTCTGTGGTCACCCTTGTACGGTACAAATGTCAACATTGTGTGAGACAGGTTATATTATCCCGCAGCTTTTCAGGGTAGTAAGAGTCAGATTCAACATTTGTGTGAGACGGGTTATATGGTCTCGCAGCTTTTCAGGGTAGTAAGAGTCAGATTCAACATTGTGTGACACAGGTTATATTATCCCGCAGCTTTTCAGGGTAATAAGAATCAGATTCCACATTTGCGTGAGACGGGTTATATGGTCTCGCAGCTTTTCAGGGTAGTATGCAGTAAGAGTCAGATTAAACATCACGTGAGACGGGTTATATGATTCCACAGCTTTTCAGAGTAGTAAGCAATGAGTCAGATTAAACATCTCGTGAAACGTAAAGTACACAATCATTTGGAAATTGTTTCTGGTAGCTCAGAAGTAACTGAAAAGTTAATGTGTTCAATGCTGAAATGTGTATGAACTCAGGGCTGTATTTTCTTCTTGTATCCAGCATAGATGTGAAAAAGATCCACAGTTATAAAAATGTTGAAAACATGTATAAACAGAAAGATAGTTAGGAACAAAAAGAACAAAAGAAAGTGCATTACGGGGTGTCCAATGACCAGCTTGGAGCGGTCAGTGTGCTGGGCTCTTTCTGACAGGTATAATCACATGGGCACCTTCTGCATTTCACCTATCAACATGACAGGTTTCCTGTCTCCAGAACATTGATGCTGATAGTCTGTCTTCTGTGAAAAGGAAAGTTGGAGACAGAACCATGTCACACCAGGAGGCCAAGAGAGGGGGCTTTGGTGTGTGTGTGTGTGAGCGTGTGTGTGTCATATCTCCCGGGATTCCATGTGAGTGGAGTTTGCCTGTCCTCCGTGTGTCATCACGGGGTTTCCTCAGGGTACTCCAGTTTCTCTCCAAAGTCCAAAAACATGCTGAGGCTAATTGGAGTTGCCAAATTGTCTAAAGGTATGTGCGTGTGATTGAATGGCCTGGGTTGATCCCTGCCTTACACCCATAGGCTCTGGACCCCCTGCGGCCCTAAATAGGACACAAAGAATTGATGGATGGATGGATGGAAGGAACCACTTTTATGACTCTTTGATGTCTGAGCAGTCTGCATTGACAGCTCCATATCCAGGAAGCAAATTGAAGCGCGTCTCATATCTCTGGTAACAGATTCTGACTCGGAGTCGCATGTTCAACATTAGCTTTTTTTATTCATTCATACACAAGGGCTGAGATGCAGGTTCAGTTAATGAAACAGAAAGGAGACCTTGAATCCAGAATGCATGAAAGAGCACCAAATAAGTCAGCAGCCAGACTGTTCATATTAAACTGTCACTGTAAAGAAACCCAGGGCCGCCTGCTGTCTCAAAGCAGGTCAATCTACGCCCTTTTCCAGGCCTTCAGTAATGATCGGTAGCCTGTACAGTCTAGCAGTGTTACAATTGCTTTAAGAAACTTAACATGATGTTAGACGGTGATGATGTAAGAAGACAACATGGTGTTAGAAACATGGAACACAGACATGATACTGTCAGGACAGGAATGTCCTGATGTTTCGAGGTTAGTAACAAAGCCGGCATCTTTTTCATTCAGCTTTCGCTTTATGGAGTATTGTTAGACTGGTGTATTGGGCAAGGCAAATTTTGATATGCATGTTCATCCACCTGAAAGAGCAGGAAGGATGACAACGTCAGTGTTATGGGTCAGTTTGGCCGAGATAAAACAAAGATCTCACCTTGTGAGGAAGGAAAAAGAAAGTTTGTCTTTTCATGATAATAAAGACAATCGGCAAAGGGTTATTTAGAATAAATAACAGTGATAAGAGAAATCATTATATGGGTCATCAAAATTATGAAAAAAGAAGAAGAAAAATGTTATCATTTTGCCTTTTCATTCGTCTTTGCGCTTAGAAGGAGTCCATGGCCTTGAACTCGCTGAGCGCCTGCACAGGCGAGATGTGCTTCTTCTGGGAGCCGCGCCGCACCCTTGTCTGGCACTCTTCAGGCTTCTCCCTCTTCACCAGAGGCTTCTTCTCAGGGGCTTTCATGCGCCAGGAGACCACGGGCGAGTTGACAGCTGCTGTTCCATATACCTTCTGGTACTTGGTGGAAGCCACGTATGATGCCTTCACAGTGAGAACGACGGCGTTCATCAGGTTCTTGGCGGCCTGGATGAGGGACGTGGCACTGTCCAACTTGGAGAGGAAGAGAAGTAACATGTCAACCTTCTCCATGACGATGCCTTTTGCTCTCAGTGCTCATTGACCTTCACATAACTGACATGATGAATACATTCTTTAATGAAGGCACACAAAATAACATACAGCTAATGTTAAGGCACTGTTAAGGCCATACACAGTGTAAAGCAGGAAAGCACAACTAGGTAATGGTGGTAGCTAAAACGAATCAGCATTTTCTGTATTTTTATTAGCCTGTTAAATTCTTGTTCAGCTAGAAGACTGCATACATTCATACTACACATTTCAAAAGGCCAAGATGAAAATAATTTTTGACTACACTACAAATCATACCTTTCTTTCTTTTGAAAAAATTTATTGTGCCACAAAAATTAACATTAACTGATACATCTGTGGGGGCGGCATGGTGGTGCAGTGGTTAGCACTGTTGTCTCACACCTCTGGGACCCGGGTTCGAGTCTCCGCCTGGGTTACATGTGTGTGGAGTTTGCATGTTCTCCCCATGTCGTCGTGGGGTTTCCTCCGGGTACTCCGGTTTCCCCCCACAGACCAAAAACATGCTGAGGCTAATTGGAGTTGCTAAATTGCCCGAAGGTGTGCATGTGTGCGTGAATGGTGTGTGAGTGTGCCCTGCGATGGGCTGGCCCCCCCATCCTGGGTTGTACCCTGCCTCATGCACATTGCTTCCGGGATAGGCTCTGGACCCCCTGCGACCCAGTCGGATAAGTGGTTTGGAAAATGGATGGATGATACATCTGTACATGTGAATCTGCCACTACTGTGTGGTGAATGTACCCACTCTGTGGTGTAAATAAGTGTGTAAATAATAGCCGAGGAGTAAGTTGTAATTGTCCAATTGTCTTTTTAGGGAGACCAAAGAAACCATTACAATAATCCACCCACCTAGTAATGACAGATTTCATCAAGTGTCTATTGGACATAAGCCTCTGACCTTGCTGATATTATTTAAATGACAGAAGGCTGACCTAGTCACTCCTTCTATATGGTTACTAAGAGTTAAATAAGAGTCCATTAAAACACAGAGGTGTCTAACCTGGGTGCTGGTCTTTAGAGTCCTGGATTTAAGGTAAGCATCAACTTTAACCCTTTCCTCCTTTTTCCCAAATAAATTGATCTCCGTCGTCATTTTGAAAGTTTTGATTCTATGGCATCTAGTAAGTCAGTGGTAGCATAGTTATTAGGGGGCATGGCTATATGTACATCTGGGTGCATTCAGCATAACTCTTATGTGCAATTTTGTTGGCTTTAAAAATTAGGCCCAAAAGTTACAGTAAATAGAATAGATTCAGTAAATAGAATTGATTCATGTGGGACCCACATAAAATATCTTTCCAAGCCTATTCAAAATTATCCAACGTAACAAAACAGGCCCTGCCTTCCAAATATGACTCATACAGATAAAACTGGGTTGGATTCAAGGTTACTTTATTGTCATCAGCAGCTTCATAAATGTACAAAGAGTGATGAAAATGTTTCTCCATGGCCCAGGTGCAACATATAGTAACAGGGGCCATGGAGAAACGTTGTTTCATCACTCTTTGTGCATTTATGAAGCTGCTGATGACAATAAAGTAACCTTGATCATTGAATTCAACCCAGTTTTTTGCCTTTCTAAAAAACTTTTATAACGGTATCAAACACTGCTGTAAGATCTAAAAACACAAGAATGGATACCGTTCCTGAATCAGTATTTAAGTGAATGTCATTCAGTGCTATTCAGTACTATGGTATGCTCGAAATCTAGATGGGAAATCATCAAAACACACATTACATCCTAAAAACTGACTAAGCTGATTGTAAGCAGCTTTCTCAGAAATCTTGCCTATAAAAGGAAGATTAAAAACAGGCCTGTAATTGTTCATAAGGGAGGAATCTAGATTGCATTTTCTAAAAAATAGAGGTTTAATAGCTGCAGTTTTTAAAGATTTTGGGAAAACGCCTGACAACAGTAAGGTATTTACAATTAGCAGCATGTCTTGTTCTAGAGAGCTGAAGATGTTTAAAAAAAAAGTCTGGCAGAATATCAAGGCAAGATGTAGTAGATGTCAGCTCCACTATTAGAGTTTCCCAATTAAGGATGCTAAACTGACATAACAGGCATACTGTGTTTGTATGGAGGTGAGAAGAAATCAGTGTCTTTCACTACGGTACTAATGAATAATCTTATGTTTTCAATCTTACTGGGAAAAGGACACAAGGTCATTGCATTTTTAGCAGATGTGAGCTCATAGACTGGTTGCTTTGGGGGATTGGTTCATTTATCAACAATGGAGCCTAGTTTTATTGACGATTCTCTTAATAATTGTAGAAAAAAGCACTGTCCTGCTTTACATAGTTCTGTAGCTGTAATTGAGGGCTCAAGTCTGAGGTTATTTTGTAGGCGATGTGGTAGCATTTTAGAACATTAACAAAATCTCATCCTTCTGCAAAAATTCCTATTAGGAAAGTGAATGGGATTTCAGAAAATCAGCAAAAATAATGTATATGGTTGTAAAAAACCATCACATTTTGTAGTACAAGATAAATATTTTGTTACGGGTGGCATTTCGACAGATTTTAATGTTTCACATAGAAATTAGTATGTAGCTAACGTTTCACTAAAGGAAGTGAATAACAGAACTAATAATTATAATAATGAAAATTAATATTATTCATGAAAACTAATAATAATAATGAATAAAAATAAACAAACAAACATAAATAAATAAGCTAATGCAGAGATTTTCTAACATCATTCTAGCAGTTGCTGATCTGAGACCAGTTTTTGCTGAACCTGCATTCTCCTGAAAGAAGCCTGTTGAAAAATTTGAATCATATCACCATACATCTTGGCTGTATTTTATCTTAATTACTGTATATAACGTTAAATATAGTGTACATAAGATTAGATTTTTTTGCTTCCTATTTTGTATATAACTTGGAACATACAGTATTTTAGTTCAGTCTATTCCGCGTAAGTAAATTTCCGCATTCCGAAGTGCTTTATTGTTATGTTGTCCCAGCAACATGGTTCATTGCTTTGTTCTCTTCATTTTTCTAATGTTTATAATACGGCTGTACAATAATTTCTTTAATGTTTATTGGAATTCGTTTGGGTTGGATAGTGAAATGAAAACATTTGGGATATAAACATTCCGAAAGGAGATTTTCCAATATTAGCTCAATGGTTTCCACCTCACTCTAAACTTTTCCGATTTAAAGAATGATGCTACAGCACAGAATTTAATTGCCAAATTAGACTGGTCATAAATTTATTCATTTGTAGGGGTGGCTAATGAACAAACGAACTAGCAATGATAAACTGAGTAAAGGGGGGGGGGGGGGGGTGTCTCAGATCAGCAATATTACTCAAGCCTTCTGTGCATGAAGTCAGGTAAGTGACTCTTAAATGGTGAGAGAGAGGAAGGTCCCTAACAATACTATCCTAGATATTCACATCATTACTGATAATGGCATCCAGTGTGTGTCTCTGAATGTGTTTAGGTTTAATAACATGTTGTTAAACATATCAGTAACAGATACTTTGAGGTCTTCCACTTGCCTACAGTAATAGTTACTCTTATCTCTTCTATTGATCTTTTCTATTCAGCTACAGTAAGTCAAAACTAAGCAATGTAGTCTTGCAGGGTTAAATGATTTATATCTGCCTCTCAGTTTTAATAAAGATCTACTAGTGAGCAGAGAAGCCCTCTGTGTGTTTCCTTAAGCTGTAACACCTGAGCATAAGACATCATGTCCCTGCTGGAGTGAATGAAGATTCCCGGAGTGCAGTTACCCATGTCAGCCACTGCGGCTGTACAGAACAAAGCCTGAAATCGCTGTGTAATGACTGGAAGACATGAAGATGACCGGAGTGCATTTACCCACGTCAGCCACTGCGGCTGTACAGAACAAAGCCTGAAATCGCTGTGTAATGACTGGAAGACATGAAGATGACCGGAGTGCAGTTACCCACGTCAGCCACTGCGGCTGTACAGAACAAAGCCTGAAATCGCTGTGTAATGACTGGAAGACATGAAGATGACCGGAGTGCAGTTACCCACGTCAGCCACTGTGGTTGTACAGAACAAAGCCGGAAATCGCTGTGTAATGACTGGAAGACATGAAGATGACCGGAGTGCATTTACCCACGTCAGCCACTGCGGCTGTACAGAACAAAGCCGGAAATCGCTGTGTAATGACTGGAAGACATGAAGATGACCGGAGTGCAGTTACCCACGTCAGCCACTGCGGCTGTATAGAACAAAGCCGGAAATCGCTGTGTAATGACTGGAAGACATGAAGATGACCGGAGTGCAGTTACCCACGTCAGCCACTGCGGCTGTACAGAACAAAGCCGGAAATCGATGTGTAATGACTGGAAGACATGAAGATGACCGGAGTGCATTTACCCACGTCAGCCACTGTGGCTGTACAGAACAAAGCCGGAAATCGATGTGTAATGACTGGAACACATAGTCATTGCTTATTCATTATATCCAGTCATTTTCCTAGTAAGATAACAATCTATGTAGCATTTTTGACCGTCTTCAGAGGAATTCCAATTTCCCAACAATATAGCAGAACCAGACAGATCCACCTGTGTTTGAAGGTCTCTTTGCAGGGCAGGAATAAGCAGGCACTGGTATGTAAGAGAATAACTAACATTGTCTATGTAACAAAGTTGTTTTGGTATGTATAATTACTCAAAATTCCTTATTAAAATCCTGGTAAAATGAATAGGAGAGGGAGTAAGGAGAATTCCCAGAAGGCCCTGCTTCATGGTGCCTCCCACTGGTAAAAAGGGGGCGTGACGCGTTTCCTCTTCCTCTTTCCCTGTCTCTTCGAGGAAGAGGTAACATGGCTCTCTCATTAACCCAATTAAATAGAAAATAATCCTTTTATTATTATATAAAATTCCTGTAACAAAAGTTTAAACATATCATTATTAATATATATCAAGCAATATTTTAATGTATGAACTTCATTTGGTTTGTGTTTTTCTTTTTATTGTCGGGGTGCACATGGGCAGAATGTTGAGCTGCTACATGCTTCTGGGGAATTAATACTTTGCTCTTCATTACCAGGTATGTTTTGTTTGTTTTATTTTTTTTATATATTGATGTATATTTTTTTTCATTTCGCTCTTTCCCTGTCTCTTCGAGGAAGAGAATGTTGAGCTGCTACATGCTGCTGGGGAATTAACACTTTGCTCTTCATTACCAGAGAGAGAGGAAAAGACACGTGCCAATAAAGGGACGTCGGATCCCGAGTCCAGAGGAAGCCACGCGGTGTCGTCTCTCCCTCTCCCGCACCCACACACCACACACAACAAAAAAAATACACAACGCAGAGTGAGAGCATCAGCTCTCGGACTTTAACCGGGACTATGTTTTAACTGGGCTCGCTTGGCACGATCGGGCCGTAAACAAAGACCCAAACGAGACCGGTTACATTTGGTGCCGTGACCCGGATGGTGTGTGTGTGTGCTGAAACCGCGCAGAGGATCACCGCGAGGACGCTGCTTTTCCCCGTCGCGCTCTCCGGACTAACAGCTGTTAATGACCGAAAAAAAGTGTCGTTCAACTCAGTGTTGAAATTTGTCCTTTTTTTTTGGGTGACTTCATGTTATTTAATGAATCTTTTTTTTTCTTTCCCTCTCTGATTGTTTACATTTCCTGTATATTACCAGAATGTTTAGACTGCTGACCACATTGTGAGCTGTAGTACAATTGTATGGAGTAGCACGTGTTGTGCAGTTTTATTATTGTAGTCATGCTAGTTAAGTGTGAGTGTTTAGTCTAACAGTGTATTACCTTGAGTAGTTATTTAATCAGTTAAAGCTGGTAATAATCACAGAGGATTTTTTTCCCCCTTTCTCTCAACTTTCTTTTAAGTGAGTACTGACTTTCATATCACTGCTTGTGATTTATTCTTCTAGCCATGTCAAAGGTAGGTATGTTTAGTATGCTGGGTTTGCCAGACACTAATAGGGAAGTTTCACCTTGCAGTCTTGGTAGGGGACGGGGTTGGTTTTTAAACCATGCAGGTAGAAGTGAGACTACACCCATAGCTAGACAGCCTGAGCCAGTTCCTGTGGCTAATTCTACCCCTGCTTCAGACTCTTCCTATAATCCAGTTCAAGTGATTACTGTTGATGCTATGGGCAGTATCATAGCCGATTTAGCCAAGCAAATTGGGGAGAGTGTTACTGCTAACTTGTCCACCCTGAATCACCACAGCAGTGGCCTGTCAAAGTCCCTGGGTGTTTCACAAACTCCTGGACGCCATGATGCTTCAGAGCTAAG
This sequence comes from Brienomyrus brachyistius, assembly GCF_023856365.1. NCBI lineage: Eukaryota > Metazoa > Chordata > Actinopteri > Osteoglossiformes > Mormyridae > Brienomyrus > Brienomyrus brachyistius. The sequence goes on along the minus strand of NC_064544.1, from coordinate 7,711,909 downwards.
GGTAGTGGTTCAGCCAAGCTCAGATCTGCCTCCCTTCTACAGAGGTGATGGTTCAGATAAGTTTACCATCCATGAATGGAAGGAGATGATGGAGCGGTATGCTGCCAAAATGTCGTATGACACTCATGGTGAAATGTATGATTTTGTAATGAGCAGATTAACCTGTAAAGCTAGGGATGTGGTTAAAGTGTCTTTACGGAGCAGTGCCGATTTAGAGCCAGAAGAGCTTGCTGCAACTGTCTTTGACATCCTTGTACGAAATTTCAGTGATATTGCTTATTCTAATATGCCTATGAGAGACTTTTACAGTACAGTTCCAAAGCCAGGTGAGTCGGCCTTAGATTATTGGATAAGGCTGAACAAAATGATTGATGCAGTTGGGGAATGTTTGCGCAGACGAGGGAAACATATTGAGGACCCAAACGCTGAAGTTGTGCTCATGTTTATTTCTCACTGTCCTGATCCCGAGCTTGAGATGTCTTTCAAGTTCAAGCCAGCTGAAAAGTGGACTGCTGCTGAGGTGCAGGAGCGATTGGACAGCCACGTGAGTTATCTGAAGGGTGCTAATGCTAAAGCGCACCGTTCTCAGAGCATGTCTGTTTATGGTCAGTGTGTGGTTGTACCTGTTCCGCCGAGTCATGAATGTGAGTTGGGGCCGACGCCTTCTAACACGGGTGGCACATATTTTAATAGTCCCAACACCCATGTGAACAGTTCGGTGCAGCCGGTGTCCTCTTCTGCCAGGCCGCTAGCTGCAATGGCCCCAGTGGTTCCTCATTCAGCTGTCCAGTCCCCTAATGCTTATTCCTCTGACTCTGGTCTGAGCCAGCTGGTTGCTGTCTTTGACAAAGCCTTGACTATATGTTCTGCAGAGTCTCAGTCGTTGCCTGCTATGGGTTTTCACCGTTCTCGATGTCAGAAGGATGTGACAAGTACAACATGTAGAGTCTGTAGTGCTAGAGATCATTCCACCTATGCACACTGTAAGCGTGATAAGTTGTGTCGCCATTGCTTGAAGCCTGGTCACTTCAGGAGTCAGTGCCCGTCGTTACTTCCTTCACAGTCTCGTTCGGTGGGTCTTTCTTCGTCTACGCCGGCTTTAAACTAACTAGCTCATGTGGAATGAGGGATAGCATGAGCTATGTTGGGACTTCCCTCGACCGCTCTGATGATGGTGGTTCTTGTGGTCTCACTAACAGCCAGTTCGCCACCCCAGTCGAACCCCAGGCTCTTGAAGGAGCAAATGAGTTGTTTTACACTCCAGTTTCAGTCAGTGGTTTGTGTACTTTAAGAGGTATGCTTGATTCAGGGAGTATGTCTTGCACTCTCAGTGAAACGGCTGAAGCACTTCTTAAGGCAGCTAATGTTCCTTTGGCTGCTCAGCCTGTCCCAGAGTCAGTAGTCCTCGTCGGATGTGGTGGACTGACCACAAAGCCAAAATGCATTTACGAACTGAACATTGATGTCTATGGTCTAAAATTTTCAGTACCTACACTGGTTGTGCCTGGTCAACTAGATGATTTCATCGTAGGTAGTAATGTCTTGCGGTCAGTCATTAGTTCCATGAAATCTTCTGAGAAGTATTGGGATCTTATTTCTTCTCGTTCAGCTAATTCTGACTGTGAACAGTTTCTCCAGCTTATTAGTTGTGTCTCCCGCTGGTCTAGTTCCACTGTGCCCAATAAAATTGGAACAGTAAAACTCAGACAGGCAATCACACTGCTTCCACGCAGCGAGTATGTAGTGTGGGGAAAGTTGCCCAGTGAGGCTCCAATGTCACCAGGGAGTACTGTTGTTGTGGAACCAACATCCTCCCGTGCTACACCTAAGAACATTATGGTGGGCCGGGTTGTTACACCTATGTGGGGTGACAGATGGGTGCCCATGAAGATCCTGAATGCTTCTCAGCACCCTGTAACCATGCGTCGCAATGCGAAATTGGCGGATGTATTCCCTTGTCTTGCCCTAGAAGATCTGACCTTCATGCAAGGGCTAGCTAATTCTTCTCGAGTGACTGATGCTTCGTCTCCACAAGCAGTTCCTGATCCTGTACGTAGTCTTGCGGGGTGTGGATTAGGTGACATTAACATCGAAGGGTGTGAGGTGTCCGGCGAGTGGAAAAATAAGTTGGCAGAGCTTCTTCTTTCGTACCAGGATGTCTTTTCTCGTGGGAATCTAGATTGTGGTGAAGTGAGAGATTTCGTACACCGTATTAGACTCTCTGATGAGAAGCCATTTAGATTGCCTTACCGCAGGGTTCCACCAGCTCACTACCATAAGTTAAGAGAGGTTCTGACTGAAATGGAAATGAAGAATATCATCAGTAAGTCAGTGAGTGAGTATGCTTCACCTTTGGTGATGGTGTGGAAAAAAGATGGAGGCTTGCGTATTTGTACAGACTTTCGGATGCTGAATGCAAGAACATTCAAGGATGCGCATCCTTTACCGAACCCGGCAGACTGTCTTGCGGCTCTTGGTGGTAATGTTTTCTTTAGTACAATGGATTTGACTTCAGGGTTTTACAACATTCCTCTGCATGAAAAAGACAAACATTATACAGCCTTTACGACTCCTCTTGGGTTGTACGAATATAACCGGTTGCCTCAGGGCCTTTGCAATAGTCCTGCTTCATTCATGCGTATGATGCTCAGTATTTTCGGGGATCTTAATTTCTCCAATCTCCTTTGTTACTTAGATGACCTACTTGTTTTTGCACCATCAGAGGGTGAAGCTCTGGAGCGTCTGGAGATGGTGTTCTCGCGTCTTAGAGCTAACAATTTGAAGTTATCCCAGAAGAAGTGTCATTTCCTCCGAAGGTCTGTCCGGTTCTTAGGGCATGTGGTGGGTGAAAGTGGAGTTTCGGTCGATCAGGAGAAAGTTAATGTCATAACAAAATTCAAGAAGGAGGACTTGATGGAAGCAGACGGCTGCACTCCATCTCAGAAGAAGGTTCGATCCTTTCTCGGCATGGTCATGTTTTACCAGCACTTTATTCCAGATTGTTCATCTCTGGCTAAACCGCTGTTTGGTTTGACTGCAGGTCAGAAACGTGTGCAAAAGGGCCGATCAATGCGAAAGAAACCAGGAACATTCCGTGTGCTAACACCAAGTGATTGGTCTTCAGCTTGCGATAAGTCTTTTGCTGATCTTAAATCTGCTCTGTTGGGCAGCACTGTCCTAGCACATCCTGACTTCAGTCGTCCGTTTGTTCTGTCCACTGATGCTTCGCTTGATGGTCTCGGAGCGGTACTTTCGCAGGTCCCGGAGGGGGAGGAGAAAGCTAGGCCGGTAGCCTTTGCCAGTAAATCCCTTACACGTAGTCAGGTTAATTATCCTGCATACAAGTTGGAGTTTCTTGCCTTAAAGTGGGCAGTGTGCGACAAGTTTAGTCATTGGCTCAAGGGTCATGAGTTTACGGTATGGACAGACAACAATCCACTGTCTTATATTTTAACCAAGCCGAAGCTGGACGCTTGCGAGCAGCGATGGGTGTCAAAACTAGCTGCTTATTCTTTCGACATCAAGTATATTCCTGGCAGACAGAATGTGGTGGCTGATGCATTGAGCAGGGAGCCCTTTGTGAAACCACTTTACCGTCGGCTAATGTCGGAATCATACTCTGAGTTGCTTGACCAGACGCAGGGTGTGAGGCATGAGCTTCTTCAGGATGCTTTTCGGCTTTCTTGCATGCCTCACTCGCTTGTGCATTCAGACGCTGCATCTGCCCCGTTGTCATCTGAGGTGGTCTCTTCTTTATTGTCCGCACATGATGGTTGGGAGTCAGCCTCAGCCCAGCGTGCATTGACTTTGGCTGGAAGCCTGAGTGATGTGGTCCCTCCTGCTAACGAGGTGTTTCAAACCCTTTCCCTGTCTGACTTACAGTCCCATCAGAGCCAAGATCAGGTAATCGCCAGTGTGGTACCTTACGTGGTGAGGAAGCGTAGGCCTTCGAGGCGGGAACGAGCCCATGTGACTGTTCAGACATTAAAACTTCTAAAGCAGTGGGATAAGTTGACAATATTGAATGGTGTCCTGTATCGTGTCACGAAAGATCCTATGACCAAACATAAGCGATTCCAATTTGTGGTTCCTAAGTCCTTGAGATCACTTGCACTAACTGGTATTCACGATAGTGCTGGTCATCAAGGCTTTCCACGTACTCTGTCTCTTGCTCGGCAGCGCTTCTTCTGGTGTGACATGGAGAAAGATGTTCGTGCCCACGTGAAAACATGTAGGCGATGTGTTGTCAGTAAGACTCCTGAACCTTCAGCGAGAGCTCCCTTGGAGAATATTAAGACCTCAGCTCCACTTGAGCTGGTCTCTATTGACTTTTGGTCAGCAGAACATAATGATAAGTCTGTAGATGTGTTGGTGATTACTGACCATTTTACTAAGCTGGCACATGCTTTTCCTTGTCGGGACCAAACAGCAAAGACCGTGGCAAAGAAACTTTGGGATGGGTTCTTTTGTGTTTATGGCTTTCCTGAAAGACTGCACTCTGATCAGGGCACGAGTTTTGGCAGTGAGTTACTTGCTGAGCTTCTAGAGTTGACCAATATTGAGAAGTCACGGACCACACCGTACCATCCGATGGGTAATGGTGGAACTGAGAGGTTCAATCGTACACTGGGTAACATGCTGCGATCGCTGCCTCCAGCAGCAAAGCACAAGTGGCCACAGTTGGTACAAAGTATGACTTTTGTTTATAATTGCACTGTCCATGAGACCACTGGCTTTGCCCCATTTTTCCTCATGTTTGGTCGGGTTCCCAGACTGCCAGTCGATTTAGTTTTCAGAAATGTCCTTCGCGATCCCTCGGTGTGTGATTATGATAAGTATGTGAAGTCCTTAGTGGATAACCTTCGTTCAGCAATGCTTCTTGCTCAAAAGAATTCCACTGCTGAGCAGCGACACCAGGCTCAACAATACAACAAGAGAGCCAAAGGCTATGCCTTGTGCATTGGTGATGCTGTACTGGTAGCTAACAAAGGTGTAAGGGGGAAACACAAATTAGCTGATAAGTGGGAACCTGTATTGTATACAGTGGTAGAGTCAAATCCCTCCACTCACGTCTATCGGGTCAAGGATGGCAATGGCAATGTGAGAGTTGTCCATCGCAATTTACTTCTCCACGCTGGGTTTCTGCCACTGGGGGAATGCCTTTCTGATGGGCCTGTCTCCCAGAGGACTGAAGCGGGCTCCTTACAGGATCTCTCTGCTGGTGTTGATCACGTTGGATCTGAAGGTTGTGATACCTCTCCAGTCAGTAGTCAGACGGCGGCTGCACAGCCAGATACCCCTTGTACAGAGACTGCAGTTGATACCTCTAGTCCGACATGTCATAATTTGGTAGACTCTAGGGGTTCTCCTAGTGAAGGTGCTGTAGTTGTATCTCCTTTACCCCACATCCTTTCCCACCCTGGGTTTAGGCAGCCTCAAGTTAATGTAGGTGAGGGCTCTCGTGTTTCACGGTTTGGGAGGATGATTAAACCTGTTCGACGGTTGCTTGAGTCTATGTCACATGTTGTTCCCTCCTTTGAGAGTAGATAGATTGGAGGCACATTAGTGCTTGTTTTTTTTGTTTCTTTTTGTTATTTGGCACATTGAATGGTGTTTTTCCTCTTCTTTTTTTTTTTTTTTTTCTATTAAGTCCTGTATGTACCATGATGTTGCTGTCATGGGTGTTAACAGTCATCGGACTGAGCTGTGTAGTGTATGTGGCACTATGGTTTCCCGAGGATGTTCTTTGAGGTTTTGCAAGGCGCCATGCATGCTTCAAGTGCTCCTTGACCCTACTTTGGGGTAGTTGATTCACTGGGTTATACTGTGTTTGTATAATGCTCTTTCCTGGTCTGTTTTTTTTTTTTCTCTCTCCCGCCCTATGTAAGAATTTTGTGTAATTCTAGGGGGGTGAATGTAACAAAGTTGTTTTGGTATGTATAATTACTCAAAATTCCTTATTAAAATCCTGGTAAAATGAATAGGAGAGGGAGTAAGGAGAATTCCCAGAAGGCCCTGCTTCATGGTGCCTCCCACTGGTAAAAAGGGGGCGTGACGCGTTTCCTCTTCCTCTTTCCCTGTCTCTTCGAGGAAGAGGTAACATGGCTCTCTCATTAACCCAATTAAATAGAAAATAATCCTTTTATTATTATATAAAATTCCTGTAACAAAAGTTTAAACATATCATTATTAATATATATCAAGCAATATTTTAATGTATGAACTTCATTTGGTTTGTGTTTTTCTTTTTATTGTCGGGGTGCACATGGGCAGAATGTTGAGCTGCTACATGCTTCTGGGGAATTAATACTTTGCTCTTCATTACCAGGTATGTTTTGTTTGTTTTATTTTTTTTATATATTGATGTATATTTTTTTTCATTTCGCTCTTTCCCTGTCTCTTCGAGGAAGAGAATGTTGAGCTGCTACATGCTGCTGGGGAATTAACACTTTGCTCTTCATTACCAGAGAGAGAGGAAAAGACACGTGCCAATAAAGGGACGTCGGATCCCGAGTCCAGAGGAAGCCACGCGGTGTCGTCTCTCCCTCTCCCGCACCCACACACCACACACAACAAAAAAAATACACAACGCAGAGTGAGAGCATCAGCTCTCGGACTTTAACCGGGACTATGTTTTAACTGGGCTCGCTTGGCACGATCGGGCCGTAAACAAAGACCCAAACGAGACCGGTTACATCTACATTTATTTAAAGCAGAACCTATTTTGATGCATGTTGCTAGGATACATCTATGATTTGGTGCTACTCGTATAACACAGACCGCACAGATTTCAGGCTGTTTAAATGCATCTTTATCCTTTCATTCTGGTGCCAAACACTCATAGAAGGCAACAGCCATCTATTCCTGGAACTTATTTGTTTATTTCATCAGACAAGAGACAGGAAATGAGGCAGTGCCGTCCATCTTGTAATGCTGCATTGATCTGCATATACATCACGGTACCGTTGCCATCGTGTAACTGTGTTGACTCACCCCTGAGACAATGAGCTCCCCTCCAAGGTTCTGCACCTCTGCTTTCACCTTGCTGCAGATGTTCAGCTGATGGCAGTAGAGAGCAATTCTCTGCAGGTAGGCAAGAAGATCCTGCTTGCAGGCTGAATCAGGACACTGGAAAACAAGGCATTTGTAGTGGTGAGGAGAGCATGGAACATTCCGCATGTGTTTACAGTGAGCATAGTGACAGGGAAAGGGTAACTGCTCAGGCAGAAGCACGAGAAACAGCCTCACCAATCCCAGATGCATGGTGATGCCAATGCCGGCAATTTCTGTTCATCCTGCCTCTTTCTGTGATTTATTTATTGATTTATTTTGCTACGCAGCTGAATGATACTGCCACAGATCATACTGAAAATACTGCAGACAATGTTTTTTTGATATTAGTGCAAATCCTATCAATGTTATATTGATACACCCATTAATATAAAATGTATACAGCAATACAATTCACTTGCTCTCTTACATTTTCTTGTTAATAATCCAGAAGCAGGGCTGTGACCCTCTTTCTCCTTTGATGTTCCTGCATTATGCATGCTAAGATGATCCAGGCCCCACAGAATTTCTTTTTGAGAGCCACTGTAGGCTCCTCTACTGCTCTGGCAGTGCCACCTCCACCTGGTGACCTCAGCCCTATTGTGTGTGCCTGCTGCCTTGTTACCATAATCATACTCAGCCGAGAAAGCTGCATCTTTACACTGTTATAGGCAGAGCTGCAAATTCCACAAACCCACTTGCCTCCAGTGAGTAATTTAGATGAAGGGTAAAAGCAAAAACCTGAACACTAGCTGACTGGATAGTAAAAAACATTGCATGTTGTGACTACAACAAAAAAACACTTCACACTGAATATTCATCTCTCGGCACAGGGTACGTATATCACTGCCTGTCTGAAAATCTCAGGTGATGATGTAGGTCTACGTAGCCAATCCCAATTTCAAACTTAGTTACCCAATCCATTTGAAGTGCCAGATCAATAGAGGTGCACAGAGTTACCCTCCTAAAAGATCAGCACAGAATTCTGTTCTCATCTTAATCAGCATGCTCCTGTAGACCATTCCATACTAAAGGGGCTGCCTGAATACTCTATTACTCTAATACACTATTCAACTTCTCAGTCAGATACCAACCTTCTTTGAGATTCTGACAGCTGTCTGCTCCCTAAAAAATGACCCCAGGCATTGACGATATCCCTGCCAAGTTGCTGAAGCATGGAGGATACCTCAAACCACCCCATGGCTTTTACCTCAAACCACCCCATGGCTTTTACCTCAGACCACCCCATGGCTTTTACCTCAGACCACCCCATAGATTTTACCTCAGACCACCCCATGGCTTTTACCTCAGACCACCCCATGGCTTTTACCTCAGACCACCCCATGGCTTTTACCTCAGACCACCCCATAGATTTTACCTCAGACCACCCCATGGCTTTTACCTCAAATCACCCCATGGCTTTTACCTCAGACCACCCCATGGCTTTTACCTCAGACCACCCCATGGCTTTTACCTCAGACCACCCCATAGATTTTACCTCAGACCACCCCATGGCTTTTACCTCAGACCACCCCATGGCTTTTACCTCAGACCACCCCATGGCTTTTACCTCAGACCACCCCATGGCTTTTACCTCAAATCACCCCATGGCTTTTACCTCAGACCACCCCATGGCTTTTACCTCAGACCACCCCATGGCTTTTACCTCAGACCACCCCATGGCTTTTACCTCAGACCACCTCATGGCTTTTACCTCAGACCACCCCATAGATTTTACCTCAGACCACCCCATGGCTTTTACCTCAGACCACCCCATGGCTTTTACCTCAGACCACCCCATAGATTTTACCTCAGACCACCCCATGGCTTTTACCTCAAATCACCCCATGGCTTTTACCTCAGACCACCCCATGGCTTTTACCTCAGACCACCCCATAGATTTTACCTCAGACCACCCCATGGCTTTTACCTCAGACCACCCCATAGATTTTACCTCAGACCACCCCATGGCTTTTACCTCAGACCACCCCATGGCTTTTACCTCAGACCACCCCATGGCTTTTACCTCAGACCACCCCATGGCTTTTACCTCAGACCACCCCATGGCTTTTACCTCAAATCACCCCATGGCTTTTACCTCAGACCACCCCATGGCTTTTACCTCAGACCACCCCATAGATTTTACCTCAGACCACCCCATGGCTTTTACCTCAGACCACCCCATGGCTTTTACCTCAGACCACCCCATGGCTTTTACCTCAGACCACCCCATGGCTTTTACCTCAGACCACCCCATGGCTTTTACCTCAAATCACCCCATGGCTTTTACCTCAGACCACCCCATGGCTTTTACCTCAGACCACCCCATGGCTTTTACCTCAGACCACCCCATAGATTTTACCTCAGACCACCCCATGGCTTTTACCTCAGACCACCCCATGGCTTTTACCTCAGACCACCCCATGGCTTTTACCTCAGACCAGCCCATGGCATTTACCTCAGGCCACCCCATGGCTTTCATTATGCATTCATCTACAGTTACCAAGGCCTGTACTGATCTACAACGATTATAATTTAATAATACATTATTTAGAGCAAAATCCATATAAGAGATATTCAGCATGACCTGGTTTAGGCTACCTGGTCTGCCACAGCCCGGGCCAGCTTGTCCATCCTGGATCCTGCTTCTGCGATCTTTTTGGCAGCATTAATCACATCTGAGGAATTCTTCAGTGGCCCTTTACCTCTGTGACCAAGCAATACAGTGAATGAAATCAGATTATTCAGACCAATTATGAAGAAATTATTGTTCTGCAGAGTGACTAAAGTTATTTATACTTTTTATTTAGGAAGGAAAATAGTTTCCCTATTGTGCCAAATTATGGCCAGTTGGCCTGATCTATAAATCAGAGAAACATTCCTTGTTGTAAACTAATTCATGTCTGAGTTGTCCAGTCCCACGCACCTGGTGAAGTCTGTCATCTCCATCATGATCATGCACATCTGCTTGGCCAGCACAATGATGTCATTTCCATTATCATCCCACTTGGCCACCTCGGCGTCCAGCTTGCACTTCTCCTGCCGGAAGCTCTCCACCTGCTCAGCGATCTTAGCCTTCTCCTCCTGTGGCAGCTGAGCCATGATGGCCTGAGATGGACGGTTGGGGTTGGACAGGAAGGGGGCCAGAAGAAATAGGTTAGAATCAGATTGGCAGCAATTTCTCCTATACATCTCAAAGAGTTCACAGATTGACTTGACAAGCACATTTGAGGGACACAGCTGTGTTTTATGGTTTAGCGAGATATGTCACTGTCTGCTTTCTGCCTGTTAATCCATGTTATCAAAATATAATCAATGACAGAGATTTAATGTGATAGAATTTACAGACATGGACAAATTTGTTGGTTCCCTTACAGCTCATTGAAACAATGCTTCATTTCCCCTGAAAAATCATTCATAAGTAATTGTCTAATGTGCACCTGCATGCCTTTAGTATGTGATAGAGTAAACCAATAAAACTGTGAAAATAAATGATTTATTATTTTACAAAGATATTCTAAAATAGTATGGACAGATTTGCTTTATAGTCATGTTTCAAACTGTTTAACCTTAATTAGTATCACAGGTGCCGTCAAGCTTTTCATCAGACATTCAGCCAATTTAAAGGGAAAGAACATGCCACTGTGTTGTTTGGTATCATTGTGTCACCACACTGAACATGGACCAGAGAAAGCAGAGGAGAGAGCTGACTGAGGAGCTCAGAAAGGAGATTACAGATAACAGTGTTAAAGGTAAAGGCTATAAGACCATCTCCAAGCAGCTTCATGTTCCTGTGACCACAGCTGCCAATATTATTAAAAAGTATACAGGTTCATGGGACTGTAGCCAACCTCCCAAGACGTGAATGCAAGAGGAAATGCAACCTCAGGTTGATCAGAAGGATAGTGAGGATGGTAGGAAAAGAACCACGGAAACCATCCAAAACCATTCAAGCTGAGCTCCAAGGTCAAGGTACGTCACTGTCTGATCACACCATCCATCACATTCTGAACAATAATGGGCTCCATGGAAGAGGAGCCAGGAGGTCTCCACTACTGACAGAAAAACATACAAAAGCCAGAGTGGAATTCGCCAAAATGTATGCTGACAAACCCCACAGTTTCCGGGAGATTGTCCTTTGGACTGATGAGACAAAACTGCAGCTTGTTGGCCAGACACATCAGCTGTATGTTTAGAGAAGGAAATGAAGCTTTAAAAGAAAATAACGCCAAACCTACAGTGATTCATGGGGGGGTCGGCTTTGTTTGGGGGCTGCTTTACTGCATCTGGCACGGAGAACCTTGAATCTGTGCAGGACACAATGAAGTATCAAGACTACCAAGGCGTCCTGGAGCCAAACACACTGCCCCGTGTCAGAAAGCTTGTTTTTTGGAAGGGTACAAATTTGTCCACGTCTGTATATAAGGTATACAAATAATTTTTTTCCTCTTTATTTTGTTTAGTAATAGATGTTTTGATCTGGGGACAACCTGGACCATAATGAATTATGCATTGCAGTTACTAGGACTATAGGCATTTATTAAAATGCATGAAGGCATGTATTATTAAAAGGCTGTGTGTTGCATTGCTTTCCTCTGCATAGTCATACTTTTCTTTACTTTATCCTTTGAGTTTTGTAAGTTTCAACACCAACAGGAAAACAGCGACCATGCAAGAGGAGTAAAGTGACCCATAATAATTCCATAATGATAATGGAACACGGATGGCTGCCTCCCCCCAGGGTGGAAATGTAAATTCCTGATATGATCCCATCGATGCATGGATTATGAGCATCTGCAGGTACATGTCTGCGTGTTACCTCTGTAATTATATAAGTATGATGAGTTAACCTGTTAACTAAGCCTTTACTATTCTGGAGTTTCACCAGGTTATAATCGCAGTCACTCCACACACTATTCTTTTGTAGATTCAACATATTTTAAACATTAGACTTTTTTGCAGACATCACACTGGTCGTAAAATGTATTATTTGCACTGTAAATTTCCCATTTTAACAGAATATCAGTTTTCTCCATATGCTGTCCAGCCCTTTTTGCAGTATTTCTTCAGAAATGGCACCTTGTATCTCATACAAATTTAAACAGGAAGATATTAGAAAATATGAGAGATTGAAATGATCTGAATAATAAGAACCACATATTTGTGATTTTTTTTAATGAACCTAATCCCTAACCCTGAATAATCTAATCAATCAATCAATCCATCCATCCATCCACCAGCCACTCATCCTGCCCAGGGCCACAGGTGCGTGGGACAGGGTCAGGCTTGGGGTTCGGGTCCTGGCCTGTGAGTGTGCAGGACTCACTCTGGCACTCTGCCCAGCAATGAGCTGGTCATCCTCCGTCTGCACGCTGGTGCGGCTGCGAGCGTCATAGTCCTCCTGCTCGAAGTCGGAGTCGTCCTCCAGCTCCTCTGGTGTCTGGCCAGCAGGGAAACATAAAAACGGAGAGTGACGCATTAGCCCTGTGATGCTCCGTCAGCTAGAGTCCAGGTGTAACAGCAGAGCATCTGCCTGGAGGTGCGCGTTCTGAGCAGTGTCTGGTGCTGCAACAGATGACCTCTACTGTAACAGTAAGAGTTCCAAAGGAGAGTCTTCTTAATATTCTCCTGTATGTTATCAGCAAGGTTATCAAAGGGCACATCTGAGTGCCCATCATGCATTTGTGTGGGGCCTGAGTTTTGGGGCCCCCTCTTGCCCACAAACAGACACTACACATAATATATATAAAAAAATCGTGTTCCCTATTTAGGAGATGCTGAAGCAGCATGTTCTGTTAGCCAGACAGCTAGATATCATCTTGTTACTTTATTTGCTAGTTATTTAGTTTGTGTTTTGCAACCTTTCAGGGAAGTCAGGGGCCCCAAAGTGACTTTTTGATTGGGGTCCCAGAGACAACAAGCCTGCCCCAGTAAGGCTCTTAATCCAGGCTAAATGGGTGCCCCTTGGTCTCCCGAAGAACTCTACAGTGACTCCTCAGTCACTGTAACACCGACATCACTCTGCACACTGTGTACGCTGACCAGTAAGGCTCCTAATCCAGGTTAAATCTCAGTGCCCCTTGGTCTCCCGAAGAACTCTACAGTGACTGAGGAGTCACTGTAAACACTGACATCACTCTCTGCACACTGTGCATGAGTCCCCATAATCCCATGAGTACTGCTTACATCAGTTCCTACTGTCCGTACTGTTGCTATATTTCTCAGGTCTCTTGCACATTGCGCTTATATTGCACAGCACAGTCACTTTTCCCTTATCACTTATGTATAGATTATGTACATATTTCATATATTTTTTTTATTTTATATTGTTATTTTTATATATTTTACTATTCTCTTATGCACAGCTGCTCGGAGTCACCAGGGTTACATTTTACTACATATTGCATGTGTACAACTGTGCATGTGATGAATAAACTTCTTGACTCTAACATGCCTTTCAGTATCATTAATATAAAGGCATAAAATATTAAAGAGTTAAAGAGTTGGGAATTAATTAAAAAAGGGGCAGCTGGAAACATGAACAACTTCTTATGGTATTCATTATGATGTAATAATGTATTCATGTGCCAAGGCTGGTCCATCTCTGGGCCTAAAGCTAAATATCTCTACTGTTAAACATTCATAATGGTTTAGCTACAAGACCCAGAAACAGCTTATTCAGAATCATTCAAAATTACATTAATATGAGCTCCATTAATGCGTGCAGTAAATAACACAGAATTTGTAAGCATAGTTCATTTTGCAGTACTATTTTAAAGATGTATTCAAGAATGAATTAAACAACAATCAGAGCAGAATGCAGGCCTGTAGCTCAGTCTAAGACATATGGAGAAAAGAAGCTGAGCTGAGATGGTCAAAGGAACATCAAAGCCACGTTTTACATTATTCACCAGCAGCAGCTCATTTCCCATAATTTGCTTTTGTAGCGACACTCGGAGTGCTTCCAAAATATTAACGTTTCATAAATTGTGTATGTTGCTGCAAAAGAGGCATTGCACCCATCTGTCACAGGAAAGCCCCGAAGACACAGGAAAGCCTCCAGTTAACATCTGAGCATTTCTCACAAACTCCAGTGGTCCAGGCTGAATTGGTGAAGTAAAAAGAGGATGTGCCCTCTTGAATGCTAAGTTAATGCACAGATATATCAGCTCTGTGAGTCATGCTGCAGACCAGAAGTAGGCTAGATAACAGCAGAAAGGTCAGTGGCTGGTGCTGTAAGACGTACCCTGATCATGAGGACCGCCTTCCTGATGTCACGAACGCCGTCATACACGAGACGAGAAGCGTCGATGAATTCATTCTCCTCAAAGGTCTGCGAAGGGGTTGTGCTCAGTGCTTCAATCGCAACCTCAACTTGTTCAGCAAAACGGGGCATGACTGCAACACAGGGGAAGGAGAGAGAGTTGGCACGTGTCATTCAGGGTGAGCTCTGTCCTCACCCTACAAGTCAATGCACCTTTGGAAAATGGCTTACACTCCTTTCCACACTAATGAGGCCTCAGTGTGCCAATCAGCTGCTTCACCTTGTCTGGGCACACTGGAGCAGATTCAGGGGCAACCATGGGCCTGCCTGATGGGTGTCACAGGGCTAGGCTGGGGACACTCTGCATGTCCTACGTGTCATACACACCTGGGGCCTGATGGGTGTCACGGGGCTGGGCTGGGGACACTCTGCATGTCCTACGTGTCATACACACCTGGGGCCTGATGGGTGTCACAGGGCTGGGCTGGGGACACTCTGCATGTCCTACGTGTCATACACACCTGGGGCCTGATGGGTGTCACAGGGCTGGGCTGGGGACACTCTGCATGTCCTGCATCATCATCATCATCATTGCCATCACCATCATCATTACCACCACCATGACCATCTTCAACATTATCACCATGATCACCATCATCATGATCACTACCATCACCATCATCATGATCACCATCAGCATCACCACTACCACCACCACCATCAACAGCAGCATCACCATTATCATCATCATCATATCTACCATCACCATCTTCACGATCATCATCATCATCACCACCAGCTTTATCATCATGTTCCCACTGATTCTCCCGTTAACACCTCAGGTGAGACAAGGCCTCTCTCCATGGCCACATACTCAAGCTCACTCTAAGGGGATCCACAAATGGTCAAATGAAGCAGATGTTCAAACCTCCTTTGGAAGCCATCCACGTGGCCTCCTTATAAGATGCTCAAACCACCTCAGTTGACTCCTCTCAGTCTGAAGAAGCAGCTACTCTGTGCATGTTACTCCTACATTTAAAATTCAAGGTCCCATTTTATATCTGGAAAAAGGATTGAAATTTCCCACCCCTCCAGTTACCATGAAGAACAGCTTCAAAGCAGCCAATGGACTGTGTTCTTATGAATTTAAATCCATTGCATACATCAGTCATATGACTTAACTTGGATAATTAATTTACAATAGCTAAAAATGTCAATTGGGTGAATCGCTGCACAGACTACAAACTGGTACCTTTCTCAAGGAGACACAGCCTCTCTCTCCTTAGAACAAACGTAACTTAAATTAGGAATCTGCCCGCGGGAGGACGAGCAGTGAAGGGATTTTCCCCTGGGCAAAAAAAATATATATATATATTTATCTACTTACCTACTTACCAACTATCCCACCCACCTACCAGAGCAACTAACTCCATGAAAGCGCTCCAGACATAAACTAAATAAGCGGAATGTGGTGACAGTTAATCACTGGACACTGTCTGAGTTTGTGTCTTTCAGTGAGTGTGCTTGAATGTAACGGACAGCTCAGAATATAATGGACTGTGCCAGAAATAGACTGGAGAAAATTATTGAACCATTTTAACAAACCATTTAAATGGACACCCAGAGATTGGTAAACATACAGTTTACCAGGGATGCCCAGTGCTGTGTGTGTACCGGTCTCTGAGAGGATGGTGGTTGGTAATAGAGGTTAGCAGCAGACCATTTAAAGGGATGCCCAGTGCTGTGTGTGTACCGGTCTCTGAGAGGATGGTGGTTGGTAATAGAGGTTATCAGCAGACCATTTAAAGGGATGCCCAGTGCTGTGTGTGTACCGGTCTCTGAGAGGATCTTGAGGGAGTCCAGAACACGCTCTGTGTAAACGCCACACTCATAGTTCTCCATCTCGGCATTGATGATATGCACAACGCGGGCAGCCCGGCCTCGGATGGCGCCTGCAGTCCGATCCAATGTGTCCACATCGCCCTCCTGTAGCGCAATGACGCATTTATTCACGTCCTCGAGGATGTGGTTTTCTGAAGGAAACGGGGGGGGAGGAGGGGGATCAGTCTGTGTCTTCATGATCGTCGTCATCGTCATCATCATCATCATCATCATCCTCAATGAACGAAAGTATCAAAAGCCCAAGTACCCCAATATGTCCACAGCAGCTCAGAGTGTAGGACAGATGATGAAATGAATTCCTTCAGTTTGTAGTGCATGAACCTTCACATACTTATACTCAGCAGAAGATACCTGAGACAGACAGGAAGTCATCCACGGAGGTGATGTCATCCACAGCTTCAGTCAGCACCCGGACCTGCTTCTCCCACTGATCTTTGAAGACATCCATATTATCCTGGGCGACTTTGCTCTGAGGACGTGCAGCCAGCGTAAGAGCAGCATTGATCACCTAGGAAACAGAGATAAGAAAATGAATATCATCCACATACGCTGGTTTACCTATAAGAAGGTCAGCTTTGCTGCACCTTTAACCTGTACCTGGCTAGCAAATTATGGCATTTTATTATTTTGCTTTATCATGATTTATACTCTTGCAAAAACTGGACCCAACTCTATCGTCATTTCCTTAATGTGGTGGTGCTCACTTCATCAAAATGACTGTTAAACAGAGGGAGAAAACTGCCATCTTACAACAGAACAAGCATTTCGAAAGAAAACAGAAGACTAAACCATACGAGAAACAGAATATTTTGAGCTATAATTCAAACAGTGGATGTTAAGGCTTAGTGACTCTGAAACAAAAACCTAAAATGTGCATGAAGGGGCCTGAATGTCCTGTCCATAAACCTCTGTGTGTCCCATCCCCCCCCAGGAATGTCACCGTGCTCTTCCAAACACGCCTGGCTTTAGGTCACATGCTCTTAGTGTGAGGTGAGTCAGCCCTGCTGGCCGTGGCTGGTCCCCCTACCTGTGGACACAGGCTGTCTATCTGCGTGGCGGCCATGCGCACCAGCTTCACACCTTCCTCGTTGTTGGAGATGGAGCAGGCCAGGTTTGCCACCTGCGGGAAAGGCCATGGAGCAGCTGGCTCACTCAGACATCGGACACAATCAGAGTCCAGTGCATGTGAAATGCGACATTTTACACACAGACCACAGTGCTGTTCTCACACTCCCTGTTGATGTCATTAACGTCCTATGCTGCAGGCACTACGTATGACTGACGCCATGAGCGTCAGTGGAGGACATCTCCATGCTGCACGAATCATTTCCACTTCACAGCACCTTGTTTTGAGCCACATATATCAATATGTTGACCCTCACATGCAACACGTAGCATGTGGTCCCTCATAGATCAGTAGAATTTATCAGATAAGGCACACAGATATGCAGACATCCAGGGAATTATTAATGACCATAAACAGCACGTCAAGCTGCTGCTAGCTTCCTAAGAGAAACATGACACTTTCACCTGGATGTAATAGATGATAATAATCCCCTGTTCTACATCCATATCCAATGTGTGGTTAGGGTCAGCCTGAACACTATGCCAGGAACAAACACTACAGATGGGATGCTAGTCCATTGATGTGGCTCACACCCCAAGGACAACTGAACCAGAAAGCAGAACAGCTGACAGAAAGCAGCAGAGCACGGGATAACATGCAGACTCCACAGGGGACAACATGCAGATTCCATGGGGCACAACATGCAGAGTCCACGGGGGACAACATGCAGACTCCACAGGGGACAACATGCAGATTCCATGGGGCACAACATGCAGAGTCCAAGGGGGACAACATGCAGACTCCACAGGGGACAACATGCAGACTCCACGGGGGACAACATGCAGATTCCACGGGGGATAACATGCAGATTCCACGGGGGATAACATGCAGACTCCACAGGGGATAACATGCAGACTCCACAGGGGATAACATGCAGAGTCCACGGGGGACAACATGCAGACTCCACAGGGGACAACATGCAGACTCCACGGGGGACAACATGCAGATTCCATGGGGGATAACATGCAGACTCCACGGGGGATAACATGCAGACTCCACAGGGGATAACATGCAGAGTCCACGGGGGACAACATGCAGAGTCCACGGCGGACAACATGCAGACTCCACGGGGGACAACATGCAGACTCCACGGGGGACAACATGCAGATTCCACGGGGGACGACATGCAGATTCCACGGGGGATGACATGCAGACTCCACAAGGGATAACATGCAGACTCCACGGGGGACAACATGCAGACTCCACGGGGGACAACATGCAGACTCCACGGGGGACAACATGCAGACTCCACGGGGGACAACATGCAGAGTCCATGGGGGAAAACATGCAGAGTCCATGGGGGACAACATGCAGATTCCACGGAGGACAACAAGCAGAGTCCACGGGGGACAACATGCAGACTCCACGGGGGACAACATGCAGAGTCCATGGGGGACAACATGCAGAGTCCACGGGGGACAACATGCAGATTCCACGGGGGATAACATGCAGACTCCACAAGGGATAACATGCAGACTCCACGGGGGACAACATGCAGACTCCATGGGGGACAACATGCAGAGTCCATGGGGGACAACATGCAGATTCCACGGGGGACAACATGCAGACTCCACAAGGGATAACATGCAGACTCCACGGGGGACAACATGCAGAGTCCATGGGGGACAACATGCAGACTCCACGGGGGACAACATGCAGACTCCATGGGGGACAACATGCAGAGTCCATGGGGGAAAACATGCAGAGTCCATGGGGGACAACATGCAGACTCCAAAAACAGTCCGCTTGGCAGCACCTGAACCGAGCTGTGGAGGTGTGCTAACTAGCCCAGCTAAGCCACTGTGCTGCCCACGGAGTGATCAAAATGAATAAGAAAACGTACACAGTATTTGGAGTCTTTGCTATAATGTCATTTACATAAAGCTATTTCATTAATAGCTAAAACCTACACAGGACTACACAGTCAATTATGCAGATCATCAGAAAATGCAGCTTCATTTAAAAACATGTAAATCAAAATCAGAATAAGAATCAGAAAACTTTATTAATCCCGGAGGAAATTACTTAAACTAATGCTTCATGCTAGACTACAATTCATCAGGAATGACAATGGTGTACTGGGAAATGGACTGGATACGTCCAATATCTGTAGTGTTTCATTAGCTTTGGCCTTTGCGTGGCGGTAATGATGTCTCATCGAGAAAGATGAATGATTATTAATTGTCTTAATTTTATGGTAGTTTAGCAAGAAGAAGCATAACCAAGGTATTATAAAGGGGTTATTCAGTACCAGTTATGTACAAATCATATTAATTTGCAAGGATTAAATGAATGTGCTGTCAATGAAGTAGAGGCTGGCTGTTTAGCTAATGCTACACTGCTAATGCAGGACATTTTAGATAAGACACTCTTAGGGAGATTCCAGCCTTGCAGTGTATGTGTCGGTGCCAAGCTGCCTTCATAAAAATAAATGACTCTCTTTTACACACAGAAAGAGAATGAAGAAACGGTGATGATGAGGATGGTGCTGGAGTGTGTGCGTCTTAACAAGCTCGCTGTGTGATTAAAAGCATCAGGTGAAATGCAGACGTACTGCAGTAACTCAGAGCCACAGGAGATTAAGGCCTCGGTTTGTTTAGCTGAAATTAGCAGCCGTTTATAACACAGACATGTTAAGCAAGGGAGAAACCAGAAAGGCCTTAGCAGTTTCCTGCATCCTGCCCGCCCTGTGCTACAACGGCGGCATCACTTTGGCATGTATCCCTTTACTCATTTACATCCTACAATGGAGGCCAATGTCACAGCCCACATTCTCCATGACTGCTTATTCCAGGTCAATGCAGGGTGACACTATGCCTGGACCCCTCCCAGAATGAACTGGGCACAACAAACAGAACAGAGGATGGGATGCCAGTTCATCACAGACCTCATAGCTGAACCCAAAACCCCAGAAGTATGACGCCACTGAGCCACACCAGCCGGCAATGCTGGTTGTTGCAAGAAAGCTGTAAGATGTGTCATCAATGCAGCACAACACACAGGTACACTACCAAGGATTCAGCAGACCGCCGCTGTAAACTGAAGAGGAAGAGTTCAAACTAAATAAAGCGATTAGCTGCAACCTATACAATGTTCACAATAAGATTAATGTGAATTAATCCTGCTGCTGTGATGGTTAAAAGTCTCAGCAAGTTGCTGTGATAATGAAAAGGTTCAGCCTTTAAGCTGCCTACCATCAGGCACGTCAGCAGCAGGAAAAACCAATGGGAAAACTGGGAAAACGAAGGCAGTTTCCTTAAGATGCCCATTATTTTATGGTGTTTAATAAGAAAAATTGCAAGATGTACTCTAACAGGTACAGTGATTTACAGATAAACAGAACTCAATGCAGGTCATAGGGTCAGAATAGCATCAGTACAGCAGGCCTATGAGAATCACAGCCATCACGGTTTGTTTCATTTAGTTAAATTCAGTTCACTCTTCTACTGAAGTGCTTAGAGAACGTTACAGATACAAATAAAATACATAGATATAAACATTATCTGAGGAAACAAGTTTGCTAAAATGTTTGTATTATAGTATGGATGGTTTAAGAAAGATTGAACAAACTCAGAAACTGCCACTAATTCATATCATGCAGTTTAGTGGGGATATCTGAATGAGGAACATACTCATGAGCTGCCCAGGGTTCCTGTGCTTTGCACTTTGCTGTGCCGCAATGTTAAGGATGAGCACAGCATTTGACTACAGGCAAAGCACAAATGACGCTGTCTGTTTCCCAGCACTGACAGGTGAAGGCACTATGGTCACAGGCTTGGAAGCTTTAAAACGGAGTAATTTAGCAGAAGCAGGTCAATGGTCAGAACAGGATCAACAATGACAACAGAAACCTTCAGCCGGGCAACAATAACGGAAGTGAACCGAACAGGCTGGCAACTGTCCGAACATCAACAGTGAACAAGAGTCTATAGCGAGGTCTCTGTGAGTCGTGGCAGAGAGCTGAAAGGGTCTGGTCTGATTAAGCACCCACGAATCAGCAATGGCCAGTAGGGGGCAGCCTAACATTGCTCCTAATATCCGTGTGTGTGTGACATCCACACACTGTACCCCACGCTTCACTTCACTGACATGGCAAATCTTTTTAATGTTAACTTCATTTCATTAGTGAGACTCAGACTTTTTATACTCATACATCGTGTCTTAGCAGCAAACAGCCAATCACAGTTGGCATTTAGACCCATCCATCTTCTCTGAGTATTTAAAGGCAAAAAGACACACACACACTGTGTCCTTAATGCCTGATTTCTGCTTCTGCTGAGTGCTCTCAAACAGGCTCTCATTTTCCTGCGTTTTAACAGCCTCTTCTGTCCTGATTCACTGAAAACAGTCCAATTACAATAGTTAAATGAGGTACATCAATAATCCAACTGACTTGTCAATAGCTCGCAAAGAATAAAAATAGAGAATATTATGATTTGTAATCATTATAGTTGAAGAGGTTTTTCATGTAAACCTACTTATAAGCATGTGATCACAAAAATACTCAACCATAGATTTTAACCACAACACAGTTATGTATTATGTTCAAGCAGCCCCCGGGTTAAAAATGTCTGACTTACAGACACAGACAGCTTGTACTTTGTGATGCTCAGGAAAACACTGCACGACTTCAGCTGCGTTTCAGCTCGAGGTGCAGTACAGGAGTGTATGTAGGTCCTGCTGTTATTACTGTATAATTATTATTATCATTATTATGTGCTTCATCATGATGGTTCCAACTTACATACAAATTCAACTTAAAGACACACTCAGGAAGCAGGCTGCCTGCACCACACATATGGGAGAGTTGGCATTCCAGCTCTATCACAAGTTAACCGGAAGTTTTCGAATGAGAAAATTACTGTAAAGGAATTTGAGCCCCACAACACAGAAGGTGACAGAAGTATAAAACAGGGACAACGTAAAGAGCCAAAGAAAGAGAAGACAAACAACCCTTATCCTGGAAATGTTTTCATTAACAGATTAACTTAAGTAGAGCGAGAGGAAGGCGTGTCCTTATACAAGATAGGACAGGAAACTAGAGACAGCCGTGATACTTATGGGTAGGAATGAAGTTTACAAGACATTACTGTCCAGCCCTGTCCAGACATTACTGCTTTCTCCTTCCACACACTCTCATTTTCTGTACTCTGGCAGCTGTTTGTGGATCATTTTTCTATGCAAAAAGAATCAAATCATATACCCTTAGCACACATACAGGGGAAACACACGGTAAGGCCACGCAATTTACAAATAAGCAAGTATTTCTAAATTAAGTGAATCCATGCAAACTGCACACACACACAGCCAGAACCCTGAGATGTGAGGCCCCACTGCCACCCATCCAGCATCACACTGCAGAACCCCGGGATGCGAGGCCCCAGTGTCACACATTCAGCATCACACTGCAGAACCCCGCGATGCGAGACCCCAGTGTCACACATTCAGCATCACACTGCAGAACCCCGCGATGCGAGACCCCAGTGTCACACATTCAGCATCACACTGCAGAACCCCGCGATGCGAGACCCCAGTGTCACACATTCAGCATCATACTGCAGAACCCCGGGATGCGAGACCCCACTGTCACCCATCCAGCATCACACTGCAGAACCCCGGGATGCGAGGCCCCAGTGTCACACATTCAGCATCACACTGCAGAACCCCGGGATGCGAGGCCCCAGTGTCACACATCCAGCATCATACTGCAGAACCCCGGGATGCGAGGCCCCAGTGTCATACATTCAGCATCACACTGCAGAACCCCGGGATGCGAGACCCCAGTGTCACACATTCAGCATCACACTGCAGAACCCCGCGATGCGAGACCCCAGTGTCACACATTCAGCATCATACTGCAGAACCCCGGGATGCGAGGCCCCAGTGTCACACATTCAGCATCACACTGCAGAACCCCGCGATGCGAGACCCCAGTGTCACACATTCAGCATCATACTGCAGAACCCCGGGATGCGAGGCCCCAGTGTCACACATTCAGCATCACACTGCAGAACTCCGCGATGCGAGACCCCAGTGTCACACATTCAGCATCACACTGCAGAACTCCGCGATGCGAGACCCCAGTGTCACACATTCAGCATCATACTGCAGAACCCCGGGATGCGAGGCCCCAGTGTCACACATTCAGCATCACACTGCAGAATCCCGGGATGCGAGGCCCCAGTGTCACACATTCAGCATCATACTGCAGAACCCTAAGATGTGAGGCCCCACTGCCACCCATTTGGCAGAAAAGATTAAGGAATTACTGACATCATCTTTATGTCGACCAGCATCCCTGCAGTCTGCACATGATGTTCAAATACAGATGACATTCAATCAAAGGCTACATGATGTTTTTTCTGTATAATTCCAAACAGTTATATATAAGTACAGTACCTAGATAAGTACAATGTTGATCTCAGTGACAAAAAGGTCATTTGTTCATTTAAAATATATGAACATTTTGACTGATTACAGACTAAGCTATTGGCCCTGACAGTGAACTGCATCTTCAAACTCTGAGAGAGACAGCATGCTCCTGGACATCCAGAACCTTCAGAACCACCAAGAAACCTCAAAGTGCAGGTCGGTCACTTGTGGAATAAAAAGATAATTACTCCAGTACAGCCTATAAATCTGAGGATCACACAACACAGCAAGATACAGTATCTTCAAATCCTTATTAGACATACTGTAAGAGCAGAGGTGCCGGTGGACGGATCATCATGGGGTCCTTTCATTCAAGACAAACTTCCCGGCATTTTTGGATGACCTGGCAGCAGACATCACTGACTTAATTTATCAATACTTCGCTGTCTACATTTCAGAATATCCGTAAGTCCTAAGAATGTGAGAACAAAAATATCAGGAAGGGTGACTGTAAAGCAGCAGGCTCTGACAAGCTCACCCACATATGAAGCCTTTCTCAGCTGTCCAATATCCACAATGTGCACTGCAGATTTCAAAACTGTCAATCGCTGCAGAAAAAGCACCATGAAAGGATGGCAGCCTCACTTCCTTTGCCGAGGGGGAAAAAGGCAGCACATTATTGGGGGGAGGAAGGCGGACAGGGGGTGGTGGTGAGATCATCAGCCTTAATGGAGGCCAGTGCCAGGTTAGATAGGCAGGCACAGACACAGGGAACAGCAGTCCCTTGGCAGGCAGCTGATTTTAGCCTACTGAATGTGAATCTGCACCTGATACCCAAAGCAAAACTCAGCTATACCATGAAATGTCACCTGCCAGTGTAGAACTGCAGCTCTCAATCATCCAGTGGCACATAGAGGCACCCTGATCATCCACTACAAGTATTACTGAGCTTATGATCAAAATTAAAATATCGGCAATTTTTTAAAGCAAAAATCTATTTCAATAACCATGAAGCTCAGTAGCAAGCTTGTTCAAACTGTCACAAAGATATAATCTGCATCTTCCAGCTGCTGGAATAAGTTATACTTAACATACAGTAAAATAATGGTTAGAATAGTCACAAGCTGAATTATGCATTCACATGAAGTTTGGCAATTAAGCAATGGATAATAGACATTGGCAGGAACACACATACCGATAATCCTGCTATATTACATTATATTATATCATACAGTGGAACCTTGGAACTCGAAAGCTTCATAATTCGACCAATGGGTCAAATGGGACTTTTTTCGACTTGGAACCCGAAAATCTTGGAATTCTACCATTCCTGGTAAAACTTCTATGGGTGGAGACACATTCAACTATAACAATTCGAACCTCGATTAGTTCTGTCGAGAAAAATCTAACTACAACTCAACTGAAAACTTGTAACACGACACAACAAAACAGACAAGCTAAACTGATCAGATCGGGATGCGTCTTTGATGGGCTGAAAAGATGATAAACGGGCCTACTTGGATGCTGGTGCTTATGAATCTCTGCTGGGATTCCACGTGTGTGGAGTTTGCATGTTCTCCCTGGTTCGTTGTGGGGTTTCTTCCAGGTACTCTAGTTTTCCCCCCATAGGCGAAAAACACACTGAGGCTAATTGGAGTTAAAAAATTGCCCATAGGTGTGACTGGAGTGTGTCCTGTGATGATGGGTTGGTGCCCCAGCCTGGGTTTTTCCCTTGCTTTGTGCCCATAGGCTCTGGACCCCCCATGACCCTGAATAGCACAAGGAGTTTCAGACAACTTACCTTAAAAAGTATCACAGATGCTTGTCCTACAATTTAAATACTGCAGAAGTTGTACACCTGTCACTAAACACTACAGTAACAAAATTATACTAAAGTATCTATTCTGCCTGGGACTGCGATTATGGGGCAGTGTGTGGCTAGTGGGGTAAGCCTGTGTGCCTGTAATCAGAAGGTTGCTGGTTCAAACCCAACCTCAGCACGTCTGTGGCTCCTGGAGCGAGGCCCTTAACCCCCAGCTCCCAGCGTACCACTATGGGAGGCTGCCCTTCACGGACAGCTTACTCTACAAAATAGAGCAAGTTGAGGGAGGTGTAAAGACAATTTCAAGATCAATAAAGTATTGATTATTATACTATTCTAAATACACTACACTATTACTCTAACTACACTATAATATTATACTATTCTAAATACACTACACTACACAGTTATATTACTCTAACTACAATACACGGTTACAGTGTGCCACATGGAACTACATTATGTACTGTAATGGTTTACTTTCTCTTTACCAGTCCTGATATTGTACCTCCTTTCCTGGTGAACTTGGCACTAGCTGTCATACTTAGTCCTTCTTTGACACCGAGCTAATTTTGAGCACAGTTTATATTATGTTTGAAGGCACTAAGTTTGCAGTGTTGTTCCTGATGTAGGTGGTGCTTCGGAAAGCCCAGATAGCCCATTCTGAATGCTTGTGATGATCTTCATAAACTATGGGGAAAAGAAGTGTTTCCTGCAGCTTATGAAACACGGGCACCTCTTTGTGGTTTGTGAGAGTATGGCTGTGATGTAGCTACCTGACACTGGGACTTGATGCATTACTTTAATTCTCAGAATGCTGCCAGATAACAGAATTCATTGAGTAGACAGATATGATGGCTGTTAAACGGAATTGACAGAGATCTCAGCAAACGATATAAGCATTTATAAATTCAAGACAGCAGAATTTTAAAAGATATGGACAAAACTGAAAGATGAGAATGCAGCAATCGATTTGAACGTAAATCTATAACTACCAATCCAGCATCATATAAGCAAGCGTACATCACAATGCAGGTGTATCTATGAACAACCAGAGTCCGTGTTTTCTATAGAAACTCATTTCATTAATATCTTCTGATAGGGGGCAGCATTTAAAATAAAGATTTACTAAATCCATGTATGACCTCAGTCAACAAAAGTCTTGTTGACATCGATAGCTGAAAACGCAGATTTCGTCTGCTAGGTTACAATAGTAACTAGACAGAAATAAGAAGACTGCACTAACACTGGTGATCTGCAGCTCAAATGGTCTTTTTCAGAACACATATGGCTCCAAAGTATGGAAGTAAATTAATGACAAAAGTCGTTGATGAAAAAAACACGTTGAATTACACTTAAAAATAAAAAAGCATTGCATTATTGATGATTTGAATTTTTGGGGACTGTAATTTAATATGTCTATACATTTAAACATTGAACATTTAAACTGAAAACATTTCAATTGTGATTTCATTGCTTAAATATTCCGTATAAAAATATTATGTTCCGATGTCCTGGTCTTGCCCTTAATAAATCCCCAGTTTTCCCCGACTTTCGGCTACCTATTTCGTTCTTCCCTGCCTGCCTACCCGTCCGCACCCGCGAATCCTGACAACTATACACTGATGACGATATGAATGTTCATAAACATTACGCGATATTTCACGGCCCAGCCCAGTCGGATGCAGTTTCATCTTCACCGTGTTTTCCTTAATTAATTAGGCATATCATACTTTCAAAAAGTGCTATTAAGGTCCCTTCTGGTGTCATCGCCGACATCGCGGACCTGTCAGTCTCCAAGTCGAGTACTATCCCATCCCAACTACCTAGCTGGCCAGCTTGCAAGCTAGCGGACCTTGTAGGCGCCGGCAGGCATCTTACGTTAGCAAGATAAGTTTGGTGATAATTAATGCAGCTAGAGAATTACTTACATAAAAACCTATTACTTGGGGGCGCAATAAGTTATCGGATTGACTAGTAAACGACAATAAACATAAATAACACAATCAACAAAAATCTGCTGCCAAGTCAATCAGTACTTGTATTTCCCGCTTTCTCCATTTTGGACAGCAGTCAGACGAACTTTATCGGCAGTCTATTAGTCCTCCTGCTGGTCCCGGATGTAGAGGGTTGAATTTCTGACCGTATTTTAAACCACTGAAATTCTGGCAACGTATTTGAAACAGCGAAAATAACAGGACTGTATATTGTATAGCGTAAATAAGACGACTGAATATTACTGCTTGAATAATAAAGATGCGAATAAAACACATGGAATACTTTCAACTGAATTTCTTTTCAAATTTATTTTGAGGTTGGATAACTCAGTGTCTCAGAGTTTCACTGGCCCAAGGCTGTTGGGGGAGGGGGTGGGTAATTTTTATGTTATATTTATAATATATTATTCATATTAATCTAAATCTGCAGAATAATATTACTAGCCTTGAAATAGATCTAGTTGAGTACACCCCATGCTCCCCTTCAGACTCACCCCTGCATGCTGCAGGTATCACTGCGACAAAGTGTGACGGCTGCTGTCAGCCTGCTGCAAGCTGCCAAATTTAAATATTGTGTCAAACTAAGCTAACAGTTTATCTGGAGACAAACAGCTTCTATTTTAACTTGCACAGCTTTACTGTAGCTTTGCTGCTATGTAAGACAAACAGCGGTGGATGGGAGCAGCTGAAAACATCGCTTTTCTTCACCTTTCAGCTTGTTGAACAGCTGGTTTGATTACGGACTCTCGCCAGCTCTTTACTAGTAAAGGTTTAGTAGCGATTACAAGCACTGCTGCTGTTTTCCTTCACTCCACCTGAGTTCACCATCTCTGTAACGGAACTGTCTCTTTGCTGTTAGTGTATAGACGGGCTCCAGCTCCATGCTAAACTACGACAGCATCATTTTCACTGCTGTTTACATTTACAGTATTTGGCAGACGCCCTCAGCCAGGGCGACTTACATAAGTGCTTTGAGACTGCGATGAATTTTTCCGATACTAGCTCAATAAGGCTATGAATACCATCTATCTGAATACTCTGTTGAGAAAGTGCAATTTTTTTAATAAACACACACACACACAAGGACGAGAGCTGAGTAAGAATACAGAAGTACTACTTCAGGCCGCGAATATGAGTGAAATGCTCGCGCTTTGTATACTGGTTCCGCTCTGTGGACTGGATGCATAGACTGGGTGCTTTCTGTTGAGATGTTGAATCCTTGACATTGTGCTATTGTGGTAAGCTAATTCGGATTTACAATGGACACACTGTACAGTATTTTCGCTTTTCTTTTGTTTGAAATGGTCCCAAACTTTTACGTCTTTTTCTCTGACTTCCCTCCCTATTTTCCCTGTCTTCCTCCATTGCGCCATCAAATCAAACCTGCTACACGTAATGCAGCGTAAGCGCACTGTGCGACAGTAATAATCCTCCGGGTGAAACACGGTGATCACTAAGCAGTACATAGTCGTGCGGATTACGCGAAACATCGACGCAAAGGATTTTTTGTAATCGAGTTATTCGAATTACTCGATGAATCGTTGCAGCCCTAAACACCACTACATATGAATGACTGAATCTGATGAATATGACAGGAAACTGTATGTCGTTTCTTACAATCCATAAGATGTGCCTAAAACCAGGCTGTTAAAAACCTTTTAACTGCTGATGTCTGAAGATTACCTCTATTACAATGACTGCTTGATCTCATAATCCAAAAACTGGATTCCAGTGGCAGGACTACTGACAATGATTAACAATAAATTATTGTTCTCTGTAGCCTTTATAGATTTCATTTTTTTGGAGCCCTCCAGGGATATAATGGATACATTGTCTGAACATAAATAAGAAACCTTGGCAGTTCTCTTAAAGTCCTATAATCTCAATAAAAAAGATAAAGTGGGTATAACCTTCCAAAAGCTCCCTTAATCAGAGTATATTTTCAGCAACATGAGAAATGCATTTGACTGTTGAACAATGTCCAGTCAGCCTGGAAGATTCAGGACTGTTACAAAGTAATTATTAGCTATCGATGCTTCTCCCATGAAAAGAGCCAGTGAGTATGAATTACCTGCACATCCACTGGCATAATTTGCTTCATATCACAAACTGTATTGTACGTAAATATGCCTAATATCTATAAGCAAAATAATATTAATAGCGCACATGGAACATGGCAGGAGGTATTAATTCTGAAATACTTTCACGCTCCTTTTAATTTGCAGAAAAACTGAACGGATTCTCTGCTGCCAGGATGTTGTGTGGTGATGCCCTGGCTGTATGAATAAATAAGAAAATACCTTTTCTGATGGTTATGATGATCACGAGTGATTCTGCCATTGAACAATTTTATCATTTTACATTTTTTCACCATTACTGGTATAGAAGCTGAAGTGAGAATTTTGATGTCTGGTTTTTTAGCATTAAAAATGAAGGGAAAAAAACTACAAAGAGTGATTTTTCAGCATTACACCTTCCAATGTTATGTGTGAAGGAAGCAGCTTTACAATCTCCACAGCACATAAAGAGCACATTGTCTTTTGTTTCTTATTGCTTCCATATTCACTCTTTAGCATTTATATCAAATACTTGTTTATTACTTATGCACACTTTTTCATTGCCCTAATGTGACAGTGATCACATCCCGTCCCTGAGCTCTGACATCATGGCCCTGAGTTCCTGGCCCCACCACTCACATCACATGCAGTGCGGTGGCCTCACAGCTGTGACAGCTTGGTGACAGTGATCGCATCCCATCCCTGAGCTCTGACATCATGGCCCTGAGTTCCTGGCCCCACCACTCACATCACATGCAGTGCGGTGGCCTCACAGCTGTGACAGCTTGGTGACAGTGATCGCATCCCATCCCTGAGCTCTGACATCATGGCCCTGAGTTCCTGGCCCCACCACTCACATCACATGCAGTGCGGTGGCCTCACAGCTGTGACAGCTTGGTGACAGTGATCGCATCCCATCCCTGAGCT
The DNA here is from genome assembly GCF_023856365.1 of Brienomyrus brachyistius. Classification (NCBI taxonomy): domain Eukaryota; kingdom Metazoa; phylum Chordata; class Actinopteri; order Osteoglossiformes; family Mormyridae; genus Brienomyrus; species Brienomyrus brachyistius. The sequence continues at coordinate 7,681,392 of NC_064544.1, read as the reverse complement.
CTGACATCATGGCCCTGAGTTCCTGGCCCCACCACTCACATCACATGCAGTGCGGTGGCCTCACAGCTGTGACAGCTTAGTGACAGTGATCACATCCCATCCCTGAGCTCTGACATCATGGCCCTGAGTTCTTGGCTCCACCACTCTCATCACATGCAGTGCGGTGGCCTCACAGCTGTGACAGCTTGGTGACAGTGATCGCATCCCATCCCTGAGCTCTGACATCATGGCCCTGAGTTCCTGGACCCACCACTCTCATCACATGCAGTGCGGTGGCCTCACAGCTGTGACAGCTTGGTGACAGTGATCGCATCTCATCCCTGAGCTCTGACATCATGGCCCTGAGTTCCTGGACCCACCACTCTCATCACATGCAGTGCAGTGGCCTCACAGCTGTGACAGCTTGGTCACAGTGATCACATCTTGTCCCTGAGCTCTGATGTCATTGCTGTGAGCTCCTTAGATTCAGCTCAGCTAACCTCTCCTCATAAGACATTCCTATAAGACCAGGAATCATTCTTGTAGACCTATGTTGAACCCTTTCTAAGGCAGTAAATGTCCTTTTAAAGGTATGGTGACCAAACCTGCAAACAATATTCCAGGTGGGGTCTTAGCAAGGAATTATGTAATCGTAGCATCACTTCCCTTGACTTAAACTCCACACACCTAGAGATGTAACCCAACATCCTATTGGCCTTTTTAATTGCTTCCCCACACTGGCGAGAGTGAGGCATGGAAACATTAACATACACACCAAGGTCTTTCTCATAATCAGCTACCTTTATTTCAGTGGAACCCGTAAAATATCTGTACTTTATATTTCTGCTCCCTACATGGATTACCTTGCATTTATCTATGTTAAAATTCATCTGCCAGGTATCAATCCAGTCACAAATTAAATCAAGATCCTGCTGTAGCCTCTCTGCCGCTAGTTCAATATCTGCTACACCACCCACCTTGGTGTCATCTGCAAATTTAACCAGTTTACTGTATATATTAGTATCAATATCGTTAATGTAAAATATGTTGCATAAGTCACTGAACTCATTCTCATGTAAAATATTCATGATCATGTAACTGGTTCCAGCCAAAGGGATCTTTATGTTTTCTTCAAGTATAACATGTAAAATTCACCCATAATAAACACAAGACTGTTTTGTTTATATCCCATTACAGGATCATTCTAAGGAGGGAGTGAAGGTTGTGGTCAGATGGGATAGATGAAGATGGCATACCTCCACCAGCTTATTGGCATGCTCCCGGAAGACCTGCGCGTACTCCTTCACCTCCTTCTCATTACCGCTCTTCGCTGCCTCGATTAGGACCAGCAGGGGCACGTTCGTCTCTAGGAAGGAATCTGAGATGTGGTCCATCACGGCTTTGCGCAGCTGGAGGAGGGAGAGCAGCGATGTGAGTTTCTGGCCCATGGGGCAGCATAGCGGACAGATACCACTACAGCCACCATTTATCCCGGGAATGTTGCTGCTCTTAAGAAAACATGGCGTCTGTTACAGGATTCACAAAATCATACTGTACTGTTCACTAACCTGTAATGAGATTTGAATATAGTCCATTACAATGACAAGTAGGGATTGTTTTGTACATTTTTACACTTCCATTCTAAAACCCAGAGAATCTACAGTAACTCGATCAGCCATATTTTAGTTATTTTAGGGCATGACCAACCCACTTTTGCTAGTTTAACAGAGGAAAAATAGTCGCTGGGTGAGGCACACGGCTTCAAAGAGCTGTACAGTCAGTCCTGCTACAATGCGAGCAATATGTTCCTGAAAAACCTTGCACTGACTAAAATCGCATACTAGAATATACATATCCAATGGAAAAAATACAGTTAGGGCATGCAGTCTCAAAAACTTAGTAACTTACACTAATAAAAATGAATTACATAATAAAAAGTGATACCAGTTTGCAATAATGTAATTAAGCAATAACATACGAGAAGGAGTGCAGTTGTACTCCAATATATCATGGCTGTGATTTGGTTGTAGGCGTGAGGCTCCTGGCATATTTCACAGCTGCAGATAACAGTAATAAGCCACAACAGGTAATATTCTGAATGATTCTTTAATTAAACATTTACGAGCCTCCACAGAAAAAGTAAGTTTCCACCAGCCAACTGTTAACTGTCGCTAAGCAGCACAAGCATTCCAATGCAACATAGCTCAATCATTCCCAACCGGAGCATGTCAGCGGAGCGGAGTAATGAGAACTTCGGCTTACAGAGCGGTACGCTCCCCCTGCTCACAGCCACTGCAGATCACTCCGCTCATTATAGTTCCTTGCTCCGGTTGGTTTTCAGCCCCGCTCCAATAAAATCGCTTACCACTTGCTCCAGAAAAGAACACAATCCACATTGTATTTTAATTTTAACTTAAACTGTAGCCTGACATCAAAATCCACATTGAAGCAGAAATTATTGATTTCAAGATGTGAGCTGGTGTAGATTCATCGCCAGCAGGGTTTGCATGTCCCAGCACGCCCCGCGAGTAACTGTAAATAGCCCATTGTTGTGTTATTGTTAATATTTACTGTATTACCTGTGTCATACGGGAACCCTGTCTGATACTCGCGTGTCTTTAGTCATTATATAAATTAATTAAATTCAATTTCAGTTCAGTTTATTTTTGTATAGCACATTTTCACAACATTACATTGTCTCAAAGCGCTCTACATTATCTCAGCCTAAAGACCCAAGTCAGCAAACCAGAGGCGACAATGGCAAGGAAAAATTTCCTAGAATGAAGAAACCTTGGGTAGAACCAGACAAACGGGGAGCCCATCCTCCAGGGGGCAGCAGAGGAAGCCCTAACCCTAACCAGACCCAAAGGGGGAGCCCATCCTCCAGGGGGCGGCAGAGGAAGCCCTAACCCTAACCAGACCCAAAGGGGGAGCCCATCCTCCAGACAAATGGGCAAGATGGCAAAGTTCTAGTTCACACTAACCCAATTTTAACATTTGAGTCTCAAAGCTGGTGTCAGGTAGGTGATGACTGCCCACCATGTGTGTACCTGACAGTACAGTGCCTGCCCTCCCTGTGTTTCTGTGTGTGGTTGGTTCCGGTGTTTGTTAAGTGTCTGTGTTGGTCCTTCTAAGGGCTCTAAGAAAAAAAGAGCTGTGTTCCTCCCCCCAAAGAGTCTCCTCGTCATTTGCCACCGCTGCGATGCCTCGGTCTGCCACTTATTACAATAAGTAAGTAGATGCCTAATCAGTAGTAACGACTCATTGGACGGTGGGAAACACAGGGTTTAAATATAAATATTTCTGAATTTCACATAGAAATTTTTTTTACATTTTCATGACAGGGGGTGCGTACGCATCATCTATGGCTCTGCCACTGTTCTAATGTGGAGGTCGCTAACATAATTAGCGACTATGCTTTTGGGAAATGTAGCCCTGCTATGCTTTTTTTTTTAATTAGGCAAGGGACATGCATTATACAGTACTTGCAAAAAAGTCTCATAAAGGGAATGAAAAATGCTAAAAGAACAAGCTAGTTACCAACAGTTTGCATATAATTACAGACAAGATTTTACAGTAGTGATCAAAATTATAAAACAAGCGACAATTGAAATTTACAAAGTTACTGCTTATACAAATTCGCAATTATCCTTGAAGTGAAGATATGTATTTTTTTTAATCATTTTTCCTCAATGAAAACTCTCTCATATCATATTTAAGTAAAGCTAAGTTTAAGTAAAGGTTTTCAGATACACCTGTAAAGCAGAGTGATGCATCTGATGTTAAATGTCCAAATGCAGTTATACTGTGATAACAGCACTCAGACTTCTTGTCCAATCAGGTTTCTTGGTCAGAAATGTTGTATATTTAGTTTTAAAAAGAAATAACAGTATGTTCATAAATTATACCATAAACATCTTCTATGGGTCTTACAGTATGAGGCTCACAAGAATTGCCTAGTAACCGGTTTAACCACATGTGCCAAACTCGTTGTCTTGTTGTTTGCCAAGAATCGGGAGTAGTGATGGCAAAAACGGTGCTTGATGAACCATTTGCTGTATTTTCTGACCCCACTAGATGGCGCTCTTGGTTTACGTTGGCGCATGCTTTGAATCCTTTTTTGAACATATATACATCATACATTGGGCACAAATCTGGCCATGGGTGTTTAGCTTTGAAGGGTCAGACTACACTGATAGTCACTAAAAGTGACAACGGCACTAAAATCTGAAACGATAGAAATGTGTGATTTTGTTTGTGCAAGATCTACGATCTGTTATTGCAAACATTCTTGCAGGTGAAATACGCCTATAACTGTTATATTTTGATATACACATTAATGATCCTTCACACTGTAATTTTTTTATTTACATTTTTTGCATGTTTGCGCCACTGCATGTTCCTGTGTACGCGCACTGTTCACGTGCCTTTGTAGGCACACATTTCTATGTTGATAACAGTGAAATACGGCACCATTAAACTTGGGTCAGGTGTTTGCTGGTGAGAAGCGCAATCACTTTCCGCTGCCTGAAGATAGCAATGCGTCAGCAATGCACCCGACTTCACCATATTCTAAGACTGACACACCCACAGGCCCTCTGATGGGTACAGGTACAATTGCTACTTAAGCAATGCGGGCACTGGATGGCAAAATGACATCTGTTACAGGCTCATGCTAGGAAGGACACTTGTGTTGCACCTGGTGTCGATTTGCTATAAGTTATAAGTAAAATTTGGATTCTGAAGCATACTAATGTGCCATGTTTGCATCAGATATTGTCTGATGTCATCGGTTCAGTTTAGCTTGTGGTTATTCTACATTTTACAAATAGAGTACCATTTAAATCTCATACATCGGACAGCAGACCTCAAATATTACTATGCCTATGTGTGGGTTTCTCAATCGTCTATTTATTTTGAAAATCCCACACAGTTAACATTTTCACAAGAGGTGATGATGCCAAACTTTGCTTCTTTGGTTTAGTGCTGAATCTAAGCATACAAACTAAAAACAATGTGCTTGTCAATGCATGCCAAGTATTTTCATACAACATCAATAAAGGTAAAGGTCTGATAACAAATTCACCTTGATACTTTTAACACCAATAAACTAGCAGTCTCTCTCTGTGCAGTTGAGCTTTGCTTTGTTTATGTCACTGTAATATTCGTAATAGAGTAATATTCCAGCTCAGTGATATTTGAAGAAGATCTCTTCCCTCATATATAACTCTGTAGTTGTGGTGGTATTAAGCATGGCTTGTTGGGACAATTTAACAGGATATCCTAGATTGTAAAAGAACACGAAAAGTAATCAACTAATTTTCTCAGTGCTACTTAAAGCTAACCCATTTTAACCAAATTACACTTTGGCCATGTATACGTAAACAAAAAGTATACTTCTAAGATGAAGAATACTATAGTAAAGTATTCAGGAGGTAATTAACATACAGGACAAACAAAATCAATGTTTTACAAGAAATGTGCAATGACAATACTGTCATTCTATTCTATTCTATTCTACTGTAATTTAGAACTTGGCTTAGACTTTCAAATATTTATACAATAGTAGTACAATGTGATTAACCTGAAATGAGAATACTCAAAATGAGTATTGCCTTTGTATCATTTATATTAAGAAGGTGACTGTGATTCATATGAAAAATGCATAGAGGAAATGGCCTTTAAATGCCACAGAAACAGCAGTTTTAGAGCAGATGAAATGCATGTGTGCATGTCGGCCGCTAGTGACAGGAGACGGAGCATTTAAGGATATTGACTTAATGTCTCCAAATCTCTGCTTCCTGATTAATGCCATTCATCTACATTTCCAACAGCCGGACAGCTATTTTTATCTCTTTCTATATTCATTTTATCCTTAAACCCACCCAGCTTTTTGGGTTGAGGGTATCCACTCTGCCTGAGTGAATCGACATGACATTGCATCAAGGTCAATAAAGTAGGCATTTTCATTTCTGTTCAAACGATCTCATTTGAAGGCAAAGTGTTTTGAATCTTCACATGTTTTTAATGCAGGGGGAATCACAGTGGAGTGAAAACATTTACAATAACTCATACTTAAATTACAGTCTTTTAAAAAATAATTACGAGCTATTAGCAATGCAAAAAAATAACTGACATAACAGACACCATTATCTGAGTTGTATAAAAATGATAAAAAGGAACAGCCATCTTGTTTTCCCAGGTTATTAATGATGCAGCTCCTGGATTCCACCTGACTCGAAGTGTAACGCCTTAACTCTCAGTATAAGGTCTTGGGTTGCAGTTTATTAACCTTGGGTTTTCGGCCTGGCAGGCATGGAAGCAGCCGAAGCCTGGCAAAAACGCTCGAGTGTGTTTATAATGGGACTGAATGCTCTGCCACACGGGAGCTTTAGAGGATGACGAGAGCCTGTTAATAAATACAGCAAAATGCTCCAGCTGGAATCATCGTTATCTCACAATAATGATGGTAGGAGGAAACCTCTAATGAGTGGCTGTGTTTGGGGAGAATAGAGTGGAACATTAAACCCCACCTGGGGGCACAGGGTCACTATTAAAATGATAAACAGGCCATGTGCTGAAGGCCATTTTACATACAGTAATAAAAGAACAGGAGTGTCCCACTTTGAAAGGCCATATCTGGGCCTTGTACAGCACAGTGCCGGATATCCCAGTGGGCCAGACAACCCTGCTTCCGCTTCCCATTCCAACCTGCTAACAAGGGGACGCTGGAAATTTGTGTACCTGTACTTGTGTTTAACCAGCATTTCCCTAATCAGAAGGGAGAGATTGTAGGGGACTGTTAACATTTGCATTTATTTTGATTAGCAGACGCATTTCTCCAAAGTGACATACAAGTGACATACAGCTGCTGAGAAGGCGTTTGTGCGGCTAGGCTGAGGTTCTGATTCATGAGAGGTCGATTAGGCGTTTGTGCGGCTAGGCTGAGGTTCTGATTCATGAGAGGTCGACTAGGCGTTTGTGCGGCTAGGCTGAGGTTCTGATTCATGAGAGGTCGACTAGGCGTTTGTGCGGCTAGGCTGAGGTTCTGATTCATGAGAGGTCGACTAGGCGTTTGTGCCGCTAGGCTGAGGTTCTGATTCATGAGAGGTCGACTAGGCGTTTGTGCGGCTAGGCTGAGGTTCTGATTCATGAGAGGTCGACTAGGCGTTTGTGCGGCTAGGCTGAGGTTCTGATTCATGAGAGGTCGACTAGGCGTTTGTGCGGCTAGGCTGAGGTTCTGATTCATGAGAGGTCGACTAGGCGTTTGTGCGGCTAGGCTGAGGTTCTGATTCATGAGAGGTCGACTAGGCGTTTGTGCAGCTAGGCTGAGGTTCTGACTCATGAGAGGTCGACTAGGCGTTTGTGCGGCTAGGCTGAGGTTCTGATTCATGAGAGGTCGACTATGCGTTTGTGCGGCTAGGCTGAGGTTCTGATTCATGAGAGGTCGACTAGGCGTTTGTGCGGCTAGGCTGAGGTTCTGATTCATGAGACGCCGACTAGGCGTTTGTGCGGTTATTAAACCCATTTGTTCTAAAATGAATGTCTCTTAACACCAACCCCCAATTTTAGAGGAAAAAGGATGCCATGCAACCAAGCAATTATAGGTCTTTTATGCATTATCACCTAGTGCAGGTTCTTAAGGATTCTCATCATCTCATCTACACATCAGTCTATCTTTGATTAGGCAGCTTATTGCAAACTTCTGAATAATTCTGCAACTGACGATGATGCTGTGCATCACTGTATCTCCCCATTACAGAATAAATCTGACTGACTGTTGATGGCTCAGTTCTCTGAACATTGTCCCTCACAACCCACTGGTCCAGTTATTATAAGTTCCGAATTGTCCATGGGTGGTAATGAGTCACGCATAGCCCATTGATCGTATTACTATAAAATGAGCTGATCTATTCCATTGGTTACAGCAGCATTATGACAAATTCTAGGAGCTTACCTGTCTGCGCAGATCCCTGGTCTTTTTCGTCATTTTGTCAATGGCTGTGTTTAGAAGGTCCCCTTTCTCTTTACGGCCCGTCTGCATGAAGAAAACAGATGCGTTTGTTGCATACAGCATTCTGTGCAAAAGTGCCCTGCTCTGGGGTTATTTGTTTCTTTGGTGTTTAAGTTTACCACAATTCAAATGGAAAACTGTGAAGTTACAACGCCAGACATAATACAACCACGTTCACAGAAAACACCAAGTAAGCCAATGGTGTCGCACCCAATAAGTTCTTTAATCCTGTAACACCTGAGAATAGTGGCTGAGGGCTTAGACGGCTTGTCAGGGCTGTAGAAGAAAAGCCTGGGAAACACTTAGTAATAACTGTACAGTATGTGCTTAGAAATGAACAACTTCCAGGAGCCTTTCTCAGGTCCCCTCATGAGCTCTGATCTGGGTTCTGCCATTCACTCAGGTATTTAAATGTTTAACAGTACAGCACAATGTATAAAGAAAAATCGATCTGCAAGTCATACAATGTCACACAGGACTGTGTGCAACTCCCACAGCCCCTACAGGACGGATGGATAGTCAGTTACAAAACAGTGCTTGTCTACATTTGTCATTATGTGTGTGGTGTGTGTTATGTAATTACATTTAGTTACATACGTTAATGTCATATAAATCCATTAAATTTAGACCCATATTTTATTACTGTTTTGAGAAGACGAATGTTCATAAATAGGTGAACTGGATGATCTACTGAACACGAAAATCCTTCGAAATTAACTGGTGCTTCAGTTTCTGACTTTTGGAGTTGTTCAAAAGTTCAGCAGGAGGTGTAAATGTAAACAGTTTGACCAATAACGAGAGAGTATGGACACAGAGACAAAGGGCCTCAAAAAGACATTGACAGTAAGACAAAATACATACACAGACAGCAGGGAGAGGCGAACATAGACTCCACACCCACACAGGAGGGTTTGGCTCCTACTCAGTTTAATCAGCGAATGCAGAGAACAGTTACAGAACTGCATGCTGCTGCTGCTGAGATATTTAAGATCTGCTTGGCGGAAACAGAGAGCAGCTAAAGTGATGCTGGCAAAAGGAATACCATCTTTTATTTCAGCTAGATCATCTTAATTAAGATAGAGAAAATATGTTTTGATTCACTAGAAAAGACTTTCTTTCATGAAACATAAGTGGCATGAGTTTTACAGAAGAGCTGTTTCAGATTGAAAATCATATTTTAGAAAAACATTCAAACGTTTTATTTATACAATTCTATATGAAAGCTACAGCTTCAAGTGCCCATTTCATATCCCTGAAACACTTAAGACCTGCATTAAGGACTTATTACAGCACTGGGTCACCATTTGTCTTCAGGACAGCTTCAATCCTTCCTCGAATTGTGTCATGCAGGTCCTGAGCTGTGTGGAGTGGACTCTTGAATCTTGAGTTTACTCTTGAATTTGGTTAGAGGTGTGCTTGGGGTTAACAGAATATCTTAAATAAGCCAAGAAAACTATTCCTTTGTGACTTTTTTTTCCATAATATATTTTAGCTAACAGGAAAACACATATTTTAACTAAAGGAGGGTGGGACCTGATTGGGAGCTGACCCCAAAACGTTTAAATTCATTTTCATAAAATAATACATTTTACCTTATTTTACCCTATGACCCTGCTCGCGATATGTGCTTGCAAGATAGATGTCCAGCCCTGTCCAATGTGTATTGTCATTTGGCCAGTAGGTGTCGCTGGCCATCCTGTTTCCTCCTCTGCCTTTGTAGCCCTTAGTTCCTAGTGTGTTTTCTAGATCCCCAGACTGCCGTGCAGCTTAAAGGCCTAAGCAGTTGGCCATGGTTCCCAACTCCCTTTTCTTGTGGGTTCAAGGCTGGCCAGATTTTTCTGTGTTCAGCATATGTTTCCTTGGTTTATTATGCGTATGTATTCCACTTGCAGTCCCTTGTGCTTGCCTTTGTTGTTCCTTAGTCGGTCACTGTAATTGTTACTGTGTGTTCCCTAGTTGTGTTACTTTGTGTTTACTTTAATTTAGTTATTATTCCTGTTTGGGTTTTGACCCTTTGTGGGGTTGTTTTCTGTTTCCCTGTTTGTTGTGAGGCGCTCCATGGATTGTCCCTCTTTTCCCTCCATTGTCATGCCTCTCCGTAACATAATTCTATTCAACCAACTTTTGACCAGCAGAAGGTACTCTTAGATATTTCAGGGAGTTCTAGACAGCTCACAGACAGCTTGTTTATACATCTTTACCTTTATTGGACATCTCACAGATATCTTATAGATAGCTCAAAGATAGCTTGTGTATACATCTTTACCGTTTTCGGACAGCTCACAGATATCTCACCGATAGCTCATGGACAGCTTGTGTATACATCTTTACCGTTATCGGACAGCTCACAGATATCTCACCGATAGCTCACGGAAAGCTTGTGTATACATCTTTACCTTTATCGGACAGCTCACAGATATCTCACCAATAGCTCACGGACAGCTTGTGTATACATCTTTACCGTTATCGGACAGCTCACAGATATCTCACCGATAGCTCACGGAAAGCTTGTGTATACATCTTTACCTTTATCGGACAGCTCAAGGACTTCTCACCCATAGCTCACAGATAGCTTGCATAGACATCTTTGCTGTTATCAGGCAGGTCATGGATATCTCACCCATAGCTCACAGATAGCTTGCATAGACATCTTTGCCGTTATCGGACAGGTCATGGATATCTCACCCATATCTCACAGATAGCTTGCATAGACATCTTTGCCGTTATCGGACAGGTCATGGATATCTCACCCATAGCTCACAGATAGCTTGCATAGACATCTTTGCCGTTATCGGACAGGTCATGGATATCTCACCCATAGCTCACAGATAGCTTGCATAGACATCTTTGCCGTTATCGGACAGGTCATGGATATCTCACCCATAGCTCACAGATAGCTTGCATAGACATCTTTGCCGTTATCGGACGGCTCATTGATAGTTCACTGATGGTTCAGAGACAGCCCTTAACTACAGCAGCCTTAGAATCTCTCTGTGCCCCTGACGTTTGACACCCCTCAGCTTTTTGAACACTGCACACCTGTGAGAGCCCCTGGCAGCAGAATGACCCACTGTCGAGTAGGATTCTATTTAAAACTCACGTTGGATTAAAATGCTGCCTGGTATAGCTGGTGGCACATGACTGAAGAACAAATACTGCTATTTGTGTCACAAAGGACTCTATCTACATGGAAACATGTTTACAGAAGCCATGCTGTGTATACAGGGGACTGATAAGTATACAATTACACGGGAACTAACTCTCAGTGAGGTCGCCCTTACTTATTCTGCAGACTATATATGTGCTGCAGTGATAATAGAACATGGTTGTACTTTATTAACCCAGTACTATTACAAATAACGTGCAGTAATAATTTATGCAACAGGACATGGTATAAATTACATCATCGATGCTCAGATTTGTTTGGTGATGCTTGTAAGGAGGCCTTTGTTCACATGTTTCAGAAATTGTAAGTCTCTGAGGGCAAATGGGGGAATAAACTTGTCTGCTGGATCCCAGCTCCATGCTCCAAACTACATGACCTATCACTGTATCGTTCACCTGCACCAATAACACACCTTCTACCTCACTTCCAGCACCTGCCCTGCAGTTATGCTCATTTTTGTTGTACTAATTGTATTTTCTTGTGGAACATTTTACTGGGAGTTAATGTAATCATTTTGGTTTAGGGCTTCCTCTGCTGCCCCCTGGAGGATGGCTCCCCCTTTGGGTCTGGTTAGGGTTAGGGCTTCCTCTGCTGTCCCCTGGAGGATGGGCTCCCCCTTTGGGTCTGGTTAGGGTTAGGGCTTCCTCTGCTGCCCCCTGGAGGATGGGCTCCCCCTTTGACTCTGGTTAGGGTTAGGGCTTCCTCTGATGACCCAGGGAGGATGAGCTCCCCCTTTGGGTCTGGTTAGGGTTAGGGCTTCCTCTGCTGCCCCCTGGAGGACGGGCTCCCCGTTTGGGTCTGGTTAGGGTTAGGGCTTCCTCTGCTGCTCCCTGGAGGATGGGCTCCCCTTTGACTCTGGTTAGGGTTAGGGCTTCCTCTGCTGCCCCCTGGAGGACGGGCTCCCCCTTTGACTCTGGTTAGGGTTAGGGCTTCCTCTGCTACCCCCTGAAGGACGGGCTCCCCCTTTGGGTCTGGTTAGGGTTAGGGCTTCCTCTGCTGCCCCCTGGAAGATGGCTCCCCCTTTGGGTCTGGTTAGGGTTAGGGCTTCCTCTGCTGCCCCCTGGAGGATGGCTCCCCCTTTGGGTCTGGTTAGGGTTAGGGCTTCCTCTGCTGCCTCCTGGAAGATGGGCTCCCTCTATGGGTCTGGCTAGGGTTAGGGCTTCCTCTGCTGCCCCCTGGAGGATGGCTCCCCCTTTGGGTCTGGTTAGGGTTAGGGCTTCCTCTGCTGCCCCCTGGAGGACGGGCTCCCCCTTTGACTCTGGTTAGGGTTAGGGCTTCCTCTGCTGCCCCCTGGAGGATGGCTCCCCCTTTGGGTCTGGTTAGGGTTAGGGCTTCCTCTGCTGCCCCCTGGAGGATGGGCTCCCCCTTTGGGTCTGGTTAGGGTTAGGGCTTCCTCTGCTGCCCCCTGGAGGACGGGCTCCCCCTTTGATTCTGGTTAGGGCTTCCTCTGCTGCCTCCTGGAAGATGGGCTCCCCCTATGGGTCTGGTTCCTCCCAAGTTTATTCTTACTAGGGTTTTTTCTTGTCACCGTCACCTCTGTCTTGCCCACTGGAGGCTTTACAATCTAAAGTGCTTTGAGACAATGCAATGTTGTGAAAATGTACTATACAAATAAAACTGAAAATTGAATCTGTCAGTCATTCAGCACCACTTGAGCATCTGTGACCAGTAACGGCTCCGTGAAGCATTCCTGAATGTGAAATTGGTCAACCAGTACACTTCCAGAATAAAGTAGTCAATCAGCAGGAACTTATCAGCAGGAATATTTTCACTCATCACTTTCATTGCATTGCAATATCATTGCACAAGACAGTAACATGTTCCAATCTACGGTAGATTCCCATATTTTAAAATATTGAATCATTTGCATCTGACTGTTGAACAAAAATATTTATGAATATGAGACAGTGGTAGCTGTTTTAATGACTTCATTTTTCAAGGTTGTGAAAACCTTCGGAAATATCCATCCATCCATTTTCCAAACCGCTTATCCTACTGGGTCGTGGGGGGTCCGGAGCCTATCCTGGAAGCAATGGGCACGAGGCAGGGAACAACCCAGGATGGGGGGCCAGCCCATTGCAGGGCACACTCACACACCATTCACTCACACATCCACACCTACGGGCAATTTAGTAACTCCAATTAGCCTTAGCATGTTTTTGGACTCTGGGGGGAAACCGGAGTACCCGGAGGAAACCCCACGACGACATGGGGAGAACATGCAAACTCCGCACACATGTGACCCAGGCGGAGACTCTAACCCGGGTCCCAGAGGTGTGAGGCAACAGTGCTAACCACTGCACCACCATGCTGCCCCCATTTGGAAATATTGAACAAATATTTATACATTGCTTTCAGTTCAATCACACAAGAGTAAAGGAAGGTTTGTGAATAAAAGGCATTTTCAAATTCTACTTGAAAGGAGTGATTTTGTAGCCGATTGTATCAGAATGAAATGTAAAAACACTTTTCTGGCATGATATAAGGTCTTTTGCAACACCTTTAATAAATGATTTCAATACCACTGGCACAGGACACAAGGGTTCAAACGAATGAACCGGCTGTATTTCTCAAAAGAAAAACGGAAAATGGGTCCAAGACAGCGCTCCACCCCCACAGATGCATGCAGCCGCCCAGCAAACCCTTCACAAACCCAAATGGGTCTGTCCCTCTACTGGGGTGGCTACAGACATCAGTGCTTTATAAGTTCCATGGGTGGTAATGAGTTGCGCACAGCCCATTGGTCGTATTCGCCCTGGCTGAATCATGTCATAGTCACAGTCACAGCCCCTAAAGAGAAAGGTGAGCCCTGAAACAAAGCCTGCCGCAGCCGACAGGAACCTGTTTTCTGGATAGACTGGATAGTCTACCTCTGGTGAGCAGCCCTGTGTCCGTGAAATGCCACTCCCAGTAACATCCAGGCAGTGGACAACTGGTTCTGGTGAGCTGAGGAGGTCTATGTTTGAGCACACAACCCTAACCATCACACAACTCTAACCATGCCACTTGCCTGTTCCAGGCTCAGGCAGATCGTAGCCGCCAGTATGCCCCAGAGTACCAGGTAGGTAGCAGGGTTTGCCTATCAATGCAAGGGTCCCCTGCCAGAAACTCATTCTCCATTTTGTTGGTCTCTTCCATATCTTGTGTCAGGTTAATCCTGTTACTTATAAGTTGGGCTTACTATTGAAGTATTGCCCCCTACCATTGTGTCATGTTTCCCACCCCAGGCCAGTGATTTGGGGACCCATGGCAGATGCTTGTCAGTCTGAAGTTTCCCCACCTATGCTGGACATCAGGGGTTCTGCTCAATTGCAGAAGCCACCCGACCCATATGGTGTACCTCACTGACTGGGAGGGGTATGGCTTGGAGGAGCAGTGTTGGGTGCCTGTTCAGGACTCACAGCTCTTCTCTGAGTTCCATCACCCCCTTCACATGAGTTAGTTTTTAATTCCCGGTTCAAGACTGTGCCCAGTGGTTTGGTTTTGCGTTGTTATTTCATAAAACTTCTACATATGCACATGCATCCTGTCTCCAGCAGGACTCCTGCTTGCCTTACCCGTGGTTGCCATGACAAATAGCAAGACACCAGCAGGTAGACCAGAGCGTTTAGCTTTATTACAGAAAGACCTTAAAGAACAAGAGTGGCAAAAGTAGGGAGAGAAATACAAGGTAAGAGGCACTTTGGTTCTTCATGAAAAAGCATGGTTTGAAGAAACAGAAATGGTAAGAAGTGAGAAATTATGCATGTGAGAAATGTTGGGGAGAAATAAAGAGAAAGGGATGGAGGGAGATGCTAGGTAGCAGACAAAAGAGCAAGAGAAGGAGCATGAGAGAGGAGCATGAGAGTATGAGAGAGTGAGAGAGAGGGAGTTGGGAGGGGAGCATGAAAGTGCGAGAGAGAAAGCATGAAAGAGGAGCATGAAAGAGGAGCATGAGAGTATGAAAGAGGGAGCAGAAGAAAGCAAGCAAGGGAGCATGACAGAGGGAGAGAGAAGGAGCATGAGAGAGTAAGAGAGAGGGAGTATGACAGAGTGAGAGAGAGGGAGTATGACAGAGTGAGAGGGGCAGCATGAGACAGTGAAAGAGAGGGAGTAGGATAGAGTAAGAGAGAAGGAGCATGAGAGAGTAAGAGAGAGGGAGTATGAGAGTGAGAGAGAGGGAGTATGAGAGAGTGAGAGAGGGAGTATGATAGAGTGAGAGAGAGGGAGCAGGATAGAGTAAGAGAGAAGGAGCATGAGAGAGTAAGAGAGAGGGAGTATGAGAGAGTGAGAGAGAAGCAGCATGACAACAAGATATAGCAAGAGAGAAGGAGCATGAGAAAGTGAGAGAGGGAACATGAGAGAGCGAGAGAGTATGACAGAGTGAGAGGGGCAGCATGAGAGAGCGAGAGTGAGAGAGTATGACAGAGTGAGAGGGGCAGCATGAGAGAGTGAGAGAGAGGGAGCAGGATAGAGTATGAGAGAGTAAGAGAGAGGGGGTATGAGAGAGTGAGAGAGAAGCAGCATGACAACAAGATATAGCAAGAGAGAAGGAGCATGAGAAAGTGAGAGAGGGAACATGAGAGAGCGAGAGAGTATGACAGAGTGAGAGGGGCAGCATGAGAGAGTGAGAGTGAGAGAGCATGACAGAGTGAGAGGGGCAGCATGAGAGAGTGAGAGAGAGGGAGCAGGATAGAGTAAGAGAGAAGGAGCATGAGAGAGTGAGAGGGAACATGAGAGAGCGAGAGTGAGAGAGTATGACAGAGTGAGAGGGGCAGCATGAGAGAGCGAGAGTAAGAGAGTATGACAGAGAGAGGGGCAGCATGAGAGAGAGGGAGCAGGATAGAGTAAGAGAGAAGGAGCATGAGAGAGTAAGAGGGAGTATGAGAGAGTGAGAGAGGAGTATGAGAGAGTGAGAGAGAAGAAGCATGAGAAAGTGAGAGAGAGAACATGAGAGAGCGAGAGTGAGAGAGTATGACAGAGTGAGAGGGGCAGCATGAGAGAGCGAGAGAGAGGGAGCAGGATAGAGCGAGAGAGAGAGGGAGCAGGAGCGTGAGCCACCCTGGCTGAATAGAGTGGCTCACGACACTCAGTGAACAGAAGGTGCTTCCTCCTGTACAGTAAGCTGCCAGTCGAGAGCTGCTCTGTCTGTAAGCAGAGGAACCACGGCTTGCTACCTCACAGCTACAGTGGCTAGAGCTCAGACCACAATGGACATAAAAACAGGAAGACAGGAGGAATCCAACTAAAACAAGATCAATCTGTGGGATTCACATACTAAGGAGCAGAAGATTTTTTTGCCTTCATTCTATCTTTTACTGAACTTTGAATAAAAATAAAAAATACAATGATCAGTTTGGATTAATGCTAGTTCCTTGCAAAGCAGGAGAGTAACGGGAGCTGACAGAGCAGGGGCATGATCAGCATGGAGAGCTGCCCGGGTGGGATTCTCCCCCTGGCGTTTTGCCTGTGAGAATCTGAGCGGCGAAGGACGACACTCATGCGGATGCAGACTGTGAGCCGCTCATTCTGCTCTGCATATAGCTGCTCAGAACCCACACCTCTGTGACTTTTGCATGTCCAGAGAGCGAAGACACTGTAGCTTTGCCAGATTTGGGGCTTCCAGGGAAAGAGGTGCTGGATTTTGGGGTCATTTTGCGTTTTTGTGTAATTCCTGCTGGAGCAAAGCAAGCAGCCGCGTTTAGACGGTCCGGCTCTGATAAGGGGTGAGTTAGAATCCTTTTATATGAATTCAGTTCACACATATGGCTTTTTACCTCCTCTAATTTAAAATGAACAAACCATCTTATTTAGGACAGGATTCCTATTTGGTCTAAATTAACTTAAAAGCATTCAGTGCTTAAGAGATCATCGCTTTCTGCCAGAGACTTCAATCACAAACAATGTAGGATTTCGGCTGTTTGAAGGACTCAGCTAGGCATATTCATGCCGATGGATTTCCTCCTGACTGACTTGTACCTTAAGTGGTTGCACAGAAAGGCCCTTGGATTAGTGCTTTGTTCACTAGTCATCAGCCTGAAAAGCATGTCCATCCTGGGGGACGTCTGTCCCAGGTTGTGTCGCTGCGATGCCAAGCTGGCGTACTGTGATGGACTCAATCTCACTGATGTACCACAGAATCTCAGCAGTGCTATGGGCTTGTCTCTGCGGGACAACAGTCTTACAGAGCTGCGAGAGAGACAGTTTGCCAGCCTGACTCAGCTACTGTGGCTCTATCTGGACCGTAACAGAATCGAGTCCGTGGAGGAGAATTCCTTTGCAAGATTGCGGAGGGTGAAGGAGCTCAATCTCAACACTAACAAGATCAACAGTCTGCCCAATTCCACATTCAGAGCCCTGTCCAACCTTCGCATTTTGGATTTATCAAACAACAACATCCAGGCACTGGAACCCAATCTTTTCTATGGCCTCAGGAAGCTGACCGACCTGAACCTGCGGCACAATGCCATCAAGTATGTTCCTGTGAGGAGCTTTCAAGACTGCCGGAGCATGCAGTTCTTAGATCTGGGCCACAATCAGCTGCAGAGCCTGGCACGCAACTCCTTCGCCGGCTTGGTGAAGCTCACTGAGCTGCACCTGGAGCACAACGAACTGGTGAAGGTCAATCTGGCCCATTTCCCCCGACTGCTTTCCCTGCGCAGCCTTTACATGCAACATAACAGGGCGACCATCGTGGTGAGCACGCTGGACTGGACCTACCAGTTCCTCGAAAGGATCGATTTCTCAGGCAATGCAATCGAATATATTGAACCTCATGTCTTTGATGGTGTGCCAAATCTGAAATCCCTGCAGCTGGATCTTAACAAGCTGACCTACATTGACCAGAGGATCCTGAACTCTTGGGCATCCCTCACCAGCATCACACTATCAGGGAACACATGGGAATGCAGCAGGAATGTCTGTGCCCTGGCCTCCTGGCTGAGCAGTTTCAAGGGCCAATGTGATGATGGCCTGCTGTGTTCTAGCCCGGACATGACTCAGGGCGAGGACATCCTTGACGCTGTGTATGCGTTCCAACTTTGCGAGGATTCTGTAGACACCACAACACAAATGTACACCATGAGCAGGGAGAGGGCCAGGGGTTACAGCCATGAAGAAGCCACCAGGAACCCCCACGGACTGCAGCATACAGAGGCGGGGCAAATGGTGACAAGCTCTTTCACAGTGACTGATGCTAGCAATGACCTCGAGAGCACTATGCACATCCACAAGGTGGTCACCGGCACTATGGCCTTGATCTTCTCCTTCCTGATTGCAGTGCTCATGCTCTATGTGTGCTGGAAGTGCTTTCCAGCTAGTGTGAGAAGGATAAGGAATTGCTTTGCCAGCCAGAGGCGCAAGCAAAAGCAGAAGCAGACCATGCAGCAGATGGCAGCCATGTCTGCACAGGAGTACTATGTCGATTACAAACCCAACCACATGGAGGGCGCCTTAGTCATTATCAACGAGTATGGATCATGCACCTGCCAGCAACAGGCGTCACGTGAGTGTGAGGTGTGAACTGCGGACCCTGTGGGCTTTATAGATGATACCGAACCAACACTGCACTGCTGAGGACCGACTGTGACTGTGGATTTACTGCTGAGCTACAGCTGCAGCTTCTCTTCTCCTCCCCAATGATGATGAAGAGCACTGTTGCTCTTTCAAAGGGTGGATATTCTAGCTTTAATGTGCCCTTTATCTCGAGGATATTCAAACCACCTTGGCACAGCTTCAATCAGTTTTCATTGGCAGACGACTGAAAAGGAGATACTTTAAAATACGATGAAGCAGAAATGCAAAAGCAAATTAAGATGCAAGCTATTTCTTTTGTAAACTAAAATGTTTGAATAATAAAAAGTATAATTTACATTATTACTGTCTGCATGAGTGTTTGAGATTCATGAATGATCTCCACTTCGATGCTCAAACTGTGTTGATGTCATTTTCCATCATTTTAAACTGTGGCATTAACAATAACATCTCTCAGGCTGAAACACTTCACAGCAGATGCAGGTTCCACATGTGGTCTGAGAATCATACACTCATACACAAGTGAAAACAGGTTTCACTTCGCAAACTGATTTAAGTCTATAAATTCTGTGCACACACCCAGTAACACAATGCTTGCACAGAAATTAGCCGCCCTTTCTCTGGGAGAAAAGTGACTGCATGTGTGATTCTCAGACATCCACATTAATTATGAATGTGCATGCAGACTTCATTTCTAATCCCAGAGAAACAGAATATGTATTATTTAGGGTTTTCTCCCAATTTGGGCTCTGGCGAGCCTGCCTATGCTTAGGGAGGGTCTTTCTGTGCTACCCATATGTGCATGCTGGGAATGAAGGCAGTGCATGCTGGGAATGAAGGCAGTGCATGCTGGGAATGAAGGCAGCCCCATGGTCATGGCCTGGGGTGCTGGCCTCTGTGTTCGCTCTCCTCAGTCCTCATGCTGCTGCCTGAATGGACCTCATAGGCAAACGGTCTGTAAGGCAGCTCATGATCCCAGCGTGCGGCGGCGGTACCGTGAGACCAGAGCATATCTCTGCCTGCACAGCACACATCAGCTGCCTATTCGCAGTGTGGGTTCGAGGGTCTGCTGCACAAGCAACCTGCAGTTCACAGGTGGATGCTGAACATATCCGAGTACAGCAGCTTTCAGCATCTTTGCTGCTGGACAGATTCAAGAGCAGACTGTGATTCTCAGAATAAGCTCATGCAACAGGTAAAACTTTAAAAGCTCATAGATAGCGATGGTGAGATGCTCATTAATAGGGTGTGTCATTGATGGATCATCACACAAAGCACTAGCTCTGCTACATAATGATTAATATAGTGTCAGCTATTGTAACATGATATACTATTCAAATTCTTACCAAAGAACTGAAATATGACAATAATGTAACACACACAAAAAGTCCATGTATTCATATTACATTCATATTCATGGTGTGTGAGTGAGTGACTGGTGTGTGAATGACTGGTGTGTGAGTGACTGACTGGTGTGTGCGTGTGACTGGTGTGAGTGAGTGACTGGTGTGTGAGTGAGTGAGTGAGTGGTGTGAGTGAGTGACTGGTGAGTGAGTGAGTGACTTGTGCGTGAGTGACTGGTGTGTGAGTGACTGGTGCGTGAGTGAGTGACTGCTGAGTGTGTGAGTGACTGGTGTGTGAATGACTGGTGAGTGTGTGAGTGACTGGTGAGTGAGTGACTGGTGTGAGTGAGTGACTGGTGTGTGAGTGACTGGTGCGTGAGTGAGTGACTGGTGTGTGAATGACTGGTGTGTGTATGACTGGTGTATGTGTGAGTGACTGGTGAGTGAGTGACTGGTGTGTGAATGACTGGTGTGTGAGTGAGTGACTGGTGTGTGCGTGACTGGTGTGTGAGTGACTGGTGTGTGAATGACTGGTGAGTGAGTAACTGGTGTGTGAGTGACTTGTGTGTGAGTGACTGGTGAGTGAGTGACTGGTGTGTGAGTGAGTGACTGGTGAGTGAGTGACTGGTGTGTGAGTGAGTGACTGGTGTGTGAGTGAGTGACTGGTGTGTGAGTGACTGGTGTGTGAATGACTGGTGAGTGAGTAACTGGTGTGTGAGTGACTTGTGTGTGAGTGACTGGTGAGTGAGTGACTGGTGTGTGAATGACTGGTGTGTGTGTGAGTGACTGGTGAGTGAGTGACTGGTGTGAGTGAGTGACTGGTGTGTGAGTGACTGGTGTGAGTGACTGGTGTGAGTGAGTGACTGGTGTGTGAGTGACTGGTGTGTGAGTGACTGGTGAGTGAGTGACTGGTGTGTGAGTGACTGGTGTGTGAATGACTGGTGAGTGAGTAACTGATGTGTGAGTGACTGGTGTGTGAATGACTGGTGAGTGAGTGACTGGTGTGTGAGTGACTGGTGTGTGAGTGACTGGTGAGTGAGTGACTGGTGTGTGTGTGAGTGACTGGTGAGTGAGTGACTGGTGTGAGTGAGTGACTGGTGTGTGAGTGACTGGTGTGAGTGAGTGACTGGTGTGGACGACTGGTGTGTGAGTGACTGGTGTGTGAGTGACTGGTGTGTGAGTGACTGGTGTGTGAATGACTGGTGAGTGAGTAACTGGTGTGTGAGTGACTGGTGTGTGAATGACTGGTGAGTGAGTAACTGGTGTGTGAGTGACTGGTGTGTGAATGACTGGTGAGTGAGTAACTGGTGTGTGAGTGACTGGTGTGTGAATGACTGGTGAGTGAGTGACTGGTGTGTGAGTGTGCCCTGTAATGGGTTAGCGCCCCATCCTGTGTTGCTCCCTGCCGTGACCCCATTGGCTCCAGATCCCCCGCGAGCCTGAAGAGGATGAGCGGGTACAGAAAATGGATGGATGGAGTTTCCCCTTGTGGGGACCAAAAAACGGTCAACACAACATCAAAATAACAGGTTTTATCATATTGTGGGCACATTTGGTTCCCATAATGTAATATATACATGTCTACACACACACACACACACACACACACACACACACATTACAATACCCTGATTCACATGAAGCACACTTTGTCTGGCTTACAGTGACATTGCCTCTTCTGCCAGTCACTGGTGTAATGTTATCATGGGGGCAAAGTGTCGACTGGTCTCATGGTGCCAGAATGCTCTCTGCGGGAGGGCACATTTCTAAAGGACAGTCTGGGGGGGCCTGGTCCTTCAGCCCCTGCTTAATGACTGACGTCTCAGAGGGATACTCTCTGTCTATATCATCTTATGCTGTGGCCTTGCTCTGCCCTTCACAGGGTTAAACAGTTCCTTACTGAAATCTTTTGGCAGCTTTCTAAAAGAACCTCTCTAGCTTCTTCTCTGCATCTGACTTTTCCGTTTTGTCATGTTAAATTTGAATTTATTTAATCAGCTATATAGTTTACCTTGAACATATATAATTTGCTGTTCATATAAAACAAATGAGGAAACATGCAAACACAAGTAGAACGTGTTCACACACACAGAGGGAGAACGTGTATACATACACACAGGTAGAACGTGTTCACACACACAGAGGGAGAACGTGTATACATACACACAGGTAGAACGTGTTCACACACACACAGGGAGAATGTGTATACATACACAAGGAGAACGTGTTCACACAGAAGGAGAATGTGTGTACACACACAGGGAGAACGTGTATACATACTTAGGGAGAACGTGTGTGCACAAACACAGGGAGAACGCGTGTGCACAAACACAGGGAGAATGTGTGTGCACAAACACAGGGAGAATGGTGTGCACAAACACAGGGAGAATGGTGTGCACAAACACAGGGAGAATGGTGTGCACAAACACAGGGAGAATGCGTGTGCACAAACACAGGGAGAATGCGTGTGTACAAACACAGGGAGAATGCGTGTGTACAAACACAGGGAGAATGCGTGTGTACAAACACGGGGAGAATGCGTGTGTACAAACACAGGGAGAATGCACGCCTACAAACACAGGGAGAGTCAGCGATGGGATTCAAAGTACCAGCGATGAAGGTGTTAGGTTACAGTGCTACCTGCTAAGCCATGGTTCTGTGAATCCTGAATATGTTGTTTTAAAGGAATATATAAAGTTAATATCATATGTTGAATATATTGAAAAAAATCCATTTTAATGAATCAAAACTGCTGCCTTTTTGATGTTTCTTTAAACACCTCAAAGTGTAACAGTTTAATCTATTTGCTGTTTCATGTGTCAGTGCATTTGGGAGTGCATTACTTACCATATATGCTTAATAGAGACATAATAACATTATCATTACAAATTTTTTTTAAAAACATCTTAATTTTTTCTGTGCTTTATTGTTATGCTTATTTTAATCCTTTATTTGTTTTAAATGTCTGTAAAACACTTTGTAAATGCTACGGTTAAAACAGTGCAATATAAATAATGACTGATTGATTGATCATGCAAATCTACAGGGCATCGATTGGCAGTGTCAAGCTCAGCATGGGAACAGCTGATAGCATAATCTCACGCCATAATACCCAACAAAAGGCGGCATTATTTCTCGACGTGCCTCCAGTTCAGGCTAAAGAATGCCCAGCCAAATTTACTCAGGCAGAATGTCAGCGGAAGCCCTGCTGGCTGCATGAGATTAGCTATTACTGCATAGATCCACCTCTGCTGGTGCCTCACGTTGCATATAGAGCATGTGAACCCCATCCTCAGCTAACCCCAAGACTTCTAGTTAAGCATTTTCAGCGAACATTTATCATTTATCCAAGGAATAGTTCTTAATGGTAAAATAGAGACACATCTCTAAAACATTGTCTCTCATACAACATAAATCATATGCGTACAGAATTAATTCATATTTTAAACTATAGAAACATAATAAAAGTTAATGGTTTAGTTTAAACCATCACAGAAGACCCCAGAGAGTCTGTTTGGGAGTGATGAGCTTCTGTCACCATCAGGGGGCAGCCTTGTGGATTTAATAATAAAGGAACAGATGAGGAGGAAAATCCGTCAAAGCAAGGAAGGACTTAAGACAAGGAGAGACATCAGGTATGCAGCCTGAGAAGGCATGAGCTTCTCTGTCAGGAAGCTCGTATCTTCATACATGGAATACGGTACAGATGTGTGCATTCCTCTGGGCACAATATGGCGTGGGACGTAGGTACTGCTTTCACGTACGGTGTAAGCGTTGTCATGGCATGTATCTGCATGATCACTTTTACAGTAGGAATTCACACATCCATACATACCGTCAGTCACACACAGGTCAGCTTCTGTGTGTGATAAATTTATTTAAGTTCAACCGCAGTTAGAGGGCATTAACAGACCAAGGTGCAGTGAGTCAGTCGCGGCAAACAATCAAACACAGGACTGCTCTCTGGTGAGTAAAATATGCCAGATAAATGATGAATAAATCAATCAATGTCACCCAAAAGGCCCCAGATAAAAAGGAGTTTGTATCCCAATCACAGAATCATAAATGAAAAACGCAGCACAGTGTGGCAATCCTGCGCAGATTTCTGCCAAGACACTGAGAAGAATGTTGGGATCAGAATCTCTGTGCCCATTAGAGGCATATATGTAAGACTTCCATGGAGAATTTCCTTGTCATGTTATGCAAGAATTATTTTTCAAATTATTCAGATCAGAACTGACATCTCAAATAAAAAGAAAGAAGAAACATTGAAAAATGCAAGAAAGACACACAATCTCCCTGAATATAATCTGCTATTTAAAATATTGGAAAAATTCAAATGTAATTTTCTAGAAGACATGAGAGCCTTTGATCTGGACGGTTCCACTTTGTGTTTGATGTTTTCATTTTCTTTTGTAAATTAGAATCAGTCCTTTCACTGGTATGTGTGCAGGATCACATTAAACTGAACACACTGAACACTCCAAACACAAGCACAACTTCACCATCAGTCACTGTTTAATGTTCTCTTGAATTAAAGACCTATAATGCTGGTAATGAATCTGAAACTGAATGCTGAGTACTTGAGTCTCCATGGATATAAATTATTGTGCTTGGAATCAGGGTCAAGTAACCAGACAACGGCCAGCTTCAACTGCAAGCGAGCAGCCAAAAGGCAACAGCTGTCTTCCCGTAAAGTAACACCAAGGGTCAAAGGTCAGGCTTGAGAAGACAGCGTTAAAGATACAGCTCACCTGCCACTTCAGGAACAAGGTGACACAGACAAATAAAGTACAATGAAACATCCAGTACCAGTGACATCACCAGTTACATAGCCCAATGACACAGCAAGGCACTGGTGAATGCAGCAAAATACACCAGTGATTACGTATTAAACTGGAACAGAAAACCCTGTGCGTCAGCTGACTCACAGAGATTTGGCATTCTGACTGCAGACCAGGTAACTGTTACAAATGATAATATTACCTCAAACCCTGTTGCTGCCTTATAGTGATGACTTGTCATCAATGAGAATAAGTCATTAGTGTAAACTGAATATACAACTGTGTATCTCTGTGGTGTCCAGGCCTTCCTACCACAGTACAGCTCTCTCATCCAGACCTGGGCTCTTCATTGAATGTACAAACACAAAAAGCTCAAGCACTTTGTCCTGGATACCTACTATTTGTATTTAACAATGATGCAAATTAAGAACATCTGAGAAACAATTTGGTCACCTTAATGGTAATTCAGGGTGGTTAATAGTTTTTTTCAGCTTGGTTCAGCTTTAAGCTGTAGCCACCTCAAACACCTGATGACTCATCAGCAGCAATTCTGTGGAGTCCAAGCATCTACACACACATCTGCAGTGTCTGGGATCAAGCTATTGTCAGCTGGAATTATAATCCAGACCAGCCACACATGTGGTCTCCAATTTGCCTCATGCCAGACTTGCTGGTTTATCCCCCTTACAGAGAGAACATGCTTTGCTCTATGTCCTGAGAGCACTGAGAGCGACAGCTAAAGGAACAGACAGTAGAACCTTGCGGTGAAAATCACTGAATTGAACATCTGCAATCTCTGAGAAACAGCAAATAAAATAGTACATCATTTAATTATATCCTGGAAAACTCAATATCACCAAGAATTCAATTATATATATATATATATATATATATATATATATATATATATATATATATATATACACACACACAAACACACACACACACACACACACACACACACAGTCAAACCTTAGACTGTGAGTAATTTGGTTTGTGAGTGTTTTGCAAGACGAGTGAAATTTTAACTTGATAAATGAGCGAGGTTTTGCAATACGGGTATTATGTGTCTGCTTTGTCTGCCGAGCATCACGTAATCACAACTGAGCCAATAGATTTTCTCTCTCTCTCTCTCTGCAGGAATGTGGGTAATCGTTTCTCATGTACGGTCTCAGTTGGCATGCCTCACTCGTATGCTTAAAATTTAGTAGAAAAGCACCACTCGAATAAGGGTGTAGTAGTGCGAGCGATGAATCTGTTTAACGACAATGCAATGTCCACATTTCCGCAAAATCGAAAAGGAGGCAAAAGCAGCCGTCATTGGACAGGTTCCTTGTTAAAGTTGCACAAAAAGAAAAAGATTCTGGTGAGCCATCAGATCCTGTTATCCTGTGATCCTGTTAGTTATGGTGAAAGTCTTCCTACAAAACAACCCTTCCTTCATCTCCCTCACACTATCCACGATTCTTTTCAAAGGTAAAGTGCAGGTTTATCTGTTTTATGTATTTTTACATAACATTTAGTGTTGTGATACATTACAACATCACTAAGACAGGAATTCTGTGATAATTCTAATCAAAAATTCACAAACTAGTTAATTACCATGCATCATGGACTTACTAAATGGGCACGGAACAAAATAAGAGGTTCCCCACTGCCCAAGATACTGCAATCTCTGGGTATCAGTGTGACTTAATTAAACCAATGAGTGCTTTAATTACAGCATTATCCATTATCTAATTTTGCCCCAGTCCTCCAAAGTGGAGAGAAACTGTCTTCCTTACTGCCATCTAGACCACACTTGAGAGACAAATGGAAACAATGAGGAAACACTCTCAGAAAACAGCGGGAAATGCTTACAGGGAACGGTTTTGAAGACCTCTTCAATCATGGTTTTGTGAAAAGTATACATTCATCCCTCTTTTATAACTGCATGTCCAGTATAGAAGAACAGGGTATAGATACTCCAATGTGGCAGCTGGGTCTTCAGGTCCTGCCTTTCATCTGGATCGCTATGTAAAACGGTGCCTGACCAGCAGATCGCAAGGGTGAGAACCACAAATCAAGCTGTACTTCAAAGGTGAAGCTGACGGCTTCTGAGAAGATCCTGGGTTAAGCCCATTCTTTGCAGGGCTTAGGAGAAAAGCCTGACTTAGCTTGCAGACACCGCCTTTCATTCAGATGCAATTAAATAGACACGGCGATGATCCAAGTGCAGCTTCAAACTTCAAAACATCTCTATGAATAGTCCCTAAGTTGCAGGGACAGTCTGGCACTACAGCCATTTTTCATGGGGAGGCTTTTCTCAGTCTGTAAGTTAAAAGACATGTGCCTTCCCGCTGAAGATTCCCAGCTTTGGGCTGGGAAACCTGACCACAACGAAATAAGCGGGATTATCAGAGCCAACAGATCTGATGGCTTTGTTCTTCCTCTTGAATGCACTTATCCTGTTCACCCTAACTGGAGAAATTCCTCTACTGCCACCCATGACGTCACAGCTCACGTCCCCAAGGGAGATACGCTACATTTACACCCTGACAGCATACAGAAGCCCAGAGGGACACAAGGCACAGGTCTCTCCCTGTCTATCTTGCACTTTGACATGGGGACGGTGCAAGAGCAAAGGAATATCCTGCTCTCCTCGGATGCATGCGCAATCAAACATGCATGGGCCCAATGGAAAGGTGCATGGGCTCCATAGCAGAGCTATAAAATCATCCATTTCAGGTTCCACTGTGTCCCAGTGTCCAGGACCAGGTCAAGAACATTGCAGAAATGTATTACGGAGTATTAAAACACAGCTACAGGAGCCGATCAGGAACAGAACATTTGTGTTTTTCAAGTCAAAGGGTACAGAATCACAGATGGAAGGGACATCTATTCATAAATCAATGTGTATAGTTATTAATATTTGAAACAAATAGTGAAATTATTCAACTATTTACAAAAAAAAGCATGATGCATTGTGAGGCATTCTGTGAAGTGCAGTTTTCATGAAACAGCAGCATTCCAGTGACTCCAACTGAAGGCAGTACAGCTGTAAAGTGAAGCATCGCTTCATGCACAGAGCTGAGGTTCCTTAAGGATCATTCATCCATAGTGCACCCGAGGCACACAGGTCAGTTCCTGACTGGCAGTGAGTGGCACCCAGCCACCAGCTGCTAATCGCTGTTCTGTAGGTTACTGCGCGATTCGCAGGAAACAGCATGCTGGTGTGAGCGGCCTGCTGGGGCTGCTCCGACACAAACAACCTTATGTAGTAATGAATTCACATCGGGGGGGTTGGAGGCGGGGCACAGACTTTATTATGTGTCTGCAGATCACAAAATCTGCTGGAGATTTACTCTGGTTTATTACGGCAAAATCAGAACACGTTTGTGGTTTTAAGTTTTGAGTAAAAGCCACCATCTACAATATGTCAGCGATGTGTCGACAAACAGCCAATTACCTGTTACAAACATGAATGGTGAGGGGTCTCCTTTTCAGATAACATACTTGTATAAGGGTGAAGTGCAGGCAGAGGTACACAGGACGCCTCCCCTCCGAAACAAACTAAGCACAGCACCACTGTAGCTTTGCCATATGGGCCGTTATTATTCAGGACACAGATCTATTTAATGTACAGGAGGCACCTTTTAATGTGGTTCATTACACTATGGGGCATGAGTGGGTCCAGGGTCCTGGTGCTTTCTGCTGCTCACTGGACCACTCACACTGGCCCGCTCTTCCATGCTCTGCAACTCCACAATTAACTGGAGACCTTTGACTGCCCAGGCAGCTCAGGACATTACTCAGGCTTTAACGAGTAACTGTTCACTGCCACATGGAGTGAGCAGCATTGTTGCTCAGCATTTAGCACTGGTGCCTCACACCTCCAGTAAAAAGGCAGCAATGTGTGCTGTGAAATGAGGCTACTGGACGTGGCTCTGCTCATACAAACAGCTCTTATAGGCAATGCATCTGGGTATCTAAGTATGATGAGGGACAACCAGTGTCTGCCTGCAAATAAATAAACTTCAGGATCTCTCACCAGGACAGTTTGTTAGTTTGATAGCACATTGCAGGCGAAGACTCACAGCAAAATCTGTTTAGCTCTCTGAGGCCATGATGGGATTGTGAAAAACATCATGATAAAGATATCATCTGCTGCTCAGAGGAATCAAGGATAAGTCAGGCGATGCTCTGGGCTTCACTGCATGTTGGATCACTGACTAATGCAGAAACACACAAATGCAGCTTGACTCGTGCTTCCCTGGCATGTCACTAGTTACCCCTGAGCAGAATGTCCTCTTTGCTTCTTGTCACATGAAACAATGTGGGCACAGCTCTCAAACACAGCAGATGAAGTAGTTGATTATTGTTGACTGGGGATGATGCCTTAAAGTAACTATGATGCAAGAAACAAACATAACTCATTGGTCTACATGATGCATTCTGGTCTACATTGGCCATGCCATTATGTTGTGTGTCCTCTACAATCAATAACCACAATTTTCTTTTGATTAAAATATATAATCAGTTAAATTTTAACTAACATTTTAACATTTTAAATCATTTTCTTATAATCTAGAGATGGAAACCAATCCGATACCCACTATTGGTATTGGGTCTCTATTGGCAAAATATGCTGGATAGAGGTCTAGTCTGAACAATCGTGAAAAGGTTTGCAGTCTTAGCGCGAAATACCGTAAACAGAATTAGGGTCATGTGACGGCTGGGCGTTCAGCAGCATCAGAGCTGTCATGTCGGCTGTAACAAAAGACTTACAGGAAGAAAAAAGCAAAACTGCCCAGTGCATGTATGCTAGGCTACTGCACAGTAAGATTCTCCTCTGACGATTCTTCTTCAGAGTGCGATGAATAATCCTGCAAATCATGCTGAACCAGACGGTCCAACAGAAAAGCTGCGGTGAGACCCAATAGCTGTTACACGGTCCCCACTAAGCGCTGGGCTCTCTGTGCAGATCAGAACTTTCTCTTTAAGGACAGCTAGCGGTAAGTCAGGAGTCTGCAGCCTTGCGTACGAAACAACGAAAAGAGGAAGTGTATGCTAATGCTCGGTCAGAGCCGGTCTCTGGGTCGGCACAGACGGCCTGGACGGGCTGCTTTGCTGCCTGTGATGTGTGAACTCGGAGGACCTCATGGATGGCACTGCTCCGGCCTACTGCCCAGGCCAGATGCCTTAACCATCGACAGCTCTAAAGCCCTGTGAGTGGCCATGATTTATGTACATACTGCTACAAAGACAGACATTCAGACACATGCACAAAGGGACCTAAAACATCCAAAGTACTGTTCTGTTTGTGAAGTAAATGGCAGCAGATCTGCCATGTTAGTCTCTTGGCAGTCACCTGGACCTGCATCACCGTGCTTCTCTGTCAATGAATCAGCCTGAAGCCACTCTAACAGGCTGCCGGAGACTCACATCCTTCTCTCTGTGAGCTTCTGTCATCAGTGTATTAAGCAGAGGACAGGAGAGATGTACCATCATATTTCTGTTCTGTCCCTGAACTAATGGATCTGACTTAACTGAAGATATTTTTGGAGATGTTCAACCATAATCTTGGGACCCTCCCTATTCTTTAACAAATCAGCAAGCCTGTTGCCAGGGAAACCATATCCTCTTGCTTAGCTCATGTCATCATTCAGTGAGACTCTATCTTTCAGATGGCCTCCTCATCAGCCGCTGACTGGATATCACAGTTAGACGGTCCCAGGAGATAGGCTCGTCAAGCTGACTGGATCGGTGCCAGGAGAACCTCTACATCTAATGAGAGGCTTGTCCAGTTTGGTCAGCAGCATACATTCCTGCTCAGACCACAGCTCCTCTTACTGTTCATCTTCATTCCAGCAGCTCTTATAGATGCTAAGTGCCAAAAGCCACAGAGTTCCAGTCCTTAACCACCTAAATGGAGCATTTGTGATTTGAATTTGACAATCTGTAACATCATTTTATTGCTACTTTGCTGGGCATCATACTGTGCTCTGATGACGGATTTTCATAGGACGGTCACACTGCAGTCGAATGAAATGATAGGAAACAAAACTGAATTGATGAATGATAGGAAACAAAAGTGACACAGAGCATGACTGCCAGAGGACTCTCCTTCAGAATAATAATAATTGATCATAATTGATCCCTGTGGGGAAATTGTCTTTACGCCTCCCTTCACTTGCTCTTTTTCACAAAGTAAGTTATCCGCGAAGGGCAGCCACCCGAAGCGGCGCCCAGGGAGCAGAGAATTAAGGGCCTTGCTAAAGGACCTGCAGACATGCTGAAGGTGGGTTTGAACTAACAACCTTCTGATTACATGCACACCAGCTTAGCCCACTGTGCCACAGGCTGCCCCAAAAGGCCCCTGCTACATCCTCACACGCTGTTCCTCACACTGAGCGTGCCTGTCAGGGGACTCTCTCTCTCAGAATGGCCTTGGCTAACATATATTATATGAATGTACTCTGTACAAACCTTATTTACACTAGTAGATTCCTAGTTGCCCGTGTCCCTTCAAAGTGGCTATGAGGCATTTCGGACATTAACATTTATCTATGCTACCAAAATCCTTTTTAATTTTATACACAGACAGCATCATAAATAAGGACAGTAAGGAAATACAGGGCGGAGGAAAGGGGTTCATGGCTTGACATCTTGACCCATTCACTTTCACAATAAATAGCACGTTGATAAACGCAAGTAATGGGCAAACATACTGGGCAGGATGAGAGGTGGCGAGGTGCAGTGGGTCGCACCAAATCGATCGGTGTGGGTGTGTGTGTGTGGGGGGGGGGGAGATTGATCCTGGCAGATGGTGACCTCAGCACACACTCTGGCTGCAAAATAAAGTGACTGTCTACATATGCAGGGCTGATTTCACATGCTGACATGGATTCAAGAAGGTTTTTAAGAAATTAAAATAAAGAGGCAAAGGAAGATCACTTCATAATAAACAGAATATCCCTAAAGAGACACTTTACTACATTTACAAGAAGAGATGAAATGGTATGAAAATTTTATATCACGATTATTGTGACCAAAATTATTACGGGTATCAGCAGTGTCATGGTTTTGTTAAAATGCACTTAAAATATCCAAAAAGTACTGAAACACACACTGACACAATTTCACTAAGTTTTATATTGAAAGCCACGAATAAAATTAGCAGTGCTATAAATTTTAGACAGTAAAATAATAATGTAGCCAATAAAACAATAACCAAAGGTTATACTACAATAAACACTGTGTTTTCCACTATCACTGACTCTGGTTTGTTCCCGCCTCTATACTTCATCCTGAAACTGGCTATGCTAATGTTGCCCAACATGTAGACCAAAATGACAACTTCATTCTTGAATTGTTTTCCTCAATGTGGCACTAATGCTGCGTTGTAGGAGAATCCATAGAGATAAAGGAAATATACTGCTTTAAAGAGTGTTACATTTCAAGAATATGCAAATAAAAAAATACAAGGAATTCATTCTCAATAGCACATAGGCAAATATTACTGGCTCCACTACACCACTAACAAAGGGCAACAAACAAAATGTTTTCATAAGATTAGATACTAAAAGATTCCGTTTATATTATTGACATGCGAAGTTGGACAGACAACCCATGACATGCTCCTCCATTCCAAAATCTCTCATAAAGTGCTGAGGTAAAAGTTAACTTAACTTGCATTCGCTATAAAGTAGAGAGTGGCAGTAATGAAGATCTCCACACCTCTGACATAGTCCTCTAGATGGATGAAAAGTTTCCTAAACACTGTCCCTGTCTTTCACCATTTTCTCAACACAAAACAAAGCCGCGTTGCATAATGCTGTTGCGCACCTGGTCTGGGGAACATTTGCTACCTTTGATTATTGTTGCACAGTATTGGACATAACGTAGTACCAGCAAGGTGTCTCCGCATATAACAGATTCCAGTAACAGTGACTGTCGCGGGCGCCCTTGCCTCGGTCTTTCGTGAACCCAGTCCACTCCTTGTGTGTGTCTAGTTATTGTGTAAATTACCCATTGCGTGTGTGAGTCTGTGTGTGTGTGTGAGGGTACTCTGGGTACCTCTGTGTGTCTGTGTCTGTGTGTGAGGGTACTCTGGGTACCTCTGTGTGTGTGTGTATGTGTGTGAGGGTACTCTGAGTACCTCTGTGTGTGTGTGTGTATGTGTGTGAGGGTACTCTGGGTACCTCTGTGTGTGTGTGTATGTGTGTGAGGGTACTCTGGGTACCTCTGTGTGTGTGTCTGTGTGTGTCTGTGTGAGGGTACTCTGAGTACCTCTGCGTGTCTGTGTATGTGTGTGTGTGTATGTGTGTGAGGGTACTCTGAGTACCTCTGTGTGTCTGTGTATGTGTGTGAGGGTACTCTGAGTACCTCTGTGTGTGTGTGTGAGGGTACTCTGGGTACCTCTGTGTGTCTGTGTATGTGTGTGAGGGTACTCTGGGTACCTCTGTGTGTGTGTGTGTATGTGTGTGAGGGTACTCTGGGTACCTCTGTGTGTGTGTCTGTGTGTGTGTGTGTGTGTGAGGGTACTCTGAGTACCTCTGTGTGTGTGTGTGAGGGTACTCTGGGTATCTCTGTGTGTCTGTGTATGTGTGTGAGGGTACTCTGAGTACCTCTGTGTGTGTGTGTGTGTGTGAGGGTACTCTGGGTACCTCTGTGTGTGTGTGTGTATGTGTGTGTGCGCCTTACAGTCCAGCCTCAGACCTCCCTGTGTTTGCTGGTTATATGTGTTCAGTGGTTATTTGTATGAGTTCTTTTAAAGACTTAATAAAAAGCCATTGTTTCTCTTTGAACACAGGTTTCCTCATTTCTCACAGTCTGCTACTGTACGTATTACAGAAAGTTTTTCAAAACACGATAATCAATCATGGTGTTAACTGTAATTAAAATTTGAATTGATAATACTAACAGTTATGAAATTGACTACGAAATCAGTAACTATTTCTCCCATATTTACATGGTATTCATATTGATCATTTTTGGCCTTTAAATTTGATTACTTCCTCCCAAATCCAAACGTATTGGATTTCTCTAATCTGACAGGGGCTGTAGCCGCATTGACCTTAAAGTTAAACACAGGTTCAAACATAAGAGGACCAACAGGACTGTCACAGCGGCCGCCTGCTCTTTGCCACCATCGGAAACTTGCAGTCGTTATCTGCTGCTGTTATTGTGCTGATTCACTCTAGGCTCACTGTGCAAACAGGCTAACATACTGTGCATGTCCCTGAAGGAATCAATGTCAATATGCTACAGAGGACAGTTTGACATGAATATGGTCTTTCTACAACTGAATTAATAGGTATTCAGTTAACTTATGTCTGTTTCAATGCATGTTTACATGTAGATGGCAAGCATAATGGAATGGAATGCAGTGGCATGTAGTCTGCAGGGCTGGGAGCTTCTCACTGTGAAAGTGGCCTTTTTATCTAGAGTCCCACAGAGACGGCAAATTGCTGCAATGAAAGGAGAGGGGTCCAGTTTCTGAGCCCGAGCTCCGTGAAGGACATGCTTATACAGACACACTTTTACTGTTGCGCTCGAATTGTAGAATATTCCTGGAAAAAAGAACAACAGCTCCACAATGTTTGCTCATGTTAACTGAAGTAATAGTGAAATATACTGGGAAAACCTCGCAAGCTGCAACTTTCCTGCTCTTTCTGTCTTCTCGTGTTCCAGGAGAGAAAAAACTGTATTTGTGAAAACAAGGGATAAAGATGTGATGCTGCATAGACCAGATAATTGTAGGAAATAGACTCAGATACCAAGTAAACCTTGGTCCTGATAGCCTGTACATGAATCCTGCAGAATAATATTACTAATGACATTGGTATAACACTGGTGTAACATTGCTGTAACACTGGTGTAACATTGCTGTAACACTGGTAGAATCACTTTTGTTGTGATTCCTTCAAACACTGATTACTACTATGAAAATACGATTTTGGGGCTGTATTATCAGAGAAAATAGAAACTATGATGCAACTAAATCTTCTGGCTTATGGTCTCTAGTGGAATAATGCATGGAGATTGAAGTTTAATCAGTATTCCTCAGTTCAGTCTCCACACAGCTTAGTGTGGATGGTGGTCTGATCCAAGGTATTTCACAGCCACATGAGCAGAGGAGAGCAAGAAAGCAACAGGGATCCATCAGCGAATCTGCAACCAGCACCTGATCCCTGAACAGGGCCATCGCTGGGTTTCCTTTAAGCTCATGACAAGCATCAGCACTCAGCAGCTGTAGTTTAGATGCAGCTCACAGGAGTGTCTATAGAACAAAAAGTAGCAGAAAATGTTATCTTGTACTATAAGAACTGTAACCCTGATCTCCTGCTTTGGCAACATGGTGGTGTTCTCATACAGAAATCATTTCAAAACACTCTACAAAGGTATTTTAAAAACAAGCTTATCAGCATTGCACACACCTCAAACCAAGGTTTGCATGTTTCTTTTACAGTACTTATGAAACATGTCAGGATTCTCTGTACATGAATGTATCTCGTCTTGATTGCAGTGGATGCACGCATGAAGTAACAACAATAAAGGAGATGGGAACGTGATGCTAATTAAAAATCAATGCCTTTGAATCAACCGCAAACAGGAAGGTCATTGCCGTACTTAAAAATAAGCTCAAAATGGCTACAAACGCACTAACGTTATAATAAAACATTTATCCAGTCATCCTCCAGTTATTCAACCTGTTCAGGATCTTGTTATGGGAACACGCTGGAGGAAACACCAGTCCACCAGAGGGCATGGGCATGGGCCAGGGAATACCCTGGACAGGATGCCAGTCCATCACAGGGTATAGGAAAGGGAACACCCTGGACGAGATGCCAGTGCACTGCAGGGCACAGGGCCGGAGAACACCCTGGACGAGATGCCAGTACACTGCAGGGCACAGGGCCGGAAAACACCCTGGACGAGATGCCAGTACACTGCAGGGCACAGGACCAGAGAACACCCTGGACAGGATGCCAGTGCACTTCAGGGCACAGGGCCGGGAAACACACTGGACGGGATGGCAGTACACTGCAGGGCACAGAGCTAAGGAACAACCTGGATGGGATGCCACTGCACTGCAGAGCACAGGGCTGGGGAACACCCTGGATGGGATGCCAGAGCACTGCAGGTCACAGGGCTGGGGAACACCCTGCATGGGATGGCAGTGGACTGCACATTGCTGGGG
The DNA here is from genome assembly GCF_023856365.1 of Brienomyrus brachyistius. Taxonomy (NCBI): domain Eukaryota; kingdom Metazoa; phylum Chordata; class Actinopteri; order Osteoglossiformes; family Mormyridae; genus Brienomyrus; species Brienomyrus brachyistius. Next base: position 7,645,409 of record NC_064544.1, on the reverse strand, counting down.
AACACCCTGGATGTGATGCCTCTCCACTGCAGGGCACAGGGCTGGGGAACACCCTGGATGGGATGCCAGTGCACTGCACAGGGCTGGGGAACACCCTGGATGGGATGCCAGTCCATCACAAGGCATAGGATAGGGGACACCCTGAAAGGGGTAACAGAGCCCTGGAGGTATGAAGCAGGACTGCTACCCACTGAGGCACTCAGCTGCCCTTAGCAGTGCTACCCACAGAGGCACCTGGCTGCCCCTAGCTGTACTACCCACTGGGGCACCCTGCCACCCTTAGCAGTGTTACCAATTGAGGCACCCTGCCGCCCTTAGCAGTGTTACCAATTGAGGCACCCTGCCGCCCTTAGCAGTGTTACCAATTGAGGCACCCTGCCGTCTTAGTAGCCCTACCCACCGGGGAAGAGAACATAATTAGGCAAGGGCTAATTATTTGAGAGAAAGAGATGGCACAAGAGAAGAGGCAGGGGAGGGAGAGAACAAGGGGAAGAGAAAGAGAGAGGAAGAGCAATAGGCAGAGTAAAAAAGGAGAGGACAGAAGTGAGGAAAGAGAAGCATTAAGTATGACTGAGAGAGGGAGAGAGGGGGAAAGGTTCAAATGAGCAAACTAACCACAACAAGGTATCATGGAGAGTGTGAGACTCCTCAGTCCCTCCATCCTCCCTATGGACACCTGCATTCACGCCATTTTGTTCCTTTTACTGCCTCCTGGAGAAAAGTTCCATGCAGGTCTTATTGCCTTCGGAGCCTTGCAAAAATATCTAAGATAATGATAATGAAACCAGACACCCGAATACGAGTCTGTGATTAAATGGGCTATTTAGCTAATCCTGCAGCCTGCAGCTCCCTGACTGCACTGCAGAATCTTATTAGGGTGTTCATGAGGCAGTATTACCTAAATAAATCACATCACATTGAGCGCTTTACTCCAGCATCACAAACAGGTTATATCTGATCGTGCTGACATGAAGATTACATCAGTAATTCAGTCCTGTTTGGTCCACACCAGAGCTGTGTAACCCCCGGAGACACAGGGCACTCAGCATCTAGGCATGCAAGTAATGTCGGCGCAGTCTGGGTTCTCCTCAGGAAAAGACCCGTGGTCTCTTCTGACAAGCCTATGCATGCAGAACCCAATAATCTCCTTAAACATCTCATTAGCATTCTGTTCATTGTGTTACATTACAGCATTTATGCTGAGCTATAAAGCTGCAGTTTGCAAAGCAGACACCAGGCATTTCCACATCCCATTTGCCAGACACCAGGCATTTCCACATCACATCCGCCAGACACCAGGCATTTCCACATCCCATTTGCCAGACACCAGGCATTTCCGCATCACATCCGCCAGACACCAGGCATTTCCACATCCCATCCGCCAGACACCAGGCATTTCCACATCCCACCCGCCAGACACCAGGCATTTCCACATCCCATCCGCCAGACATTTCCACATCCCCTTGCCAGACACCAGGCATTTCCACATCCCATTTTCCAGGGGGTCGTAAAGCCCATCTTCTGGTTCTCTGCACCTTTTGTCACCTAAATTGCTCCTCTTCTCATTGCCAAGGTTGCAAAGATGTGATTATTTCATCTGAATAAAGGAATACTGCCTGAATCCTATGAAAAGTAACCAGTTAAGAAAACATCCGATAGGCTCTGATGTGCAGCAGCACAGAAATGAAACCTCTCCTGAAGACATCACAGGGTTGGTTTTTGGCTCATTCTTCCTGCACGTAACCCAGGTTATTTTACATTTACACTGAGCCACCTAGTGATCACTGCGAGCAGAATTCCGTCATGTTCTGCTCCCTGTAGCAGCTACCTTATCTATGCTAGTGGTGTTTCACTGATCACACACTGCCAATGATGCTCACTCCCGCTACAGCCTGCAGACTAGCTAACAGGATTGGCTACACAAGCCCAGAAAGTAGGCCTGACTCAGCCAGAGCTACCTTGGGTCTTTTAACTCAATCAGGTCCCTTTGTTCTTTCGGCTTGACTCTAATGATGACAGTCCTGGTAAATCTTTCGGTACCACTTTACTGTGAGACTACCCTTATAAAAGGTTTATGAATGGTTTATAAGCAAGTTTATTAATACTTAGTTTATAACACTTTGTAAGTCATTAATAGACAATTATAAACAAGTTTACCACAGTTTTATTTTTATTAATAAGGTACTACAATTTATAGATGGCAAAATGGAGCCTTATTGTAAAGAGATTATTATTTGCACAAAAACATTTAAAAACGTGTTGATAGTTGTGTTCCAGTTAGATCCCAGTGTCAACTATACTGTCAGCTGCAGCTTCCATGGTGGTGCAGGACAGATGAAGGGTAACGTCTGGAGGACCGAAGTAACTCCAGTGTGAGCAGCACTATATGATTATAATGGACACTTCTAGGCACAAATGAAGCAGAAATAATCATTTTATTTGTGGACTCCATTAAGAACCTGAACATCAACAGCCGAGACATTAAGAACTTTTAAGATTTTTATACAGTAGATGACAGGGGTGGGGGCTTTAACATAGTAGGGGTCACTGGCTTTTTGGCATATGCATGGTACCTTCTCTGGGGCAGGGGGAGCTGCCTTGATTCATCAGATCTCCCCTGGCATCACAGGAGCTGTCAGCATGCATGGGTAGAGTAATAAGGGCATCCAGGGGACTGGCAGGCATGCGAAAGAGGTGGGGGCAGCCGGGCCAGACAGGAGCTCCCACGGACGCCGCAAACACCAGCCCCACCCCCGCCCCCAACATTGTACTATTTCATTATCCTTAGAGATCAGCAAGAGAGCATGGGCAACAGAGACAAGCTACATAGGCTAAAGGAAGATAATATCCGGCAATGGACACCGGCCTCGACTGCCATGCAGGGTCAGTGAATGCCCTTGGGGGGGGGGGGGACTGGGGGTTTCCTCTGCCTATCACACCAATGCAGCCCCTAAAATTGGACTTGATGATATATCAGTCTGCATCACACGAGCAGGTAGGTGAACACCAGTACTTACACAGGTCTGCATAAGCAGAGTGGGCAGTGCACACAGCATGGAGTGCTTGGAACAAGGTGCATCGTGACAAACATCAGCAAGGGCGGGAAAGCGCTTTGAATTAACAGCCCGGCTGGAACGTTTCTCCTCAAGCACTTTTGGAGAATCATGTGATCATTTCTGCCCAAAATCACCATTCAAATAACTCCATTGTTTAAGAACTTATTCTGCTCTTTGTAATGACCTAAAGGTGCCAATGGCAGTGAGCCACACTGCGCATGCAAACATCTGGAATTAAGAAACCAACACTATTCTAAGAAGAAAAGAGGCCACTGGTGAAACACTCTTCACTAAATAAAGGGAGCCAGCTAGCCGAGTTCAGGATGTTGACAGCATGTGCGTAACTGATTCAACACAGTGAGCAGACGGACATGCCCACTGCCTGTACTTAACAGACTGCCCTCTTCAATACCCATTCTGATGAATCAAGTCCTGCTCTGACTCTCCTTCCCTTTCAGCTTGTGGCCTTGGGACCGTCTGTCCTTGTTTGCCAGGGCAGTTTGTCTGCTTCCCATAAGCCGTCATCATTATTGAGACCGATCCCCTTGACACATTAAATAATTCACCAGCTGTGGTGACTGATGCACCAGCATTTTGGGCCCAAGCTGTTCAGTACCTCGTGTGTTCAAAACCCACATATCAAAACCCCTTTCATAGCACATTTAATGTGCTCTTCCTTTATTTTATAAATAAAGAAATGTACCTGCAGTATATTTAAATATAGAATTCCAATTATAATTACAAGGCAGAAAAACTGGACCTTCCATAAATATAAAACAGAGTAACTCTATGTAATAGCACCTGCCAAAACCCAAGGAATATAACTGCAATAAGGATATTAGTAACTTGAAAGAGTCAGATGGGCAAACAGAGGAAAGCTGGCTTCTGTTGCTCATCACAGTATTAAAATGCAGCACATAAAATGAGGGATGAACACCCACATGATATGAATAACTGCAAGATACACATCAAAGGCTAAAAAGACTGAATGTAATATTAGACAGTATCAGATAGATTAGGCTCCTGTCTAAAGTGATACGGCAGGCCGCAAACCGGCCTGCACAGGGCTCGCTGCTCCCAGCCCACAGTCACTTAACCTGTTTCAGCTCAGACACTGAGAATCTTTAAGCAGCCACAGCTCTCTGTGATCCTGCTGAGCCACACAGAGCTTCAGCTGGCAGAGTGTCAAGCTTCCATCGCACTCCACACCATCCTGGCTCACCTGGACAATCAAAACTCTTATGCTTGTGAACTAAAGCTCAGTTACCATCCCATCTTGGCTCCTGAACCTGGAGCTCAGCTCTTCAGTATGTGACTGGATTCTGGACTCAGTGGCAGATCCCAGCACATGCACATTGGTGGAACAATCTCTTTCTTCATCATCACCAACCTGGGCACCCCCACAGGGCAGTGTGCTGAGCCCCCTGCTCTACTCCATCTTCACCCACAACAGCATAGCTAAGTACTGCTTCAACTCCATTTTGAAGTTATTGACAACATCGTCATCATTGGCCTGATCTGCAATGACAATTATACGCCCTACAGGGAGGAGGTGAGACACCGGGAAGGATGATGTCAAGACAACCACCTCGACCTCAGCGTCAGCAAAACCAAGGAGCTGATCTTGGACTTCCGCAAGAAGGTGACTCCCCACGGTTCCATCTACATTGAAGAGGATGCTACGGATGGGTCCGCAGCTTCATGTTTTTCAGGGTCACCCTTGTCGATGACCATGGCCAAGAAGACTCAAGAGAAGACTCGTGTGGGGTACTCACACGGCCATGGGGTACTCGCATGGCCACGGGGTACTCGCATGGCCACGGGGTACTCGCAGAACTATGGGGTACTCGCACGGCCATGGGGTACTCGCAGAACTATGGGGTACTCGCAGAGCTATGGGGTACTCGCACAGCTATGGGGTACTCGCACGGCCACGTGGTACTCGCACGGCTATGGGGTTTTCCATTGGCGTAAAAAACTGGTACTAGTGCTGAATGACATCACAAATCGAGGTGGGGTAGTTTGTGCTGAATTTGAAAAATGGCTGTGGTGTCGTGTAGGGCTGGACAATGTGGGATATTAATACCAATATCACATGTGATGCACATCCAGTTGTTACATCACTAGTCAGCTAGATCAGGATTTTTCTTATCTTAATTGAGTACAAACTTCATAGCGCAGGGGGTTAAAGTTTCCCAAAAATATTTTTCCTCTGTCATAGAAAAAAAAAACAATTTTTATGATTCCTTTTCAAGATTATGTAGCATAGGTTTAAAACTCAAATTTACCTCTGCCGCATTGGCATGAGCACAGCATGCGCTCCCAGAGACAATCATAATCATTTTCATCCTTGCTGTTTAAATCACTCCTAGATGAGTTTGTGAGAAATTTATGATCTACTTTTTTACTTTATAAATACCCAGATATTTATTCCAACCAAATCATGCTGCCCTAGTATATTATATGAAATATTTTGTTATTTCTTGTCATGCCACCCTGATTCCGTTGTATCTGTTCTTCTGGCCAGATTAATGCTTGAGCCTCTTCATTTGACATCCATTGCATCCATTACTATTGCTTTTTTGGTTTTTACTTCATTTATGGTTGTTGTCTGAGTTTGTAATTTTGTTAAGATACCAGTTGTATTTTGTTTAGAGGCAAAACACCAGCCCCCAGCCTGGTTCTGTCCTGGGGGTCAGACTGGAGAACCTGGCGGAGGTGTCTGAGAGGAGAATGCTGAAAAAGCTTCTCAGTATCATGGACAGCCCCTCCCACCCCATGCACGCAGCCATGATGGGTCATCAGAGCTCCCACAGCAAAAGACTAACTGCCTCCAAATGCAGAACCAAACGCCACAGGAAATCCTTTCTACCTGTGGCAATAAGACTGTATAACTCTTCCTCATTCTGTAGGTGATCTTTTTCAGAATTTGTCATTAAGCCTCATTCGGATTGTGCAATATTACACATCTGTTTGGTATTGAATGTTTGTTTTATCCATCATCACATGCTGCTATCTCAATTATTCAAGGCACAAACACTAAGTCATTTTTCATTACACGTGCACTAATAATCTGTTATTTTATTATATTTGTTATAGCTTAGTTATAGTTATTTTTTACTTTGTAAAGAGTATGAGTATTTATACAGTTATAATACAAAGTATTAGTCATAGTTATTTGCACTACTACTTCTATGACTATTACTTCTGTTCCCTTTAAACTCTTTACCTTACTTTTATTCCTCTTGTTGCACTGAGCATGTATATGACAAAAGAATTTCCCTCGGGATAAAGTTTTTTCTTATCTTATCTTATCTTTTCTTATCTTATCTTATCTTATTATACTCATAATCAAATACCTGCAATGTGCCATTCTGTGGATATTTTCTTATTTTATTTGCCTAGACCCTCTCCTGGAGCCGACACCTTATCGCGGTGGAGGGGTTTGCGTGTTCCCGTGATCTCAGGAGCTATGTTGTCTGAGGCTTTATGCCCCTGGTAGGGTCACTCAAGGCAAACAGGTCCTGGGTGAGGAACCAGACGAAGTGCGGCTCAAATAACCCCTATGAAGAAGCAAAGCATGGACACACGATTTCCCTCCCCCGGACGCGGGTCACCGGGCCCCCCCCTGGAGCCAGGCCTGGGCATTGTTATTATTTTCATTTTGTTTATATTTTTAATTTCTTTGTTTATACTTGTATTTATTGCGACATGCCAATGCCATCAGCTAAAACTGTCCCCATTGTTATTTATATTTATTATTATACTCTATTGCTGCTACCTATACCCCATGGCTGATACATATACTGTTCACATTCTCATTTATATCGTACTTATTACTATACCTCATTGCTGATACATAGCATACTGTTCCCATTCTCATTTATATCGTACTTATTACTATACCTCATTGCTGATACATAGCATACTGTTCACATTCTTATTTATATCATACTTATTACTATACCTCATTGCTGATACATAGCATACTGTTCACATTCTTATTTATATCATACTTATTACTATACCTCATTGCTGATACATATACTGTTCACATTCTTATTTATATCATACTTATTACTATACCTCATTGCTGATACATATACTGTTCACATTCTTATTTATATCATACTTATTACTATACCCTATTACGGCTACATGTCATACTGTTTCCATTCTCATTTAAATCATACTTATTACTATACCTCATTGCTGATACATATACTGTTCACATTCTTATTTATATCATACTTATTACTATACTCTATGGCTGCTACATGTCATACTGTTCCCATTCTCATTTATATCGTACTTATTACTATACCTCATTGCTGATACATAGCATACTGTTCCCATTCTCATTTAAATCATACTTATTACTATACCCTATTACGGCTACATGTCATACTGTTCCCATTCTCATTCATATCGTACTTATTACTATACCTCATTGCTGATACATAGCATACTGTTTCCATTCTCATTTATATCATACTTATTACTATACCTCATTGCTTCCACATGTCATACATGTAATTTTATTTCTCATATGTACTGTATTATTGTACTCTACTGCTGCTATCTATGTGCTTATATTGATGCCATTTTTTTCTGTCTACCTCATATTTATTTACATATTCATCACTACAACACAAGTAAGAATTTCATAGTATTTTAGTACCTCCTGTACTTAGGACATATGACAATAATCTTGAATCTTGAAATTGTTTGATTGAAGTTACACTTAAACTATGCAGATGATCTGTGTATGAGAAAGCAGTGACCATGTCCCTATTGACACTGAAACGGGTTTTGCACTCACCACAGGTCAGTCAGCAAATCCATGGACTTATCAGCTGGATGGACTTTAGAACAATGTCTTTGATAAGAGCTTCAGATGATTAGAGAAGTGCAGGATGGACAACTCGTAAGCGTCATTTGATGGCTGAGCAGGGATTTGAGGAGGCAGCACAAAGGAGGAATTGTTGATGTTGCAGATATCGCTTAAACAAAACCCTGCATCACTGCCAATAGCAGAGCTTTTCACATCTCCTTCTGAATGGGCTTGTCTGTCTCAGACTTAAAAAAAAAGTGTGTTTTCTGCACAAACCCGATAACATTTCTGTTTTGTGTTTTGTTGTTTATATTCTGCTTGTGCATGTCTGAGGAAAAAACTGCAGGTAACTTGCAGTCAAGTTTTGCTAAGTGAGCACTCAGAATAGGATGTAAAAAAATCACAATTATGAATCATTGACAGGCTGCAGGGTGGTAGAGAAGAGCAGAGGTCATGTTGGACACGTGATCAGTGGAAAACCCACACAAACGCAGATCAAGTGAAGTTTGGATACCACTGTGCTGTGAGCCATAGTACTGTAGAACATCCCATGCTTTTACATTTTATAAACAGCTATGAAATTATTCAAGGTCATTCAGAGAAAGTCCCCCAAACTGTAGCAAGCCAGATAGGCTAATGAACATGAAACTGCTACTTGATGATGCATCTCTGCTTGTTTTTTTTTTTTTATGTAAGCGTGTCATGCTGTGAGTTCTTTGGTCCACAATGGGCCAAAATCATTCAGGGAAAAAGAATTTAGAAGCAGAATCTCAGCGTGAGAGTATTTTTCTGAGAGGATCAGGGGCTCGTTCTGGACAGAGACAATGGAGAAGCTTCTTTGTTTCCATGTCATTTCTGGAGGGCATCAAATATCACAACAAAAAGCCAACTTCCACAAAAGAGGGGACAGGGTGTCTCTGTCGAACATGGAGCCTGGACCTCTCACCATGTTTATGCCTTTTCCTGAGCAGACTGCTGAGATCAAGGAACGTAACTGACACCAAAATCAGCTCATTTTTAGGAAACATAATCCCACTGGTTTTGAATGAATCACTGATTTGTCTGTTTTCTCCATTTCTGAAACCACAGCACTGTATCTAACAGAACCCTGACATTCGTCAATGTCCATTCTGTGATTGTTAATGTGAATCTCTATGCATCAGTGGTCTGAGGGCAGTATCCCTCATGAAATGTAATTCAGTATACATAAGGCTCTGCCCCTGTGTCCTGAGTAATTTCAGGTGTTAAGTAGGGCTGTTAAGGCTGGGTGTTTGTGTTCTCAGGATGGGGCAGCAAAATGCAAAGAGTGCTACCTTCAATGAGCTGACATCAAGGTCCTCATCTTAGCAAGTGACTATCAGCGAATAACACAGACGGCACGAGGCGAGTGACTATCAACAGGTGACAGAGACAGGACGTGGCGAGTGACTATCAGCGTATGCAGTGAGTGATTATCAGTGAGTAACACAGAGGACGTGTGGTGAGTGACTAACAGTGAGCAGGTAACAGACGGGACATGAGTGACAATCAGTGTATATAACAGATAAAAGATGGCGAGTCACTATCAGTGGGTAACAGAGATGAGACACAGTGAGAGACTATTAGTGAGTAACAGCAACAGGATGCGGCAAGTGACTATCAGCATGTAACAGAGATGGGAAGTGGTGCTGACTATTACCGGGTGACTATCAGTGGATAACAGAGACAGGAGGCATTAAGTGACTATCAGTTGGTAACAAAGACTGAAGGCAGCAGTTGACTATCAGCAGGTAACAGAGATGGGAGGTGGTGAGTGACTATCAGCAGATAAAACAGATGGGAGGTGGTGAGTGACTATCGGCAGATAAAACAGATGGGAGGTGGTGAGGGACTATCAGCGGGTAACAGAGATGGGAGGTAGTGAGGGATTATCAGCGGGTAACGGAGATGGGAGGTGGTGAGTGACTATCAGCGGGTAACAGTGATGGGAGGTGTCAAGTGACAATCTGCAGGTAACAGAGATAGGAGGTGGTGAGGGACTAACAGCAGGTACCAGAGATGGGAGGTAGTGAGGGACTATCAGCGGGTAACAGAGATGGGAGGTGGTGAGTGACAATCTGCGGGTAACAGAGATGGGAGGTAGTGAGGGACTATCAGCGAGTAACAGAGATGGAAGGTGGTGAGTGACTATCATCAGGTAACAGAGATGGGAGGTGGTGAGGGACTATCAGCGGGTAACAGAGATGGGAGGTGGTGAGTGACTATCAGCAGGTAACAGAGATGGGAGGTGGTGAGTGACTATCAGCGGGTAACAGAGATGGGAGGTGGTGAGTGACTATCAGCGGGTAACAGAGATGGGAGGTAGTGAGGGACTATCAGCGGGTAACGGAGATGGAAGGTGGTGAGTGACTATCGGCGGGTAACAGAGATGGGAGGTGGTGAGTGACAATCTGCGGGTAATGCAGACAGAACATGATGAGTAAAAAGACCAGATGTAGTAATACAGCTGACAGTATCATCATTGTGAAAACCAGATATTTTTGTTTTAGAACAGGCTTTAATTGCTATTCAGTGACATATTTTAAAACACACTCGATGCTTTCCTGCCATGCAGATAAAATGTTTGGCAGAGAAAATTGTAAAATGAGTTACGTCAATGAGAGTTTATTTTTCCTTTTCAGGTCATTGTCATAGCCCTTTAGTAACTTTAGTATAATTATAAATGAAAACAAACTGTCCTCCTTTAGTAGAACAGAAAGGCCAGTGATTCACACTGCAGTCCCCTACCGTACAGTGTCATGCAGGACAGGTCTGCCTACATCAGGCTCTTTGCAGTACAACTGCTGATGGGAAAAAGTCTGCTCAGCCCTAATTAGCATTTTAATTCCCAAACAGTTCTGCTTGTATGCTGTTACTATTTTATACAGTATGATCCATGGCTGTATCTGGCCATTAACATAAAAACAAATCAATAAACAATCCAAATAATCAAGGAGCCTTGTCAACACAATCTATTGCATTGCTGCCACACAGGCGGAAGTGACATGCAGTGTTACCAATAATTGCAGGTTCACATTTAAGCAGCTCAATAACTTAACCTCTTTAAGTTCCTTTCAAAGAGAATACAGTCAGGAATTGTACCTGCCACATTCTGGTTACTCAGCATATGCTCAGATATATAAAACTATAGCAATGCTGACAGCCAGGATAATGATGAAGACTAGGGAGCAAATTCAATGGAGACTGATTCAGTTATCAGATCAGATAATTATACCAGGCTTTACTTTCATATTCTTTTACAGGCTTCTGAGGATGCATCACTAAAATATACAGTGTGCAGACAGCAATGAAATAATTGGGAGATTTCAGTGAGAGGATACAAAAGAAGACTCTGCAGTAAAGAGTTCAGCTGCTTTTCAGATGAAGCTGATACATTTACCCTTGAAGAGAGCGGGAAAGACGTTCAGCTTCAGCTCGGGATTGAGTGCTGCCCTCGCCCTGCCCTGTGTCAGGCTCGAATCCTCTGAACACTCATACTCTGACACTAGGCCTTCAGAAAATGACCACAGAGCAGGAAAGACTTTCAGCTTCAGCTAGGGATCGAGTGCTGCCCTCGCCCTGCCCAGTGTCAGGCTCGAATCCTCTGAACACTCATACTCTGACACTAGGCCTACAGAAAATGACCACAGAGCAGGAAAGACGTTCAGCTTCAGCTAGGGATCGAGTGCTGCCCTCGCCCTGCCCTGTGTCAGGCTCGAATCCTCTGAACACTCATACTCTGTGGTCATTTTATGTAGGCCTAGTGTCAGAGCGGGAAACTCTGACCTTCCGAGTACCTCATTGATGGAGCAGGATGCAGAGAGTCCAATAGGCACCATGCCCACCAGGCAGAGAGCTGAAGCAGCACTACCTGCACATCCACACAGCGGCAAACAGTGCTGCCGAAGCAAATCAACAAACAGGGCACTTCACTTTTAATAGCCAAAACTATACTCACTGATTTATATACAGTATATCATGAGCCTGCACACCACAATTTCTCTAAAATAATTTTAAAAAGCCATGATCAATGCCACACTATTTTGCAGCTGCAAGATTAACACCATATAGAGGAACCATTATCTCAGGCCTACTGAAATCATTCAGAATATTCTGTTTATTCCTACCCAAGAATGCCATGACAAGTGTACATGTGGTCAGAGCACTGGGAAATCAGCCCTGCGGCTTGAAAAGAGCACGGCAGATTACCGAGACAGACTGTACAACAGCATGAACAGCCAATTACGAGACATATAACAGAGTGAACAGCCGATTACCGAGACATCTAACAGCGTGAACAACCAATTACCGAGACATATAACAGCGTGAACAGCTAATTATGAGACATATAACAGAGTGAACAGCCGATTACCGAGACATCTAACAGCGTGAACAGCCGATTACCAAGACATCTAACAGCGTGAACAGCCAATTACCTAGACATATAACAGCGTGAACAGCCGATTACCAAGATATCTAACAACGTGAACAGCCGATTACCAAGACATCTAATAGCATGAACAGCCAATTACCGAGACATATAACAGCGTGAACAGCCGATTACCAAGACATCTAACAACGTGAACAGCCGATTACCAAGACATCTAACAGCGTCAACAGCCAATTACCAAGACATATAACAGAGTGAACAGCCGATTACCAAGACATCTAACAACGTGCACAGCCGATTACCAAGACATCTAACAGCGTCAACAGCCAATTACCAAGACATCTAACAACGTGAACAGCCGATTATCGAGACATACAACAAAATGAACAGCTGATTATCGCGACATATAACAGAAAAAAACGCCAGTTATGGAGATATTTAATAGAGTGAACATCCAATTACTGTGATATAGAGTATCATAATGAAATGTTTACTGAGACACATAAAATGTTTACTGTGACAGTGAACAGCCAATTACAGAAACATAACAGCATGAATAGCCACTTAGCAAAACATATAACAAGGTGAACAGCTGAATACACAGACATAACAGCATGAACAGGCAATTTCGGAGAAATGTAACAGTGTGAACTGATGCCTAATGAAACATATAAAAGGGTGAACAGCTGATTATCAAGAGAACAGCCGCTAAATGAGAAGATTAACAGCATGAATGGCCCATAACAAAGATATATAACAATGTGAACAGCCGATTAAAACCATGTAACCATACCAAACCAAAACATGTAACAGCGTGAACAACCACATACTGAGACATATAACAACATGAACAGGCAATCATGGAGAGAAAACTGCACGAGCAGGGGCTTACCGAGGCACATAACAGTGTAAAGCTAATTCCAAAGACATATAATAGTGTGAACAGCCACTTACCGAAACATACAGCAGCTAATTACTGCGCATGTGAAAATGAGAGAATCAAGTTAAACTGAAACCAGAGAATCAACTTCAGATTGATTTATTTGGTGTCTCTTAATATCCCCTCTCTGCAGTAGTTTATATAGGACTGTGTGATGTATCACTGGATCTGTAAGGAGTTTTTGGATGGATGGATGGATGGATGGATGGATGGATGGATGGATGGATGAACAGCGGATTACTAAGACATACAACAGAATGTATTTAATTTTAAAAATATGTGGTAAAACAATGGTGTTTGGGGATGGTGGTGATCATCAAGGTAACCATGGCACTGTTGGCACCAGGTAGAGACGTCTCCATCCACAAATAGAGATTTACACAGCATGGACTGCAGAGGCAAGATGAAATGCTGTGTTGAAGCACATGGTTCCTGCACTCGGTCACACCACCTGGGAGCCGCTTGAGAAGCCTTCTGAAGTCACATGCACAGTGACAGGGTCATCGCCTCATCTAACTTCTCCTAAATAATCCATGCAACAGGCAGGCGATTATTCTCACACACAGATCACAAGCTATTAAAATGTACGCGACTCAAATCTGCAGGTGAACAATAAAGGTCCCCTAAATTTCACCCTGACATCACTCAGCAAACAGGCTCCGGATATTCGCTTTGACTACACCCTGACATCACTCAGCAAACAAAGCAAATATCCGGAGCCTGACTACACTCTGACATCACTCAGCAAACAGGCTCTGGATATTTGCTTTGACTACATCCTGGCATCACTCAGCAAACAAAGCAAATATCCGGAGCCTGACTACACCCTGGCATCACTCAGCAAATAGCAAATATCCGGAGCCTTTGACTACACCCTGGCATCACTCAGCAAACAGGCTCCGGATATTTGCTTTGACTACACCCTGGCATCACTCAGCAAACAAAGCAAATATCCGGAGCCTGACTACACCCTGATTGCTACTGCCCACGTTCTGTCAGAGCTAAGACCACTGCACAGGAGGCATTTTAATGCATAGATGAAGAATTAATTTCATTCAGTGTTTTTAGAAAATTCACTCTTGTTTACCACAGCTGGTTGAACTTTAAAAGTAACTTTTTAAAAGTTACTTTTAAACTGTTTAGTTAATCTTTCCATCCTTCTGTCAACCAGGAGAGCTACTGGTCTTAGTAGCTGATAAGACATCTTTCCACGACTGCTTATTCATTTCAATGTATATTATTGAATTTTAGAGGTACAGCTGAACATTTACCTGGAATAATTAGGCTTAAGTAACTTGCTCACAGGTACAACAGCAAAATCAAGTCTTACATGTTTGCATGTCATGAATGTTTCTCGAGGAATCTCATGAAGATCTATACTAGAAGACAACATTTTCACATGAATGCCCACAATCTTCTAAATTCCCTGACAAAGTCATGCTGCAAAGTATGTTCCAGGATCACGGCGACCCTATATAACGATCCTGTGCAGGTTGAGCCTGCAAATTTACTTACATTTATATTTCAAGCAAATAATATACTCAGCTCTTTAATGTACTTTACACGGGTTATAAAAGACCTTTTTATGTGTGGCATACATTCTGAGGAAATATTCTAATTTACATTTTACTTTCGGGATGTCTCCATTAAGTAATGAAACTTTTTTTACAACCTTTATAGCTATATCGGAATAAAAATGTTCTGCTGGAGTAGGATTAAGACACAAGTGAATTCCCAGCAAAGATCCAGATGCAATCACACATCTGTATTTGGGTAGCCATTCAGAATTGGATCCGTTCTGAATTTGTATTCAGAACTAATTGCATCATTCTGGATCTGCTAACATTAACGTGAGGTCAGCTGAACATCATAAAACTGATCTGAGGATCTATGACTTGCTAACAGGAAACCATATGTTTGGCTGGGTCTGCACAACTCAGATCCCCTTTGGGCATGAGGATGTGCCAGACAGGCAGCAAATCATTTTGCATTCTTGTTCTGTTAACTGGTTCCGCTGTTCCGCACTTTTGAGAGTGTTAATTGTTTAAGTTGCAGGTTATCAACATCAAAAAACAATCAGCTCCCCATTTCCTGCTAAAACTAAGTGATGCAACTGCGAATGCATGGGTAAAACCACAGGTGTCAGAACATCAGCACCATCCTTAAGCAGAGAGGTCATGGACACCCTGAGCAGTTACTGATCCACACCCTGAGCAGTTACTGATCCACAGCCTGAGCAGTTACTGATCCACAGCCTCAACAGTTACTGATCCACAACCTGAGCAGCTACTGAACCACAACCTTAACAGGTACTGAACCACAACCTCAATAGTTACTGATCCACACCCTGAGCAGTTACTGAACCACAGCCTGAGCAGTTACTGAATGCAACCTCAACAGTTACTGAACCACACCCTGGGCAGTTACTGAATGCAACCTCAACAGTTACTGAACCACACCCTGGGCAGTTACTGAACACAACCCCAACAGTTACTGAACCACACCCTGGGCAGTTACTGAACACAACCTCAACAGTTACTGAACCACACCCTGGACAGTTACTGAACACAACCTCAACAGTTACTGAACCACACCCTGGGCAGTTACTGAACACAACCTCAACAGTTACTGAACCACACCCTGGGCAGTTACTGAACACAACCTCAACAGTTACTGAACCACACCCTGGGCAGTTACTGAACACAACCTCAACAGTTACTGAACCACACCCTGGGCAGTTACTGAACACAACCCCAACAGTTACTGAACCACACCCTGGGCAGTTACTGAACACAACCCCAACAGTTACTGAACCACACCCTGGGCAGTTACTGAACACAACCCCAACAGTTACTGAACCACACCCTAAGTGTTTACCAGAAATCAAATAAACATTGCAGGTTCCGCATTCAGTCACACATATTAAGCAGGCTAATTCACTGAAGTTGCATGTTTTAGGACAGTGGAAGATAACCGGAGGACCTGCTGAAAAGCCACACCCACACAAGGTGAACAAGCAAACTCCACGAACACAAAGAGGTGGTGTGCAGAAACAGCGCCACCCACTGCGGCACTGTGCTGCCCGGACAGGCTTGCACTATGCATAATGTTAATATTGACATGCAGCTGTCACATTACGAGGACTGCAATAGCCTGTTGGGTTCAAACTATCAATAAGTTGAGCTAAAACATTTTTACTCAGTCAAAGGAAACCAAACTTAGCAAGTTTTGCAATTTTAGTGATGGTTCATTTTCAACATTATCTAGTATATGTTAAAACATCATAAAACGTCTTCTTTTAAGATGTATTTACACTGCAGTTGTGTTGTAGAGATATTTAAGTTGTGCTTTGCTGTATTTTAATTCACTTTTACTGTGAACTGCTTCCACACGACTGAAGATTTTGCTTATTATTTGGACGCTCATCTGCTGTGCATCATCTTCCTTCCGCCATATTGCCGAGGAATCAAGAAAGAGAATTTTAATCGCTGCTTTTTAATAATCGAGTAATCGTGACAGCTGTATATAATCCCGTGTGAAAAAAGGTGCACACCTCCATGTTTAATGGTGACACCCACATTAGGAAAGATAAAATAATTGATTCATTCTAAACACTTCCTATCACAAAGGCATTTAATTGCTGTCTAATATTCCTTATGAAACTAATGGGACACTAAATGGCTTCAGACCAGGGAACTTTGGGGGTCCCTCTCCCACTCTAAGCATAATCATGGATTCCTGTTGGCACAAGATTTAATCACTGCTTACAGTTTGTGACAACTGCCCTTTGGAAGCTTAATTTGATCAGTTGGCTTCATTGAATTGGAAAAATCACTTTAGCCTTTCGCTGTGCTAAGAGGCTACATTATGTTTGTTTAAAAAATCACTTTATCCACTCATAGCTCCAGGTAATTTCCCTAATTATGGCTCATTATTATGGTGGTAATGAATGAGCATGCTCTCTGGGTGTGGTGTGGCAGGGTCAGCATGGTGTCCTGTGCTTGGGCTGCTGCAGAGAAAAATCAGTGTTTAACATGGGAATCAAGGTGTTTTATAAAAAGCTGAGCAGAAACAAGCTTAAGGCAGGACGACACGATCTGGCTGCAGGTCTTCAGCGGGGAACTACATGTATCATCTCAGTTCTGGAGAAAATTGCATTATTATCTTTCTTAATAAGCTTCAGCTAAACTCAATTATTTGCTGCACTGGCCAACTTGCAGACATTTTGACAAACAACATTAATAGCTGTCACCATTATGCAGATTGTAATTTATGTATGCAGGGTCACAATAACAGAAGGTGAAAATATGTCTGTGTGTGTCTGCCTGTGTGTGTGTCCATATCTGTGTGTGTCTGTGTGTCTGCCTGTGTGTGTATGTGCATATCTGTGTGACTCTGTGTGTCTGCCTGTGTGTGTATGTGCATATCTGTGTGTCTCTGTGTGTGTATGTGCATGTCTGTGTGTGTCTGTGTGTCTGCCTGTGTGTGTATGTGCATATCTGTGTGTGTCTGCCTGTGTGTGTATGTGCATATCTGTGTGTGTCTGCCTGTGTGTGTATGTGCATATCTGTGTGTGTCTGTCTGTGTGTGTATGTGCATATCTGTGTGTGTCTGTCTGTGTATGTGCATATCTGTGTGTGTATGTGCATATCTGTGTGTCTGCCTGTGTGTGTATGTGCATATCTGTGTGTCTGCCTGTGTGTGTATGTGCATATCTGTGTGTCTGCCTGTGTGTGTATGTGCATATCTGTGTGTCTGTCTGTGTGTGTATGTTCATATCTGTGTGTGTATGTGCATATCTGTATGTCTCTGTGTGTCTGCCTGTGTGTGTATGTGCATATCTGTGTGTCTGCCTGTGTGTGTATGTGCATATCTGTGTGTATGTGTGTGTCTGCCTGCGTGTGTATGCACAAATCTGTCTGCCTGTGTGTGTCTGCGTGTGTATGTGCATGTGTGTGTGTGCCTGCCTGTGTGTGTACATAACTGTGTGAGCGTGTGTCTGCGTGTGTATGTATGTGCATATATTTGTGTCTGTGTTTGTCTGCGTGTGCATATTTGTGTGTGTATGTGCATATGTGTGTGTATATATCTGTGTGTGTGTGTGCGTCAGCCTGTGTGTGTGCGTGTCCATATGTGTGTATGCGTTAGGGCTGGACGATTTATCGTTTTCAAATCGAAATCGCGATTTGAAATAAAGCGATTAGCAAATTGTACAAAGTTGTACAGCACGTCGAACCCAGGGTTTAAAACTGCTGTGAGAATAGTTTTACAAATTCATGTCGTGCTCCCCGTGTGACAATCATTCTCACCAATCACAAGCGCCGTACTTCTCGCGTGCCAGTCATACTCGCCAATCAGAAGCGCCGTGCTTCTCCTGTGCCAGTCATGCTCGCCAATCAGAAGTGGCCCAAGAAGGTGTATAGGCCCACAAACAGCAAACCCGTGAAACCCAAGGAAAATGTTACGGTGCAGAAAAATACCGATTCCGTTACTGAGCTATAAGTAAATTGCCTTCCTATTTCATGGTCCGAGATTGTTTCAGAAAGGTCCCATTGATGAATAGAACTGGCGAGCTCCTTTTAAACACCAGCGTCGATATTCTTCAGCGTATCATACCTTTTGTTTTTGTTAATGGGCAATAGCATTAGGATACCGCTAATCCATCAAAACAACGAGACATTCAGTAATTCTCGCAGCATTGGAGTCGGTGACCCCCCAAAAAAGCCGTAAAACCCAGTCAGTACCCAGTAAAATACAGTCGTGTTTATGTCATATGTTTTTGTGCTTATTAATTCAAGTATTTACAAAGATTTAATCTTAATCCCACAACAGTGATAAAATAAAAGCCTCGCTTTAACATGAATATTAAAAGAATAGATCGCTTTACAGTTACAGTTGGGTATGGGCACGCAGTCTTATCTAAAAAAGATACAAAAAGAGACGCAAATAATGTTTATTCACTCGTTTTGTATTTGTCCGAGTAACAAAGCAAAGGAATGATAAGCCGCTTCAGTCGAGAACTGAATTTTACTTCTCATTTCAAATAACATGCAGGGTTGGCAACTTTGGTCAGCTGCATGGAGTGAGATTTTCTGTTCTCTGTTCTGCACATACATTTACATGCATGTAAGTTTTATTACCTTGTAAATAGTCTGTACGGTGTTGAAAACGTTGCCGTAACGTTTTTGACGCAGCTAATTTTAAGTTCAGAATGGAATATAGATTTGCAAGAGTTTGCTACCCTGAACACGTACGTTTTTTTTTGTTTCACCTGAATTGATTTGTATAGAAAATAACAGTATACAGTTGTTAAAAAGCAGAAACATCAACCAACATAAAATCGCCAATAAACGACTTCTTTTTATTCAACATTTTATAAAATTTAAAAATGTCCAGCTTTACGGTTTCAGGACAGAACAGCCACTCTGTTATGAACATTACGGCTTTTTGAGTGTTAGCTGCTGTTATTAACACTAATAACACATTAGGACATTAATATTCATATGGTATCTCATGCTGCGTCATGTTTTAAAATTACTATACACTGAATATTGAACTGAAGCTTGACATAACAAATTAAATCGTAATCGCAATGTCAGAAAAATCACGATTAGATATTTTCCCAAATCGTGCAGTCCTAGTATGCGTGTCTGTGCCTGCTTGTGTGTGACTCTACATGTGTGTGTGCCTGCCTGTGTGTGTATCTGTGTGTCTGTGTCTGTGTGAGGCTGTGTGTTCAGCAGTGTCTTTATATTCTTCTTATTATAGTTTCTACAATTTCTAAATCAGTGAAAATATTACTAGCTGAATGTCCATCATACTCAGGAAAACACAACACACAGCCCTGGGTGTATCAGCACTGGAAATCCCTAACCTCACTTAGCAGCGTCTGGAATGTATTTTGATCCCCATGGTTCCATGCTATCATGCCTCATAAATCACTGAATATAAAGAAAGAAGAGTAAAGGTACCTGAAGAGAACCAAAGTCAAAATATCTTTGGCATCAATTTCAGATCTCATTTATCTAACTGAATACGAAGGAAGTGAAACGCATACTGTTCATACAATACTGACTGCAGGGCAGGCTTACTGAGTACAGGACACCTCTGAGACACATCTACTTAGACACAGGTACTTTAAATTGTACTTTAAATTCATAATAATAATTATTATTATTTTTATTATTGTTGTTGTTGTTATAATTATTGCTGTTATCATTATTAATAATAATAGTAATAATAACAATAATGGCATTGTTGTTAATCACAAAAATAAATTCATTTGAAACACTGAACGTCCTACTGTTCTTAAAGGTGCATGTCCTTCTGAATCATAAAGGTGTATGTCCTTCAGAACCATGAAGGTGCATGTCCTTCAGAATTGTGAAGGTGTATGTCCTTATGAATCATAAAGGTGTATGTCCTTCTGAATCATAAAGGTGTATGTCCTTCTGAATCATACTGTAAAGGATGTATGTCCTTATGAATCATAAAGGTGTATGTCCTTCTGAATCATACTGTAAAGGTGTATGCCCTGAATCGTGAAGGTGCATGTCCTTCTGAATCATAAAGGTGTATGTCATTCTGAATCGTGAAGGTGTATGTCCTTCAGAATCATAAAGGTGTATGTCATTCTGAATCGTGAAGGTGTATGTCCTTCTGAAACGTGAAGGTGCATGTCCTTCTAAAACGACAAGGTGAAAGAAGAATTTGAATGCAGTACCCAGTTCCATGTTATACATACATACAGTTTGGTCCTTATTTGTTTGGACAATGACATCATTTTGGCTCTGTACATCACCAGACTAAATTCGAAATTAAGCAATAAAAATGGGATTGAAGTGTAGAGTTTCAGCTTTAATTCACGGGGTTTAACAAAGATATCGTATCAGCTGTTTAGGAACTGCAGCCATTTTTATGCATAATCCCCCCCCCCCCATTTTCAGGGGCTGAAAAGTAACTGGACAAACTAACCATAACCACAGTGATCATTTTTTATACTTTTATTAATGACAGCCGGAAGCTCCCTCCTTAGTGATGCCCTGCTGGGCCTTTTCTGCAGCTGTCTCCAGTTGCTGCTTGTTTATTGGCATTTCTGCCTTCTGCAAGAGGAGTGCATGTTGACTTAGGATGAGGTCAGATGATGGACCAGCCACTGAAGCACATTCCACTTATTTGCCAAGAAATGCCATTGGGTTGCTTTCGCGTTCAGTTTTGGGTTTTTATCCATCTGTAGTGAGTAGCGTCATTCTCACTATTTTGCAGCATTCGATGAATCTGAGCAGACACCATGGCCTTATACACGTCAGAATTCATCTCACTGCTTCTCTCAGCAGTCATATCATCAACAAACACTAGTCACCCAGTTCCACTGGCACCCATGCATGCCAGGGCATAGCACTGCCTCTAGCATGTTTCACAGACGATGTGGTGTGATGTGAATCATGGGTCATTCCTTCTCATCACCATACTCTTTTCATCTTTAGGAAAAAAAAAAAATTGCCAAAGCTGGGTAAACTTTTTTAGATGATTTCTGGCAAAATCTAACCCGGCCCTCATATTCCTGAGGTGCAGCTTGTGGTAAACCCTCTGTATTTACTTTCATGATGTCTTCTCTTCTCTCGTAGACTTTTGTTTTCTCAACCTAACCAAGCCTGCTTTACTTGCATTGACAGCTCTTTGGTCCTCATACTGAGAGTTCACAGCATCAGCTTCCAAATGCAAATTCAATTATTATTAAAATTACAAATTAATGGCCCACACCTGACCGTGAAATAGCTTATTAGCCATTTGTCCAATTAATTTTGAATAAAAATGAGGGGACTATGTAAATAAGTTGTTTTTGTTGAATTCTACACTTCAATCACATTTGTGAAAATCTACACTTCAATCACATATTTACTGTTTCACTTCAAAGTCAAAATTAAAATTGTGTCACTGTCCAGATACTGTATTAAATAAAACAAGAAAATGTGTTCATGCTTCCTCGCTTTCACACTGCAGACGGGAAGCCCCAGAGAGGCGGCTAACAATTTTGGGAATAGATCATCCTGACAAAACTAAACGGCTAAAACATCTCCTAACACTGGCAGGACTTGGCTGGCGTATGAAGTGTGCCAGTCAGTAGTGCTCACACCCACTAAAGCCATCGACTAAATGAACCCTGCTTGGAAAACCCATCATAATGTTCGCTTTGTGGCTTCACGCACAAGGAGGCCAACTGAGATTCTGCACCCATACACTGTTGCTATGACGATGTCTCTGCAATCCAGTTAGGAGACAGATGGATCAGCTGATTTTACCCCTAAATATAGTGGATGAATAAACCATAAGTAAAACGTGCAAAAGAATCTTCTCATGAAAAAGGCCACTTGAGTGACAAGATGTATGTTGATCGGACAAACACATTTATTACAAAATAATTACACAAATCCCAGCACCTAATCAAAATGAGCTGCAGCAAAACAGCACATTTTATCATACATATTCATACACTATGCTTCGGCAGATCTGATTTAAGGTGGCACCGTGCTGCTTAGGAACATGTCCTGTGGGTCTCGAAGCTTGTATCCACCCTGCAAATCTCCAGTGAAATACCTACATGTATAAACAGGTAAAACTGTCACTTTCAATGAAAAACCTTGTTAAAAATCAGAACGCTAATAAAAACAGGACACTATGCCACCTAAACAGGGGTTATGAAGCGGGATGAAGCACTGCAGTGTACCTGTAAGGTGTGGGGGGACTGACCTTGGGGGTCACTATGGCTGAGCCTCTGTCCCGCTTCTGAAATAATGACCAAAGTGCATGACGGACTGTGAGAAGTTCGCCTGCACTCAGAAATGCAATGAGCAGAGCTTTTTAAGCAGGAACTACACCAAAAAGATGATGGGCAGGGAGGACTGTAACCTATGATTGTACTGTCAAACCCCTTACTGCATGTTTAAGATGAATGGAGAACCTTCACACGTTACTGCTGCCCAGACTGGAGATTTCGTCTCTGCACAGCCACATGCACTCGGCATCACCTGACAGTAAAAGCCTGATTGGTGCTGAGGATGTGTGTGGGAGTCACATCATGTTAGGATTTCGGTACTCAGTTAGGGCCCTTTGTTACTACTTTGTAGTAACTGAAATGCGATACCTAAAAATCAAGCATGAGCTCTGCATCATTGCTTTTTAAAAGTTCAGAAGTTTAAAGTTAAAGTCACAGGACTCACTGCCTGCCCAGTACTGAGTGTCATGAAGCTGAAATGCCATTCCTTAAGAATGTAGAAATGCTTTTTGTCCATTAAGTGTGTAGGACATTTGTAAGACAAATGAGCTTCACACCAAGAGCCAGACCTATTTTCCATGCCATCGTTTGTTATTCATGGGGGGGGGGCAATCAGCCAGATGAGTCTGTTAAGCAGCTGCTGGGTATATCCAAAGACTGCAGAGGACTTCCCTTCTTCACTGGCTGAGAAACACACCTATAAAAAATTGTACGTCTAATTCATTTGAAGTTTCGAACTACATTTCACAGGGATGAAGGATGTGCTGAATTAGCAGACATTCTGCCTCAGCTGTTTCAGAGCCCCTGCCCACACACACGGAGAGAGGATCACATTTTTTATGTGTTGCCAAAACACAAACAAATTCCCTCCATGAACTAATTACCAACCATCCCATCTGAGAGCATTAGGTGCTGTAATCCTGACTTTCAGTAATTCACCTTATCACACACTTTCCTGTCACACTTTCCTGTTACTATACACTTTTAATTAAATATTTAACCAAGGCTTGGGCAGACCAATGCCAAAACTCAGCCCCACACCCTTTGGTGTTCCTGTGCTCCGAAGGTGGCCCACATCAGCAGCTGTCACCTCATGCTAAGAGCTTCAGCAGGCCTTATTCCGAGAGAGTCTGTGCTTTGACAGCCAAAACTTGCTAATTAAAATGTCAAAAAACAGAGTTTCTCAAAGGACAGTGAACATGCTAGCTTTCTCAGAGGTCAGTGGCGATGGTATACATCATGGCAGCTTTCTCAGAGGTCAGTGGCGATGGTATACATCATGGCAGCTTTCTCAGAGGTCAGTGGCGATGGTATACATCATGGCAGCTTTCTCAGAGGTCAGTGGCGATGGTATACATCATGGCAGCTTTCTCAGAGGTCAGTGGCGATGGTATACATCATGGCAGCTTTCTCAGAGGTCAGTGGCGATGGTATACATCATGGCAGCTTTCTCAGAGATCAGTGGCGATGGTATACATCATGGCAGCTTTCTCAGAGGTCAGTGGCGATGGTATGCATCATGCCAGGTTCCTCGGAGGTCAGCGGTGATGGTGTATATCATGGCAGCTTTCTCAGAGGTCAGTGGCGATGGTATACATCATGCCAGGTTCCTCGGAGGTCAGCGGTGATGGTGTATATCATGGCAGCTTTCTCAGAGGTCAGTGGCGATGGTATACATCATGGCAGCTTTCTCAGAGGTCAGTGGCGATGGTATACATCATGGCAGCTTTCTCAGAGGTCAGCGGTGATGGTGTATGTCATGGCACCATTCTCGGCGGTCAGTGGTGATGGTATATATCATGCCAGGTTTCCGGAGGTCAGAGGTGTTCAGGTGCCTCACGGCAGCGTTCTCGGTGGTCAGTAATAATGGTATACCTAATGATAGTTTTACTTTACAATGACCATTACATATTTTCTCCCATGCATAAATGCGGGTGCGAAGATTATTTCCATGAATGTATACTGAGAGAAACGGGCATGCAGAGAGATCCAAGTGAGCTTCTCACTCTAGAGCCTGCACACTCAGGCTGATGTTATTTTTTGTTGAGAACACCAGTTCAATACTTTGGTAATGTCCACAGTGCAATCAATCAGCCCAGGGGAATAACTGCTAATTGGGGCTGTGCATATCACTGATGCCGAGTCCTAAATGAGATTTATTATTTTCTGCAGTAAACATCACATCTTTAAGTCAATACTGATGAGTTCTATTCAAGAAGTAAATCACTCAAAGAGACAACACAAGGTTTCTGCTGTTAACATATGCTGAAACATAATTATGTTCAGAAAATGAACATTCCCATAATAGATGCCGTAATGACCAGAATTCAATCTCACATGGTCCTCCAAAAATGAGCACATTTACAAATGTAGTAACATCTTCCATTTGATGTAATGAATTACATAGATGCTGCTAATTTTAGCTTTAATAGAAGTCATTGGCTATTATCTGCAGAATTTTCAGAGCTTGTTGTTTCCATTTTATGAGAGTCCAGGTCACTCTCCTATTCTTACACTTTTCGAATCCATTCTAAAGATGATTTCCTCATTCGTCATATCAGCAGTGGGACGTCCTCCACGTTTTTTAACACCGACAGCGGATCAGTACTCAGTGTCGGTCAATACCCAGAACTTAGCAGTGTCATAGCTGATTACAGGTGTATATTAAAGGCAACAGGTGTTCACCATAAACTAATATGTTACAATCAGAGGAGAGGAAGTTATGTCAGAGGAAGGAGGAACAGCCAAGTCAGCTCAGATGGATGGCCAGTGTCTATATGCTACTGTTTACTTTTTATTGGCCTGTAGCTTGACCCCCACATTTGTGCCTTTTCTAGCCAACCACACCCCCCCCCCATCTCCTAGTCCTGCTCACAAGAAATAAATCTCATTAATAATGTCTCCTAGCACTTGGCAGGTTCTAGCACAAGTCTCGGACACAGTCCAACCTTTTACAGACATTATTGATGACCTGCTATTCCGGCGTCGCCACTGATGAAGGCCAATGAAGTATTAAGGTCAACCCTCACCTTCCATTACAACACTGAGGCAGAACATAGAGAAGGAATGGAATCGGTCACACTGGTGGAGAATGCTAAATGCCTGCTGCCCACTTCGGTAAATCGATCACTGGACAGAGAGCACTGCTACAGCCCTGCGTGTGGGGCAGAGGAGGAAGTGTCGGCTGTTTGCGTGCACATCAGCAGGCGTGCTGTGATGCACATGCATTACATCCCAAAACCTTTGAGCTGAGTAAAGCTGTGATAAACAGCCCAACGGAAATCAAGCGTGTGTCTTATAATTCATGTGGAAGGAACAGCGAACAAACAGGGTCCCTTCTGCTGAGTGTTTTACGATTTGCTGTGTACTGTTGAAAATGTTATTAAACAAGGTACAGAAAAGCCGTGAAAGCACACCGCTTGTTTATACAGTTTTCTCCAAAATGCAGTATCAGACATATGTGCCACAGAGATCATCTATGTTTGCTTTGCTGATGTTTCATCTTCCATTAGTCACAAACACAATAACATGCAACAGCAAGTGAGTAGTGATGGCCCATACACACCATAGTACACATCGCTGTACATGCTGCCGTACACACTGCTGCACACACTGCAGTACACACCGCCATACACACTGCTGTACACACTGCCATGCAGACTGCTGTACACACTGCTGTGCACACTGCCATGCAGACTGCTGCACACACTGCCATGCAGACTGCTGCACACACTGCCATGCAGACTGCTGCACACACTGCAGTACACACTGACATACACACTGCTGTACACACTGCTGCACACACTGCAGTACACACCGCTGCACACACTGCAGTACACACCGCCATACACACTGCTGTACACACTGCCATGCAGACTGCCGTACACACTGCTGTACACACTGCCATACACACTGTCATGCAGACTGCTGCACACACTGCCGTACACACCGCCGTACACACTGCTGTACACACTGCCATGCAGACTGCCGTACACACTGCGGTACACACCGCCATACACACTGCTGTACACAATGCCATGCAGACTGCTGCACACACTGCGGTACACACCGCCATACACACTGCTGTACACACTGTCATGCAGAGTGCCGTACACACTGCGGTACACACCTCCATACACACTGCTGTACACACTGTCATGCAGACTGCCATACACACTACGGTACACACCTCCATACACACTGCTGTACACACCGTCATGCAGACTGCCGTACACACTGCGGTACACACCGCCATACACACTGCTGTACACACTGTCATGCAGACTGCCATACACACTGCGGTACACACCGCCATACACACTGCTGTACACACCGCCATGCAGAGTGCCGTACACACTGCGGTACACACCGCCATACACACTGCTGTACACACTGCCATGCAGACTGCTGCACACACTGCAGTACACACCGCCATACACACTGCTGTACACACTGCCATGCAGACTGCCGTACACACCGCGGTACATACCGCCGTACACACCGCGGTACACACCGCCGTGCACACCGCCGTGCACACCGCCGTGCACACCGCCGTGCACACCGCCGTACACACTGCCATGCAGACTGCCGTACACACTGCGGTACACACCGCCTTATACATGTGAGTTTTATGGTACGATTACCTGCAAATGGCACTAGGCATTCCAGCTGCTGTTTGCCCACCTAAAGCAGAGCTGGAGGATGCAGGAGAAACAGACCCTGGGTAAGGGCTCCTTAACAATAACACAACACCTCCACACAGCTCCTGCAGACCTAGCAGACATGGGAACTAAAGGACATCCATCCATCTGTCCATCTTCTGCCACTTAACCGAGGTCAGGTCACAGTGGCAGCAGTTTTAGCAGGGATGCCCAGACCTCTCTCCCCATGGAAACCATCCCAGTACGTGCTGCAGGTCACAGCCCAAAGACGCTAACAGGACCACATCGTCTGCAAAAAGCAAAGCCCTCAAACCAGACCCACTGCTCCCCTTGGCTACGCCCAAAATTTTTGTCCATAGAAGTTCTGAACAGAACAGAAAACAATACCCACCCAGAACAAGCGTGAACGCACGCGCGCACACCAGCTATAATTCAGTCAGGTGTGTCTCACAGAATGCCACATTAAGTACCCATCTATCGATGTAGCCTACATAAGCACAATCACAGTGCAGACATATAATGAACATGTCTTCCTTACCAGGGCAGCAGCAATTTTCAGCATTTCTTATTTTACTTTCATAATAAATATGTAGCCCAAGTCCAAACCTAACAATTCACCAGTTTGTTATGCAGGGGCTATTTAGCAAAGAATTGGGTGCATGTTCCTTCTACAGTATATCCTGCAGAAGCAGGGACTATACAGTAAACAGCAGTATGCATGTTCCTTCTGCAATATGCCCTGCATATGCATGACTATATAGCAAAGAGCCGTGTGCATGTTCCTTCTACAGTATATCCTGCACATTCATAGCCGATATAACAAGGAGCTGTGTGACTGTTCCTTCTACAGCACATCCTGCATGTTCCTTCTACAATTTATACTGCATATGCAGGAACTATACAGCAAAGAGCTGCATGCATGTTCCTTCTATAGCAGATATTGTGGGAGAGAATCAAGGTGAGTATTATGGGAGAGCATGTGAGCAAGTGTGCAATAGCTCTCTGATGCCTGAAAAGAAACACCCCAAAATCTGCAGGTGGTATTATGCAGCAAAACGTCACTGTACTGTACCAACACAAAGTCCATCATACATAAGGTTACTTCTGTCTTCAGTAATTCTGCATTCACAGAAGCAGTGCAGTAAAGCTGCCAGAACCCATACATTCACTGACTCAAAGAAGGTAATGAACGTGAACACAGATCCGCACGACACTTTACTTTGGTCATCTTCATTCATACTCTGTAACCTTGGACGACGTGCTTCATGTCCCATAAACACGTGTACGCTGCTATGTTTAATTTAATTCCATTCATACTTCCTAAAGTATGAAATTAGGGTCTGCCATGTATTTAAAACTGCATTATTAACCTGAGTGCAATAAACAAAGGAAGAGAAGGAAATAGCATGTAACATTGAGAACACACCACAAATGTAGACATCAACCAGTGGTCAAGTCATCAAGGCACTGAATGGTCTTTTAAAGCAAAACACAATGGGGTGTAAATAAGGCTAATATAGCCTTCTAATGCAGTGAGAAACAGAAATAAACAAGGAAAACGATGGTACATTCTGCAAGGCAAAGATGTATCAGACATGTGGGATTAGAATTCTCATTTGGACAGATATTTCCTCTTTCAGAGAGATACTTTCTACTGATATTAATTCATATTATTAAAATCTTTTGGACAATGCAACTAATTGCAGAATGAGGACTGCACTGGCTAGCACACAATTCACTGTGATATACTGTCATTTAGAACCAGATATAATTCACATGTGATTGAGGCCTTTGTTGAATGGTAGAAGATTTTCATAACTGAATAGTTCATTCTGCATAATTCTGTTTTCTATCATTATAGTAGTGTTGGGATGGTATACCAGTTCATCCAGTATACTGGCTTAATTTCCCATACGGTATGACTTTTTCATGTACCACCATACCATTTGGCAGCAAATTATAACAATGGGCAGCAAATAATATATTATCTCTACTGAGATCGCTAAAGGTTCGCTTTGCATACTCTTACTTATAGTGATAAATTTATAAAAACAATTCCCTCTATATAAACTGCACCACTATAATATTTATATCTACTGCTTCAGTCTGTGCCTGACAAATTGGATTATGTGTCATATAATTCGGTCTGCAATTAAATGCATACCGGTAAAGCGAAATCCCTAATATTACCAATTTATCATGGCAATAATTATTAAAATCATGCCAGTTAAGCAAACATGTTGTTATCAAGCTAAATATGCAGTAATAATCAATAAATCATGTCTTTGTGGAGCTAAACATACAGCTATGATCAATAAAACACATCGCTAACTAGCTAAATATGCATAAGAAAATAAAAACGCAAGAAATTTACAAACGAGAGGAGGCCATTGTGCCCATCAAGCTCATTCGGAGAGAACTTAACTAATAGTTAGGAACCCAAGGTGTTAGTTTGCACTACACTAGCAGGAAGACTATTTCATAGTGCGACTACACTGTAAAGAAGTGCTTCCTCAAATCCAGTGTAAAATATTCTCCCGTTTATTTCCACCTATGGCCACAAGTTCTTGTATTTTAACTAATATTGAAGTAACTATTAGGTTGAACAGCATCCAGACCTGTTAGAATCTTATATACCTGGATCATGTCCCCCCTTAGTCTCCTCTGCTTGAGACTAAACAGATTCAGCTCAGCTAACCTCTCCTCATAAGACATTCCTCTAAGACCAGGAATCATTCTTGTAGACCTATGTTGAACCTTTTCCAAGTCCACAATGTCCTTCTTAAGGTATGGTGACTAAACCTGCACACAGTATTCTAGGTGGGGTCTTACCAAGGAATTATATAATCGTAGGATCACCTCCCTTGACTTAAACTCCACACACCTAGAGATGTAACCCAACATCCTATTGGCCTTTTTAATTGCTTCCCCACACTGGCGAGAGTGAGACATGGAAACATTAACATACACACCAAGTTCTTTCTCATAATCAGCTACCTTTATTTCAGTGGAACCCATAAAATATCTGTAATTTATATTTCTGCTCCCTGCATGAATTACCTTACATTTATCTACATTAAATTTCATCTGCCAGGTATCAGCCCAGTCGCTAATTAAAGCAAGATCCCATTGTAGCCTCTGTGCTGCTAGTTCAGTATCTGCTACACCCAGAGGTGAACATTTCAGGTCCAGAATGTAAAAATGTAGACCAGGATTTTGTTTCAACCAACCAGTTGAGTCTCTCTGACTCTTTATATTCAACTGGTTGGTTGAAACAAAATCTTGGTTTGGATTTTTACTTTCGGGACCTAATATTTCCACCTCTGACCACCTCTTGGTGTCGTCTGCAAATTTAACCGGTTTACTGTATATACTGGTGTCAATATCATTAATGTAAATTAGGAACAAAAGTGGTCCTAAAATTGAACCCTGCGGTACCCCACTATGAACACAGGCCCACTGTGACATTGTGCCTCTAATAACTACCCACTGCTTCCTTTCTGTTAACCTGTTTTCAATCCAAGCATCTAGAGTTCCTACAATACCTGCTGCTTTGAGCTTAAGCAGGAGCCGTTTGTGAGGGACAATATCAAAGGCCTTCTGTAAATCTAAGTAGATACCATCGTAGGCCATTTTGAGATCAATTTCTCTTGTGGCTTACTCAAAGAACTCAAGTAGATTAGTTAAACAGGATCGACCATTTTTGCATCCTGAAGATTAATGATTTCAGCTTTTAGAGCTCATTTGGAGTTAAAATACTGGAAGAAACTTTTAATGTCATCCTTAGCCTCCAGTGCAATCTTCCATTCAACATTCCTCTTAGCGAGTCTAATGTTATTTTTTGACTCAACCGTAGATTTAGACACTCCTGCTTTATTCCAACATCATTAGTTATTTTCCATTTGTGGAACAGAGCCCTTTTCCTCCTGACTTTATTCTTAATTTCTGCAGTAAACCATCTTAGTTGCAGTTTCCTAGATTTAGTTTTGCTGGAAATAGGTATGAAGTCCTCTTCCGCTTGCAATAATGTGCTTTTTAAAGAAAAACACACCTCCTCAACAGCTTTGCTATTTAATTCCATCCACTTTCTAGTTTCAGTCTCATGCTGTACCATTAAAGTTAGCCTTCCTAACATTGTATATTTTTCTTTTGGACTTTGCTCCTCGGACACTAAAATTGCCCTAAAAAATTTTATGATCACTACTGTCAAGTGGTTTTTAAACCTCAAATTTTCCAATTCTACCCTGGTTATTAAGACAACATGATTGAGAATGGCTTCTCCCCTGTTAGGGGTATTAACAAAACGAGTAAAAAATCAGTCCTGTACTAATTCCACCATCTCAAGTTCATTTGCAGAAGAGCCAGAGACTGTGTCCCACTGTATCCCAGGTAAATTAAAATCACCCATCACCACCACATCATTTTTATTACTCATAATCCTGATATCATATAACATTCTGCCTTCCTCTGCAGCTACATTAGGTGCTCTATAACAAACACCGACAATTAGGCCATTTCAGTTTTTAGCATCTAGTTTTATCTATACAGCTTCTGTACTTTTATTTTTATCAGTGAGCTCCCTTGCCTGCAAGTTTTCTTTTACGTAAACTGCAGCACCACCTCCCTCTTTGCCTATTCGATCTCTACAGATCAACACGTAACCATCCAAATTATATTCTTCTCCATCATTATCACTCAACAACGTTTCTGTTATTCCTATAATGTCGCAATAGTCTGAGGAAATAAAAGCCTCTAAATCATGAATTTTGTTGATAATGCTGTTTAAGTGCAGACCGCAAAGGGTAGGTCTTTTACAGGGCTCACCTATATTCTTAACTAACCCCCTCCTGCCCCCCAGTCCCTACACATACACCTACTCTACACATACACCTCCCCAATACACTGGTTCCCTCTGGTTCAGATGCAGCCCATCTGGCTTGAACAGGTCCCACCTGTCCCAGAAGGTCCTCCAGTGCCCCATAACCCTAAACCCCTCTTTCCTACACCACCATTTTAGCCACGCGTTTAATCTCCTTATCTCAGCTAACGTAGCCTGGCTCGCATGCGGCAGGGGAAGCATTTCAGAGAACACCACCGTGGACGTTCTGCTTAATTGCAACTTCTATAAAATGTATCCTGCAGAGCAGCCCTCCTACTGTTGCCTGTGTCATTGGTGCCAACATGCACCACAGCCACTAGATCCATCCTGACTGGGGCCAAAAGCCTGTGCACACAGTCCAGAAGATCCATAGTACACCATACGGGACCCTCCATCACGCGTCTAACTATCTACACCTCTAATAACTGAATCCCCCACTACCACAAGCTCCCTCTTCTTGGGGGGAGGGGGCTCCTTAGTGGCCAAGAGCCCATCAACCTCCCCAGTCTCTTCCCAAAAGCGGTTTGACACAGTCAGTTCAGGAGGAGGTGCCGCCTCTGTAAAACATTTACACACTTTCTTACGTCTAAGACCTACAGTCACCCAGCCTTCCTTAGTGAAACAATTCTCATCAAGCTAAGTAGAAGGTTACAATGAATAAAAATATGTCAATATTGAGCTGAATATTCATTAGTAACCTAATAGCATATGTCAATTATACTATCGAGCTAAATCGAAATGATTTTTTATAATAGCCTAATTAATAAAAACACCTTTTTAAAAACATTAGCAAGCGTATTTTATTGACATAAACGCTGAATTTGAAGAAAATAAGTAAATAAGAAATACCGGAATATGCCTTGAAACTGCTGTGACAGAAATTTTCGGTCACACGCCCAGCACTGCATTATAGCCACTTCTGATGAAGCATGTACCATGTAGATATATTAACCAAATATCTGCACAGCACAAACCATTTCCCATATAGACAAAATGTACTAATGCAAAGTATTTAAATTACAATAATATTGCATTCAAGCTGGTCCTTTGAACTCCCAGTACATCTTGTCCTGAACAGACACTGGTCACCCAGCAGTTAAGATAGAGTCCTGCCCTCAGTAATTACTCGAGTGCTTCAAAAACCCATGGCTGGAAGGGAATGGTTCCCCGGTCAATATCCCGAGTGGCCCTCTCAGATCGACAGCTAGGGGGCGCCAGCACTTACCCCCCAAGACATGGTTCATCTGTTCCACATGACAGCCCTAAGCACTATTTGCTCTTACCCCCCTTAGTGCTAATGCAAGCACACAGATCTCCGCTTACTTCAAGGCTGCCTGTTCAGCACGGCCCTGTTTGATGGCACCAAAGCCAGGCAGTTTGATGTGCTACAGAGTAGCTCTGCTGGTTAATTAAGCTTCTTTACCGAGTTGTAGGTTGGGCACTTGTCTCAATTAAACGACCGTCTGCCGTAATGTGCTAGAATCCGCCAGCTGAAACATGAAACTCTGCTAACCAAGTCCCTAAATGCTGTTTACACCTCCCACCCGACACACTCCCCTCCCCCGCCGGGCCTGGCCCGGCCATGCATTACCGCGCAGATCAATTGATAGATTGTGCTGTCCAAAGTGCCGTAACTAAATCAGCTAATTCTGATTATTCAGCACAGATCCGGGAAATGGAGGCCCTGTCACCAATCACTGATCACCGAGCCCAGGACAGATATGGACATTTCGCTGTCACTTGAACCTAATTTATTGCCAACTACCACATTGATTAACCTTGTATAGTCCCACAGCGCCTCCGTAAACAGAGGCAGAGTAAAAAATTCAAGAGGCAAAATGCAGGGATGTGCATTTGGTGGAAGGCCCTGCCCCAGACTGCAGTTACAGCCCCCAGACTGCAGTTACAGCCCCCAGACTGCACTTTCACAGGCTTTCCACCTAAACCACTTCTAAGGCTTCTTAATGCTGCACGCTTACTGTCGCTAATAATTTACTGTTGATTTAATTGAATTTTCTTTTCTTTCACACTTTCCATGAAATACCTCAGCACAGTAAAACCCCCATTTGTCAGGGACTCATTGGAGATGAACCTGAAAGAAACTCACAGAAGTGATCTTCTAGAGCTGAGCTGTTCAAATCACGGTCCTTAAGATCTGTGCACTGCTGATTTTCCAGCCCAACTTTACCCGTGAGCTGGGTGTCAAGCCTCTGTGGCCAATCAGAATCAGTAATTATTGAATGGACTACCTGGGTGAATTGAAAACATGGCCTGGATTTGGAATCAAGGTCCAGATTTGAAGCTTGTGAAAAGGCATCCTATTCATTAAAGTAGGCTGCAGCCAGTGAGGCTCCCCTGATAGCTGGGTGCATTTCCCCCGGGGAGCTGCAGGAAGGCTGAGCCCGGACCATCACCCCTGATAGCTGGGTGCATTTCCCCCGGGGAGCTGCAGGAAGGCTGAGCCCGGACCATCACCCCTGATAGCTGGGTGCATTTCCCCAGGGGAGCTGCAGGAAGGCCGAGCCCGGACAATCACCCCTGATAGCTGGGTGCATTTCCCCCAGAGAGCTGCAGGAAGGCTGAGCCTGGACCATCACCCCTGATAGCTGGGTGCATTTCCCCCGGGAAGCTGCAGGAAGGCCGAGCCCGGACCATCACCCCTGATAGCTGGGTGCATTTCCCCCGGGGAGCTGCAGGAAGGCCGAGCCCGGACCATCACCCCTGATAGCTGGGTGCATTTCCCCCAGAGAGCTGCAGGAAGGCCGAGCCCGGACCATCACCCCTGATAGCTGAACATATAGGCCATGTGTGTA
This sequence comes from Brienomyrus brachyistius, assembly GCF_023856365.1. Classification (NCBI taxonomy): domain Eukaryota; kingdom Metazoa; phylum Chordata; class Actinopteri; order Osteoglossiformes; family Mormyridae; genus Brienomyrus; species Brienomyrus brachyistius. Next base: position 7,610,043 of record NC_064544.1, on the reverse strand, counting down.
GCATGTGCAATATAAAGCATACTGATGATTTTGTGCATTCAAATAATACTCAGATGCACATTCACTCCCAGCATCAATAGTGCATTGTGAACATCCCCAAAAAAACTGGATTGTATTTCACAGTCAGAGGCAAAATGTATGCCTGGTGTCTTAGGTATTCGGCTAGTGTTAATTCCACAACTGATTAATGTGCTGCACACTCACATGCAGCCTAACAAATGCACATTAGATAAGATACGGAGCACTGACTGGTGATTAATATCCCTGTAAAAAAAGTTCTTAACCAATTTTAGCAATTTTCCAAGCAGAAGAGCGGCATTGAACATGCACAATCGACTGGCACGCGAGCTCACAGCGCGGCACTCCACTGGCACGCGTGCTCACAGAGCCGAACTCCACTGGCACGCGCGCTCACAGCGCGGCACTAGGTCGGCACACGCGCTCACAGAGACGACCTCGACCGGCACGCGCGCTCACAGCGCCGCACTCGACCGGCACGCGCGCTCACAGCGCCGACCTCGACCGGCACGCGCGCTCACAGCGCCGACCTCGACGGGCACGCGCGCTCACAGAGCCGCACTCGACGGGCACGCGCGCTCACAGCGCCGCACTCGACGGGCACGCGCGCTCACAGCGCCGACCTCGACCGGCACGCGCGCTCACAGAGACGCACTCGACCGGCACGCGCGCTCACAGAGACGCACTCGACCGGCACGCGCGCTCACAGAGACGCACTCGACCGGCACGCGCGCTCACAGCGCCGCACTCGACCGGCACGCGCGCTCACAGCGCCGACCTCGACCGGCACGCGCGCTCACAGCGCCGACCTCGACCGGCACGCGCGCTCACAGCGCCGACCTCGACTGGAACACGTGCTCACAGCACCATCGTTTATGTGCCAGTTAGCAAGGAAGCCAAAACCGCCCAACATCAAGCTGCCAGCCCTGAGCAGTCAAAAGAACCATTTTCCATTTTAAGAGAAATACTACATTTTTGTTTCACCGCTCTGCATTTCTAGTAACTGGGATGCAAGAACAACACCGGAGCGCCCCCTGGTGTCCTGGCTATTTGCATTTCTGCACTCTACGAGCTTTGCTGATGACGAAAAGGTAGAAAATTAAAATGCTACGTTTTTATATTTACTGTTTTATAGTTCATTTGACTCTAAAGATTCTAAGGAATCCAAGGGCTTTAATTTACCAAATATACATTACATGTGCAGAGGCAACCAAGACAAAAATCACAGGCAAATCCCTCGTGCTGTTAAGTAAAAAAATGCAGAAGATGCCAGGTGCTTATAAAGCGGCTCCTCAAAATCGGCAGCTGGAATGAGTAAATATTACATGGTTCATTATATAAATCATGTCATAGATTTCATGTGGTGCAGATTACAGTCTGGTCTGTTGCTGAAACAAGATGCTAGATTGCTAGACATACAAATGGTGCAGATTTGACATTCTGATATCTGTGTGTTTATCTATGTTTTTATGATTAAGTGTATTTATAATCACTAACAGAGGAGACCGAGGACAATTGTTGAACAGGGTCAGCTGAAGGCAGTAATCTTCCTACATATCTTAGATTTCCTCATACACCACTGATGTTTAGCAATCCAGTACAGCTGTACTTTGAAGGGAATTTGTTTTTCAACTGTGTCATTTTTTTGCATTTTATAAAAAATGAAATTAATTAAATTTAACAACTGTCCTTGATCTTCCCTAAAATACTGCTGATTCAGTGCCATACACACACCAATGAAAATCTGACATATTACAATTAACAAGATATGCACCTAGTCATAAATGCTGATATCGATGAGGCATTCAGCAACTCACCAGGGAACAGGACAGTGTTTGCTTCTGAATTCTGAAAATCTGTCCCCATTAGGTCAAAGTAACAGCCTTTCATGACCTTGTGGGGACATTTGGTGCCCACAATGTAATATATACATGACTGCACACACACAAATATGTCAGAATTCATATGTCATAAGCATGTGGAGTAAAACCCCGTAATGTAAACAAGCTTGCTCTAGCTGGAACTTCTCTCTGTGGGGACTGCGAATGCGCTGGGAGGGAGATATCTGGGATTAACAGGCACTTTCTGAACAGGACCCCTGTCTAACCCTAACCCTTCTCCGGAATGACAGCGCCGAGCCGCCCTGCTGGGGCACCAGCCGCCATCTTATCCATCTTAACCGCTCCATGGGCAAATTGTTCCTAATAATGAGGGTGTTTTGGCAGAAGGAAAGTTTAAACGTGTTGGGAAATGGTTAAACAATAGCTGGAGGAAGTGAAACCCAACTCAGAATGAACGCCTCAGTCAGGCTGCACACAATCAGAAAAAGCCACCGTCTTCCTATTTAATCATCGCGGTTCCTGTGTCATATACAAACTGCATAAATGTCCGTCAGAGCTTTCAGAATCACACGTGCCAAAATGTGCCAAAGGGGTGTGATTCTGAAAGCTCTGATGGATATTTATACAGCTTGTATACGACATAGTAAGTGCAGTGATTAAGGAGGAAAACAGTGGCTCTGTTCATATGGAAAATATCACTGCATGACAAATACTGTCCATTTGACTCAGTGCTTCTGATTTTCTAAGAAATGACAGCTAGAGAGCTGTAGCTATTGTTAAAGGCTGGCCGTTTGTCACATTACCCACAGCATGCGGCGGCTATGCTTGGTCATGCTCATTCTCATCTTTGCTCGCATTACTTATCAGAGGAAGCAGACTCACGTTGTTCATGTACTCGCCAAGCAGGTCCTGCAGTGCCTGCCGCACTGCGTTGCACTCAGCCACGATGCGTTCACGCCGGTCATCCCGTGTGCATGACGAGTCGGCCATGAGGGCGGCGCCGCTGATGATGCTTTCCAGGCGCTCCTCCAGCGATGGGCGGAACCGGGCCTCACTGAAGGTCAGAGGGTCCAGGATAATCTTGTTCTGGAAAGTGCATGGGAGAGTGTGATGAAGCGATTGACAGCTACAGACCTCCATCTGAGCATATAAGCAGTTCGCAGCTAAAGGCCACCATCTATGCACATCAGCAACTGACAGCTACAGGCTCCTGTCTGAGCACATCACTGATTCACAGCTACAGGCCGCCATCTGAGCACATCACTGATTCACAGCTACAGGATGTAGGCTGAGGACATTAGCAATTGACAGCTACAGGCCACCATCTAAGCACATCACTGATTCACAGCTACAGGCCTCCATCTAAGCACATCACTGATTCACAGCTACAGGCCACCATCTGAGCACATTGGCGATTCACAGCTACAGACCCCCATCTGAGCACATTGGCGATTCACAGCTACAGCCCGCCATCTGAGCACCTAGGCGACTGGTAGCCACAGGGTAATGCTCAAGTACATCAGAGCTTCACAGATACAGGCCACCCTCTGAGCACATCAGAAATTCAGAGCTACAAGTCACCATCTAGGGACATCAGTGATTCACAGATACAAGCTGCCATCAAGGTGATTTACTGATACAGGTAATCTAAACAGAAATGAACAAGGAAGGTCGCTTATGCAGGAAGTGACTACCAAACACTGCAGAGAAGTAAATAATGGGGAGAGATTTTAACTGGCAATTAATCCGACTAGGTTAAGGCACCAGCTTCCCATGGATTAAAAGGGCAAGGAGAACGTGACATTTAAACTTTAGCTGAAGGCTCTTCACATATCCTGTTTTCTGGATCTTGGAGACTGCAATCTGGAATGGTACAACAGATCTAAGTAGCAATCGTAGCAGATTGCTAATAATAAGTTATTAGTTACTATTTATACATCCTGAATAACAGTTTAATGATTCAAGTGAATTTGAACAGAACATGACAATGAGCATCTCCTTCTTCAGTGCCCTGAGAAAACTGTAGACAGAATCCTCAGCTTCTCGACCAACTTTGAGGAATCTCGTTATAACTTCTTCTGCTGTCTCTCCAGCCTTTGCCAGGGTCAGTAACCCTGATAGTGTATGCAGAGAGGCAGGCAGTGAACAAATACACTCCTGACTTTAATCACTAGTTAGACTGTGCAGTTACACCATTGCAGATCCTTCCATCCTTCTTCCAGTCCCCTGTCAGCCGGCACAGCGCAGAGGACAGGGAGCCCCACGGCCTCCATCTGCATCCTACTTGAACACTTTGGGCCTCATATCCCACAAACACAGGAAAGTCCACACTATTCCTCACTGCATGGCTCAGGTGTCAGACACTTAATGGACAACTGCATGAATGTCCACGAATGAAGAAGGCACATGCATTACTGGGTGGTTTAACAGTTTAAAATATTTCAAACAAACAGTGCTGAATCATGGTATAACAAAACTGTATCAGTCTTTTAAAAATGAACATAAATATTACAGCAGGATGTCTATGTCAATGGCTGACAGTAAACTCGAAAAGTATTTCTATATCTCTGAGAAGCGACAGCTGCAGTCAGAGAAAATTACGACAGAAGAATTCGGACATTCTGCCAGTGGCGGTTTGTTTAAGTCACACTGGTTTGCTAAAGTAATAAAGTGCACTGTCTTCTGAACCTTGAAACATGCCATGTGAGAGATGCTGAGTCACCTTCATGCGCCTGCAGAAGTTACAGGCCTGAAATACCGAGGCTGTGTGCTTTGGCAAGAAGCTCACACAGAAGATTACTGACAAATACAAACAGACACCAGCCTTAATTCTGCGCAGAAGGGACAGGCCTGAAATACCGATGGCAGCTCAGATCACATTTCTGTGCTGAATGTGAGAAAGGGACCCTGAGGAATCAGGCCCCATTGTAATTCTCAGCATGATGGAGAGACTCCCATAAATCTGCTTCCCTTTTTATCAGAGCAAAACACTTTCATCATGGGAAAATACACTGACAGTAAAAATTACGAGATATAGTGAAAGTGTTCAGATACAGTACAGTGATACAGTAGATCACAGAGATACAGAAGAGATGTAAAAGCCAGGAACTCATCAACATTTCAGCACTGGACTCCTGACAGGCAAGAGAAGGAAGTTCTGTGGAAGATGTATAGAAAAGAAGCTGAAAATGTACTCAGAATCAACTAGAGCCAAGTAGAACTGATTATCTACTAACAGAGTCTATGAAATACGTTGGTGGTGCCGTAAGTTGTGCCAACACACAATGCACTGTTGACAAATCACTTGCTTTGCTCAATATTGTCCCTACAGAATACAGATTACTGCCATACAGCAGAAGACGGATGTTTTTTTGTGACCAGTTCATGCTCATTTTTCTCCTGCTCACTTATTTTTTGTTAGATTTCTCAACAGTCTATGAGTATGTCCAACAGAAAGGATGAGGATGATCACGACTGGCTTGAAGAGCACATGCAGAGCTCAAGAAACAGCAGCAGTAAACTTTAAAATACTGATTTTAAAAACATACATACATCGATGAGACAATAAGTTATGATGACCTCATGTGAAGCAAATGATGACTTTTACTGTTATTTATTTATCCTTTATATAACCAGGAGTTATATAAATATATATATAAATATAAATATATAAAATAAAATTAAAGTTTCACATAAAAGTACAAAATCAGATTAACACCACAAAACCATATAAAAAGAAATAAACAGAGAACATACAATCAGCAGGGGCTAAAACATGGGAAATAACAGCAAGCTGACCCTCCTTCTCTGACCCCCCTTGTCCCTGACCCTCCATCTCTGACCCCCCCCTGTCCCTGATCCTCCATCTCTGACCCCCCTTGTCCCTGACCCTCCATCACTGACCCCCTTGTTCCTGACCCTCCATCTCTGAGCCCCCTGTCCCTGACCCTCCATCTACTGGTGTGTAACTGGATTATGTGTAGGAAGCCCACAAGGGCACACAAAGAGCACGCAAACTCCACAAGCAGAACTGGGAGGCAATCACCCTCAACATTACCGACTGCATGGTGCCTTTTCACTTTACATATTACAAGCTTTACTACTTGTACACGAGTGCTGAAATAGCTTATTAAAAGAGTTAAGAAATTTTGTCTGTACATTCAAACATCCACATCAATCCCTCCAAATATCCATCCATCTTCCAGCTGCTTATCCAGTACAAGATCACAATGAACAGTGTTCCCAGGGTACAACGGGCAATTTAAAGACGGGCAATTGACCCACCTCCAAGTAATTGAACTGTAAGATATAAGTGGAGCGCCTGAAGGTACCCATCCTACACACACAGAGCAGAAGTAGGATTCATGCTGCCAACCATGGTGGTCTGAGGCAACTGAGCTACCAACTGAGGCACCTGCCAACCGTCAAATCGTATCACACTCTGTAAAAATCATATTGGATCAATAATGCTGGACAGAAAACCAAGGGAAAAAATGATGGATACATGTCTTAGACCTAGAAAAATGATGAAATGGTACGATACACATACACACTATACTGATTGCAAGCTAATCTGATACCTAATGTAGATACCTAAAACAGGCATAAAACAAATTTGGTATAGACCCTTTCATGAAAAAGACATTATAATAAAATATTAATTCAACAACAATTTGTTTGCTCGGGCAAACAGTACTGAAGTAAGCACCTTTGGTGGATGACAAATCATTTAAAAACAAGGGCACTTTAGCATGAGAAGATTGGAAGATCCTGATGCATGACAGATAAACGCATCGACACAGTATCAGCAAAGACAGGCGGAATGCCTCACATGAAATCAGTTTTGATGCCACATCTTAAGAATTTTTGTGTCAAATTGAGCATAAAAAGTATTTAAAGAAAGTAAGTTCTTTACTTAGGATTTATATGATTTTATTCAACCTTTTCTTTATAAGCGTGACTCATACCATGTCTCCTCAAACTACTCTCTGTCCCACAATCATGAAGCTCTCCTCTCCAAATCATATGTTCTTCTTTTAGATGAGGGGACTGAGACTGAGTATCCTTCACATGCAAGTAAATAACAGCCTCAATAAACATCTTGTGTTAAGATAACTTACAACCTGCAGTGTGGGACAGCAGTATTCCAGAATGAATTTGACACAGCAGGTGACAACTGATGCATTTTCATCAAGATCTGTGCTCTGGTTACAATCCATAAAAGACAAGGAAAGGACAACATGTCACCTAAAATTACTGCGAAAAGCCACAGTTTGACTCCAAGGACAGAGGAGCTGTCATTTAGGCTAGACATGTTCAAGGAGCACGGCAGACATCCCACTCAAACCATGTCAGGCTTGAATCAGCCGTAAGATGCACGGCTCACTTTGTTGGAGATACCATGACAACCAAGCAATGAGCTAAACAGCAAGAACATCTGAGTCTGTAAGAAAAGCCTGCTGGAGCAAGCAAGGCCTTCTAAAGCAAGTAAGGCCTGCCAGACAAGCAAGTCCTTCTATAGGAAGCAAGGCCTTCTAGAGCAAGCAAGTCCAAGGTCATAAGAAAAGCCTGCCAGAGCAAGCAAGGCCTTCTAAAGCAAGAAAGGCCTGCCAGAGCAAGCAAGGCCTTCTATAGGAAGCAAGGCCTTCTAGAGCAAGCAGGTCCAAGGTCATAAGAAAAGCTTGCCAGAGCAAGCAAGGCCTTCTAAAGCAAGAAAGGCCTGCCAGACAAGCAAGGCCTTCTATAGGAAGCAAGGCCTTCTAGAGCAAGCAGGTCCAAGGTCATAAGAAAAGCCTGCTAGAGCAAGCAAGGCCTTCTAAAGCAAGTAAGGCCTGCCAGAGCAAGCAAGGCCTTCTAGATCAAATAAGGCCTTCTAAAGCAAGTAAGGCCTGCCAGAACAAGCAAGGCCTTCTAGAGCAAGCAGGTCCAAGGTCATAAGAAAAGCCTGCCAGAGCAAACGAGCCTGAGTCCATAAGAAGGTCCCATTCAGGGGTACGTTTCCCGAAAGCTCCTGCTAACAGCTGGAACCATTCCATTCCCTGGTTCTAACTATGTAAATTTCTAAGACTGATAATAACTATGCTTCTGGGAAACATAACCCAGGTTAGCATGGGAGTAGCAAGCAATATTACAAAGTCTGTGATACTGACATTGACATACTTTTGGTTATCTCAACAAATATCTATCCATTACTGAAGTAAAAAAAACAGAAAGCAGAAGGCCAAATTCATCACAAACTACATTTACGAGCTGCTCAGCTTAATCTTTGGAATTCTTGATAAAAATTGCATGAAAAAGCTAGTTAGCATCGTAAAACCATTTGCTGACTGAAAAACAAAATAATTACAATGCTCTTGTGAAATTCTAAAAACAAAGTTATGACTATATATGACTATACTAATGTCATGCCTAGGCTGAAGTGGGGGTAATATACTTAAGTGGGGCAAAGTAGAAAGATACAGTTAGGTAAATACATAAACCAGTAACAGTTTACTAGAAACAGTTTATAATCATTATTAAGTATTGTATACTGCACATAACTGCATGTGCTATACTTCTATATGACTGGCAGTGCAGTAGGTTTGTTTACACCACCATCACCACAAACACGTGAGTAGTGCATCGTAATAGGATGTTACTAGGCCAAAACATTTTTTAACTTCCATTATAATCTTATGGAACCACTGTCGCAAATGCAGTACGCTGTTGACCAAAATGTTGTTATGCGGCGCACGACACACGATGTTGATTTTGTGGAAGCCAACGCAGTGTGTCACTGTAAACTAGCCAATTAGAGCACAGCTCATCAACACAACAGGGAGCCCAACAAAAAAGACAAATTGGCCTATTTCATTCTAGGGCCAAATAACAGCCTTTAAAACCGCTTGTTGGCATTTTTCGACCAAATCATACCTTTTATGTAGACACCAGAAATACTGAGGAAAAAATGCATTTTATGGCACCTTCAAGAAAACTACCTTCCCATATTATCCTGCTGCCTGTGCTTCACAGGGAAGGGATTAACTACACAAAACACAAATGTCTTCCTTGGAGTAAAGATTTCGCAAAAAGACTATATATATATATATATATATATATATATATATATATATATATATATAATGTTGGTAACTTGTTGATTATCCATCCATCCATCGATTTTCCAAACCGCTTATCCTACTGGGTCACGGGGGGTCCGGAGCCTATCCCGGAAGCAATGGGCACGAGGCAGGGAACAACCCAGGATGGGGGGCCAGCCCATCGCAGGGCACACTCACACACCATTCACACACACAGGCACTCCTGCGGGCAATGTAGTAACTCCAATTAGCCTTAACATGTTTTTGGACTGTGGGGGGAAACCGGAGTACCCGGAGGAAAACCCACGACGACATGGGGAGAACATGCAAACTCCACACACATGTAACCCAGGCGAAGACTCAAACCTGGGTCCCAGAGGTATGAGGCAACAGTGCTAACCACTGTACCACTATACCACCCCACTTGTTGATTAGTTGTTTGAAAATACTGATTTAGTAACGAAGCCAGTTCTCCTGATCTTCATGTTCATAGCTGTTCAAGCTGAATATCAAATACATTTTTCTCTGTTAGATTTCTTTGAAACCATCCAATTAAATCTTAACTGTAACTATAAAACTGACCACAAAAACTGGCTTGATAAATTTTTCGTAAAACCTTTGACTTCCCTATTATTTCATGATATTAAAGAGAACATTAGAAAAGTAACCTTGGTTTCCGAGGGACATCCCACATATTTTTAGAAAAATCGCCGACATGTCAGGTTTTATAGGACAAATGTAGAAAATCCCACTGGAATCATGATAGAATAATTTTTTCCATTACAAAAACAGCACAGAGAGGGAGCATGACGGACTTGGTCTCCCACATGAGGGTGTAGGTTCTCCCACATGAGGGACATGGTCTCCCACATGAGGGTGTAGGGTTTCCCACATGAGGGTGTAGGTTCTCCCACATGAGGGTGTAGGTTCTCCCACATGAGGGACATGGTCTCCCACATGAGGGTGTAGGTTCTCCCACATGAGGGACATGGTCTCCCACATGAGGGTGTAGGGTCTCCCACATGAGGGTGTAAGGTCTCCCACATGAGGGTGTAGGGTCTCCCACATGAGGGACATGGTCTCCCACATGAGGGTGTAGGTTCTCCCACATGAGGGACATGGTCTCCCACATGAGGGTGTAGGTTCTCCCACATGAGGGACATGGTCTCCCACATGAGGGTGTAGGGTCTCCCACATGAGGGTGTAAGGTCTCCCACATGAGGATGTAGGGTCTCCCACATGAGGGTGTAAGGTCTCCCACATGAGGGTGTAAGGTCTCCCACATGAGGGTGTAGGTTCTCCCACATGAGGGTGTAGGTTCTCCCACATGAGGGTGTAGGGTTTCCCACATGAGGGACATGCCCCATCTTCAGAGACCAATAAAGTGCCGTCATCAGGTGCCATGTACACAGACACATCGGCCGGCAGATATACTGCTTTCAGAAACAAACTGACATGATGGTTTCTGTGTTATGGTGAATAATAAAGTTTGTCTGATTAGTTATATTAGCTACAAGTCCTTTAACAGTCCTATTACATTTCAATAATAAAATAGCTTGTCTAATGTAGCTCACAACTTAATTAGTACCATGAGTGAAATGCTTGTGACTACACTTTCAGGTTAAGCTAGTAAAATCTGTGGCATCGCTGTCATTTATGATTTTCCTGTGTTGCCCGGCCTTTCACTTACAAAAGACCAGTCACAGATGACACTAGGGGAGCTACATCCGGCTCACGAATATGAGTGTGGGCAGCCCTACACCTGTGGCCCAAGCCAATGTGACCTTGCCCCATTTCCCAGGCTACAGCTGGGTACTTCTGCATCTCAGCACATACACTGCATATAAAACAATTCACACATTCAGTTCGTAGCTCTCGGCCTACTGAACAAAATTATGCCTTATATGGACAAATCTGTTCATGCACATGCATCTGCACACACGCAGGGTCATGGTGGAGTCAAAACCCTGAGGATATGAAGCTACAGTGCTACACACTGAGCCACCTTTTGGACAGTAATTCCTTACGACATATAATACACAAGAGTGGCTATAGCAATGTCATCAGCAAGCTAATTCTGACCCCTGCTGGTGATGCGCCAACACTGCATCACATCTGGCATTTTCTCTGCCACAAATACGGAAGAGAACATGACCTTTGCTGTCATTGTACATGGTTAAATCCTTAGAGCAATTGGTCATTTTCTTGCTATGTTTTTTGTTAAATTGTTTTGCAAAATGATATTTACAGGAGGACATATAACCTAATATATTTTGTTACACATTCAGTGCCACATGGGGGCAGTAGTGGCTTGATGGTTAGGGAAGCACACTTGTAATTGAAAGATTGCAGGTTCCAAACCCCGACCAGCAAGGCACCACTGAGGTACCCTGAGCAAGGTACCGCCCCCAAGCACTGCTCCCTGGGCGCTGAATTAGCTGCCCCCCTGCTATGTCACATTGTCACATATGGGTTAAATGCTGAGGACACATTTCATTGTTGTGCACTGTGTGCTGTGGTGTTAACAATGACCACTGATCACCAAATTCTAATTTAACTGTCCAACTGTGAGACTAAATATTACAAAAGGTTTTCACTCTCCGCTGCCCTACACTGCGGGGCTCAATCTAGGCAATGCTTCTGACGAGACCAATTTGGACCTCAAAAGGGGCGGTCGAGAAAAATCAGCCACAACTCGACCGAAAACTCGGAGCACAACAAAACAAAACAGACCCGCTAAAACTTCTACGGTTGGAGACGCGTCTCCCCTTCCAGCCAATAACCCCTCCATCCCTCCTCCTCTCCACCTGCCGCCTCCAGTACAGCAACAGCTCACCTCGATATAGGTAAAGTGATTATAAATTGTCATTTATTTCATGCATATTGCTTTTGTATGTGTGGTTTTTCATGTGTGCATTAGTTTTATACTGATTGTTAATGCCCTTTATCATTATATACTGTACAGTAGGTGGGAAGATTTAAATAGGTACGTTTAAACAGGCAATAATTTGGGGGTCTAGAATGGATTAAATTCATTTACATAATTTCTTATGGGGAAAATCGACTTGGACCAAATTAGGTACCACTGTACACACCCTGTGGGGGAACAGCACCTCATCCAGGGTGTACAACTGCCCTGTACTGCATGAATCAGGCTCCAGGTGACCCTGACCAAGACACACAGTTGCAGGAAGGATGAATGATTGATGAGCTGATTATAGGTCATAAACACACGAAGCTACTATAGTCGCACCTGACACCAGGGGTCTCCTGACCGGCTGATGTCGCTGGGCGGCGGCTGGGTGGGGGGGTGAGGTTTATTCTCCCATGCTAATAAACCCCCAGACACCTCATTTCAAACAGGAAGCTCAGAGTCCAGGACTCACAAGCTGTTTGACGGTATCCTGGGCAACAGGACCTGGCTTCTGAGCCTGAGCACCCAGTGAGGCTGACGCCTTGAGCCGCTTTGGAATGAGACACTGCAGGCCTTTCTGAACTCCGACAGATGAAAGAAACAAAGTCAAAGACCCTAGAAATGTTCTCCTGTGCTCGTAGGTGATAAGTAATCCCTCCTGCACCGCATGGATTCAGAAGAGGGCTTATTAGAAACTTCAAGACATACTTTAGGAGCTAATTTTATTTTTCATTCTAGGAATAAATATGATACATAAAACACGATCAAAGAATTATTACTAAAGAAGGAAATAAAAGATTTAAACTCCTGTGAATCATCAAGTCATTTTCCCATACATCATGTTTTTTTTCTGTTTTTAAGTGAAAAAATTCATGTTTAATGCAAGAATCAGTCATCTGAGTTTAACAATTGCTGCCTGGCAATAAATCATGGAGCTGGGAATCGTATAACAATGCACAGAATTTAACCACCACTAGGTGTCAGCCATGCAACATATTTATGTTGAGTTAATCTCTTGTTCAATTATTAACTACAGAAAAGTCCCTCGTGCAGACAGGTAGCAGAGTGATTCAGGGGGCTGCACTCACAGCTCAAGGATCGTGGGTTCGAATCCTGCCTCCATTCTCCCCATGGTCTTCATCCCAGGTTGGCTGCCTGAGATCAGCTTCCAACCCCCAGGACCATGACAGGATAAGTCAGCTTTCTGAGGACGCCAATGAAAGCTCTCCCCCAGGACCATGACCAGGAAAAGTCAGCTCTCTGAGGACACCAATGAAAGCTCTCCCCCAGGACCATGACCAGGATAAGTCAGCTCTCTGAGGACGCCAATGAAAGCTCTCCCCTAGGACCATGACAGGATAAGTCAGCTCTCTGAGGACGCCAATGAAAGCTCTCCCCCAGGACCATGACAGGATAGGTCAGCTCTCTGAGGATGCCAATGAAAGCTCTCCCCCAGGACCATGACCAGGATAAGTCAGCTCTCTGAGGACCCCAATGACAGCTCTCCCCCAGGACCATGACCAGGATAAGTCAGCTCTGAGGACGCCAATGAAAGCTCTCCCCCAGGACCATGACCAGGATAAGTCAGCTCTCTGAGGACCCCAATGAAAGCTCTCCCCCAGGACCATGACCAGGATAAGTCAGCTCTCTGAGGACGCCAATGAAAGCTCTCCCCCAGGACCATGACAGGATAAGTCAGCTCTGAGGACGCCAATGAAAGCTCTCCCCCAGGACCCTGACTAGCCTATTGACTATGCAGAAGAATAGTAATGAGGAGATGAATGGGATGCTTTTATCCAAAGTAACATACTATTTTTTTAGAAAGCAAGGTCAGAGAGTCCCTGGAACAGCTGGTGTATGACAGAACTAACTACTCACTAATAACTAAGGTAACTAAGGTAGCTGCTGCAGAGATAACCACCAGGTGCCCCCTGCTGGAAGGCACACTTCCTTACACACACACACACACACACACACACACACACACACACACACACACACACACACACACACACACACACACACACACACACACACACACACACACACACAGAGGTTTGCAATTATATCTTTGTGGGGACTCTCCATTTATTTCATGATGACCTTAACCCCTACCCAGCCCTAACCTTAACCATAAGTAACCAAACTAAGTATGACTGCGTGATTGCGTTCACAGATCTTTGTGGGGACCTGAGAAATGGCTTTTATTACAATGTGGGGTAATGGCCTGGACTTTTACTCTCTGTACCTGAATTACCCAGCTGTGTTCCTCACATTCACACACGCTTCCTGACACACATGCATGACTGAACTGAAGAGTGTTAATTACTCACGTCAAACTCGTTGAGGGCGGCGGCCAACTCTCCGATGCCGGCATGGCTCTGCTTCTCATCGGCGGGTGATGCGGCCTGGGCAGCACTGGAGATGCCCGCCACGGCCTCCTGCACCTGCTTGAAGACATAGTCGCGGTTGGCACGCGTGGCTGCCACATCAGGGTGTCGCAGGAAGGCCTGCGATGCCGTGTACAGCATGGTGGCATTCTTCTTCAGGGCCCCACGGGCTGCTGCCATCTCATCCCGGCATTGGGGGTCCTTCAGCTCCTGCAGAAAGAGGTGTCTGTTCAGAAGCTAGCAGAGACACCAATCTCACCAGAAGCCTGGCAGCTCTCCTACACTCAAAGATAACAGCATCAAACACAGGTCAGGAGACACCCTGGATGGGACCCCAGTCCATCACGGGGTACATGAGAGGGGACGCCAGTCCATCACGGGGTACATGAGAGGGGACGCCCCTGGATGGGACCCCAGTCCCTCACGGGGTACATGAGAGGGGACGCCCTGGATGGGACGCCAGTCCATCACGGGGTACATGAGAGGGGACGCCCTGGATGGGACCCCAGTCCCTCACGGGGTACATGAGAGGGGACGCCCTGGATGGGACGCCAGTCCCTCACGGGGTACATGAGAGGGGACGCCCTGGATGGGACGCCAGTCCATCACGGGGTACATGAGAGGGGACGCCCTGGATGGGACGCCAGTCCATCACGGGGTACATGAGAGGGGACGCCCTGGATGGGACGCCAGTCCATCACGGGGTACATGAGAGGGGACGCCCTGGATGGGACGCCAGTCCATCACGGGGTACATGAGAGGGGACGCCCTGGATGGGACGCCAGTCCCTCACGGGGTACATGAGAGGGGACGCCCTGGATGGGACGCCAGTCCCTCACGGGGTACATGAGAGGGGACGCCCTGGATGGGACGCCAGTCCCTCACGGGGTACATGAGAGGGGACGCCCTGGATGGGACGCCAGTCCATCACGGGGTACATGAGAGGGGACGCCCTGGATGGGACGCCAGTCCATCACGGGGTACATGAGAGGGGACGCCCTGGATGGGACGCCAGTCCATCACGGGGTACATGAGAGGGGACGCCCTGGATGGGACGCCAGTCCCTCACGGGGTACATGAGAGGGGACGCCCTGGATGGGACGCCAGTCCATCACGGGGTACATGAGAGGGGACGCCCTGGATGGGACCCCAGTCCCTCACGGGGTACATGAGAGGGGACGCCCTGGATGGGACGCCAGTCCCTCACGGGGTACATGAGAGGGGACGCCCTGGATGGGACCCCAGTCCCTCACGGGGTACATGAGAGGGGACGCCCTGGATGGGACGCCAGTCCATCACGGGGTACATGAGAGGGGACGCCCTGGATGGGACGCCAGTCCATCACGGGGTACATGAGAGGGGACGCCAGTCCATCACGGGGTACATGAGAGGGGACGCCCCTGGATGGGACGCCAGTCCATCACGGGGTACATGAGAGGGGACGCCCTGGATGGGACGCCAGTCCATCACGGGGTACATGAGAGGGGACGCCAGTCCATCACGGGGTACATGAGAGGGGACGCCCTGGATGGGACGCCAGTCCATCACGGGGTACATGAGAGGGGACGCCAGTCCATCACGGGGTACATGAGAGGGGACGCCCTGGATGGGACGCCAGTCCATCACGGGGTACATGAGAGGGGACGCCCTGGATGGGATGCTGATCCAATTCAAGACACATGTGCACACATAAACACACAAATATCAATTCTCCTAACTGCAGGTCTTTGGATAGCTAACACAGTGAGAGACTGCAAACGGCATCGCTTCACACTGAGATGCTGCTCTTAAAGTTGCCTCTTCTCAGATGGCCACTAGATGGCATTTTGTTACTCAGGGACAATCACTGAAGGTTGATTTTTCAGCTGTTACTGGATTAGTGGATGTCTGTGGGTGATGACATCTTGTGACCAAAACATGTGGTGAGGAAATTAAATGAAAACACCTCCACACACACACACACACACACACACACACACACACACACACGCATTCACAGACATACACCCCCCTCCCCACAGAATCATACTCTCATACATACAAGACAAATACACACACACACACCTGTTGTCTCCGCGCTGCCACATAGTTCAGCTTAACCATTTCCTTCCCAAATTCCTTGAAGCGGTTAGCCAGGTCCTGCTCATTGGTGGCGTTCTTCACAGCTTCAAGGGCGCCCTCCACCTTTCCAGGCAGCGAAGACACACAGAGACACACAGGAACACGTAGGGACACACAGAGACACACAGGAACACGTAGGGACACACAGAGACACACAGGAACACGTAGGGACACACAGAGACACACAGGAACACGTAGGGGCACACAGAGACACACAGGAACACGTAGGGACACACAGAGACACACAGGAACACGTAGGGACACACAGAGACACACAGGAACACGTAGGGACACACAGAGACACACAGGAACACGTAGGGACGCACAGAGACACACAGGAACACGTAGGGACGCACAGAGACACACAGGAACACGTAGGGACGCACAGAGACACACAGGAACACGTAGGGACACACAGAGACACACAGGAACACGTAGGGACACACAGAGACACACAGGAACACGTAGGGACACACAGAGACACACAGGAACACGTAGGGACACACAGAGACACACAGGAACACGTAGGGACACATAGAGACACACAGGAACACGTAGGGACACACAGAGACACACAGGAACACGTAGGGACACATAGAGACACACAGGAACACGTAGGGACACACAGAGACACACAGGAACACGTAGGGACACATAGAGACACACAGGAACACGTAGGGACACACAGACACACAGGAACACACAGGGACACACAGAGACACAAAGACCTTCAGAGAGATTCTGAAAACGATGCACATTTGAACTGCAGAGGCTCTGAAAACTCCTGAACTAACCTTAACCGTAACCGTAAAGAGACATTTTAGTGATTCATTGGGACAGTCCAGAGCTAAACACTTCCAAAACCGTGACGTGCATACTACTCATTTTGTAAATATTTATTATGCCGTACTTCTGGAATAGGGGGAATATTATTCTGAAAAGGTTGTGTTTGGGCATTTACACTATTTCAAGCAGATAATACAGTAACCCAAAGGCCATGTGACTATGTCTCTGGCAATCTTAGAAAAAAACAGAAAACATTTATTAGTACCTAAAACATTAGACAAATTCCACAGGAATTTTGGAGGATGGAACGGGGGCATTTTCCAGCCCCCCCAGTACATAACAGAAAGAAAAACAACCAAAAAGTAACCAACTGGAGTCCCGGGATGCAGAGCCTGTGAAGTAGCTCATTCTGCAGGTTACTTACGATCTTGAGGTGGGCCAGCAGTCTCATTACGTCGACCATGTCGGCAAGGATGAGCAGGCGAGTGACAGCGGAGAGCAGTGCCCGGGCGGCTCGCACCATTGTCCCACGCTTGACGGAGGAGCAGGGGTCATCAGCAAACTCTGAGGAGGCCATGTGCATGGTCTCTCCTGGTGGGAAGGTGAAAGGGGGGTTACCCAGGCTGGAAGGTTCCAGTGAGGGTTACCCAGGCTGGAAGGTTCCAGTGAGGGTTACCCAGGCTGGAAGGTTCCAGTGAGACCTTTATGTAGTGACGCACTGTGTGTGCAAAGCACACACACACACTCACTCACACACATACTGTATGCACACACACACAAACACACACTCACTGCTAACTGCCAACCACTAACCCTAACTGCTGACCCCTAACCCCTAAAGCATTGGCCACACTTGGAAAAGCAGCCCCCGGCGGGTGTGACATGCACCTTGTTTGCGAACATCGTCCACAGCAGATATTAGCTCCTCCTTCAGGTCCTGGCTCTCCCGGGCGATCTGCTCTCCCTTCTCCAGGAAGTTGTGAGTGGCCTGCTCCACAGAGGATGCCAGCACATGGGCCTTCTTGGAGCGGCCCTTCTTCTTGCTCGATGGACCCTTGCTACTGGTGTTCACCAGAGTGGTGACCTGGAGAACAAGGAGACAATGAGACTTTGACTCCCACAGTTAAGCAGAATGACAATGAAGCGGCATATGTGGTTCGTTTCAGGCATGGCAGCAACGCGGTCAATCTCAGGAAAACCAAAAGTAGGATGTACATAAGCTACTGAAATGGTGCAGTTTAAATGCTTCATCCATGACATCCGCAGAAATAATCACAACAGCACAATTATCACAAGCAATCATTTGTGTGGACATTTAAATGTACAAACCTGAAGGTGAAGACAACTTGTGTACATAGTTTGACAGGACAATATAGATGGTAGAAGGGATTTAATGTGATACTAGCTACACTTTAAAAAGGAAACATTTGAATTCACAGAGCAAAAGAGGGGACAGGACCTGAGTGAAAAACAGCTGCGACAGCAGGTGCAGAGTGCGGACATTTGCCCAGAAGATAAAGGTGGAGAGCGCAGACATTTGCGGGTAGATGAAGGTGGAGAGCGCAGACATTTGCGAGTAGATAAAGGTGGAGAGCGCAGACATTTGCGGGTAGATGAAGGTGGAGAGCGCAGACATTTGCGGGTAGATGAAGGTGGAGAGCGCAGACATTTGCGGGTAGATGAAGGTGGAGAGCGCAGACATTTGCGGGTAGATAAAGGTGGAGAGCGCAGACATTTGCGGGTAGATAAAGGTGGAGAGCGCAGACATTTGCGGGTAGATGAAGGTGGAGAGCGCAGACATTTGCGGGTAGATGAAGGTGGAGAGCGCAGACATTTGCGGGTAGATAAAGGTGGAGAGCGCAGACATTTGCGGGTAGATAAAGGTGGAGAGCGCAGACATTTGCGGGTAGATGAAGGTGGAGAGCGCAGACATTTGCGGGTAGATAAAGGTGGAGAGCGCAGACATTTGCGGGTAGATAAAGGTGGAGAGCGCAGACATTTGCGGGTAGATAAAGGTGGAGAGCGCCGATATTTGCCAGCAAACAAAGGTGGAGAGCGCAGATATTTGCAGGCAGATAAAGGTGGAGAGTGCAAACATTTGCCCGGCAGATAAACGTGGAGAGTACAAACATTTCCCCGGCAGATATAGGTGGAGAGTGCAAACATTTGCCAGCAGATGTAAATGAAGAGTGCTGACATTTCTCATTAGACAAAGGTGGAGACTGCTGACATTTGCAGGTAGATAAAGATGGAGAGTGCATTTCTCCTACTGCAATGGCTGTAACTAATGTCATTCATAGAATATGTGGTATATGTTACACAGATGAACAGAAATGAAAGATGAAGGGAGATGTGGTACCTATGCTGAGTGTAACCTGCCCACACAGATGGCCCAAATCCGCACTCTGCATCCTGAAAATGAGCACCATGTGAAGAGAATGGACATACTGCAAGGCAGAGCAAAAATCGACATGTGTTTCACAGACATGCACACATATCAACAGTGACACATTAGGGAGAAAAGAGCATTGCAATAACAAGACCAGAGCATAGCAAAGAGAAATATGGAGAAAACCCAGAAACAAGACTACAACAAGAGCAGGAGTAAACAGAGCCTGGGCCAGCCAGGTTCGGCAAGGGTCGGTCAAGGTCAGCCAAGGTCAGCCAGGGTCAGCTAGGGTCAGTCAGAGTCAGTAAGTGACACACAGAGCTTCAGAACCATGTGTGACAGTTCCAACTCCCAATCTGGCTTAAACTGTTAAAAGTAGAGTCACTTACACCAAACCCAGGGTACACGAACACATGAGACTGTGAGTGCAGAGCCAACGCCAACCTGAATGTCAGACCGTAAGAGCAGCAGTCAGATTCCAAGCCAAAGCCAAAGCCAACCTCAACACGAGTCTATGATTCCAGAGCTAAAGCCGACATCAACGTATGGGACCTCGAGTGTGGAGGAACAGCCAACCAGAACGTATGAGGTCCCGACTACAGAGTCAGTGTCGACCTGAATGTGTCAAGACCACGACTGCAAAGCCAAAGCCGACCTGAACACGAGTCTATGATTCCAGAGCCAAATCCGATCTGTACGCATGAGATCACGACTGCACAGCAAACGCTCACTTGAACGTGTCAGACCACGACTGCAGAGCCAAGACTGACCTGAATGCATTAGACCACAAATGCAGCCGTCAGATTCCGAGCCAAAGCTGACCTGAACAGCCCAAGATCACTCAACACACAGATGGTGCTTCTTCACCATGAATATACATTGGATATGATGATGATTTCACAATGACATAGATTAACTTGCAAATGACAACAGCACTGAGTACTCTGAGGAAAGGTGTACCAGGCAGACACAAGGCCCCTCATGGTGTCTCCCGTCAGCACTGAGTACTCTGAGTACTCAGAGGAAAGGTGTAACAGGCAGACACAAGGCCCCTCATGGTATCTCCCATCAGCACTGAGTACTCTGAGTACTCAGAGGAAAGGTGTATCAGGCAGACACAAGGCCCCTCATGGTGTCTCCCATCAGCACTGAGTACTCTGAGGAAAGGTGTAACAGGCAGACACAAGGCCCTTCATGGTGTCTCCCATCAGCACTGAGTACTCTGAGGAAAGGTGTAACAGGCAGACACAAGGCCCTTCATGGTATCTCCCGTCAGCACTGAGTACTCTGAGTACTCAGGGGAAAGGTGTAGCAGGCAGACACAAGGCCCTTCATGGTATCTCCCGTCAGCACTGAGTACTCAGGGGAAAGGTGTACCAGGCAGACACAAGGCCCCTCATGGCATCTCCCGTCAGCACTGAGTACTCTGAGTACTCAGGGGAAAGGTGTACCAGGCAGACACAAGGCCCCTCATGGCATCTCCCGTCAGCACTGAGTACTCAGAGGAAAGGTGTACCAGGCAGACACAAGGACCCTCATGGTATCTCCCGTCAGCACTGAGTACTCTGAGGAAAGGTGTACCAGGCAGACACAAGCCCCTTCATGGCATCTCCCGTCAGCACTGAGTACTCTGAGTACTCAGGGGAAAGGTGTACCAGGCAGACACAAGGCCCCTCATGGCATCTCCCGTCAGCACTGAGTACTCTGAGTACTCAGGGGAAAGGTGTACCAGGCAGACACAAGGCCCCTCATGGCATCTCCCGTCAGCACTGAGTACTCAGAGGAAAGGTGTACCAGGCAGACACAAGGACCCTCATGGTATCTCCCGTCAGCACTGAGTACTCTGAGGAAAGGTGTACCAGGCAGACACAAGGCCCCTCATGGTATCTCCCATCAGCACTGAGTACTCAGAGGAAAGGTGTACCAGGCAGACACAAGGCCCCTCATGGTATCTCCCGTCAGCACTGAGTACTCTGAGGAAAGGTGTACCAGGCAGACACAAGGGCCCTCATGGTATCTCCCATCAGCACTGAGTACTCAGAGGAAAGGTGTACCAGGCAGACACAAGGACCCTCATGGTGTCTCCCGTCAGCACTGAGTACTCTGAGGAAAGGTGTACCAGGCAGACACAAGGCCCCTCATGGCATCTCCCGTCAGCACTGAGTACTCTGAGGAAAGGTGTACCAGGCAGACACAAGGCCCCTCATGGTATCTCCCGTCAGCACTGAGTACTCAGAGGAAAGGTGTACCAGGCAGACACAAGGCCCCTCATGGTATCTCCCGTCAGCACTGAGTACTCAGAGGAAAGGTGTACCAGGCAGACACAAGGCCCCTCATGGTGTCTCCCGTCAGCACTGAGTACTCAGAGGAAAGGTGTACCAGGCAGACACAAGGCCCCTCATGGTATCTCCCGTCAGCACTGAGTACTCTGAGGAAAGGTGTAACAGGCAGACACAAGGCCCCTCATGGCATCTCCCATCAGCACTGAGTACTCTGAGGAAAGGTGTAACAGGCAGACACAAGGCCCCTCATGGCATCTCCCATCAGCACTGAGTACTCTGAGGAAAGGTGTACCAGGCAGACACAAGCCCCTTCATGGCATCTCCCGTCAGCACTGAGTACTCAGGGGAAAGGTGTACCAGGCAGACACAAGGCCCCTCATGGCGTCTCCCGTCAGCACTGAGTACTCAGAGGAAAGGTGTACCAGGCAGACACAAGGCCCCTCATGGCATCTCCCGTCAGCACCGAGTACTCAGGGGAAAGGTGTACCAGGCAGACACAAGCCCCTTCATGGCATCTCCCGTCAGCACCGAGTACTCAGGGGAAAGGTGTACCAGGCAGACACAAGGCCCCTCATGGCATCTCCCGTCAGCACTGAGTACTCAGGGGAAAGGTGTACCAGGCAGACACAAGGCCCCTCATGGCATCTCCCGTCAGCACTGAGTACTCAGAGGAAAGGTGTACCAGGCAGACACAAGGCCCCTCATGGTATCTCCCGTCAGCACTGAGTACTCTGAGGAAAGGTGTACCAGGCAGACACAAGGCCCCTCATGGTGTCTCCCGTCAGCACTGAGTACTCTGAGGAAAGGTGTACCAGGCAGACACAAGGCCCCTCATGGCATCTCCCGTCAGCACTGAGTACTCAGGGGAAAGGTGTACCAGGCAGACACAAGGCCCCTCATGGCATCTCCCGTCAGCACTGAGTACTCTGAGGAAAGGTGTACCAGGCAGACACAAGGCCCCTCATGGTGTCTCCCGTCAGCACTGAGTACTCTGAGGAAAGGTGTACCAGGCAGACACAAGCCCCTTCATGGCATCTCCTGTCAGAGGTCCTAGTGCATTCAACAGCGAGTACCAAGAGGAAAGGTGCGATAAACATGCAGCTCAGACTGATGACCAAGTATCATGTGTTGGAGCTATATTGATAAAAAGTTCTATTTTTACACTTTTGTCCCGTGGCCATGACAACAGTACAATAAAGTTATCATTTCCCCAGAATATCTCTGTGGGGTGCAATTGGCACCAGTGAAAATGGCAGTGAATTCAGCTTATTAAGTCAACTTACAATTTAACATTAAATGAGTGGTAATAAAGACAATCACCAATTACTAATCATTGGTGTGCAGTTAGGCAACTAAAAATTCTTATACGGTATATTGCCAAAAGTTTTGGGACACCTCGCCAAATAATGGAATTCAGGTGTTCCTTCAATATCCACATGGTATATAAAATCAAGCACTTAGGCATGCAGACTGCTTCTACAAACATTTGCAAAAGAATGGGTCGCTCTCAGGAGCTCAGTGAAATCAAGCATAGTACCATGACAGGATGCCACTTGTGCAATAAGTCCATTCATGAAGCTTCCTCACTACTAAACACTCCATGGTTAACTGTTAGTGGTATAATAACAGAGTGGAAGCAATAGGGAACAGCAGCAACTCAGCCATGAAGTGGTAGGTCACGTAAAATCAGACCAGGGATGCAAGCTGAGGCACACAGAGCGCAGAAATCGCCAACTGTCTGCAAAATCAATAGCTACAAACTTCATGTGGCCTTCAGATTAGCTCAAGAACAGTGTTTATAGAACTTCATGGAATGAGTTTTCATGGCTAAGCAGCTGCATCCAAGCCTTATATCACCCAGTGCGATGGAAAGCGTCAGATGCAGTGATGTAAAGCACGCCACTCCAGAGCTGTGGACACGTGTTCTCTAGAGAGACAAATCATCCTATCATCAATCATCAATAATCATCAAATAATCATCCCAAGTATAAAGTTTGGTGGAGGGGGACTTTGGTGTGGGGTTGTTTTTCAGGGGTTGAATTTGGCCCCTTAGTTCCAGTGAAAGGAACTCTTAATGCTGCAGCATTCAAAGCCATTATAGACAATTTCATGCTCCTAATTTTATGGGAACAGTTTGGGGACGGCCCCTTCCTGATCCAGCGTACCAGTGCACAAAGCAAGATCCATAAGGATGTGCATGAACAAGTCTGGTTTGGAGAAACTTGACTGGCCTTTACAGAGCCCTAACCTCAACCAGACAGAACACCTTTGGAATGAATTAGGAGACTGTGAGCCAGGCCTTCGCGTCCATTATCAGTGCCTGACCTCACAAATGCTCTCCCTGCAGAATGGTCAAAAATTCCCATAGACACACTCTTAGTCCTTGTGGACAGGCTTCCCAGAAGTGCTGAAGCTGTTATAGCTGCAAGGGGTGGGCAAACTCCATATTAAAACCTGTGTATTAAGAATGGGATGTCATTAAAGTTCATATGTATGTAAAGCCAGGTGTCCCAATACTTTTGGCAATATAGTGTATATAATTTTACTTGTCTTTCTGCTCACCGAGGCTCCATTATATATCTCCACATTGTTTATGGTTTGGATGTCGTTCAAATTGCTACAAAGTCTGAGATTATCAGGCTGGATCTCAGGAAGTCGAGGTGTTCCTCAGCCCTGTCAGCTTCACCCACACAGCTCCCATCTCCTGGACTCCCGACTCTGAGGATGTCGAGGTGTTCCTCAACCCTGCCCGCTTCACCCACACAGCTCCCATCTCCTGGACTCCCGACTCTGAGGATGTCGAGGTGTTCCTCAACCCTGCCCGCTTCACCCACACAGCTCCCATCTCCTGGACTCCCGACTCTCAGGATGTCGAGGTGTTCCTCAACCCTGCCCGCTTCACCCACACAGCTCCCATCTCCTGGACTCCCGACTCTGAGGATGTCGAGGTGTTCCTCAACCCTGCCCGCTTCACCCACACAGCTCCCATCTCCTGGACTCCCGACTCTGAGGATGTTGAGGTGTTCCTCAGCCCTGTCAGCTTCTCCCACACAGCTCCCATCGTCTGGACTCCTGACTCACTCAAAATGTCCTTTGCTCTTCGTGACGGACGGATGGAGGCATGGACAGAAGCACAAGCTGCCACACCATATGGCGCGATGCTGGGGGTCAGTCACATTCAGCCTGACGTAACTCCGGATGGAGGACCGAGGGAGTGGTGCAGCAGCAGCCGGCACACAGCGGGGCCCAGCACTCCCAAGGGGGGGGTCTGATGTCAGCACTGCAAGGAGACTGACAGGGTCTCACATACAAGCAGACCCAGAATGACACAGGTGTTCAGGTGGACACTGGACTATGTGCATCACTTAACACGCAGTACTGCTTTGGCAGTCTGCTGTCGTTTCAGAAAGGGCACCTTCCACCAGCGACGAGCCGGCTTGGGCTGAAAGCGAAACCACACAGCCTTCACACACAGTGTGAACACAGCATCTGCTAATCAAAGCCGGCTCTGAAGCATCTGCTCCAGATTGGCACCGATGACGCTTAGAGGCGGTAGTATTTCTGCTGTAAAATTGGGGTGAAGATTTTCCATATAAAAAGGCACATTCAGATGGTGGAAGCTGTGTCAGGGAGAGAAGACGGCCTGTCTCACCACCCTATCAGTGCCAAATAAACCTAAAGCCAGGAAGGGAAGCACCAAGCGAAAACTGATGGCTGACAGGTGACATTAGTCCTAAAGACGACCAAAGTTTTCCTAAGACGAGGCTCCACACTGCCCTACCTCCCCGCCCACCCCACGAGCTGTCTGCAACAACTCACACTCACAACAACCATCCACCCATTTTCCATGAGCACTAATATAATGCAGGGTTGCAGAGTCTGGAACCTCTCCCAGAAAGCTCAGAGCACTGGGTAGGGTGGGTATGCAGATGCACCCTCACACACACACAGACACGCACACACAGAGACACTGACACTAACACAGAGACATGCGCACACAGAGACACTAACACACACAGACACACACTGACACTAACACACAGACACACACACACACTGACACTAACACACAGACACGCACACACAGACACGCGCACACACAGAGACACTAACACAGACAGACACACACACACAGAAACACTAACACAGACAGACACACACACACAAAGACACGCACACACAGACACACACACACACACAGACACGCACACACAGACACTAACACACAGACACGCACACACAGACACACACGCACACACAGACACGCACGCACACAGACACGCACATATGTGCAACAGCAGGGAAAAACCAGAGAGACGGGAGAGCCGACAAAGACTACTGTTAGTAATTATATTTCAACTACCATTACTACTGCTACTACTAATAACAATGCTAATTCCAATACCATCATTACTACTAATAATAATGATACCAATACCACAACCATCACTACGATTATGAATCATAATAATAATGATTACAATAAGAACAATGATGACGATGATGATGACAGAAGATGGGTCATGTGACCTGTTGTCCTACTCGCCTGCCTACTCTGTGTCGCAGTGGGAAGGTAAAGGTGGGACGGGATTGACTCCTGTGGGCAGTGGTGGCTTAATGGTTAGGGAAGCACACTTGTAATTGAAAGGCTGTAGGTTCGAACCCCCAACCAACAAGCCACCACTGAGGTACCCTGAGCAAGGTTCCGCCCCCAAGCACTGCTCCCTGGGTGCTGAATTAGCTGCCCCCTGTATGTCACATGTGGGTGAAACGCAGAGGACATTGTGTGAACATTGACCACTGGTCACTAAATTCTAAAATTCGAAGTGCGACTGACAGATAGGAGGCTACCCTTACAGGAGCTACTGGCCCCCCTCTCTCTGCTAAATGTCTACTCTGAACTGGTATGTAATCGCTACCGCAACCTCTGATTGGGCCAGGAAGGGGCAGCACCCAGTGTGCTGGGGAAGGAATTAAGGGGCTGATATTTAACTGCCACTGTAACCTCTGGGCCACAAACACCCCTAACCTTAGCCCTTCCTTAAAGGGCCAGCAGGCCTGTTACAGGATATGTTTACTCCCCCTGTTTCCTACCTGGCTAACCCATCTTTTCTCATTTTAGCAAACCATGCTAAATCATTATTCATTTAATGCCTAATCAGGCCGAGTTGGTCCTGCCTTAACTAAGTCATTCAGCATGATACTGAGTAAAGTATATTGCCTAAAGGTGCACGTGTGGGGCATCCCCTCACCTGAGTGACCAGAGGCTCCAGCAACCGCTCCACTGTCAGGGTGCGAATTTCCAGGTTCTTGGGGTCCCACTTCATGAGAATGGGGGATGTAGCTGTAGTCATGATTCCTGCAATGGAGGAGGGAAGAGCAGAAGGTTTTCAGACAAAAAGAACCAAAATTCTGAAATCTGTTCACGTGAACAAATATGGTTCAGGGGTCTATGAAAGGGAAAATGAATCCCCAGTGCTTGACCAACCAGTTGAGTTTTCCGTTAATGTGACTCTTTATAACCAACCGGTTGGTCGAAAAACAATCTTGGTCAGGATTTCTACTTTCTGGACCTGAACTTTCCACCTCTGCTGAGAGCTCAACGGACAGTTTTAGATGTAGATGCTGATAATGGTAGATATGTCAAAGTCGTCCACCGACCACCAAAACAAAAATATATTCTACCAAAAAATGTACTGATAACGCTCCAATAAATGTCACGTGACGGTTGCCGTTTGGGAATCCAAGGACAAGAGTAACAAAATTTTGTTGGTTCAGACTGGCACCCAGCTTTCTTTCAATTACCGCAACAAACAATGTTACAAAGCTGAGTTTAATTTAAGCTGTTTTTTTTACAAAGCGACAAATAAAGTACATTAACACTCACGTGCCAGCTAGTGATATCCGAACCCTTTCCATTGCTGCTTATATTCACATCACATCGGCAAATTGTGCAGAAGGCGTGAAATTCGCCTTTGCTCCTCTTCGAGAGGAGCACGTGTTCTTCGAATTGTAAAATGTTTTTCGTTTACTTATTTTCAATAAAAGCATCCACTACACATAAAATCATTCGAGTGGGGGTTTCAGCCATTAATGTAATGCGACGAGTCGTGAGGCCATATGCTGTTAACTAACGAAACGCATGATCAATTTGCCAGGGGCATCACCGAGTCAATAACAGGTCTTCTACCGCGGTAGGGCGCCTCATACAGACGCCAAACTATAACGCCTCGGTGATCCGGGGACCGAAAGTGATCGTTCATTTTCGTTGATGGCATAGCAACTGGACTATTTTTCAGGGGAAGCTTTGTTATTAGTAATTAAAATCAGCAGTGTGTGAAGTGAAGTGAAGTCTTTATTTTGTAAATAGTCGTACGTTATTCCCTCACAAATTCCAGCAGAGGTGGATACAAATAATTGTCTGCCCAGATCTTGCGCCAGTCAGGGCATATCGAGTTGAAAAATCAGTAATAAAAAAAATCTGTAAATTTAGAACATTTCTCGGCTCTCAACGGCGTTTGCTTTTGTTTGATTTAATTTCACATGATATTGATACGATAGTGATACGCGGGTCTCATAGCACCGTGGGATTATGCCAGTCAGATCATACCATAATCTGAGGCACGGGGGGCATACTGCTTGCGCATTTTGGACTAAACCATTTGTTTTTTTCGCCGTTTGATTATTTAAAGGTCTACTGTAAATGGCAATCTACGGAGGCCCCCTGAAGGGATCTGAGCATTAAAATGAATTAAAATGATGCTTCTTTAACGTTTAGGGGCTCCGTTGCAAACTGCACTGACAGTGAGACAGAGTGGGGCTTCATGTGGCTCAGTGGGTTAAGCCTGTGTCTGTAATCAAAAAGTCACTAGCTCAGCATCAGCGTCCGTGGGTCCTTGAGCAATGCCCTTAATCTCCTTCTCCCTGGGCACCCCAAAGAGCAAGTTCAGGGAGGCATAAAGAAGACAATTCCCCCATGGGGATCAATAAAGTATCAATTATATATATAGATAGATAGATAGATAGATAGATAGATAGATAGATAGATAGATAGATAGATAGATAGATAGATAGATAAAATGACATATTAAGCAATCTTTCAAGTATTTTGTTTCCGTCTAGCAAAATACAAATCACACCTCATTCCAAAGCTGACAGTGATGCATAATATATTCAGGTCTACTGAGAAAGACAGTCTAATGTCTTCAGACATTGACGGGTCTTTAATAAGGTAGCATAAACCTTGTTAAGGAGGTTTGTCTTGTAAAAACGCATAGTTCTGGAGGGAAAGACTATTGCATTTGTGCCTCATTCCTAAGCGCACAGTGTAACTTTCACAAGCAACATCTCCGGTCAGTGCGCGTTCAAGTCGGCCCGCACGCTCGCTCACTCCGCTTAGTGCGCGTTCAGCTCGGCCCGCACGCTCCCTTACTCCGCTTAGTGCGCGTTCAACTCGGCCCGTACGCTCGCTCACTCCGCTTAGTGCGCGCTCAGCTCAGCCCGCACGCTCGCTCACTCCGTTTAGTGCGCGCTCAACTCGGCCCGCACGCTCGCTCACTCCGTTTAGTGCGCGCTCAACTCGGCCCGCACGCTCGCTCACTCCGCTTAGTGCGCGTTCAGCTCGGCCTGCACGCTCGCTCACTATGTTCAGTGCTTGCTCATTCCACTCTGTGCACGCTTAACCCGGCCTGCACGCTCACTCCCTTCACTGTGTGCGCTCGATTCTGCCTGCATGCTTGCTCAATTCGCTCTGTGTGTGATTAACTTGGCCTGCACGCTCACTCACTCCACTCAGTGCATGCTCAACTCGGCCGGCACGCTCATTCAATTCCCTCTGTGCTCACTCAGTTTGGCTTGCAGGCTTGCTCAATTCCCTCTCAGTGCTCAACTCGGCCTGCACGCTCTTGGCACACCAATACTTATGTGTCACAGTTATTCACACTTTTTGATAAATTGGTTCAAAATGGGGAATACTATGTTACAATACCCAAATATACAGTCAAAACTTAAAAAAAAAAACTTGATGTAGTAGTTCTAAAAAACAATAAAAAGGACATTTACATGGAGAAACCTTATGAACACAAGTGCGCTTACACACACACAGATGTGCACACAGGTGTACAAACAGGTGTTCACACAGGTGTACAAACAGGTGTTCACACAAGTGTACAAACAGATACTCACAGACACACACTGTCGTCATCTAAACATATATTGTAATATTAGTTCTGTGTGCTTTTCAACAACATTTAACAGTTAATGTTCACTGCGATTCGTACAGATGTTGGATGTTGTTATTTTTTTCTTTTCTTTTTTCAGTATCAGGATCAGGACCAGAGCGAGACGGGGAGACATTAGAGGAGGTCAGTGGGGTACACTCCCTCCAGCCAGGATCAGGACCAGGGTGAGACGGGGAGACATTAGAGGAGGTCAGTGGGGTACACTCCCTCCAGCCAGGATCAGGACCAGGGTGAGACGGGGAGACATTAAAGGAGGTCAGTGTGGTACACTCCCTCCAGCCAGGATCAGGACCAGGGTGAGACGGGGAGACATTAGAGGAGGAGGTCAGTGTGGTACACTCCCTCCAGCCAGGATCAGGACCAGGGTGAGATGAGGAGACATTGCAGGAGGTCAGTGGGGTACACTCCCTCCAGCCAGGATCAGGACCAGGGTGAGACGGGGAGACATTAGAGGAGGTCAGTGGGGTACACTCCCTCCAGCCAGGATCAGGACCAGGGTGAGATGGGGAGACATTGCAGGAGGTCAGTGGGGTACACTCCCTCCAGCCAGGATCAGGACCAGGGTGAGACGGGGAGACATTAGAGGAGCTCAGTGGGGTACACTCCCTCCAGCCAGGATCAGGACCAGGGTGAGACGGGGAGACATTAGAGGAGGTCAGTGGGGTACACTCCCTCCAGCCAGGATCAGGACCAGGGTGAGATGAGGAGACATTGCAGGAGGTCAGTGGGGTACACTCCCTCCAGCCAGGATCAGGACCAGGGCGAGACGGGGAGACATTAGAGGAGGTCAGTGGGGTACACTCCCTCCAGCCAGGATCAGGACCAGGGTGAGATGGGGAGACATTGCAGGAGGTCAGTGGGGTACACTCCCTCCAACCAGGATCAGGACCAGGGTGAGACGGGGAGACATTGCAGGAGGTCAGTGGGGTACACTCCCTCCAGCCAGGATCAGGACCAGGGCGAGACGGGGAGACATTAGAGGAGGTCAGTGGGGTACACTCCCTCCAGCCAGGATCAGGACCAGGGTGAGATGAGGAGACATTGCAGGAGGTCAGTGGGCTACACTCCCTCCAGCCAGGATCAGGACCAGGGCGAGACGGGGAGACATTAGAGGAGGTCAGTGGGGTACACTCCCTCCAGCCAGGATCAGGACCAGGGTGAGATGGAGAGACATTAGAGGAGCTCAGTGGGGTACACTCCCTCCAGCCAGGAAGGTTTAAGGTGGACAGTGATGATACTGATGATGATGATGATGACATTGCTGATGATGATGCAGATGATAATGATGAAGATGACAACGATGCTGCTGATGATGACTATGCTGCTGAAGGTGATGACTTTGATGCTATTGATGATGTGACATGACAGTGCTGATGATGATGCTGATGATTATGATGCTGCTGCTGCTGATGACTATGCTGATGATGATGATGACAGTGCTGATGATGATGATGATGATGATGATGACAGAGAGTGGCTGTGCAGCAGTGGCTGGACATTCATCTTTAGCGGGTATGCTGTGACTGACAGTCCAAACGACAGGGAATAATCAAGCTGAAGTGGTCAAATCAGCTCAACCTTCTGAAATTTTAAGGCAGACCACTTAAAAGAATATCTGCATATATACCAGACAAAGAAGGAGCATGGAACAGAGCTTCGGATAAGGTACAAACTCCTGTGTCTCAAATGTTAACAGCAAACCGATTCACTGATTCAGATAGGGATGAGGGAGAATCACAGCAATAGTTCCTGCTTATATGCAAAGGGACTTTATACCGCCATTTTTTTGTTACATTTCTCTCATATATTATTTACAGATATCGTTCATGTAATTTTTCATGATCTTCAGGGTCGACCTCCTGCCACGTGGCACCTTTTACACACCCTAAAATCCGTGGTGTGTGATGTGTGACCTGCTACATCTCAGCCAGCATTTACCCCCGACTGACCCCAGCCACCAGGTCTTACCCTGACCCTGATGTCTGCATTTCCATAATTAAATATATGTTCATCCTGATGGCACAGGGTAAGAAACAGACAACTTCCTGGATAGCAAAGATCTGCAGGAGACGGAAAGGCTGCACTTCAGCAATGCCAGGCCTTTGGCATCCATCGAATGAGACCGGGAGGCACCAGATACCTGTGCATGTGTGTCCCTTGAAGCAGACAGAGAGGCTGAGGTCTGGCCAAACCCCTGCACATCCCTCCTAAGCACAGATAAAACCCTGTGAAGTGATGTCTGCTCTTCCAACAGCAATGACTGTGTATTTTGTGTGAGGTGAACTGTGGCATTCGGCGTGGACCACAATAATGAAAACACTGGTAAACTAATTAGCCAAGTTTGCCACCCTGAAAGATACAGCACTTACAATGGTCCACGTGGAAGATTCTGGAAGGTTCTCACATATAAAACCCCCTTTTCTGGGATTTGAAAACCCTCTAAAATGTTACACTATTCTCTGAAGACCACGGTGTCTTTCTACTCATCTAAACTGGTCTGTATACTTATGTAAATAGTGCTTCTTAAAGACCCATCAATCTGAAAAGCTAAAAATGCTTTAAACATACAGACTCTTTCCTAAGTTACTGCCCACATCTATCAGCTACTGTCAGTGACTGAAAGGCAGCTTTGTTAAATGACTAATGCCACAAATGCTTAATAACAGCCGCTATTCCCTGTATTTAAGGCCACAGGTCTTTCTGAACGTAGTGTTCAAACAGAACGGTACGGTAATATTCACTTACAGGTGAAATGAGACCAGGTGCTGGCTGATCGCATTTATCTGTGAGGCTGAACCTAAGCAACCATTATACAGTATCTTCCAGTTCTAAATATCATAAATATAAAACAATTATAAAAAATAACCGTTCTATAAATTCTATAAAAGCACAGAAAAATATAATTTATATTATTCCATTTTGTCTTTGGACACAGTATGGGTCAGGATTAGTTGACATTAACATGCCATTCATTTAATAAAATTCACCAAATGTTCTTTTGCCGTTTATACAGCATTTCTGGATGATGGGTTTACAAGGAGATGCAAGAACATCCTACAGCAGAACAGAGAGTGGAAGCCTTGCTGTGCGGCCACCCTTTTAAATGTGTCTAATTTTAACAGATCCACGTCCTCTATTCATGCCCTAATTGCATTTGTATCTATGTACTCTGACCACATATAGCAAGCAATGAAATATATGACAAATATTATATTATTGTCTAATTAAACATCCAACACCAAGACAACTAGCCCAACTTTGAGTGGCAGGGAGATTTTTTTTTTATTTATAAGCGCTTTCTCTTGTATGTTATATTGCATAAGGATTTCTAAGGTTGGTGAGGTGATAGGAGACGCTGCACGATCGTCACTGTGATTTTCACACAGTCTCACACATAACTGCTTTGGAGACCCAACTCCATGTATCCATGCAGCCAGAAACATACGGCATATACAGCAAGCAAAAGCTAACGCCTTTTCCGAAGGGAATTGGCCAAGAAGTGGAAGAAAAATTAGTCTGCGAAATAATTTAAGGACAACAGGTTTAAAAGCTCATTATACAAAGTATGTGCAATGTAACCTCAGGAAACCTCCACGTCACACTGAGAAGATCACTGTGTGATCCACAGTGGGGAAGATCAGAGCAAAGATAACATCTGCAAGATTACAACTTCATGAACAAAATTTAAGAGAAACTTTCATCGTGGATTCAAAGTGGGACGGGGGAGGGACAGGTTAAGCCCCCCCCCCCCCCCCCCCCACACACACACACAGCACGGCCATAAAATTATCCAATAATCCCACTTTGAATAATAACATTAATAGAGACTATGTTATTTTAAGGGGGCTCGTTCTGTACTTAGCCAAACAATTAAACATATAAATGTATAACAAATTTTAATATAGTCGCTTGTATATTTACTGATACTTGGTCGTTATAATGACGGTTACTTTTTTCACCTGCCACAGAAACTTAATATTTAAAATAGCAAACATGCATGATTGATTCACGGTTTAGGGACAGACCAGCTACTGCATTCAGAAGAAAGTGCCGTGAACAAATTCCACATCTATCCTATCATTCGCGTGCGGCATGTAAGGCTCATTATCCATTTATGTTCACCGTAATTTTAACCTGTCACTGTAATAACGCAGTGAGAATACACTTTTGTGGAAATAAAAGGTTTATCGGCCACTCCAGTGCTCACAGTAAAACGGCGCTGGACGCAGCCAGACAGAATCTACACGACAATGTGCGAGAGACGCCAGACAGGCTGAGGGAGCGAGTGAGCCCAGTTCAGCAGGTCCGAAAGTGCCAGTCCGCGCGGGACGGCATGGCTGCACGAGGCACCAACGCACGGCACTGGCTGGCACTGGGCAGCATCGCGCGGGACTACATAGCTGCACGAGGCACCAACGTACGGCACTGGCTAGCACGGGGCAGCATCGCGCGGGATGCACGGCAATGAGGGGCACGGGACAATATCGCGGGGCACGGCACGGGGCAGCATAACACCTTACGGCACGAAGCAGCATCGTACCGGGCACCACGGCACCGCACTGGGGATAAGGGAGGCGCTCGCAGGTGCTACGCAAGCAGGCGCACAAAGAATTAGAGCGAGCAAAGCCTTTTATGAGGCTGCATGCATTAACCTTCTTCGGCGGTTAAAGGGTGCACCGTACATGCTGCGTCTGCCCCCTTATTGCATGTCCGGGCCGCCTGTAGTATATCTGCAAACGGCAGCCACATAAATACAATGATAAATGCAGAAATAAAGAAGCCTAAACAGAGACCCGCACGTTGTCAGAGGGGATGCTGAGCCCCACACTCTTACTAACCGGCTGCCTTTAGTATATCAGCAAACTAAGGGCAGTTAAATACAGCGATAAATGCAGAAATAAATCAGCCTAAACAGAGACCCGCATACACTGTCAGAGAAGATGCTCAGCTGCACACTCTTACTGACCGGTCGCCTAGCTGGTTTAAATGGCTGTCTTCTTCTTCTGCCTTCTCCTCTCTTCCGTTTTCTCCGTTTTGTGTAGTAATGTCAGTGCTCCTCCTCAGAGCCTCAAAAGCCCTTCGCTACTCCGCCGAGCCCTACCAAAAGTCTCCCGCAGCATCCAAAGCGCAATGAGCCGGCTGTGAAATGGGGGCTCCGGAGCTGCGCTGTGCTGGGTGGGACCAAAGATGGTGATCACTGTCAGATCCCGGCTCCGGGCCGGCCCTCGCATGCGCAGTTGCGCGCTCGGACCCCCGCCCTCCCACCGGCTGACGGATAATGAG
The DNA here is from genome assembly GCF_023856365.1 of Brienomyrus brachyistius. NCBI lineage: Eukaryota > Metazoa > Chordata > Actinopteri > Osteoglossiformes > Mormyridae > Brienomyrus > Brienomyrus brachyistius. The sequence goes on along the minus strand of NC_064544.1, from coordinate 7,574,700 downwards.
CCCGGAGAGAAGCGTCCTGAAGCCCAGGAGGTTAAGAGCTTCAGATGCAGATGGAGACCAGTGCGTTTGATGTGCAGGGAAAACCATCGCATAGCCGCTCTGTAACAGGATATGTGCAGGTCTGGTGAAAGGGTAACAATTAAATAATAGTGTAATTATTTAAGGACTAATGAGCGCTTGCTGTCCGTCAAAGAAATTCTACACATTTAGCTGCTTACAAAATGCATAGATTCATAATCATTTTATTCGATCTATCGACATAGTTAACTATATATTTTACTGCTCCGGAAATTGTAAAATACAATATATTACGATATATATGCAATATGTGTAATGTCAAATGCTAGCCACACTAAAAACGCCAATAGCGTTATTAGAATGATATAGAAGTTGATATTGGGACAAATTTGACTTTCTCCCCCACTTTAAAAATATGATATTATTATAAATATTAAAACATACAAGTATTATTGAAAGCTCAAGAAATGAGTTTAAGTCAACAGACCACAGAATAATAAAAGGTATATAGTATTGTGAGGCTTAGCCGACAAAGGCATCGTGGCAGCGACCGCGAAAGAGAACAAGAGAGAGTTTCTCACGAAGTTGCTCTTTAATGCACAGTCCTTAACAGGACCGCGCAGATAAGCAACGATACACAGAAGCAAACATGTCAAACGCAGGGAGGTTACACACTAGGCGAGAAAGCTCACACTCGGTCGGGTGATCGTCAAGATTACACATATGACACAGTCCCATCTGTACATGTGACAGTCAGGAGCACAAGTAATAACACTAACAAAAACCTGTGATAGCTATTTACTGGACATACACAGGGCTATTTACAGGACACACACAGGGCTATATACAGGACATATACAGGGCTATATACAGGGCATACACAGGGATATTTACAGGACACACACAGGGCTATGTACAAGGCTTGCGAGAATGCCGGGATACTCAATCGCTTTACTATCAAACATGTAAGTGTCCCAGTTTACCCTTGGTCTCACTTAAACAACCTAAGAATGGTATGATATAAAACTGATTATAATTTCGTAAGAATTCGTCAAAATAAGTTAATTATGTGATAATAGAAGAATTTCAATCAATCTTAAAAGATCTGTGTGGCACGTGTGTTATTCATCATCTTAATTCATTTTCACACTGTAATCTCATTTCCTTCTAAGAATTAAAGAACTTCCATGACATAAAGTAATGATACACCCTATCTTTACTCAGTCACAGTTACTCAGAGCTGCTACATTACACTGGCCATACCCATACAGTCACCTTCAGAACAGTCATTTAGCCCTATATCCTGTTCCATAAAGACAAAACGTTTAAGAATCTGTATATGCATTTTAGCCATTACACCCACACGAACTGTTATGACATCCCATTCTAAATCCACAGGCACCAATATGGAGTTGGTCCCCCTTTGCAGCTATAACAACTGATAGTCTTCTGGGAAGGCTTTCCACAACATTTTGGAGTGTGTTTGTGGGAATATTTACCCATTCATCCAGAAGAGCATTTGTAAGGTCAGGCACTGATGTTGGACGTGAAGGCCTGGCTCACAATCTCTGTTCTAGTTCATCCAAAAGCTGTTCGATCAGGTTGAGGTCAGGGCTCTGTGCAGGCCAGTCAAGTTTTCCCACTACAAATTCATCCCATCAGGATCAGTGCACACCTGGGCCTTTCCCTGTGTCTTCTGGTGCGTTCGATTATCTCTCGGAACTCAGAAATTCCGTGTTGAGTGACATCACGTCCGACAATCTCCCATTCGAGCTACCACAACTCGGAACAAACATGGCTGCCTCCATGAACACGCTACTGTGTTGTTGCTTTATATTTTAGCAGTTTTGGAGTAAGATTATTATTTCCGAGAGACAAACAAACAAGAAACACAAACTAGTCAAACCACATTAAAAGCTTTATAAAGTATTTTAGTACATTCATAGCGATATTCTTTTTTCGAGAGGCAAACAAACTACAAACAAACCAAAAACACTAACAAGTCTGGTAAAAATCTGATATTGCTGCTAGGATACTGTTTACGGTCACGATATGGTATTCTCTAAATTGAAAATGTGCAATTACATTTATAATTATTAATACATTTCACAAAATAAACATTTTAAAGATTTGTAAAATAGAATTACTGTTGAGTGTGTAAGCCGCCATGTTGAAATTACGTCACGGCGGCAAATCAGACAATAAAATTCTATCCGACAAGCCGTGTGGCTTAATGGACCAAACAGTTGTCTACTGACCTAACTTTCCTTTTGTTGTGGGTTGTTTTTTTAACATTTATTTTGTGTTTTTTCTTGGTTTATCATGTGTTTGTGTATTTCAGTTACACTCCCTTGGTCCCTGTTCCCTGTTTGTAGTATTTTCAGTTTTCATTGTTTTATTTTCTCTTGCTGTTTGGCCCTTTTCTGTATCCGATTGCCCCCCACCTGTTCCTTGTTGACACGAGTTCTTTGTGATTGGATAACTGGCTATGGTTCTCACCTGTCGTTCATCTAGTCTTGTTATTAGTGTATTTCCATGGCTGCCTTTGTTCTGTTCCTCAGTGGGTGATTGTGGCTGTTGCCCTGTGCCATTGTTAGTTGTAATCATGATGGTTATTCTGCGTTAGTTATTGTGTTTCTCCAAGCCTTTGGTATTGTTCTTTTCCGGTGTTGCTCCCTGCATTAATTTCTGTTTTATCAGTTTTGTTTTGACCCTTGTGGTCCCTGTATATTCTCATTCTCCCTTTGTGTTCCACCCTGTTTTGTCAAAATGGCAACATGGATTATCTCTCCTTCATCATGGCTTGCTGTAACACACCCCACCATGTCGTTATGGACCTCGCTTGGTGCACTGGGGTACAGTCATGCTGGAACAGGAAAAGGTTCCTTCCCCAAAGTGTTTCTACAAAGTCTGAATCATAGAATTGTTGAAAATGGCTTGGTATGCTGAAGCATTAAAAGTTCCTTTCACTGGAACTAAGGGACCCAGCCCAGCCCCTGACAAACAGCCCCATACCATTATCCCTTCTCCACCAAACTTTACAGTTGGCACAATGCAGTCAGGCAGGTAATGTTCTCCTGGCATCTGCCAAACCCAGACTCATTCATCAGACTTCCAGACAGAGAAGCTTGATTCTTCACTCCACAGAACACATTTCATTGCTCCAGAGTCCAGTGGCAGCATGCCTCACGCCACTCCATCCAACGCTTGGCATTGTGCTTGATGATGTGAGGTTTGAACGCAGCTGCTTGGCCATGGAAGCCCATTCCACAAAGCTGTGCTTTTTTGTTTTTTTGTGTTGGGGTTAATGCTAGAGGAAGTTTGTAACTCTGCAGTTATTGAGTCGAGAGCTTTGGTAACTTGTATGTGTGTCACCTGAGTTTCTGTTCCTAAACACTTTTATATCATTTATCATTTACAGTTGACCATGGAATATTTAGTAGGGAAGAAATTTCATGAATTTTGACTTATTGCAAAGGTGGCATCCAGTGACGGTACCACACTTGGATTCTCTGAGCTCATCAGAATGACCCATTCTTCCACAAGTGTTTGTAAACCTGACTGCATGGCTTGGTGCTTGATTTTATACATCTGTGGCAGAGGGTCTGAATGAAACACCAAATTCAGTGTTTAAGAAGTGTGCCCCAGTACTTTTGTCCATATAGTCTATCATATTTCATTCTTTTTTCAGAGCCCTGCTTTGGAGCTGTTTATAAGGGGTTCTGCACATTTCCTTCTACCAGGTCTACTTCGGACATTTTTTACTGAATTGCAAATTATTATTGTTTAAAAAAACGTGCGTTTTTAAAAAGCCTGATTATATTCTTTTCTTGATTTAAACACACAGAAACATATTTGCTTACTGGCGAGCTTCTTCCATCACAGCAGCTGCTCCTGACACGTCAACTTTGAACAGAGAGTGAAATGTTACAGCCTCAGAGCATGAACTGAGACACCCCTGTATAGTCACCAGAGAGACATACAGAGCTTCATGTATCCTTTCCATCATGGGAGTCTTCTGAGCCATTCGGCAAGAAAAAAGACAGAAATGTACCGACAGAAATCCTGGAACCAACAGATGGATTCAACCTTGAATTATGACACCTGTGGAGAGTTTTGTTGTCTCAAATGATTTTATGATTTGGACAGTATGACTCGGCACTTAGCCATCACTCCAATTTGACTCTCCCTGCTGCCCCCTGGAGGATGGGCTCCCCCTTTGAGTCTGGTTAGGGTTAGGGCTTCCTCTGCCGCCCCCTGGAGGATGCCCCCCCCTTTGGGTCTGGTTAGGGTTAGGGCTTCCTCTGCTGCCCCCTGGAGGACGGGCTCCCCCTTTGGGTCTGGTTAGGGTTAGGGCTTCCTCTGCTGCCCCCTGGAGGACGGGCTCCCCCTTTGGGTCTGGTTAGGGTTAGGGCTTCCTCTGCTGCCCCCTGGAGGATGGGCTCCCCCTTTGAGTCTGGTTAGGGTTAGGGCTTCCTCTGCTGCCCCCTGGAGGACGGGCTCCCCCTTTGGGTCTGGTTAGGGTTAGGGTTTCCTCTGCTGCCCCCTGGAGGACGGGCTCCCCCTTTGGGTCTGGTTAGGGTTAGGGCTTCCTCTGCTGCCCCCTGGAGGATGGGCTCCCCCTTTGAGTCTGGTCCCTCCCAAGGTTTCTTCCTTCTTGGGAGTTTTTCCTTGCCACTGTCACCTATGGCTTACTCACTGGGGCCTTTGGGTGGGGATGCTGTAAAGCGCTTTGAGACAATGTAATGTTGTGATAATGCGCTATACAAAAATAAATTTGTTTATTGTTGTTGTTTGTTTGTTGTTTTGTTATATCGGAAATCCCTGTCTAAAATCTTCTAGATCTTCAATAGGAGCCCATTTATGAAAGCTTCAGGGTCTTCAACAGAAGCCCATGTCTAAAAGCTGTAAAATCTTCAACAGAGGCCCCTGTCTGAGAGCTGTAGGACCTTCAACAGAAGCCCCGGTCTGAGAGCTGTAGGACCTTCAACAGAAGCCCCGGTCTGAGAGCTGTAGGACCTTCAACAGAAGCCCCGGTCTGAGAGCTGTAGGACCTTCAACAGAAGCCCCTGTCTGAGAGCTGTAGGACCTTCAACAGAAGCCCCGGTCTGAGAGCTGTAGGACCTTCAACAGAAGCCCCTGTCTGAGAGCTGTAGGATCTTCAACAGAAGCCCCGGTCTGAGAGCTGTAGGACCTTCAACAGAAGCCCTGGTCTGAGAGCTGTAGGATCTTCAACAGAAGCCCCTGTCTGAGAGCTGTAGGATCTTCAACAGAAGCCCCTGTCTGAGAGCTATAGGATCTTCAACAGAAACCCCTGTCTGAGAGCTGTAGGACCTTCAACAGAAGTCCTTCTCTGAAAGCTTGTTTATATGTAGCCCTCCGACCTGCATTATTCTTTGTTTTTCCTTGCCACTATAGACATGAGAACTGGCTTAGTCAGAGATAAAGCTAAACATTTTTTTTTCATTTTATGATTTATAACATTTATTTTATTCTTGATTAAAGAAAGATGATTAACTGTGAGATAAGAAATACAATGAATGCAGTTACATCAATACTAATGTGGATAATTAAGCAATTAATATTCTATCATTCTATCTTAAGGTCATGTATTAAAATGATAAACTCAGTCAACTGCAAATAGTGAACAGACAATTTGACAGTGAGGGATACTGTAGCCTAGTGTGTAAGCTTGAAACAAAAAGGAATGATGCCTATCTCAGGCCCAGAGCCAAACTTAATGCAGCACTTTTGGACTGATCGGGGGTGAAGGGCCTCACACGAGGGCTCAGTGGTGACCAGCCGATCGCAGGCACAGGGCCAAACATCACGCAGAGCCCCTGTAGTGATCGGGGGTAAATCACCTCACACGAGAGCCCAGTGGTGACCAGCTGATCATAGGCACAGGGCCAAACATCACACAGAGCCCCCATAGTGATCGGGGGTGAAGGGCCTCACACGAGGGCTCAGTGGTGACCAGCCGATTGCAGGCACAGGGCCAAACATCACGCAGAGCTCCTGTAGTGATCGGGGGTAAATCATCTCACATGAGAGCCCAGTGGTGACCAGCTGATCATAGGCACAGGGCCAAACATCACACAGAGCCCCCATAGTGATCGGGGGTGAAGGGCCTCTCACGAGGGCCCAGTGGTGACCAGCCGATTGCAGGCACAGGGCCAAACATCACGCAGAGCTCCTGTAGTGATCGGGGGTGAAGGGCCTCACACGAGGGCCCAGTGGTGACCAGCTGATCACAGGCACAAGGCCAAACGAAACACACCGTCCCCCAAAAATCAAACCTAGGTCTCCGATGTGGCAGGCAAGCATGCTACCACTGAACCACCACTGCAAACACCAACCAGTGCTTGTATTTTAAGTCATACAATAACAGAGATAATACTTTAGCAAAGCAGGGAAAGATGTCATATGATCAGATGAAACATCCTTCTCTTGTTCTCAACAAACAGATGAAGGCACGTGTCCCAGGCCAGCAGAAACAAGCAGTCATTTCTTCTCCCCAGAATGATGGGTTGTAAGAACCCAGCTCTTGGGGTTGGGTACATTTTCCTCATTTCAGTTTACTCAGCTCCTTAGAGGATGAGGTAAATGATAACCCAGATTTATTGTGAAAGATCATGTGGATCCTATAATGAAACGCTAGTGTCACGACAGGAGTACAGTCCTCCATTGTGACGCTGCTCCCATCTGCAGGCAGTGATGAAGTAGATCTTAGCCTCAGATCTTAACCCACAGAACAATGAGTCAGCAAGACCAAGAAAGCACCAAATGACATAATGTCCCATACAGTGATGGTGTCACGGCCCTTTCATTAAGTTCACTGGAGCTGTTGTGTAAATATAAGTGGTTGGGGTTGGTGCTGTGGGAGCATTTGATAGAATTGTGCTATTAATCAATCAGCACTGAGTACAGACTGAGCACTGAGAACAGGCGAAATTGACAGATTTACCCCATACAGTTTAGCACTACAAGGCAAACAAAGGAAACCGCAGATCACTTGTTGATTTTTGGAGGAAGGGATGGGAAGTGCTTAAGGGCACCTTCATGGAAAAATGGGTCAGCAAGCACAAGACAGGCAGAAAGTGAGCTCCAACTTCAGTGAGCACCAGGTACACCTCAGAGAGCCTGGGCATTGCTCACACTCACACACTCACTCACTCACTCACACACACACACACACACACGCACACACACACGCACACACACACACACACACTCAGACACTCACTCACACACACACACACTCACACACACACACACACACACACTCACACACACACTCACTCACACACTCACACACTCACTCACACACACACACACACACACTCACTCACTCACACACACACTCACACACACAGAACCAGCTACTGTACTTACAATAAATAAAATACCCACCAACAGGGCGACGTCTCAGTCGTCCACATCAACATTACTCAGGTATTTTTTCTGCCAAACTTATCAGTACAATTTTATTTCATGCCTTAAAAAATTCTGGATATTTGCAGCCATCCATTTTCTGTAACTGCTTCTCCTGTGCATGGTTGTAGGGGTTCATCAGAACAGAGACATCTCTAAGGGTGCAAGACTGGGAACAACCCAGGATGGGCTGCCAAACCATTGCAGGGTACATTCACGCACCATTCAGTCACACATGCAGGCAATTTGGAAACTCCAATTAGCCTCAGCATGTTTTTGGACGGGGGGGGGGGGGGACTGGAGTACCCAGAGGAAACCGCATGATGACACAGGGAGGACAGGCAAACTCCACTCACATAGAGCCATGACGGAGACTCGAACCCTGGTGCAGGAGGCATGAAGCAACAGTACTAACCACTGCACCACCATGCCACCTCGAGGGATTTATATTTTTCATGAAATGTGCTCTACAGCACTAAGGGACTAATCCAATAGCTGATGTGTGCAGCACAGGGGTTAAAGGGTTCAGGCTGGAAGCAAGAGATCAAAGAGGAGACCTACAGTGAACCACAGCTCTGAGCCACACTTAATGGTCAGATAAGTACAGCACTGTCCTCTGAAGCTGTGTGCTCCAAGCAGGTAAGAGCTCAGGCGCTCTGGGAAAAAGCAGGAAAGCATAAAAAGCAGAGAGCTTTGGCATCTGATAGAATGACTTTATACCACAGAACAATAAAAACAAAGACATACCCTGCTAACAGTGAGGCACATCTGCTCTTCTGACACTGCTGTGACAGCAGGTCATGATGACTGCAGACTAATGATCCATGTCAGTGGAGTGGAGAGATGGGACAAACAGCGGCTTGTTATTGCAATAGCTGCACCCTGGACCCTCTGTCACCACCACACAAATAAGCCTGAAACTCAGCATGCTTTGTAGCCTTAGTAACCGGCAGTAATGGTCAGAGAGAGGGGGGCTCATCCCCTGGTTTCCCCCGGCCTTCCAGTAACATCCATCCACGGTCATCCCTCCTCTTACTCATCTGTACAAATAAATTATTTCATTTTAGTTTCACTACCGCCATGACCTTGTTTTTGATAAGTAGTTATGGAAAACAAATGGGTGGAAGAATACTGGATGGATGGATGGATGGATGGATGGGATGGATGGATGCTAAAATAATGCAGTTTGAAAAATGCTCCTTGAACCAGCTGAAGGAGAGCTACAGATATGAATATGAACCCTGACATAAATATGACTACTGCCAAGGTCACACATCGCTCAGGAGACACAGTTCCTGTGCAGGAAAGGTCACTCCGGCTCCCGTGCACCTCGGGTGTGAGGGACTTACGCTGCACATCCAGCGGTCAGCGTGCAGGAAAGGTCACTCCGGCTCCCGTGCACCTCGGGTGTGAGGGACTTACGCTGCACATCCAGCAGTCAGCGTGCAGGAAAGGTCACTCCGGCTCCCGTGCGCCTCGGGTGTGAGGGACTTACGCTGCACATCCAGCAGTCAGCGTGCAGGAAAGGTCACTCCGGCTCCCGTGCGCCTCGGGTGTGAGGGACTTACGCTGCACATCCAGCGGTCAGCGTGCAGGAAAGGTCACTCCGGCTCCCGTGCACCTCGGGTGTGAGGGTTCCGGTTTGGTCCTTCAGAATAGTATACATTTTGGTGACAAATTGCATTCATTTGTATATCATAATTTACCGTATTTTATGACAAAGTAATGTGTGGAAGCCATTCTTCCTACCAAAGGCTTAAAGTGCATCTGCTTGTCATTTGTCATCTCACAGTGTTTATTTCTTTGTAACCTTTGCTTCTCATCTACTTGTAACATGTAAACCAGAATGAAACAGCTTCTTAATATCTAGGAAAATAGATCTCATTAAAAGACTAATTTAGAAAATAATCTGTATAATCTAAGACAACAAAATTGGAGTCATTTTATAACAAAAGCTGAAAGGATGTAATCTGTGACATTAATTAAGCCAATTCCAGGCTCCCTGAGTTGAATTAATATTGCAATCCAATGAAAGGTTGTTAATTGGGAAATTACACCGGCTGGCATCTTTTATTTTTTTGTTAGGTGATTTAACAAAAACAAGAGCAAGTTCTACAGTTTTTCATGCAATTTCAAAATATGGCTTCCAATGTGCTGCCACGTCTTTTTTTGTCACAATTTACAATTAAAGTTCAACATAAATTACACTAACGACATCAAATTTGGTTAATAATATCAAATGACATTTTGATTCCAGTCATATAAAATCACCAGACACCTGTCATAGATAATTGTTTTGTACATACTAGTCAGCAGGGTTTACAGGCAGCTTGCAGTTATGTAAACTTACAGGTATGCTGCTGCAGGTCCACTGACGCTGACCTTCGTATGCAGAACTGTGGTCCGCTTTCCGGTGAATACTGAGTAAATTATGACTGGTATCAGAATGACATTATTACGTATACAATGGATATGAAAAAAAGTTACATTGATATCACAGAAAAACCAGATGTGCTCGAGCAAAACTAAATATACTAAAAATGTTTCTTTATGAAGGGTGTTTGAAAAATGTCATTTGATATTATTCACCAAATTTGATGTCAGCTAGTGTTACCAGACTTAGACGCATGTGACAAAGGTCTAGTATACAGAACTCCAAAAACGCTCTGAACATGAAACGTTGCATGAATGGCATAGCAATGCAATTGAACATTAAGTATAAGATATATAATAATGAAAAATATACATAAACCTTTGGAAGGAAATCGGGTGGAAAACAATGTTTACTGTGCAATTAACTAATATTTTTACTTCTTAAAAAATATATTTCTTCATGGCAGCAGAAATGTTTTCCCTGGTTATGTCAGTCTGAAATACAAATGCAGGTAACCTGTAGTGTAAGCCTGGAACTTACACAATAATACATGCAGGATACTCTGACTGTCTCAGGAACTTAAGGCATTTATCTGGTTGTGTTTCAGTCCCGCAGTATGTCAGTGACACAGTAGTCTTGTGTGTTTATCTTTTAGGTTAGGTTTGAGTTTGGGTTAGGGCATATTTTCCCTGCAGGCCTAAGAGGAAAACTACAGTGTCCTCTACTACTGCAAATCCCAGGCACTGCAGGAATTCAGGGATTTAACGCTGATACATCTCTGCTGACCCCTGCTGGTCACATAGCTATATATCCATAATGTGGCGTTTCAACACATGGATGAGGATGCCTGAGATCCCATTTAAAGATAGGCTCAGTATTCTAAAATGCAAGTATGAAGTATATGTAACGTGTAAATCGGCAGTTACATTGAGTTATGTTTATTGTATTACCAAAGCTTTTTGGCAACAGCAGTCACAGAAGCAGAGCGAAAATGCCTGTACATTGTGGCAGTGATTTAATTTTATTCATGAGATCTTATCGAGCTACTTTTCATGTCTCTATACAAACCTCTATACATTTAGTGAAGTGCAGAGCAACCGGAGGACTTACTGTCCACTGAGTGTCTGCTCGGGTCTGTCTTCTAACCTTGAAACTACTGGCTACTTGTATTTTCTCTGCTTTACTTACCTTCCCAGTTGCACCGTAAAATGTGTGTGCAAATCATCGTAGCCGACTATCACAGTCCTTCCAATATGTAGGACATGAACGATGGTACGTCAGTGTCGCTATACGGCAGCCTGTAGTGCATATCTGTAACGTACAGCCCACATGTATAGTAACAATACTCCACCTCATTATGTTAATTGCAAAAACCTGGATCATTCACCTTAAACATCCATTCAACTAATGGATGGTAAAGTGATCACTGCAGTACAGCAGTCAGGGGCACCGTAAAGCCTGGGGGGGGTTTGCAGGACAGCACAGTGTTTACATGGGAGGGGGGTTTGCAGGACAGCACAGTGTTTACATGGGAGGTTTTGCAGGACAGCACAGTGTTTACATGGGGGGGGTTTGCAGGACAGCAGTGTTTACATGGGGGGGTTTTGCAGGACAGCACAGTGTTTACATGGGGGGTGTTTGCAGGACAGCACAGTGTTTACATGGGGGGTGTTTGCAGGACAGCACAGTGTTTACATGGGATTCCAAGAGCGTCGAATAGGAAACACTGTCGTCGGCACTCGGCTTGTCATTTCTTCGTGGTTCTTCACCACAAGCTGGACGACATGTGGCCAGATGCTGATGTTGTGCTGCAGCCAGACTTCAAACACCTAACAAGACAAAATATATTAGCAGGTGAATAAGAACCTGCTGAGAATTAGCACAGCCACAATTACATTTTTAATTTTGCCAGATGACAGATATGAGGGGGAAATAAATAAAAAGGATGGAAGCAGCATGTCTCAACTCGTCTTCTCTTGGCTGTGGAAGGTGGTGTCTAATTGCTGCCTGACATTCTGCAGAATGCCACTGCAACAGAATAAATAAAGAAAAATACAAAACCTGCCTTGTGCCCACAGGCTCCCCTGCAAACCTGAATAGGATAAGCGGTTACCGAAAATGGATAGAATGGAAAATATTAAACTTTAAGTTTAAATTTACATGGTTTAAGCATTTTCATAAAATCCGGATGTATAATAATAGTAAAAATGTCAGTATTGTGCCAAAGTAAGGAAACCTACACGTGTGCTTTGCCCACATCCTTGGCTTCATAGCAAATAAATAATGACGGTATTCCAGTAAATCAAACATTTTACGCAAGCATAAGAGGAGAGGTGAATATTCGGCAGACCTTACTCTCTCAGTAACCTGACGTCCACAGGACAGCGACAGTTCTCCGAGCCATGAGCTGTTCATCGTCTTCATCAATGATCTTTAGACTAAGACCAAAACCAATTAAGTAGTAATATTTCAATGTATTTCTTCCTTCAGTAGGGTGAAATGTTCATAGCCAATAAATAAAAATGCAACTGTACCTTGTCAAAGATGAGATCCTGCTCTCCATTACCAGAGCCAACTATTGACTCCAGATGCTGTTGGTCTGGAACGGAACATTTCATGCATGGGTTCCCTTGTATTCTGGCTTTTCTTGTGGCTGAGCTTCTTAGCACAGTATTGCTCAGTGACTAACTGTCATGCTAGTTCATGATGCTGCTGCTAATTCTTTTCAGAAGTGCTTTGGTGTAAGCTGCCGGGACCCATTTGGAATATCAGATTCAAATGAACTGGAATGGTTGGCAAATCTGCATGTACAGGGTGTATCGTAATATGTCAAATGTTTAGGATGAAGTACACTGTGCAAATGGATGATTTTAAAATTACAATTGCCATTGTGCTGTTCCTCTTGAACTAACCAAAACAAGATGATCACCAGCTTCTTGGCTGTGATGTACCCACCTCCATCCCCGTGGTATTTAGACTGCGATATATTATTTCAAAACTAAGTTCTAGAATGCATCATAAAGACTACAAATTAAAATGGTGAAATGTAAAACTTGCAAAAACATTTAAAAGAATTTCATCACTTTAAAGGGAAAAAATAAAATAAATCAGGCTTGGTTCACTTTGCATGGCTTTGTTGAGCGTTTCACCATTTTTACACCTTATTTAAAATATGCAAAACAAAGTGTTTACTTTCTTTCCACAGACACTCAACAGGTACGGTTGGACGTGCACAGACATTTAGATCACAAGGCCAGTCCTTAAATGGTTTGTAATAATGCACCTGAGTACACCACTGAACCCAGATTCATCCAATCAGATCTGCTGGGAAACGCCAATCGCATATGGAAATGATCAATGAGAAAGAAGCAGACCTCAGACATGGAAAACTACATCATTCATTAAAATTTACAATGTATACATTACAATGGCACACAGTTGGTCTCAATGTAACATTAAAAGAGGATGAGAGACAGTGAACATGGACAGGTTCCCCTGTCAGAGACACCAGTGAAGCAGTGCTTCCACGAAGCATCCAGAGTCGTCAGAACAGAACGACCATACAGGTGAGCGAAGGACAGAGGTAACAGCTTGCATTTTATCAGTATTCACAGACTGCAGTTCCTGCAGTGAATCCTCACTTCCAGGTAACAGGTGTCAACTACAACACTGCAACTAACCCATCAAGGTAGCATGTTTGCATGTGTGGATCCCCCAGCTGTGAGGTCCGCACAGGCTGTAGCAGTGGGACGGACCTTTGTTTGTACAGCACAGGTTAAAAACACGTTCACCATGAGGTTCCTCCTCACTTACACTGTCCATTGTGTGCCCCCACAGCAGAGAAAACAGAGGAGTTTACAAATGTCCTAACTGCAGACCCATAAATGTTTCTAAAGTGCTTCACATGAGACTAATGACACTAGAAACAGAAGACTGGAAAGAGCCAGAGAGCATTTTAATATTGCACAAAACAGTTTTCTTTTTGTCTTGGAGCCTCTACTAAGTAAAATATAATCAAATACATAATCTCCTGTGCAAGCAAGCTTTACACAACCAGGTACCAATCAGCTACCAGCTACAGAAACAACAGGATACAGGCAAGGCAGCAAGATGAGGAGCTTCTTAACACGGGGTCATGCCGACAATATAGACGCCTCTGTCTGAAAATAAATAGTTCTAATAATCAAACCCTCCAGGTAAATAATCTCTATCTTTTGAAGACATTTAATATTAATATCTTTTGTGCATGAAAGCAAACTGGACACATTTAAAGGATGTACAGTTCAGTTAGCTATGCTGTTGTTGTGCAGATACACAGAGCCTCCCATGATACCCATTTAGGACCCATTTAAAGTCTTAACGAAGACAGATTGTCACAAACACAACTTTTTTTTTTTTTACACACAAATCCCCTTTTCTGAAACAGCTGCTTCACAATGTTACTTTAAAATTCACCAGTATGTCCTCAGTTCTGGTGGGACGACCATGCATGTGTACGACACTCTCCCAGGCAGGCGAAACCTCACCTTCAACATTTCCATACTGGCAACTCAAGAACCTCATTCCACATCAAAACTTTAACCTTCATAACATAAAACTGCAAAAGTCCTAAGCAAATGCAGAAGATCTAATGAAACGAGAGAGGGAGCGGGACCTCTGAGAGATAGGAACAATCATTTGTGTGTTTTCTTGATAACTACAGGTCAGAAGAGCTCCTATAGGTGTACTTGAACCAATCTGAAGCAAGCACCTACGCTAACTCGCCACCTAGGGTAAAGGTCAGTCGCCTAGCAGTTGGGTTAGAGTTTAAAAACTAATTCTATTGATTTATTCAAGCTTAGGCCAAACGAGTATGAAACTACTTTCACCTGAATGTAATCAGTAAAATAACAGCACAACTGGAGGACAGCCATGGTCAGGACAAAGCGAATGGTGCGTCAATGCTTTTGATAGCTGATATGCTGCTTTGTTGTACTGAGAGATTGAGACCCACATGAAAATGCTGTAGTCAAAAAGGCTACAAGAACACAACACACTGTACTGTACAACAGCTCCTGGCAGCTAAAGCCCTTGTTGGCTGGTGTTTCATATTATGGACTTGGGGCTCAATTTCCCGCACGCTAATAATCGTGCATAACGGATCGAGCACCAGTGTTTCACTACCTGACAGGTACAGTATGGAGAAGTACAGACGGCACATGGACCGGCTGCCCCCTGAAGGCCTCTCCTGCTCAGCAGCACTGACCTGAGGCCTGTGGGCTCATTGGCAGTGAATCCTGTGTATGTCCAGAACAAGATGGTGAGAGTAGAGAAGCTGTGGGCTGCCGAGTGGAGCCACAGTGTCACGGTGACACTAAGCAGGTACAGTCAGCCCGCAACTCCAGTCACAAGGAGCAATAGGCCACGAGCGAGTGGGCCGGGCCACAGCGCTTGGACAGCTGGGACACGCAGCCGCTCACCTGCTCAGACAGCTGCAGGGAAATGGCACATTGGGAGCCAGCACTCTGACAATAGTGCATCACATGCATCTTATATTTATCACGCTCAGCATCTGAATTACACAAAGTTATACAGTAAAGCTCTATGTTAACAAAGTAACTCTTTTTGAAAAATTTAACTGATTAAAAGCAAAAGGTACTGCAGACTCTACTGGGTACGACACCACAGAAACCTCAGGCTACATAAGCAGCCAGCCAATTCGAAGCACTGTAATAACTGCCAGGTGCGGAAAAGTAAGAGTAAGCGAAAAGCGCATGTTAAAGTGGCACAAGACCAAACATAAGGCAGCAAAAATAACTCCTCCAAAAAGCCTTTGGTGAGCAGAACCATGAGAACCAGAAAACTCACAAATATCAAGTATGAGACAAGAGAAAGTAAAGTCTGATGACCAGGGAAGCAGTGGGACAGATCAGAGCAGATAACTATACCAACCCTAACCCTAACCTCAACCTCAACCCTAACCCAGACCAACCCTAACCCCAACCCCAACCCTAACCCAGACCAACCCTAACCTCAACCCTAACCCAGACCAACCCTAACCTCAACCCTAACCCCAACCCTAACCCTAACCCAGACTAACCCTAACCCTAACCTCAACCCTAACCCTAACCCCAACCCTAATCCCAACCCTAACCCAGACCAACCCTAACCTCAACCCTAACCCTAACCCAGACCAATCCTAACCCTAACCTCAACCCTAACCCAGACCAACCCTAACCCCAACCACAACCTCAACCCTAACCCAGACCAACCCTAATCCTAACCCCAACCCCAACCAAGGGGAGGATGATTCACCACCTTTGGCCCTGAATGCAAGTCACGCTGTACAATTTTTTTTGTCTTTACAATAAAGAAACATAGAGAACATAATATTCACTGCATATTCTGTCAATTCACCAATGAAGAATATTAGAGCAGGCAGACAAGGGTTCATGAAACCTAACACAGCCCTCCAGCAACACAGGACCTCCAAGAGACTCCAGGGCACAGAAGATTCTGGTGATCTATGGCACTGAGGTCTAACATTTCCCTCACCTACTACTGAACAGGCCGAGAATCTCCCAGTACCTGAAATAAAACCCTTATCATCTGGCAAACTTGTTCTGTTCCCTCTGCCTCACTTCTGGAGTGTTAATACATGAAGTAGTTACTAAGGAATGGACCAAGGGCTCCACCTTTTGCCGTCCAGAACTACACCAGAGCAAACAAGGATACTGACAGGGATGTAGAGCAATAAGGGTGCATTGCAGGTCCCGGTGCAGACCAAGTGTCTGCCTGTGCTGCAGGACCACGGACATGACTCAGATGCACCTCCAAGCTTCTCAGAGAGGAAGGTCAGCCCTGTCTTGCTCCTCGACCATGAGAGATGGGCAGCTCCACAGCACTGTGCTGCTAATCTCTGTTGAGGCTGACCTACAAGATCATCGAAGGCCTGCTGAGGCTGACCTATATGATCACCAAAGGCCTGCTGAGGACCAGCTCTGAGGGCCAAAGGAAGCCCCAATTATGCCACATGTCCACGGGGGCCGGCTGAGTCCTGTGGTCAGCCTCCTGAGCTCACTTGTCGTTGTCGGTTTGCTTTGTCAGTCAGTCGGAGTGGAGATGAATCAGTCTGCGAAAGAAAGCCAGCTTCACACGGCCCGGAGAGGGCATTAACACGTGCCGTCCGCCTTCACATGCAGGATCTGCGAGAAACCTGGTCTTTTCCTCAAGGCCTGTTTTAAAAGACAACAGCAGTAATTAGCCAGATATGGTCGGGTAGAGCACACTGTTAAATGGCACATCTATTTGAATTTCATCTGAAGACATCTCACTGAAAAAGTCATAATGCCACATTCCAGCATATCATATGCAGGCTCCTGAATCGGCAAACGGAATCTCAGCCTGAACTCTTACCTCCAAGGTGGGGGCAGGCCCTCACTGTTGACTTGACATGGCTCTACATTGCTTAGGCATGTAGAACCATACAGATCCAGGATGTCACCATGGTGATAACTGATACGTCACCCTGACGACTGAATCAGTAGGGCCCTAAGCTACAGATATTTTTGTTCAGCCTCTAAGTCAGGGGTCTCCAACTCCGGTCTTGGAGAACTACCGTCCAGTAGGTTTTCTATTCTACCTGGCTTTTGATGAGCCACAACTCATTCAGGTAAATACCAGGAGCAGGTGTGACTCATCAGAAGCCAAGTGGGACAGAAAACCTACTTGATAGTAGTTCTCCAGGACCGGATATGGAGACCCCTTCTCTAAGTAGATATACAGGAGTCAGACAACGAAACACCTGATTTTACACCACAATAATTTATCTGTATGGTGAACAGCTTCCTTCTGCAGCCAATATAGCAACAATTCATCTCGGGAATAAAAGACACAAGTCCTGCACAGTGGCCAGAGGGATTTTGAGCTTCCTCTTACATCCACAGTTACTCCTGTTGGATGTGGTCCATCCAATTGTGCTGGTATGCTGACATTACCCTGGATACTGTGGCTCTAAATTCGTCACAAAGATTTGCGTGAAGCCTCAGGCACCATATTGGCCAGTGTTTCAGTTTCATTGTCCAAACCCTGTATTAGAAACATTAGAAGGACACTTCCTTATTTCAACTGACTGTGAGCCTTACCTGAAGCTTGTTCACCATCTCATCGAACAGCTTCCTGGCTTCAGGGCTGTTGGGATCTTCAAAATAGTCTGCAATTCCAATCTGCACCACGATGGACTTCAGGTTACGGCACACACCTGTAGCCAAAAATTTCCCACAGTTTATCAAATGGAGCAAACATTTTGGGAGGGGTACTATACATAAATATAAAGACAAGTGAGGCAATATACGCATCAAGCCCTGACAGGCGTTTGTACTCACTGTATAATCCTGACAGGCGTTTGTACTCACTGTATAACCCTGACAGGCACCTGTACTCACTGTATAACCCTGACAGGCACCTGTACTCACTGTATAACCCTGACAGGCACCTGTACTCACTGTATAATCCTGACAGGCGTTTGTAGTCGCTGTATAACCCTGACAGAATCTCATACTCATTTTATAACCCTGACAGACCCCTATACTGACTGTATAAACAGAACAGGCACTTTCACTCATTGTTTAACCATGACAGGCATTTGTACTCACTGTTGAAGTGCAGCAAGGCCTTGGGTGTGACTGGGGTAGAGGTCAACACCAGCATCTCCAGGCCCTTCAGCCCCTCTCTGCACACCTCGGCTGCCACCTCCTGGTTGATCTCACTCACATGGTCCAGCTCCAGGACTTGGAGGTGCACACAGTTGCGTGCTGTGCAGAGCAAGAGGTACAGGTGCACAGAGAGAGCAGACAAGAGTCAGAAAGTAATATATATTTCTTTTTTGTGTATGTCTATTATTGACATGTGTTTTATGTATCACAACACATTCATGTAAAGTGCTTTGGGACAACTCATGAAAGGCGCTATATAAAAATAAATTGAATTGAATTGGAAATATTAGAATAAAAGTACACAGCTGGAGCTCACAAATCCCTGGACATTTACAAACATCAGTGTCGTGCTTCTTACTTAGTACACAAGCAGCTCACTCACCTAAAGATGCAAGGCCTTGAATGCCACAGCCAGCCCCACCCACGCCCAGAGCTCTCAGGTGTGGCCAGCATCGGCCAATGGTCTGCAGGCATCGATTGCTAAAGCGGGCTGGCTGCTGGCTGGAAGACAGTACAGAGGGCCAGACGGAGTAAAGCGAAAGACACTGGCGAGTCCACCATGCTCACACTGCACACGAGTCACAGGGAAAACACACTGCACACGAGTCACAGGGAAAACACACTGCACACGAGTCACAGGGAAAACCCTTCAGAACCTTTGAAACTCATTTCCAATGTAGTATGAAATGACTCCCATTCCTCACCATGGGTAAAGTGGCGCCACCTGTAGGGAGATGATGTCCCGACAGCCAGCACCCAGGGCCCAGATGACCTCCTGACCAACAGGGTCTGTAGCGCTCCTATGGCACAACAGAACAACCCTTTTCACACACTGATCAAATATTTCAGTGTGGCTGACGTCTATAGCACAGCGGGTACCGTGCGGGACAGCAGGCAGAGTACTGGAGAAATGACTGTGTGTGTGAGCACAGAGACCCACCTGTACGTGACAGCCTGCAGACCACGGCAGTAGCAGCTGGCCAGCCACAGGGAGCGATCGGTCACAATGTTGGGGCACTGTGATACCTTAAGAATGAGCAGGTTCCCACCTGCGGCCTTCAGGAGAGCTTCGAGACCCTCCTCCAGGACCCCCCTGCAAAAGAACCCACCAGGAGAAAATTAACAGAGCTAAATCCATCCATCATTCCATCCAACCATCTTCCATAAGCACTTATCCAGAACTGGGTCATGGTGGGACCAGAGTCTGTCCCAGAAAGCAGAGGACATGAGGCAGGGGACACCGAGAGCAGGTCATGCACTCAATTACATACAAAGTACATACACCTACACTACGGGTCACACTCCCTCACAGTCGGCGAGAGACACAGTCTCAGCATATTCAAGCTTCAGCATAAGACTGAATGCTAGTTCCTCTTGTTGTTCTGTTGTTATAGTTACTGCCGCGTTTGTATTGTTTTCTGTATCATTGTTTGCATTGTAAAGCTCCTTGAGTGTGAGGAAGACATTATAGAAATAAAAAATTATTATTATTATTATTATTATTATTATTATTAAGGGGCATTTCACATAATGGTGCACATTTGACAACAAGCAATTCCATTGCACAGTCAGTCTTCAGAGGACTTTGGTCCTGTTCACACCTGGTATTAACATGCGTTCTTGGGGAACCTGATCACTAGTGGACAGAGCTAAATACAGGTGTGAACGCATCCAAAACGCACCGAGACCCGACTGCTCAAACCACATCGGGAGGTGGTCTAGGACGCATATGGCCACATTCTTACAGCAGCGTGAACACGAAAGTGTCCCAGGCCACACTGAAGGACCACCTACTCAGCCGACGTGCTCATGCGGGTGGATGTACGTATGTACTCATTAAACACGCGAGCGCTACATAACATATCACTAATGCCAGGACACAAGTCCGTGCAGACCTGGCCATTCAGTACTGAACTGCACTGGCAACTGCAGAGCAGCTTTTTCCATACATCACCAAAAAATAACTGAGTCTGCTGGGAAGTTGGTTTAATGGCAATTAATGGCATGGAAATGTTGTCAAAGTGCGCATCAGTACTGTTCCGTGCAAATTCGGGAAAAATAAATTGTGCCAGAAGTGATTTATGAAAGATGTTTCGAAATCTGCGCAGGTCATACATTTATTGCGCACTTTGATGACGCTTCCTTACTTATATCAAAGCTGCTCCAGGCTTTATTATGATTGGTACGTGAAATGTGCCGGGAAAAATTACATGAATGCAAAATTAAAGCATGTAGGTAACAATGTGTGTTAAATAAACTAGATGAAGGATATGTTAATAGAAAACAGTGTGACTGTGCATATAGTTTTATACTGGTCTGTCCGGGGGCTTCAACTCCCCTTTAGAAATTCAGAGACACTGACTACATCACTTTTTTTACTTCACTTGATCCAAGTCAGACGTATAATTCAGCGTATCAGACAAAACAATAAACCTCAATCTCATTTTGAGTATTATGGTGTTCCACACAAACATCTAAGGCGGTTTGTTTACCCAGGAATGCACCAGTAGCTTTAGATTTACATGCGTATTTAAATAAGTTGCGGGAAAGTGAGATCCGATTACAAACAGTCGGTCGAGATGCATGCGGACATGCATGTTAATCCCAGCTGTGTTCAGACGTATTTAGCGCCGTCCACTTGTGATCGGATCACCCAGGATGCATGTTAATCCCAGGTGTGAACAAGGCCTTTGAAAGATAACCCAATACAGCAATCAGCACTGGGACTCCATGTAGACAAACGGTGAGTTACTACACCTGAATTTACACCCATATACCCATATAGTCATCAAGTACTCATTTGATCATATGCCAAACAATGGAGATAGGGTAGTTTTCGAAAGGGGAGCATGTTTATGGGCACTAACCCCAAGCCCAACCGTAACCCCAAGCCCAAGCCCCTACCTGGTGCTCCTAAGGTAGTCCTCCTTGGTCTCCTTTTTGCCACGCTGCCTGGGCTTCAGGTTCTGCAGGATTATGGAGTGGCTCTGTGAGCACCACTGAGACAGCGTGATCATGAACTGGAAGAGACACACAGCCAATGAATCTGGCACCAGCGCAGCCTCCTGACAGCAGCCACCTTCTGAAACTTTCCAAGGTTGAAGCCTTGATCCAAACACAAAACCCTTAACACTGTCAGAATATACCAAATTCAAGTCTACATACGCCATCAACACTTGCTAGTTTTGACCATTCCACCATATGGAAACTGTAACATGGAGTGTTTCTGGAAAGTTCTAGACATTGGTTAGGTGTTGAGACCTGCACCCCATCCTGCTTTGCCAGTGTAACGGCCATTTCGCTATTTAAATAAATACTGAATGCAAACATCGATTTATTTATGTTTTACTGAGCTTCTCGATATCTTTACAGTCTGAAAAGAGGCCAGCCTCCAGGGCTGAGTTCTGGCTTGTACCTTGGAGGAGATGCGGCCGTTTTCTAGCAGCACGCGGGTCCAGACGGCGGGGTGCCGAGCCACAAATCGCCAGTTGTGGCACACCTGGGCCGCCCGCAGCAATGTCCTGGTGTCCAGGTAGGTGAAGATGCAGAAGAGGGCCGCTCGCATCTTCAGGGTCTCTGGACTAATCATCTCCACAGACCTGCTGGGGCTGTCCTTCTCTTGCAAGCAGGTCTGGGAGGGGCGCTCTGAACCATCTGCGGAAGTGGGAAAACGAGACTGTCCTTCAGAGATGCCATTTCTTGGTGCCAAGAGCCCTTGAGCTCTTCACCCTAGCAGAATAACTAGCACTCCTTAGGTGAGCGGGGTGCTGAGTGAACATGAGGTACATAACAGTGTTGAGACTGCACCTGGTTTCGAGATGGTTATGGGATCAAAATCAAGATTTTGGTTTTGGTATCAAGGGGAAGTGGTTGAGATAGCAATGATTCACTTTAATAACTGCACTACAAACACCAATACTGAAAACAGCATGACAATAATTACAACAATGAATTAATATAATTACAAACCTTTAAACAACTGAGAAACACATGTAAATAAGACCCACCCAGTAGAAATATACTTAACGTTTATTCATTTATCAGTGAATGGAGTCTGCCGGTTGGCCAGAATGTGGCGCCCGAGACCATATGTGAAACTGTGTTACATAAGATGATATGAAGTGCTAATATTATTCAAGACAGACGCTAAGGGAAGGATAGCTGCCAAAGCCTTGCTGAGAGTGCAAACGCCATAGCCCATGTGCCTCAGGACCGTGGACAGCGCCTCTTGCCTCTTGTAAGATGCTGTGCTGACACACCTGTGCTAACATGGCTGGAAAAACTCTACCTGTTCCCAAGCGATAGCGAGGTTTGTTGCCTCGAGACTGCAGAGGTTCGGAGGCCCGGTTCTCCAGCTCCCAGACCTCCACCTCAGACTCCGTGGTCCGAGAGCCCACGTCAGACACGTCTCCCTCTTCGCCCTCGGTGCTGTTGCGGTAGGGCCGGTGCTGCCAGTTCTGGAGGGCCTGCTTGCGGAGCCCCCACCCACGTGGGTCTCCGCCACGCTCACAGCTGCCCTCGCCCAGCCTGCACGGCACATGGGAGTAGTGCCCTTCCACAGACAGCATGTCCAGGCTCTCGCTGTCGTAGGTTCCTGAGCCTCGGCCTTTCACTTGCCTGGAGTCCCTGTCGCAGGGGTGAGGGGGTGAGGTCACACAGGTTTTCTAGCAGCACAACGCCAAACTGCATCACTGAATTCCTATTTACAATAGTAACAATTTAACATTAGAAAAACTTTCACTTCATTCATATGCATTTGAATTCAGCCTCATGCTCACCCGAAACAGCAGTATAACTATCATTTAAGTTTCAGCTAACAGCAGACAGAGCTAATGTTCTGCGATCCACTGCATAGAGACAGTAAGCAGTTTTATGTTGTGTAGACAGGGTTAGGGTTAGTACACGTACCCTGTGCTGGGAGAGCGGCGCGCTGACACTGGATACAAAGCCCCGGAATCTGCAGAAGCACTGGAATTCCTCTGGAGGACACGGAGAAGGGGAGAGAGACAGACAGACAGATGGGTGTTATCATCTGCTATCATCTAGGGCTGTCACTATCCACTGTCCATATCAATAATCGAGTAAGCTGTCTATTAATCTGCTGATTCACAGAGTCCTTAATAATATAATATGGAAGACCCCCTGTGTGGTTCATGTCCCCAAGACTGCACACCCCAGGGAGCCCAATCACTTCAGGATGGTAGCATTGACATCCCATCTGATGAAGAGACTGGAGAGGATCATACTCAACCACCTTTGACACCTAGTGAGCAATGAGCTGGTCAATAGACGGCAAAAGCAAAACTGAAGGCACTGGAGGCTTGTGACTGCTGACACACGCCCAGGCTTGACTCTACTATCTCACCTCACCCAGCCAACCGTGCCCTTGCTCATTAGGAATCAAACATCCTCGGGATGGACAGCATACAGAAACGCACCTCTCTGCCCTAACCCTAACCCCGTGTCCTAACCCTAACCCTAACCCCGTGTCCTAACCCTAACCCTAACCCTCCGCCTACCCGCCCTACCTGGCGTCGGCTGCCCTTCCGTCCCGACAGGCTGCATTGACTGAGGCTGCCATTGGGCGTCGTGCCACAGCTGCTGACGATCTGCAGTTGTTTCTCCGCTCGATCGGCACGATCCAGCAGCTCCTCGATGAACCGTTGCAGACGCAGCTTGGCATTCGCTTCCCGCGCAGCAGTGTCCTGGAGGAACTGGTCAATCTGAGCAACCTCCCTGTGCATAAGGGCAGGTAAGAGGTATGAATCAGGCAGCAAACTCTCACAGCAGCCCATACCATGAGTCAGGCACCCAACACACTCACAGCGGCACACACCGCAAGTGAGGCACCAAACACAGTCATAACGGCACACACCGCAAGTCAGGCACCAAACACAGTCATAACGGCACACACCGCAAGTCAGGCACCAAACACAGTCATAACGGCACACACCGCAAGTCAGGCACCAAACACAGTCATAACGGCACACACCGCAAGTCAGGCACCAAACACAATCATAACGGCACACACCGCAAGTCAGGCACCAAACACAGTCATAACGGCACACACCGCAAGTCAGGCACCAAACACAGTCATAACGGCACACACCGCAAGTCAGGCACCAAACACAGTCATAACGGCACACACCGCAAGTCAGGCACCAAACACAATCATAACGGCACACACCGCAATTCAGGCTCCAAACACAGTCATAACGGCACACACCGCAAGTCAGGCACCAAACACAGTCATAACGGCACACACCGCAAGTCAGGCACCAAACACAGTCATAACGGCACACACCGCAAGTCAGGCACCAAACACAGTCATAACGGCACACACCGCAATTCAGGCACCAAACACAGTCATAACGGCACACACCGCAAGTCAGGCACCAAACACAGTCATAACGGCACACACCGCAAGTCAGGCACCAAACACAGTCATAACGGCACACACCGCAAGTCAGGCACCAAACACAGTCATAACGGCACACACCGCAAGTCAGGCACCAAACACAGTCATAACGGCACACACCGCAAGTCAGGCACCAAACACAGTCATAACGGCACACACCGCAAGTCAGGCACCAAACACAGTCATAACGGCACACACCGCAAGTCAGGCACCAAACACAGTCATAACGGCACACACCGCAATTCAGGCACCAAACACAGTCATAACGGCACACACCGCAAGTCAGGCACCAAACACAGTCATAACGGCACACACCGCAAGTCAGGCACCTTCCAAGAGCTGTTATTGCACAACCCTTGAGTCAAGCACATTTTGGTGTGGACACACCTCAGATTTCATAGTACTGATTGCTCTCCAGGTTTGACAACTGCTTTGCTAATTTGATAAACATAAGAAATTGTAAACTGCTTGAAATATGCATTTATTATGCAAGAAGAACAATAGAATAATGTTTGTGTTATCAGTTAATACAGATTGTGTTTGTTCATTACATTAACTTAGATGAAGATCAGACCACATTTTATGACCAATTAATAGAGAAAACCAGGTAATTCCAATGGGTTCACATACGTTTTCTAAAACTAAATTGTATCTGTTGTTATTGTCTTAACTCTGTCTGTACATATAGCATGTGTGTGAGCAATTGACAACTGGGGGCAGTGTGTGAACATACTTGGCCATATAAAGTTGATTCTGATAGTTGCTGTGCTAATGCACAGCTCTGTGAATGGCAGTGACGAGCACCTCCCCTTGTCGAAGTGGAACACAGCCTCTCCATTATACGGAAGCACATCTCAGCCTCTAGATTCTGGTTCCTGTACACGACTCCAGCGTGAATCCATCAAGACATCACTGATAAACCAGGTCATCCATCCAAAATCAATTATGAAGGGAAAACACATGGCATGTGAGTCTTTCAGGTCACCCTTCATCGTTCTGCAACAACACACCATCACTCTTCCTTATCCTGGCTCTGTGACCCGAGTCAAACGCAGGGATAAGCAAGGATGTCAGAGAGCAAAGATGCTAATTTATAAAAATCAAATAGGCACCATATATGCCTCGTTCTTGGGCTTCCCGTGGACTTAAGAATGCAAAAATAGAAACATTTAAACACAGAAAATATTTTTCAATAGAATATTCAGTGTACTCCTTCCTACTACATCAATTATTGACAGGATCACATTTGCACATTTATGCCCTGATAGTCCTGGGGGTTTAGTTTGGAAGCAGAGCAGACGCGGACTGGATGGGGCTAAATGAGCTGCCTTCCAGAGCGACCTCGTTTGGGAATCCAAGTGTGTCGAGGAGCGCTCAGCCTTGACGGGGCCATTCCTGTACAACCAGACTCCATCTTCCAGAAATACCCATGAACTCAAGTAATGGTAGTTATGTCATTAAGTCTCTGTTCTATTTGACTTTGATATCCTCTGACAACAAAATAGCAGCAGCATTTGTTCACTCCAGGACTTGGCTGAAGCTTCCATGTTTAGAATCAGGATTTAGTGATCAGTGGTCATTGTTGACACACCACAGCACACAGTGCACAACAATGAAATGTGTCCTCTGCATTTAACCCATATGGGAAAAGCAGACTTTATCAGGAATCCGGAAATAAACACCAGAAAAAGACTTGACTGCTAAATCACAAGCTGTAAGAAGCATAACCAGAGATTACAGTAACAAGATTACAGTTCATCCATGTAAAACAGAAACACATAACTGAATAAAACATACACAAAACAGTCTTTACTCTTAGACGTCTGTAGAGTAGAAGAGTCCCATTAGACTAAATCCTAGGCTACTGTGCTGAATGTAGAAGGTTCCTCAGCCCTGTCACACTCTTACCTGCATGCCGGCCGGGCCGTATAAATGCAGAGAGGGACTTTCCAAGAAGACATGGCAGGCTTTTTTCTCTAATTACAAAGGGGGGTGTTAGAAAATGAGATGACTGGAGATAGTGATACCGAGAGACAGAGTTGGATCCTGAATGCAGTGACTGATCCAGCAGGGATTTGTATAGAAGATCCTCTCCTGCCTTGCATCCAGGAGCACAGCATCATTCGTTAAGGAAATCAGTAATTCAGAGCCTACAGACAGACGGAGGATAACGCATAACAGTCCCTTTTGCTTTGTACCTTAACTAGGGCTGGGTATCCTTTGGGTTTTTTTCTGATACCAGTGCTAAAACGAAACTGTGGTGGTGCCTAGAAGGTTCCTGAACTGGTACTTTACAAACAAACAAAACAAAAAAGCACAAAACAAAGATCGATATAAGTAAACAGCTTTATTTATTACGTAAATTTAAACTTCAAATCAAACAATGTATAAACAGGTTAACAAAATAAATAAACAAGACCTGTGTGAGGTTGGGGCTCGATATTCGTTTCAGTCCTTTGTAGCAGTTTGTGTTGTTGAAAATTTCATTTGTGTTGCTTTAGTTTCTGAGATATGTTTGTTTACATGGTGATGTCACCCCTGTGTCTCCCCGCCCTAATTCCCTCCCCGTAACATGATGCTCAGCTATTTGGCCAATGATGCAGTTTGAACTTACCCACATAAGCTTCTAGTTTACCCTTATTGCTGCTGCAGGTGTTCACATCAATAAAATACATTAACCAATGTTTTAAAAAGTTGTGTTTTCTATTAATTATTATAAAAACATTCACATTTAGCCTGATAATCTAATAAAACATATTGTTTATACTACCAATGGATATTCAGCTCAATAATGACATTTTATCAATTATAACCAAATAAGGGTTTGGTGCTTCATTAACCTGTTTGTTTATAATTTATGATGAAACAGGTGCAGGTTTGATGTGGATAACAGATGGTTGGTGCACATAATGGACAAAGCAGATAAGCAATCTCAGGTTCCATACCTCAGCATGGAGGTCTCATTAGATAAGCCACAGCGCTTACAAGATGTTCAGGTCTGGTTGTCTGAGGAATCTCAGGTTCCATGGCGGAGCATGGAGGTCTCATTAGATAAGCCACAGCGCTTACAAGATGTTCACATCTGACTGTCTGAGGATTCTCAGGTTCCATACCTCAGCATGGAGGTCTCATTAGATAAGCCACAGCGCTTACAAGATGTTCACATCTGACTGTCTGAGGATTCTCAGGTTCCATACCTCAGCATGGAGGTCTCATTAGATAAGCCACAGCGCTTACAAGATGTTCACATCTGACTGTCTGAGGATTCTCAGGTTCCATGGCGGAGCATGGAGGTCTCATTAGATAAGCCACAGCGCTTACAAGATGTTCACATCTGACTGTCTGAGGATTCTCAGGTTCCATACTACAGCATGGAGGTCTCATTAGATAAGCCACAGCGCTTACAAGATGTTCAGGTCTGGTTGTCTGAGGAATCTCAGGTTCCATGGCGGAGCATGGAGTTCTCATTAGATAAGCCACAGCGCTGACAAGATGTTCAGGTCTGGTTGTCTGAGGAATCTCAGGTTCCATGGCGGAGCATGGAGGTCTCATTAGATAAGCCACAGCGCTTACAAGATGTTCACATCTGACTGTCTGAGGATACTCAGGTTCCATACCTCAGCATGGAGGTCTCATTAGATAAGCCACAGCGCTTACAAGATGTTCACATCTGACTGTCTGAGGATACTCAGGTTCCATACCTCAGCATGGAGGTCTCATTAGATAAGCCACAGCGCTTACAAGATGTTCACATCTGACTGTCTGAGGATTCTCAGGTTCCATACCTCAGCATGGAGGTCTCATTAGATAAGCCACAGCGCTTACAAGATGTTCACATCTGACTGTCTGAGGATTCTCAGGTTCCATACCTCAGCATGGAGGTCTCATTAGATAAGCCACAGCGCTTACAAGATGTTCACATCTGACTGTCTGAGGATTCTCAGGTTCCATACCTCAGCATGGAGGTCTCATTAGATAAGCCACAGCGCTTACAAGATGTTCACATCTGACTGTCTGAGGATTCTCGGGTTCCATACCTCAGCATGGAGGTCTCATTAGATAAGCCACAGCGCTTACAAGATGTTCACATCTGGCTGTCTGAGGGTTCTTAGGTTTGATAACTAATTGAGGCCTCAATGCTATGCTAAGTCGCAGCGTTTACAAGATGTTCACATCTGGCTGTCTGAGGGTTCTTAG
The DNA here is from genome assembly GCF_023856365.1 of Brienomyrus brachyistius. Classification (NCBI taxonomy): domain Eukaryota; kingdom Metazoa; phylum Chordata; class Actinopteri; order Osteoglossiformes; family Mormyridae; genus Brienomyrus; species Brienomyrus brachyistius. Next base: position 7,545,566 of record NC_064544.1, on the reverse strand, counting down.
GTTTGATAGCATAGCATTGAGGCCTCAATTAGTTAAGTCGCAGTGCTTACAAGATCTTCATTTTTGGCCAAAAATACAAAACCCTTGTAGTGAAATATGACCCCATGCTAGCTAACTCTCTTACAGCACTTTACAAGTGATACGAGTAGCATAAGTACCTAAAAGCACCCCCTTATACCTATGTTAGTCCTCTTTGGCACAATGCTGCCTTTCTTCTGGGGGGGGTGCAGAATTATTCCAAAGAGGAGGAGGATTCTCTATGGTCTACTAAGGGAGTCTATACCCTAGGAGATCTCTGATGATAAAGGTATGCGCTTTATCAAGACTACCTTCTCTCTCCCAGGTTATACTTACTTTTCAGTTTTTTTTATTTACAGGTTCGCTCAGTACTTCATGCCTTCAATATTCCTTTAAACTGTCCCCTAATCAATCACCCTTTAGTTAAATCCCTATCAGTGGGTATGAGTCTGACATCAGATTTATACAGGAACTTGGCTTGTCAGGCACCTGCTAAGATGTCTCTGTGTGGGCTGTGGGAGTGGAAGATGCAGACCAGCACCATGCTGATATAGGACAGGACCTGGGGTAACACTTTCCTTTCATCCCAAAACTTAGTCCACCAGTTAATCCACTTTACACTTATTCACAGGGCCTACATAAGTCCATTAAAACAATTCCAGGTTAAGGTGAGGGAGGTGCAGGTCAGGCCCAGGACCCTCCTGTCGAGGCACTCTGCCTTGTGTTTCAGTATGTTGGTGAAGTGACGTGGTGAGGGAGGTGCAGATCAGGCCCAGGACCCTCCCGTCGAGGCACTCTGCCCTGTGTTTCAGTATGCTGAAGTGACGTGGTGTGGTGAGGGAGGTGCAGATCAGGCCCAGGACCCTCCCGTCGAGGCACTCTGCCCTGTGTTTCGGTATGTTGGTGAAGTGACGTGGTGAGGGAGGTGCAGATCAGGCCCAGGACCCTCCCGTCGAGGCACTCTGCCCTGTGTTTCGGTATGTTGGTGAAGTGACGTGGTGAGGGAGGTGCAGATCAGGCCCAGGACCCTCCCGTCGAGGCACTCTGCCCTGTGTTTCGGTATGTTGGTGAAGTGACGTGGTGAGGGAGGTGCAGATCAGGCCCAGGACCCTCCCGTCGAGGCACTCTGCCCTGTGTTTCAGTATGCTGAAGTGACGTGGTGTGGTGAGGGAGGTGCAGATCAGGCCCAGGACCCTCCTGTCGAGGCACTCTGCCCTGTGTTTCGGTATGTTGGTGAAGTGACGTGGTGTGGTGAGGGAGGTGCAGATCAGGCCCAGGACCCTCCTGTCGAGGCACTCTGCCCTGTGTTTCGGTATGTTGGTGAAGTGACGTGGTGAGGGAGGTGCAGATCAGGCCCAGGACCCTCCCGTCGAGGCACTCTGCCCTGTGTTTCGGTATGTTGGTGAAGTGACGTGGTGAGGGAGGTGCAGTTCAGGCCCAGGACCCTCCCGTCGAGGCACTCTGCCCTGTGTTTCGGTATGTTGGTGAAGTGACGTGGTGAGGGAGGTGCAGTTCAGGCCCAGGACCCTCCCGTCAAGGCACTCTGCCCTGTGTTTCGGTATGTTGGTGAAGTGACGTGGTGAGGGAGGTGCAGTTCAGGCCCAGGACCCTCCCGTCAAGGCACTCTGCCCTGTGTTTCGGTATGTTGGTGAAGTGACGTGGTGAGGGAGGTGCAGTTCAGGCCCAGGACCCTCCCGTCGAGGCACTCTGCCCTGTGTTTCGGTATGTTGGTGAAGTGACGTGGTGAGGGAGGTGCAGTTCAGGCCCAGGACCCTCCCGTCAAGGCACTCTGCCCTGTGTTTCGGTATGTTGGTGAAGTGACGTGGTGAGGGAGGTGCAGTTCAGGCCCAGGACCCTCCCGTCGAGGCACTCTGCCCTGTGTTTCAGTATGCTGAAGTGACGTGGTGTGGTGAGGGAGGTGCAGATCAGGCCCAGGGCCCTCCCGTCGAGGCACTCTGCCCTGTGTTTCAGTACGCTGAAGTGACGTGGTGTGGTGAGGGAGGTGCAGTTCAGGCCCAGGACCCTCCCGTCGAGGCACTCTGCCCTGTGTTTCGGTATGTTGGTGAAGTGACGTGGTGAGGGAGGTGCAGATCAGGCCCAGGACCCTCCCGTCAAGGCACTCTGCCCTGTGTTTCGGTATGTTGGTGAAGTGACGTGGTGAGGGAGGTGCAGATCAGGCCCAGGACCCTCCCGTCGAGGCACTCTGCCCTGTGTTTCGGTATGTTGGTGAAGTGACGTGGTGAGGGAGGTGCAGATCAGGCCCAGGACCCTCCCGTCGAGGCACTCTGCCCTGTGTTTCAGTATGCTGAAGTGACGTGGTGTGGTGAGGGAGGTGCAGATCAGGCCCAGGACCCTCCCGTCGAGGCACTCTGCCCTGTGTTTCGGTATGTTGGTGAAATGACGTGGCGTGGTGAGGGAGGTGCTTTTCTACAAAGTATTAAATAAAGTGTGTTCCATACTTATTCCCTTATTCACTTTATTTATTATGACTCATCTTGTATATTTAAATGTTCTGATTTAATTATAAGAATTCAATATTTGGCTTGATGGCAACATCTGGTGGAAATTTTGTGTCAATAGCCCATTACTGATAAAAATGCTGAGGTGTCAAATACTTATTTTCCCCACTGTAAATCAGATTTTGCCGATGCAAACATGTTAGAAACAATGCATCCCGAGTTCCTCCCAAATTGTATCCAGTGCACACTTTTGTAATCAGGGCAGTCGTACTGGGAACTCTTATACCGCACTGCCAAATGCGAAATGGTGAATCTTACGATCCCTACTACCTACTCATGCCAGCGTCAGATATTTTTTGAATAAAAAGTTCATTAAAAAAATGATTACTGAATATTTAACTTGATAAGAATCATTTCATTGATGTTTAATCAGATTATGTACATTTAACTCTATAGCAACATGTTTTGTTATTACTGTACATAATGTATGAATGTTTTGAAAAGGTTTGAGTTACATTAAATGAAAAATTGTTTACATTTCCCTTGATATGATATGTCATGTTTTGTTAGATTATTGTCTATTCAGTTTCATAGTGGCAGCAAGCGTTTAAAGTAATAAAATACATTTACAAATGTTTCTAAAAAGATTTTTCTTGGTTACATGTAATATAAATAGGCATGCAAGTAAATGCATATCATTAAAGCAAAACCCCTACTTTTATCATTTTATCAAGGTAATTGTGAAAATAAGACAAGAGGGTAGCCTGGAAGGGGACGGAGATGGGGGGGGGGTCATGCGGGTGCCTCAGCCTGCCTTCACACTTTAGTGACCTTTGAACTCACCCACCACATGGCTAAGTGTGACGCAACACACAAGCAGGGCGCCTCGCATACAAACGCAATATTTCTTATCAGATAAATGCTAACGTGGTGTCTAACATGAAGAAGCTGCATTAACAGGATGACATCCTGCAGCTCTGTGATGCTGGGTTAGATGAGATACCTTCCAAGGACAGGAAGTTTGGGTGATACTTACTGCTGCTTACGGGTCAGTTCCTGCTCCTTGTTGACCAGGTCCTGCTTGAGGCTGGCTAGCATCTCCACAGAGACGTCCACCTGGTGTGAAAGCTCCGAGGCCTTGCCTTCCAGGTCCTGCTTCTCCTGGCCGAGCCTTACGCTCTCCTGCTTGGCCTTCTCCAGCTCCATGCTTTTCTTCTCCAGCTCTGCCTGCAGGCGGCCCACACGTGCCGTTATCTTCTCTTCCACCTCCTCTGACAGTTTCTCCAACCGTTCGTCCAGCTCCAGTCTCTCGAAGGCCCTCATCCTCAGCCGGGCCAGGCCCTCCTCATAGGCCGCCTCCATGGCACTGGCGGCCACCGCCAGAGCGTTGCTGGGAGTGGCAGGGCTGCCAGAGGTCATGTCTCGTTTGATGAAGATCTCCCCCAGCGGAATTTCCACCTCTGGGATGTAGCACGCGGCCGTAGTCGTCAGGCCCAGATCATCAGCGCACGCCAGTTCGTAGGGAAAGTGGTGTTCCTTGTTGCCAAAGGAGGCACGCTCAAAAACCTCCTGCCCCCCTGCTGGGCCCACCAGGGGGACGAGGGCGCCCTCACACACGCTGCTGGACTTGGACAGGACGTAGAGGGTCTCATAGGTATGGCTGTACTCCAGGTGAGCCCTGAGAGAGGACAGGCTGCGAAAGCGCTTGTGCTCCCCACAGCGTGGACAGCGGTACGGCAAGTCTAGCGATGCCATACTGAATCCCCCGGCTCACGCTGCCGCACAGCGGGGCACCTCAGCTCCTCCTCTCATAACGGGTGTAGAGGCTTCACTTGGGTTAGGGGCGTCCTGGCAGCAGGGACTGCCCCGCATGCATGCTGAGTCACCACAGCAAGTCAAAGATGCCCCAGGCACAGGAAAGAAGCCCTCAGACACTCAACGGCCTTGATTGCCTTAACCTCTTCAAGCTCTTACCTGCCAAACCTGGAAGAGAAGAAGATGGCCAGGGTGAGGACCACGAGATGCACCAGCAAGTTTTCATGAACTGAAATAATTGGTCTGACCAATGAGGAGACCAGTTATTGTTAACTTACGGTGATATGATACACCATAACATCTATCCTATAACAGGCACCTGCTATACATCATCTATCTAACAATCGCTCATCCTGGTCAGAGTCACGTCGGACCTGAAGCCTATCACAGCTAGCACAGGGCACGGGGCCGGGGTACACCCTGGATGGGATGCCGGTCCATCACAGGGCACGGGGCTGGGGTACACCCTGGATGGCATGCCGGTCCATCACGGGGCACGGGGCTGGGGTACACCCTGGATGGCATGCCGATCCATCACAGGGCACAGGGCTGGGGTACACCCTGGATGGGATGCGGGTCCATCACAGGGCACGGGGCTGGGGTACACCCTGGATGGCAGGCCGGTCCATCACAGGGCACGGGGCTGGGGTACACCCTGGATGGCATGCCGGTCCATCACAGGGCACGGGGCTGGGGTACACCCTGGATGGGATGCCGGTCCATCACAGGGCACGGGGCTGGGGTACACCCTGGATGGCATGCCGGTCCATCACGGGGCACGGGGCTGGGGTACACCCTGGATGGCATGCCGGTCCATCACAGGGCACGGGGCTGGGGTACACCCTGGATGGGATGCGGGTCCATCACAGGGCACGGGGCTGGGGTACACCCTGGATGGGATGCCGGTCCATCGCAGGGCACGGGGCTGGGGTACACCCTGGACGGGATGCCGGTCCATCACAGGGCACGGGGCTGGGGTACACCCTGGATGGGATGCCGGTCCATCGCAGGGCACGGGGCTGGGGTACACCCTGGACGGGATGCCGGTCCATCAAAGGGCACGGGGCTGGGGTACACCCTGGACGGGATGCTGGTCCATCACAGGGCACGGGGCTGGGGTACACCCTGGACGGGATGCTGGTCCATCACAGGGCACGGGGCTGGGGTACACCCCAGACAGGACGCCGGTCCATCACAGGGCGCGGGGCTAGGGTAGACCCTGGGAGGGATGCCAGTCCATCACAGGGCGTGGGGCTGAGGTGCACCCTGGACGGGATGGATGGCAGTCCATCACGGGGCATGGGGCTTGGGTAGACCCTGGGAGGGATGCCAGTCCAGATTATAATGCCAACCTGAGAGAAGAACATTTGCAGATGCAGTACTCCAGCACAGAGAACAAAGCGCGAGACAGTTATACTACACATTACATCTCAACTCACAGACAGCTAACGGCTGAAGGCAATAATTCTGCATGAATGTGCCGAGGTCGAACCACTAAAATCATTACAATACAGCTGGCATTTGACAGGGGAATCATCATAAATCTGACTTTGCCATTACTTCACATTAAAAAGCAGAAATCAAACATAAGTGATATAAATGATTACAGATTATGAATTAATTCCACAGCTATTTGACGTGTTCATGCTAAAACTCTTCTCTAAGAGAAGGTAAAATAATCCCAAAGAAGTCATAAGCATCTTAAAATGTATCCTACTGAATATTTTCTTCCACAGTATTGCTGTAGGAAAGGCACCTTGCTTAGAAGAAGCCAAAGTTCTGAAGGTGAGAATAAGTATGCAAGTCTTCATGAGCCTGTGGAGGAGGATTGTGGCAGTGAGAGCAGTCTGCGTCACTGGCTGGTAAGCTGGCGGACGGAGTGCCAGTGGGGGCAGGGCCCCATCCCACTGCCAGGTTTGGCGCCAGACGGACAGCAGGGGAATTTAATTGGGCAGAAGGGAGCTTGGTGGGCTGTCAGTTACATATCGCTGCCTGGCATGGAAGTGTGCGGCTGGCAGCCGGGCCTTCATACTGCCCGTTTTCCCTCAGCATTTGAAGCTGGGAGCTGTGGAAAACCCACATGCCACATGCAGGCTGGGTTAAACGTCCGCACTCCCACCGTGACCCCCGCCACCACGAGGCACGCCAGGTTAAATGCCCGCGCTCCCACCGTGACCCCCCGCCACCACGAGGCACGCCGGGTTAAACGTCCGCGCTCCCACCGTGACCCCCGCCACCACGAGGCACGTCGGGTTAAACGCCCGCGCTCCCACCGTGACCCCCGCCACCACGAGGCACGCCGGGTTAAACGCCCGCGCTCCCACCGCGACCCCCGCCACCACGAGGCACGCCGGGTTAAACGCCCGCGCTCCCACCGCGACCCCCGCCACCACGAGGCACGTCGGGTTAAACGCCCGCGCTCCCACCGTGACCCCCGCCACCACGAGGCACGTCGGGTTAAACGCCCGCGCTCCCACCGTGACCCCCGCCACCACGAGGCACGCCGGGTTAAACGTCTGCGCTCCCACCGTGACCCCCGCCGCCACGAGGCACGCCGGGTTAAACGTCTGCGCTCCCACCGTTACCCCCGCCGCCACGAGGCACGCCGGGTTAAACGCCCGCGCTCCCACCGCGACCCCCGCCGCCACGAGGCACGCCGGGTTAAGCGCCCGCGCTCCCACCGTTACCCCCGCCGCCACGAGGCACGCCGGGTTAAACGCCCGCGCTCCCACCGTTACCCCCGCCGCCACGAGGCACGCCGGGTTAAGCGCCCGCGCTCCCACCGTTACCCCCGCCGCCACGAGGCACGCCGGGTTAAGCGCCCGCGCTCCCACCGCGACCCCCGCCGCCACGAGGCACGCCGGGTTAAGCGCCCGCGCTCCCACCGTTACCCCCGCCACCACGAGGCACGCCGGGTTAAACGCCCGCGCTCCCACCGTGACCCCCGCCACCACGAGGCACGCCGGGTTAAACGTCCGCGCTCCCACCGTGACCCCCGCCGCCACGAGGCACGCCGGGTTAAACGTCCGCGCTCCCACCGTGACCCCCCGCCGCCACGAGGCACGCCGGGTTAAACGCCCGCGCTCCCACCGCGACCCCCGCCGCCACGAGGCACGCCGGGTTAAGCGCCCGCGCTCCCACCGTGACCCCCGCCGCCACGAGGCACGCCGGGTTAAGCGCCCGCGCTCCCACCGTTACCCCCCGCCGCCACGAGGCACGCCGGGTTAAGCGCCCGCGCTCCCACCGCGACCCCCGCCGCCTCGAGGCACGCCGGGTTAAGCGCCCGCGCTCCCACCGTTACCCCCCGCCGCCACGAGGCACGCCGGGTTAAACGCCCGCGCTCCCACCGTGACCCCCCGCCACCACGAGGCACGCCGGGTTAAACGCCCGCGCTCCCACCGTGACCCCCCGCCACCACGAGGCACGTCGGGTTAAACGCCCGCGCTCCCACCGTGACCCCCGCCACCACGAGGCACGTCGGGTTAAACGCCCGCGCTCCCACCGCGACCCCCGCCACCACGAGGCACGCCGGGTTAAACGTCCGCGCTCCCGCCGCGACCCCCGCCACCACGAGGCACGTCGGGTTAAACGCCCGCGCTCCCCGCCGCGACCCCCCGCCACCACGAGGCACGCCGGGTTAAACGCCCGCGCTCCCACCGCGACCCCCGCCACCACGAGGCACGCCGGGTTAAACGCCCGCGCTCCCACCGTGACCCCCGCCACCACGAGGCACGCCGGGTTAAACGCCCGCGCTCCCACCGTTACCCCCCGCCACCACGAGGCACGCCGGGTTAAACGCCCGCGCTCCCACCGTTACCCCCCGCCACCACGAGGCACGCCGGGTTAAACGTCCGCGCTCCCACCGTTACCCCCCGCCACCACGAGGCACGCCGGGTTAAACGTCCGCGCTCCCACCGTGACCCCCGCCGCCACGAGGCACGCCGGGTTAAACGCCCGCGCTCCCACCGTGACCCCCGCCACCACGAAGTACGCCGGGTTAAACGTCCGCGCTCCCACCGTGACCCCCGCCACCACGAGGCACGCCGGGTTAAACGCCCGCGCTCCCACCGTGACCCCCGCTACCTGATGGCAGGCTGGGTTATATACTTGTGCTCCTGCCAGGACCCCTGTCATCATGTGGCACTCCAGTTTAAACGCTCATGTTTCTGCATGTCCATAAGCCAAAGCTACGGTCAGCATTTTGTCAGATTTCCAGCCGTGCGACTTCTTGTTTTCTGGACTTTCAGTATGTTCAACAAGGCATTGAACACACGGCACATCATTCATGATTATTAACTCCATTAAACACAATCTACCATGATGCTCCAGTTTCCTGGCTGTGACACAAAAGAGGGGACCATCTGTGGCACCAATCAGCATGCTGGCACACAGGCTCACACTGCAAGGCCCCTGAAAAGTCCCAGAGCAGATTTGGCATGTTTGCAGGAATGCTCTCCCCGGACACACTCCCACACACACCAAGACAACATCAGGTGATTCAGTGGAATCAGCATGTGGATGACTAACAGCATTCAAACAGGCTTAAGAACATAAGATATTTACAAACGAGAGGAGGCCATTCAGCCCATCAAGTTTGTTTGGGCAGAACTTAACTAATAGCTCAGAGTTGTTAAAATCTTATCTAGCTCTGATTTAAAGGAACCCAGGGTTTTAGCTTGTGCTACACCAGCAGGAAGACTATTCCATACACACTGTGTGAAGAAGTGCTTCCTCAGATTCGTTTTAAAATGTTCTCTCACTAATTTCCCCCTATGGCCACGACTTCTACTATTTAAACCCTTATTAAAATAGCCATTTGGCTGAACAGCATCCAGACCTGTTAGAATCTTATATACCTGGGTCATGTCCCCCCTTAGTCTCCTTTGCTCGAGGCTAAACAGAAGAAAAAGCTTCACTGGGGTCTGAGTGAAGAGTGATAAAAGCCACCCAAAAATATAAGCAAAAGCAAGGAGCAAAAACAGGGTAGTGAGACAGTTCAGAGTCAGTGCAAAAAAAGGCATCATGAGAACTGTGGGAGTTAACTGGGACAGCAGTGACATAGCATTCAGGGAGAAAGAGACTGCAAGGCAGCTGAGGAAGCAGAGTGGGACACAGCTGAGAGACACGCCACGTAGGTGGGACAGGTATGCAGAGTGGGACACAGCTGAGAGACACGCCACGTAGGTGGGACAGATAAGCAGAGTGGGACACAGCTGAGAGACACGCCACGTAGGTGGGACAGGTACGCAGAGTGGGACACAGCTGAGAGACACACCACATAGACGGGACAGGTACGCAGAGTGGGACACAGCTGAGAGACACGCCACGTAGGTGGGACAGGTACACAGAGTGGAACAGAGCTGAGAGACACGCCAACTAGGTGGGACAGGTACGCAGAGTGGGACACAGCTGAGAGACACGCCACGTAGGTGGGACAGGTACGCAGAGTGGAACAGAGCTGAGAGACACACCACGTAGACGGGACAGGTACGCAGAGTGGGACACAGCTGAGAGACACGCCACGTAGGTGGGACAGGTACGCAGGGTGGGACACAGCTGAGAGACACGCCACGTAGGTGGGACAGGTACGCAGAGTGGAACAGAGCTGAGAGACACGCCACGTAGGTGGGACAGGTACGCAGGGTGGGACACAGCTGAGAGACACGCCACGTAGGTGGGACAGGTACGCAGGGTGGGACACAGCTGAGAGACACGCCACGTAGGTGGGACAGGTACGCAGGGTGGGACACAGCTGAGAGACACGCCACGTAGGTGGGACAGGTACGCAGGGTGGGACACAGCTGAGAGACACGCCACGTAGGTGGGACAGGTACACAGGGTGGGACACAGCTGAGAGACACGTCACGTAGGTGGGACAGGTACGCAGAGTGGGACACAGCTGAGAGACACGCCACGTAGGTGGGACAGGTACGCAGGGTGGGACACAGCTGAGAGACACGCCACGTAGGTGGGACAGGTACGCAGAGTGGAACAGAGCTGAGAGACACGCCACGTAGGTGGGACAGGTACGCAGGGTGGAACAGAGCTGAGAGACACGCCACGTAGGTGGGACAGGTACGCAGGGTGGGACAGAGCTGAGAGACACGCCACGTAGGTGGGACAGGTACTCAGAGTGGGACACAGCTGAGAGACACGCCACGTAGGTGGGACAGGTACTCAGAGTGGGACACAGCTGAGAGACACGCCACGTAGGTGGGACAGGTACGCAGAGTGGGACACAGCTGAGAGACACGCCACGTAGGTGGGACAGGTACGCAGAGTGGAACAGAGCTGAGAGACACGCCACGTAGGTGGGACAGGTACTCAGAGTGGGACACAGCTGAGAGACACGCCACGTAGGTGGGACAGGTACGCAGAGTGGAACAGAGCTGAGAGACACGCCACGTAGGTGGGACAGGTACGCAGAGTGGAACAGAGCTGAGAGACACGCCACGTAGGTGGGACAGGTACTCAGAGTGGGACACAGCTGAGAGACACGCCACGTAGGTGGGACAGGTACGCAGAGTGGGACACAGCTGAGAGACACGCCACGTAGGTGGGACAGGTACGCAGAGTGGAACAGAGCTGAGAGACACACCACGTAGGTGGGACAGGTCAACAAGAAGGGGTCACAGTGTCAGAAACAGGTCTTTAGACTTTTTAACAGCAGAGAATGAGACAGGGAGGACAACATGGGATACACAGATGGAATGGGATGCAATGGAACCATAATTAAATCATGCATTATCCTGAAGGATCTGGGAGAACTTCAGTGGGTCCGTCACAGCAGAGACACATCCTACACTCAGCTGTGAGGGAGGCAGGCATGTGTAGGAGATACGGTCAGATGTTAGACCAAGAATACGGCACCAAACAAGAAGAAGATATAGGCTCCAGTGAAGTGTAACTGTAAGTGGAATGAGTACAAGGCGACAGACACAGCAACCTCCAGTAACAAGAGTATGCAGACTGAAGTAGAAGTGGAGTGGCCAGATACTCATAATAGAGAGAAAAACTATCGCTGATAGTCATCTATGTGAACTTCACTGCAATGTAGCCTTCACTGGAACATGACTGACCCACATTAGAAATGAGATGAAGACAAAAACACACCTGTCTTCTGGGAGTTTCTAACAAAATCATTAAGAACTAGGGCCACTTCCTGCCTTCATACCAACAAGCACCTGGAGGCTGGACACCGAACACTGTCCCACGAGAGCTTAGCACAGCACAATCGATACAGTCAGCATGGAGTCTGTTAATGAGGAACAACAAAAGCATGATTCGTAACGAGGTCACAGGGGACCCGTCCAGCTCAGCACAGCAACAACAGCCATCAGAAGCCATGCAGCATTAAAGTCTCATTTCCGATGTAGGTAAGAGCCCGTCCACCTCCGACAGCCCCCCCGACAGTCCTGACATCACGCTCCAGTGAAAACGTGAAAGGCGAAAGAAACTGACACAGACAGCAAAAGACATCCAGCTGCCAGCATTAGCCGCTACCCTCTCTTGCTAACTTTGACATTTATTTAATAGAAAGGTAAGAAGGTAGCAGCTCCCATGCTGAACCCCAAGACGAAGCTCTTTCCTCCAAAAATACAAAACCAATAAGCACAACAAAAAGGAAGAAAATGTCCCAACTTCAGGGTTTCCCATGATAAACTTCACCAAATGGGGGTGGGGGGGCAGTCTCCACCGGCAGAATTTTCTGACGGATTGCTAGACAACGACATTTGTTGAGTGGAGAGGCAGGTGCCATCCATCCATCCATCCATCCATCCATCATCCATCCATCCATCCATCATCTTCCGCTTAATCCGGGGTCGGGTCGCGGGGGCAGCAGTCTCAGCAAGGAGACTCTCCCTGGCCACTTCATCCAGCTCTTCTGGGGGGATCCCGAGGCGTTCCCAGGCCAGCCGGGAGACATAGTCTCTCCAGCGTGTCCTGGGTCTTCCCCGGGGTCTCCTCCCAGTGGGACATGCCCAGAACACCTCCCCAGGGAGGTGTCCCGGAGCCACCTCATCTGGCTCCTCTCGATGCAGAGGAGCAGCGGCTCTACTCTGAGTCCCTCCCGAATGACTGAGCTCCTCACCCTATCTCTAAGGGAGAGCCCAGCCACCCTGCGGAGGAAACTCATTTGCTCAGCTGCTTGCACCCGCGATCTCGTTCTTTCGGTCACTACCCATAGCTCATAACAATAGGTGAAGGTAGGAACGTAGATCGACTGGTAAATCGAGAGCTTCGCCTTTTGGCTCAGCTCCTTCTTCACCATGACAGACCGATGCAGCGCCCGCATCACTGCTGACGCCGCACCGATCCGCCTGTCGACCTCCCGTTCCATCGTTCCCCCACTCGTGAACAAGATCCCGAGATACTTAAACTCCTCCACTTGGTGCCAACGGAAAAAAAAAAGATTTAAAACTTTTTAGGTAGCATACTCGGAAAATCATCTCCCAATGTGTCCCAGTTTGAGGACCAGTGCTGTAAGGAAAGCAATCTTGCTTGAGAAAACTGGAGCAACTTGTTTTTGTAGTGTTACCCCTAATGGTGTGTTTACATTTTAGCGTCACATCCGCTAAAAACTTGGGGAAAACCGAGTCGGATGCGTTGTTTTAGCAATACCATGGACCCATAAGAAAAAGCAATATTTTTTGCTTAGCCGGACATCGTCGGATTTAAGGTACCTCAGTTTAAATGGCCTTTATCTTCGTTCACTCACAATTAGTGCTAACTACCTTAAATCTGACAAATAATCCGAATAATTATGAAATCCAATTATAGCCCTGTTAATTGTTAGCCATTGTTAGCAATATCAGTTGATAACACATTACGCATGGTGCTTTACGTATAAAACACTGTAGCAACACGTCCACAGATAAGTTGGACAGTATAGTGTGTGCGACCGATTTAATGAGCCACAAATAAGAAGTAGTGCTTAAACAGTATAAAGCTACAACTGTCCCTTCTGTCGATAAAGGGCGCAGCCATCTTGGATTCTGAACTCGGGATCCTCTGTGCTTCTCCGATATATTTCTCAGATCTCCAAGAAACAGAAGTGCGCGTATCGTCACTTCCAGCTTCAAAATTCGGAATCTGAGTTCTGAAGGCAAATGGAACGTACCATAAGACTGGGGCCAAAGGAACTTCCAAGGGACGATCACAGCTATGCTGACACTAGCTCTTAGCCACCAGGGGGCTCTGCTGCTCCCAGTGGGCACAGGCCAGGCAGGTAATAGCTAGGATATTAGCTTAAAAATTCACTTACACTGAACCAAGTTACAAACAAGCAGTCAAGAAATAATTGTTGCATATTCTGACAGAATTGGATTCATTGCAGAGCTTCGCCAGAGGCCTCTCATCTAGGGGAACCAAACAAAAGCCCCAGTGTTATTGTCTGTCTGCGTCTCCTTCCCCAGCGTTATTGTCCGTCTACGTCTCCTTCCCCAGCGTTATTGTCCGTCTGCGTCTCCTTCCCCAGCGTTATTGTCCGTCTGCGTCTCCTTCCCCAGCGTTATTGTCCGTCTGCGTCTCCTTCCCCAGCGTTATTGTCCGTCTGCGTCTCCTTCCCCGGCGTTATTGTCTGTCTGCGTCTCCTTCCCCGGCGTTATTGTCTGTCTGCGTCTCCTTCCCCAGCGTTATTGTCTGTTTGCGTCTCCTTCCCCAGCGTTATTGTCTGTTTGCGTCTCCTTCCCATGTTGTTCTGCATGGAAAATGAATGTCACCATCATTGCCCCCCCCCATAACCAATCAGTCACTGCCCTGGCAAGACAATAATGTACACCCACAAGCAATTTAAATAAAGAACAGCTCATCCCTCGCAATTTCAGCTCCCCGCATTCACAGGTAAATCTGTGCTTTTCATTTTAGCCTTATCTATTGTACATGAATTTGATTATTTCAAACAAGCAACACAAAACAGCTTGGTATACCGATTTATCTGCTCCTCAGAGGCGAAATGGACATTAATCTGATCTGTCAGTACAAGACCAGAGAGACGACAAAGACGAAATCTACGTAAATCAAAAGTGTAACCAAAGAGAATGCTTTGAACTGAAGGAGCTCCTCTCGACATGCATAATCCGGTATTATCGTTGTCATTATGGAGGGTCCCCCATGGAGAGCTCTGCCCACGTGCAGCAGGGGTTCCGTCATTGGCACGAGCTGCAGCCCGGGTCCCGACTGAATGTAGCCTGTACAACGTCAGCCTGGACAGGCCAAAACTAATTATAGAGGAAGACATATTTTATATCCCAAAGGAAAAGTGTTTCGCTAAGAGAGATTGCACGGGGCAAACCATCACACTTCAACTTTGCTTAGGTGTGGACACATGGTGAAAACCGTAAACCCCTACTGACACTACATATGATGATACTACTACTGAAACGCGCAATACTATCTGCAATACTGTGAACTTAATCTAACGTTAAATGCTCCCGTCTTACAAATGTGCTTACTAAATTCCTGCTTTGGATCAATAAGGCATAAGGCTATCTATATAAACAAGAAATCACATTCATAAAGACAACCCTGACTTACTGCATGTTTATTCTATTTAAACAGTTCTTAGCGAATGTGAAAATTACAATTATTTTCAAATTTTGTGATTCTGAATATAATTCTTGTTAAAAAGTGTTTGTCACTAAGCCGCTCTAAGTGAATTAAAGCGTTACTTATCTTCTCAGCACGGCGAGGCCATCTGACGTTATAACGTTATCATCACAGTAAGCGAATTGTGCTGTGCAGCTGGCCTGCGTTGTCCACGTTTCTCGGAACGACTTTGAATTATGCATCGTTTGGTTAAGTAGCCTTCGGTTCCGTACAATGTACAAAGCACAAAATGCACGTCATGTTGATGCAGTTGAACACCTCCAGCACGGCACAGGTACCCGATGGAGGCACATCCAGCCCTCCACACCGGAATCAAGCAAAGCCGGCCTCAACAGCACTGCACCGCCTGATCTCTAAATCCCAGCGAGTTTCTCACTGCCATGCTACAGGCTACGATGTTTCCATTTTAATAACCTAGTGTCAGAAATACTACACCAAAACAGTAAATATTCCCCTTTACAGACACATGCACATCACCAAAAACTGAACTGATCTTCACCTATATATATGCAGGCAAACCTACAACCAGTATCCCCCTGCAGCATGCATTTAATCAAAGCCGCAAACTGTCTCCTAGGGGTATAATGAAAGCTTTCCTCTCACACATATCTGTAAAATACGTATAAATGCGAACATGTTGCAGAGTACTATTCAGAGGGCAGCTCCTGCTTAATGTACCGGTGCACAGACGCGTAAATATGTCAAGGCAAGGTGGCGAAATGCAGACACACATTGGCATTTACACCGATAATGCACGCGTAAAGCCATCGATGATAAACCATTAAAGTTACATTAACCGCAGCTACATCTTTTGACTTTGATTTTACGCAAATACCGTTTGATTGCGAGGACATGTGTTAATGTATGCCTTCCCTTCCGAGAATGCCAAGGGGCTAGATGAACTTCCGCTCGGATATTAAAGATCATTTTATGTAACTGCGGTAACCCACATAGACCCAGCCGGCACCGAGCAGCCAGAAGAAAAGCAAAGCACCGCGCCGCCTACCTTCACCATGTTCCTCCGCACCGTAGTCTATGGCTTCATCATGAATTAAAGCTGAGTCGTGTAAACAATTGTAGTAATATACTGCTTAGGTGCAGCCCATGTAGTGATAATGCACAAACGTAAGAAATCCGAAGAAAATTTGACGTTTCCAGCGCTGAAATCATCCCCTCCCCTCCCCGCTCCGCCCGCCGCCCGCTCGGCGCCGCTGACGTCAGGCCGCCTCTCTGCAGCAGATCGCGGCCGCGGCGCCTCAAGCTGCTGTGATGGGAGAAGGTAGTGCTTCTTGGTTAAGCAAAGAGGACATTTTAGCCGTGCAGCAGCATAATAGAAATAAATAACAACCGGCACAACACCCCCTTTGCCATACAAAAAAAATATATAAAAAAATGCGCGTGTAGTGCAGAGTACAATAGTGTTGGTACTTGTGAGGCAGAATCACGCAAGGTACGTAATTATGTGCAGGTGGAAAAATACAGCGAACAGATCTGGGTTAGTGTCCTTCTAGGCGCAGGCAGTCAGAGACGTGGGACTGAAGAAATTAAAAGTAGGAGGCACAGAGGAACACCTGCAGCTCTCAGTCATCCATCTAAAGGAGGTGGGCTGTGTCTGAAGCTGCGCTTCACCCACACCAGCTCTCTGCTGAGGGGAGGGGATTCCGCTCCGTCCTGTGACAGCTCTCTTTGCTCCAAAGTTTGCTGAGCATAGCAGCTTCCTTCATCTTGACATGAACCCTCAGCTAAGAGCATGAAGACCATGACTTTGGCCTGGACAGACTTCTAAAATGTGTAGAGATTTTCTGTTCATGCCACCGGATTTCAGGTTTGTAATTAAAGCTACAGCTTACAGCTTCCTAACACTGACCCTAACCCCCCAGCAAAGACCATGAAGAATATGAATCCAACCATAATAGACTACTACATGTAGCAATATGTTGCACACATCACAGACTTAAGGGTCGTTTTTCAGAAAGCCTTAAATAATGTTTACCTAGTTGGACACAGTTTTCAGATTTAATTCACCCTTTTTTTGAAACTGTAAACACATTCATCCATCAATCCATCATCTCCTGCTTGATCCGAGGTCAGGTCGCGGGGGCAGCAGTCTCAGCAGGGAAACCCAGACTTCCTTCTCCCCAGCCACTTCATCCATCTCCTCCGGGGGAATCCCAAGGCATTCCCAGGCCAGCCGAGAGACATAGTCCCTTCAGCATGTCCTGGGTCTTCCCCGGGGCCTCCTCCCAGTGGGACATGCCCAGAACACCTCACCAGGGAGGCGTCCAGGAGGCATCCTAATCAGATGCCTGAGCCACCTCATCTGGCTCCTCTCAATACGGAGGAGCAGCGGCTCTACTCTGAGCCCCTCCCGAATGACCGAGCTCCTCACCCTATCTCTAAGGGAGAGCCCAGCCACCCTGTAGAGGAAACTCCTTTTGGCCGTTTGCACTTGCGATCTCATTCTATCGGTCACTACCCAAAGCTCATGAGGGTAGGATTGTACATCGACTGATAAATTGAGAGCTTTGCCTTTTGGCTCAGCTCCTTCTTCACCATGATAGACTGATGCAGCGCCCACATCACTGCTGATGCCGCACTCGATCCGCCTGTCGATCAGCCTTTTGCAAATATACTATTGGCCATTTATTGTCCTGAACAGAATACTGTGCGGTAGCCGAGGGACACCAGGGGGCCGGTGTGGGTGCGGGTTTTTGGGATGGCCTCTCAATCTGCCAGTAATAAAGCAGTGGTTCTCAACACCAGTCCTGGGGACCCCCTGTTATTGGCTGATCGAGAGGCCATCCCAAAAACCCATGCCGGCCCTCCATGGGACAGGTTCCCCACCCCTGGGCTGCATGATCTAAGATTAAGTAGGTGAATTGCCATAGACTGTGTGTGAGTGTGTGTACCCTGAAATGTCATCGGGGACCCAGCTTCCTCATAGCCTTGCATTGGATAACTGGTTGGGGATGGATACATGTCTGAAGAGCTGCATATGACCCAGGGAGCACAGCACCCTATAGTGGTCAGGAGTTCGGTTTTTATATATATATATATATATATATATATATATATATATATATATATATATATATATATATATATATATATATATATATATATATATATATATATATATATATATATATATATATATATATATATATATATATATATATATATATATATATATATATATATATGTAATAGGGGCGGCATGGTGGTGCAGTGGTTAGCACTGTTGCCTCACACCTCTGGGACCCGGGTTCGAGTCTCCGCCTGGGTCACATGTGTGTGGAGTTTGCATGTTCTCCCCATGTCGTCGTGGGGTTTCCTCCAGGTACTCCAGTTTCCCCCCACAGTCCAAAAACATGCTGAGGCTAATTGGAGTTGCTAAATTGCCCATAGGTGTGCTTGTGTGAGTGAATGGTGTGTGAGTGTGCCCTGTGATGGGCTGGCTCCCCATCCTGGGTTGTTCCCTGCCTCGTGCCCATTGCTTCCGGGATAGGCTCCGGACCCCCCGCGACCCAGTAGGATAAGCGGTTTGGAAAATGGATGGATGGATATATGTAATATATATATATAAATAAATGGAGGGGTAGGCATATAGCAAACTGTCGGTCACACACATGTATTACTAGTATTTACAAAGCAGCCAGAGACAATTCAGGACTGGAGTACATTACACACAACACAGGTATGTACAACACACATTCATATCAGTAAAGACACACAGGATTTATGCAGTACCCACGGAGCATGTCAAGAGACGCACACGAGCTTAAGGGAGGAAGCCTGTCGATCCCACAATACGATATATCGCCAACCTTTATCTTATTGTTCACTGTCATATGAAAAACTGTGTAAATTCCTGTAGTTTTTAAATTATTCAATGTAAATTAATGTACATTCAAAAATAAATGTATCCATTTCATCGCTACCAATGATTAGTTAGGAACAAAGGTTTCTCTGGTCAGCAGAGGGCAGCAGAGAATCACTCCTTTGGAAACGAGAGTACAAATCTTTCGTTAAACTGGCTAAATTAAGGGCAATGATTGTGTAAGTTGTTTTGTTTATGCAATTAATACCATACTTGTGCAGCTTCTACTTACATTATGGAGAAATTAGGAATTAAAACTTGAAATTTCAAAACTCCAGGATTTGAAACTCTAATTTGAGATATATTCAAGCATTTCATTTTATATATTCTAGTGAACTTTGTTATCTAAACAGCCTAAAAATGTCTATGATTGAAAACCTAATTATCATTTACATACATGAATTTTAAAGAACTTTCGTTGAATAAAATGCCATAGATGTCTTGAAATGGTTAATGTTATACTTTTACAGTATTGAATGAAATACGTAAGATTTATGTGAATCTTGAAATTATTTCATGTAGAACATCTTAAAGTTTCCTAATATAAACATGACTGTTAGGGTGATTTCTCCAGTGATTCCAATGAATGCTTATCCATGCAGATATACAGTATCCTTAAGGATGCTGTACTGGTTAACAGCAAACTCGAGAATCCTTAGTAAGGCTCTGATAACGTCCAACGTTCTGCACATACTATCCATGACTCAGCCGTTACCATGGTACCAGAATGCACCTTATCATATATGAATTGCCCTTGTGATTTTCATATTGATTTCTTTTGGATTACAGTTTAGGTATGAACCAGCTGCTGAATTCTTGAATTCGTTTACATATTAATAGTTTTCCTTCGTCTTATATTGTTTTTCTTTTGTAAAGAAAATAAATGCTAGATTTGGGGGTTTAATTTAAATAGTTTGAAAGCATTCTACTGAAGTACGGATCCAGTCTTCCTCAGCAAATGTGGTGTGATATAGATGGATGCTGTTAACATAACAAGTTGTTATATTATTAATAGATACATTTTTTTAAAGTATGCACACACTTCAATAATGGGAAAACTTTAGGGATTAGATATAGTAATAAATCATTTTATAAATGAGGGTTCCAACATTCATACTCAGTTTAAGCATTATGGACTGACCTAAATTGATCTGTGTCACGTTCTGGAAACAATGGCATGCAGAAGTGCCATTCAGCACAGGGTGCTCTGACAGAGTGACACACCCGAGAGTGACATGGCTGAGAGTGACACACCCGAGAGTGACATGGCTGAGAGTGACACACCTGAGAGTGACATGGCTGAGAGTGACACACCTACGGGTTCCTGAGCATCTGAAGAATGCTCAGTCTACCCAACTGCCAAATGGGGTTCTGAGGTGGGGGGGGGGGGTTGGCAATTGCCCACAAAAGTAAGACCACCAGACAGTGAGACAGGTCAGTAAAGCAGAGGGTTTTTACAGTAACACATGCAGTAGCCCAGCCTGAATCTCACACCAAGCAAGTCACAACAGCTGCATGCATGCCAAAGATTACACAGTCCCACATGGAGCCATTTCCTGTGCCGATTTCTGAAGCTGAAGATGAGCGTTACGGCTTGCATCCCCCAGGCCACAGCAAAATGGTCAATCCACACTCAAACTTCTTACCTCACTACTCACCATTAGCCCTGGAGCAGCCTCAGATTCCTTTCCGACACGAGACACAGTGCAACCATCTTCTCATCCTCAATGTAGCCTCCAAAAATGAGTTTCAGACAACCAAGAAGGAAGAAACCTTGGGAGGGACCAGACTCAAAGGGGGAGCCCATCCTCCAGGGGCCAGTAGGGAGAGTCAAATAGGAGAGATGGTTAAGTGCCAAGTCACACTGTCCAAATCATAAGATTTGAGACAGAACCAGGGAGGTGATGACAAGCCGGTGCCGACTCTCCCTCCAATCGCCAGGGAACCAGAAGTAAGGCAACGGGTCATACATGGAAGATGACACAGGCTGAACGGTGAGCTGGATGCAGGGACATCACTGGCAGTGGCTACGTCACATGTAGCAGGGTGTGCTGGACATCTTGATAGATTGAGTTCTGCAGGCAGCACCCCCCAGGAGGAGTATGGGAAATAAAATGTGCAATTATTCAAAGTAGGGGAGACTATAGGCAGCGCTAACAGTTAGGTGAGTGCAATATGAAGTGCAATGTGCAAGCTCCGGCAGATATGGCTATGGCAGCATCAGTAGGAGGGAGAGGCAAGTGGGAATGCAGGCGTGGGGAGTCCCTGAAATGTCAGCACTCCAATCCCACAAGGGATTGTGAAGCTAGAGTGATAGAGTGATTCCTTGAGTTCCATTAAATAAACGCTGCCTTAAAGTCATTCCTCTCTGGGGCCAGAGTCTCTGACCAGAACCTTTGCCCGTGTCAGCCACCTCTGCCAGCAGGAAACTCCCTCGTCAGTAGAGAGGTGCTACCCTACCCAACACTAAGTAGACCTTAACCAGATAAATAAATGCATCAGTGCTTTTTATCTGAATATTCCCAAACAGAATCACCACTTCCTCGTTATCTATTATATTTAAAGACAGATTTGTTTTTCACTCCTATTGTTTTTTGCTTAGGGTTAATAGTTTTGCAGTTGAACAGACTTTTCAGGGTGACGTGGCCGAGCAGTAAATTTTCACGATGGGACGGAGGTTCTGAAGATTTTGTGTGATTATCAGGTCTTGGCAAAGGGCACTTAAACATCAGAGGGGCCAACTTCGTGAGCTCTCAGGCATCACCAGTCACCCCCCCAGCCCCCTACTCCCCCCCCCCCCCCGCCCACACATGGTCCTCCTGTCCATGTCGCTGTTGCTCCATCCTCAGCTAACTAGATTTGTACTCGTGCTTTTAGCCACAATGGGAAGATATGACTCACTCTTATACAAACCTTCAAGATAAAGTACTCGTCATGACAACAGGAAGAGTTCACTCCGGTTACATCACTGCATTTTAATAGACCTATAAGATTTACATTGTTACATTGCGGCACAGCTTTAATGGAACTGCTTGCTCAAACCGCTCACTTTCCCCATTTCTGACACACACTTAATTGAGTTGCCATGGAGACGTCGCATGTTAGCCTTTGTACTGATGGTCTCAGTGAAGCTATAATTCAGAAGCTACCCAATGAAGTCTTCCCAACTCTGTCACACAAAATTATGAATGAATATTGTGACTAAACAACTGGGGGAATGGAGCACACAGATTAGGGAACTCTCACATTAGTGTACCGTCTCTCAGCGGCCAGACAATAGTGGCATCCACAGCCGCCTCGACAAACAAGCACCGTACTGTCAGTAAACACTGGCTGCAGCTAGAGAGGGAAGCGATCTGTCAAACAGTACACAGCCTACCCTCAGCACCAATTTCCACTCTGCCATCTTACCCACCACTGGCAAGTAGATACTGCTGTCCTGCTGACTATCTATCCACCCATCTTCTGTAGCTTATTCATGGTCAGGTTTAATTTACATGCCTCACTAGCTTACTTACAACCACACACACACACTCACCAACAGGCAATTGGGTAACGGCAATTAACCTCAGCATGTTTTGGGCTGTGGTGGCCAGAGAGCCCAATGGAAATCCCCATGACAATATGGGGAGAACATGCAAACACATGGAACCCTGTGGAGGCCTGAAACCAGGTCCCATTGGAGTGAGGCACCAATGCTAACCCTAACCCCACCACGCTGTCGGTCTTAGTGACTCTTGGATTCATTATCTTGGTCTCACACTCAATCACAATCATATTCAAAGGCGATTTTGAGACATCAGGTCAACTTCCTGATAGGAACCCAACATATACAGGAGGAGAACATGCAGATGTTCAGAGACACGGTTAAACACTTCAATTTAGGTCTTTGGTTCCTAGAGCCCGAAAAACACTCTTAATTGTAATCAGATAATATGTAGCTGTAAAAAGCACAGTCAGAAATGCAAATACAAGTTGCAGAGCTAAAAGAAAATTCCAGCAAAGTAGTCTTCTGTGCAGCGTGTTTGTGAAACGAGATTTGTTAGGGTTAGATGGCGGTCAAGGACAATAAGTCACGTGTGACTAAAATGCGGTTGCAGTACCAGCTATTAAACATACAGAAGCCTTAAGAGAAATGGCTTCTTGCATTAAAGGATCCCATTAAGCCGCGGCCATGCATCAGTCCTTCAGGTAGGGATGTGATGTTTGCCAGTCCCTTATAAAACTATACATTCAAGTTTGCTTCCCTGCACAGATTCCCTTTTCATTCATTTGCTTGTCCACAGAAATATGACATGAATGCAGCTTCCCAACTCGACTATGGGCAGTGAGAGCCAGTGAGACATGCAAGGGCTGTAAGGGAGCATATGATTGGCTGGAAACTAAACCTGGGACTGAACATATACACCGCAAAAAAACAAAGGATAACTGTGAATTTCTCTCTCAATGACTTGAGTGAGTGGATGAAGTGAATGAGTTAGTGACTGACTGGATGAATGGTAGCGACTTTATGATGAGCTGAGAGACCCTTTGGGTCTGGTTAGGGTTAGGGCTTCCTCTGCCGCCCCCTGGAGGATGGGCTCCCCCTTTGGGTCTGGTTAGGGTTAGGGCTTCCTCTGCTGCCCCCTGGAGGATGGGCTCCCCCTTTGGGTCTGGTTAGGGTTAGGGCTTCCTCTGCTGCCCCCTGGAGGATGGGCTCTCCCTTTGGGTCTGGTTAGGGCTTCCTCTGCTGCCCCCTGGAGGATGGGCTCTCCCTTTGGGTCTGGTTAGGGTTAGGGCTTCCTCTGCTGCCCCCTGGAGGATGGGCTCCCCCTTTGGGTCTGGTCAGGGTTAGGGCTTCCTCTGCCGCCCCCTGGAGGATGGGCTCCCCCTTTGGGCCTGGTTAGGGTTAGGGCTTCCTCTGCTGCCCCCTGGAGGATGGGCTCCCCCTTTGAGTCTGGTTAGGGTTAGGGCTTCCTCTGCTGCCCCCTGGAGGATGCCCCCCCCTTTGGGTCTGGTTAGGGTTAGGGCTTCCTCTGCTGCCCCCTGGAGGATGGCCTCCCCCTTTGGGTCTGGTCCCTCCTAAGGTTTCTTCCTTCTTGGGAGTTTTTCCTTGCCACTGTCGCCTCTGACTTAGTCACTGGGGGCTTTGGGTGAGGATGCTGTAAAGCGCTTTGAGACGATGTAATGTGATAATGCGCTATATAAAAATAAATTTGTTTGTTGTTTGAATCATTAAAAACAACCAATCAACAAGGACACAGAGCAACAAGACAAGCGTGAAGTAGCTAATTAACACAAAACTAAGGAACTTACAAGATCTGAAACCAAGGAAACATAGGGAAAATCTACATGAAAAAAAATCAAGAACCAAGTAAAACAGAACAGAACCAAGGCAGAACCATAAACAAGAAAATTAAACATGGAAATCAACAATATCAAACAACTAACCGATGAGGGTGGTTTCAGGGCAGCCTCAAACCCACAACCACCAAAGGGGAGCGTGAACAGTAGCCAACCACTTAGCCTGTTAAGCCACACAGCGGCCAAAGAGAGCAGGTACGTAAACTACGGACTGGACGCTGCGTAAAAAGTGCGGGAACAGGATGGGCAGCAAAGGGGACAAGACACGTAGGACAAGGACAGATGGGCACCGACCCTGGCACTATTTAGCCTAAATAATAGGTGTTTTCTTTACATACCAGAACACATGTGTTTCAGATCTGTTTTATACGAAAAGGAGGTGCCAGTGAAGGAGTTGAAGAAATCAGAGCTAATCTTTCAGGTGAGCTGAATCAAAGTACCCGTGTCTCAAAAAGCAGCCATTTTGCCCATCCTTACCTTCCAGACAAATTCCTCTAGTTTCCGCTATTTGATCATCTTGCATTTTTGTGTTGCCGCTTAACGCAGGATTCTACTAGATTATAATGGAGCCATTGTTGCTCTGTAATGATTAACTATAGCTTAGGAAGAACGTCGAGTGGAATGTAAGGCGGCTGTCAGTTTATCCAAAGCCATTATAATAAAAATGAACTGCATTCCTATTAATTCAGACCTAGACTCCTCATGTAATGCAAATTCAAACTGAACGGCAATACCCCACGCTCTGTGTTTAATATATTCAATACAAAACATAACGTGCGCATGCAGACATAGGGGTACAACTTTAAAAACATCACCTCCGTTATTTATGTATCCTAATATTTGGTAACGCTTTACAGTAATTGCAGCTGCAGAATGCCTTTATAATGCATTCGTAGAACATTCCTAAGCAGCACGTGAGCATACCTTAACATCCCAAAATACCTTAATAGCTTTGATAGACATTAATATCAAACGTTTTATGACAAACATAATAATCGTATAATGTTTTATATTAATGATAAACGACATTACATTCATTCCCTGCCATTATTGTCATGTACACTTGCTCACGAACCGGGGAATCGGGCGCCTGTATCGGGAAGACGGGTGAAGCGCGGGATTTAATCACAAAGGACACCAACAGGAGACAACTATACAACATGACATTAATGACTGGACTGCGGAAAGGATACCTAAAGCAGACTTAAATACACGAGACTAATGACAGCTACAAGAAACAGCTGGTAAACGCGGGAATTCCACGTGAGGTTAACAAGGGGGCGTAGCGCACCAGAGGATCAGGACATGGACAACTACTTTGCCTTTTAAAAAACATTGCAGCCCCACTGAAATGTATAGATTTCTGGTGGTATAAAACTACATGTAAAAAACCGATATCTCCATTTAATGTTATTTTCATAACATAAATCCTTATGTAAATGTTCATCATAAACGATGTGTCGGATAATGTAGCAAAAACTCACAGATATAACTAAAAAAAATCTGTCGCGGTAGCAAATTCTGGCAAGGAAGCAAAAAAAAAAAAATGGCATAACACCTCTGCGAGAAATTGTATTTAGATGGTGGGGGGGTGGTCCTTTATCGGGTGCGCGCATTGGAATAGCAGAGGAGAGTGGAGACTAACAGGACACACTGAAGCACCTATCAGCTGAGAACACCGGGTTCAACATCTGAGAGGCCTCCAGACCACGTTAAACTATATACACACAAGTGAGGAACAAGTGAAATCTATTAAATCAATGCTTGGAGGAATTTGTGATAGGCAGACATAAACACACAACTCTACACAGGGAATTTGTAAAGTGAGTCATTTTATTCGTAAACTTTTGTAATAAAAATGTGTTCAACTGTACAGTAAAAACATTTGTACATGTTTAAAAGTACACGGTTTAATGTATTTTATGCAAAATACATTTATACAGACTGTAAAAATCTGTTAATACTACTAAATGTAATATATATTTCTCTTTTGCGTGTGTCATTTGATTGTATCTAGTCACACTTTCAAATCTGGCAGCAATGTGTGCTACGTGCTCAGCTACAAAGCTGTAGTAAATTGCTTATCAGTTCACAATAGTCACATTCGCGAATACTCAGTCCCTAGTGCCCAGAGCCCCCGGACATTTACAAGTTCTAATGAACTACTAGAAACATAGATTTATTTATGGTAATTCCCCGAATACGATTGATTTTGACTTCTTTTTCAGAAACAGTATTGTCCGCGCATGGGTGTAAACTGGATGTTTTGCTTTGCAGTATTGAGTTAGGACAAACTGCATCCAACTTCGCTAAATTACAAATTCATTAAAATTACTGCATCAAACCATCTACATTCATTAAACCTGTATTCATAAGCCTAGCCCCCGTGATACAATCCACGGCCAATATATATATATATATATATATATATATATATATATATATATATAAACTGTTAAAAACATATAAAGTCATATATACACACCATTAGAAAAAATCCAATAATCAATACAAGCATTTATTTGACATTGATTCAAAAGAATTCACATATGAAGTATATATCCAAATAATAAAATTCAATAGAAATATAAATTGTTTAAGTCAAAGGGATTTCCCATGTCCCGTCAAGAAGGATCTGTTTAAACGTTTTAGTCTTTACAATCTTTCGGGGTTTTTTTTCCTTCTCATTAAGGAGTCCACTTTCTGCGGGCGGCGTCGCCATCCAATTTAAATAAACGCCTTTTATAAAAAACACTATCATGCGATTCTGTAAAATGGTTGTATCACGCAAAAAAAAAAAAAAAAACACACACACGAGTAAAAAAAAAAAACACTAGGCAGCACAAAGTCAATCCAAGCTCCATAAATAAGAAGTGCGGCGTCGCGCCATTCGGTGCCTATTGTGTGCGCGTCCCCCAGCGGAGCTGTCCAGATAGGCGGGTCCTGAACTCCTACCCCCGCCGATGTAGGCTTTGTGAGAGCATCTTCAAAGCCCCGCAGAAACTTTGAGGATACAAAGAACGGCTGACACTTTGTGGTATATTTTAGAACTTTTCTGACACCTTCATATTCCTTAGGATTGCTTTCCAGGCAGTTGCTGCGTCCCGACTGTATAGCCTTGATATAGGACTTGGAGCTCCGTGTGCAAAGGGCTCCATCACATCCTGCCGGGTGCCGCAAAGGAGCAGGCTGCGAGGACCTGCGCTTTCATCTCCATCTTCTCCTTCTGTTTGAGATGCACTCGTCCGTGCCGCTTCCTCTCGTCGCTCCTGGCAAAGCGTCTCCCACAGACCTCGCAGGAAAAGGGCTTCTCCCCCGTGTGAGTCCGGGTGTGGGTGGTCAGATGGTCGCTGCGGCTGAAGCTCCGCAAGCAAATGCGGCAGTGAAAGGGTTTGTGGCCGGTGTGGATGCGAATATGCCGGTTCAGCTCGTCTGATCTTGAGAAGCGCCTGTCACAGCTTTCCACCGGGCACATGAATGGCTTCTCTTTGGGGGGAGCGTGTGGGTTTGCGGGGGTTTTCCTGATGCGCGTCTTTTCCCTACGCCCATCACCGGACGCAGAAGCGGAGAAGAGAAGCGCGTCTATCCCGACCGACAGTGCCGAGGAGGTGCAGGAGATGCTGCACTGATCGGCTATCATCTCAGCACTGCGATCAGCTTTCACTGCAGGACTCGTGCTTTGCGGGTAGCTTCTGAAACTTTGTGCGCAGTTGGATGCGAAGCAGCGCTCCTGTTTAATAGCGGTGTCCGGCTTGAAGGCAGATTGTGAGGCAGGACCAGCAGGAGCGAAAGCGGGGACAAGAGCTTTATAATCCACTGGTCGCCTTTCCGTCGCTATTCCGGTCCCGAAGCCCAACGGCAAATAAGTATGTGGTTTGCAGAAATGATCCCATTCATAGCAAGTGTTATCATATTCATTCTTGACAACAACCGGAATCGTGTCTGGCACCGGCGGCCTCTGGGTCTGGTATTCGTAAGCATGAAAGCCAAGCTGTGCCGCGGAGGGGTCCTGCAGGCCCCCCACCATCGCGGGCTGAGTATGGCAATTTTGCGGGGGGTGAGGAGCGGTGCCTCCCGTGCTTATGGACCCTCTGCCCGGAATGTTCTCGTCGCGGATGCTGTCAAGCGATTGGGGTGAGGAAAGTGACATGTGCACATCGGAGACGGACAAGGTGCTAACACCGACTATCTCTGTGATCATGCTGAGGAGGGACTCGCTGCTGCTTGGCGGTCCCTGGGAGCCCTCCATGTAGAAGCTGCCGGAGTAGGCGAACGGAGAACCGGGATCGTCTTCGGCGCCTCTGCTTGGGTCCAGAAAGAAATCCGGCGCCTCGGTTTTCTGGTTTATTTGTGCACCATCTGCAAAAAGAGACACGTGTTGGGAAATTTTGCAACCGTTATGTAATGAAGTAGTTCATTCATCATTACTGTAATTATTCATTAAGCGTTACTGTAATTTACCCATCTTGAATATTGTGTGATTGCGCCATTAATACCGATGACAGCATATAGCCTTTATAATTTTATACTGAAATAAAGTTTTGAAAGGTAAGAGGACCAACCTTGAGTGAACTGAATAGGCGATTCTCTTTCCTTGCAAACCTTCTCGGTCTCTTTCGATCCAATACTTTCAATCCCTAACGGGGGACTGCAGCTATTCTCAGCGTTACAGGGGAAATATTCGAGAGAAGCGAAGTCCATGTTGGCCAGCATATCGTCCGCTTTCCAGGAGCCGGTTGCCGAATAACTGTGCGATGTGCCCTGTCCCGGGGCGCCGGTACCGCCGCTGTTACAGTGTGAGGGATTCCCCGGTTTCACGGCGGTGCTTCCAGGCTCCTCTCCTTTTATACCCTCCGGCGCGCAGGATTCCCCGCTGAGTCCTGCCTTTCAGCGTCATGCCCAAAGATGGACAGAGGATGTGACGAGCGTCGCCTTAAAAGGAGCCGCGGTTCCGTGACGCGCCCAGCCACCGGACCAGCTTCGGCTTTTAGTCCCACTGGTCACTGGCAGTGGGATTCCAGTGCTGCCCCATTAAACACGATCAAATGCAAGCAGCTCCAACTTTAGGATGGACTCGCACTGAGAGGCTTTTCGAAATAGGCTGGGAAAACCAGCCGTGTGGGAACGGAAGGTATTGATACCTAGACGCAAGACATAAAATAATAGTGATTTTGTAATGTGCCCTTCTTATTGAGTGAGAAGTGCGTTATACATAGCATTTTGCATAAAACTAATAGTAAAAAGCACGTACAGCGAAGCCCCACTGTAGCCCTCTTTTTATTGGGGTGGGGGGGGGGGGGGGGTAGATCCGGGTGCCGTTACTTTAATACATGGCTACGTCTTTGCTCTGTAAGCATCGGCAGCGTCCTTGTAGGCATGTTTAATCGCATTCCAGGTGTTGCAGTGATGTTACCTACACGCTGGCATAAGGAAATGCTGATAATAAGGAAAGTATCACTGCATTAACCATATTTAGAACTAGAATTTACATTGGAATTAAAATTAACTTTATTGGTCTAAATTCTAGTCCTGGGAAATACGTTTGTTAGGTTAGACATACACAAGATTTTAACATGCAAATGTTAATTTTATAAAAGGCATTAATCTAATCATTCTCTCTACATATACTTGTGTGTTTCATTTTGGAACAGAATTAAACCAGAAAGGCATCAGCAATTCACAGTTTTTGTCATGTTATGAAACAGTCTGACAGTTGAAACATGCTGTCTACCATAAAACAGGCCCACGAAATGATGACTTCCTGCATCCTCTGTAGAAAAAACCACATCGACTTTGCTAAATGTCACTTTAGGAAGTGAGATGGCTGCATTAATTTTAAGTATAAAACCGAACAGGTTTATAACAGTCCACTCTGGCCATTTTTACATTTTCATGGTGATTTTTTGGATAACAGTCAGACACATTTCGATTTCAGTGCTCTCTGCATGAATTAGATCATGGTGCAATATGGCTATTAATAAATCTCTTTGCCTGGTAATCCATCCATAATCCACATCCACTTATGTAGTATATTGGGGGGGGGGGGGGCTTTCCTAACTCGCATATGGCACGAGGCAGGCAGGAGGGGGGCATGGTGGATGGACCAGTGAATCACAGAACAGACACACGCACATACAGACACACACATACAATCTCTGACAGACACAGACACACATGCAAACACTCGCACATACAGACACACACACAATCTCTGACAGACACAGACACACATGCAAACACTCGCACATACAGACATACATACAATCACTGACACACGCAGACACACACATGCACACACAAAAACACACACAAGCACACAATCACAGTTACTCACAGAGACACAGACACACGCATACAGACACACAGAAACACACTCACACACAAATGCACAGACACACTCATAGGCACAGACAGACACATATACAGGCAGACACATGCACAATTTACAGATGCCACTTCATTTACCTGCAAGTCTTTGGACTGCAGGAAGAGCCTGGATTTCTTGAAGGGATTCCCAAGACCACAGGGCCAGCAGAAAAAGGTCACACCGGGGGGGTTAAAGCCCCCAACCCCGCAGGCATGAGGGTGCCAACTGAGCCAGAGAGTTACAGCCAGAATAAATCTCTAAATTCAGTGTTTTACCTTCCGTAGTGCTGAAGAGTTTAAAACCATGATTTTGAAACTTTCCTTATTTGAAGGTGATCTGCGTTTCACATTTAGATTTTCCTCCTTTTAACAGCAAAATAAGTGCACCAGTCAATTGTTCCTAAAGCCGTGGTATGGCAATGCTGAATGTAATGTTTTAATGAGAGTGCTGCAGAGCAGGTCAGCACTTGTGAAGTGTGAAGTAATAACAAGCGTGGCCTGTCAAAGTGCCAGCATGCGGTTAGAGGGCGCTGTGGCTGTGCTGCCCACCATGCTTGGCTTTCTGTGCTGACTGCCGTCAAATACGCCCAGGCTTTAGCTGGGGGGTCCACTGCGAGAGCCTGCCACTCTCACTGGCACGGGGCGTCGTTAAAAAATGAAAAAATAAGACAAAAGAAAAAGCAGTGGTTCAGCTTTTACTCTGGCCGAGCCCCGGCTGCTGCCCGTGTAGCGTTTCTGCTTGCCGTGGCCTGGGGACAGAGGGGCGGGGCCCCGGCCGCTGGCCGTGTAGCGTTTCGGCTTGCAGTGGCCAGGGGACAGAGGGGCGGGGCCCCGGCCGCTGGCCGTGTAGCGTTTCTGCTTGCCGTGGCCTGGGGACAGAGGGGCGGGCCCCGGCCGCTGCCCGTGTAGCGTTTCTGCTTGCCGTGGCCTGGGGACAGAGGGGCGGGGCCCCGGCCGCTGCCCGTGTAGCGTTTCTGCTTGCCGTGGCCTGGGGACAGAGGGGCGGGGCCCCGGCCGCTGGCCGTGTAGCGTTTCTGCTTGCCGTGGCCTGGGGACAGAGGGGCGGGCCCCGGCCGCTGGCCGTGTAGCGTTTCTGCTTGCCGTGGCCTGGGGACAGAGGGGCGGGGCCCCGGCCGCTGGCCGTGTAGCGTTTCGGCTTGCAGTGGCCAGGGGACAGAGGGGCGGGCCCCCGGCCGCTGCCCGTGTAGCGTTTCTGCTTGCCGGGGCCTGGGGACAGAGGGGCGGGGCCCCGGCCGCTGCCCGTGTAGCGTTTCGGCTTGCCGTGGCCTGGGGACAGAGGGGCGGGGCCCCGGCCGCTGCCCGTGTAGCGGTTCGGCTTGCAGTGGCCAGGGGACAGAGGGGCGGGGCCCCGGCCGCTGCCCGTGTAGCGTTTCGGCTTGCCGTGGCCTGGGGACAGAGGGGCGGGGCCCCGGCCGCTGCCCGTGTAGCGTTTCTGCTTGCCGTGGCCTGGGGACAGAGGGGCGGGGCCCCGGCCGCTGCCCGTGTAGCGTTTCGGCTTGCCGTGGCCTGGGGACAGAGGGGCGGGGCCCCGGCCGGTGCCCGTGTAGCGTTTCGGCTTGCCGTGGCCTGGGGACAGAGGGGCGGGGCCCCGGCCGGTGCCCGTGTAGCGTTTCGGCTTGCAGTGGCCAGGGGACAGAGGGGCGGGGCCCCGGCCGCTGCCCGTGTAGCGTTTCTGCTTGCCGTGGCCTGGGGACAGAGGGGCGGGGCCCCGGCCGCTGCCCGTGTAGCGTTTCTGCTTGCCGTGGCCTGGGGACAGAGGGGCGGGGCCCCGGCCGGTGCCCGTGTAGCGTTTCGGCTTGCCGTGGCCTGGGGACAGAGGGGCGGGGCCCCGGCCGGTGCCCGTGTAGCGTTTCGGCTTGCCGTGGCCTGGGGACAGAGGGGCGGGGCCCCGGCCGGTGCCCGTGTAGCGTTTCGGCTTGCCGTGGCCAGGGGACAGAGGGGCGGGGCCCCGGCCGCTGCCCGTGTAGCGTTTCGGCTTGCAGCAGCCAGGGGACAGAGGGGCAGGGCCCCGGCCGCTGCCCGTGTAGCGTTTCTGCTTGCCGTGGCCTGGGGACAGAGGGGCGGGGCCCCGGCCGCTGCCCGTGTAGCGTTTCTGCTTGCCGTGGCCTGGGGACAGAGGGGCGGGGCCCCGGCCGCTGCGGTCAGGGGACAGAGGGGAGGAGTACCGGCCGCTACCCATGTAGCGATTCAACACTCTGGTTTTGGCAGTGGAGCCTCTGTTCTCCCCTTGGGGGTGAATCCTGGTGAATGTCTATCGGAGGGGGTGGGACTCTGTGCTTGTCAGGGCTTAGCAGTGTGTAACACTCCTGTTTCATTATTGTTGCAGCACCCACACTGAGGGGCTGTGCCACTTCATTACTCACACTGCGGCCCTCCCGCACATCCTGTCAGGACCTGCCATTGGTCATGTTCTCCACTGACTTCCCCTCCAGACTATCTTCTGGAGATCAAGAGATTTAGCTACATCTCACGCTGGATTGTGAATGATGCCCTTCCCTAAACACCCGTAGTGGGTCTCTGCTAGGTCTGGATTATTGATGTTAATATAAGCAAAAAAATGCAAAGTATACTATGTGAAATAGAATATAATTTTACGAAGTATAGATTATTCAGTTAGAAATGAATGGTTCCCAGGTTTTATGGCAAATGGAAACAGACCACGGCAGATCCTGGCAGCTGAGACTCAGAATAAAGTTTTATAAACGTGTGTTTAGTGAGGCATTCCCCCGAAGACAAGGAGAGCGGCACAGCGTGGCGTCTGTGGCAGGACGGCGCATGGCGCAGGAACGCCCCCACCCACATTCCGACCTGCTTCCTCACACCACAAACCCGCGGCATCTCATTCATGTGCGCCTCCCATCTCCTCACAGGCAACAATAGAACTTCTGACAGCCCAGAACATGGCTGAGGCGCAGGCCCTCTGCCGGAAGCGCGACCAGCTATAAATACCGGCGGCCGTGTGAGCCAGCGGCCACATGCACCATCATATGCCCGCGTGTGAATGGCGTGTGGAAGCGGCCGTGGGCCGGCGCTGCGGTGACACGTTGCCGGTGTAGGTGTGAGTCAGGGAAGCCCGCATCGGCGCCTGTCAGCAGCGGCTTCCCCAGCACCAAAATAACTCCCCCCACCCTGGCCTGTCACTTTGGGCTCCCAAACAGGAAGATTTGGTGCCTCTCCCTCCTCTTCGTGACTCCTCCCACACAAAGGAGAGCTCCGGGAGGAGAAGCCATCCTCCTGGGACCTTAAATCCAGAACATTCCGGTGAGACAAATGCCGCAGTCCCTGGCTGGCAGGTCTCGGTGGGTCCCTGCAGATCAGTGTCCCATCACAGTCACACAACTGATTTAAGTTTCTCACGGCGATAATCGTCTCAGGGGGGATAATAATGAGCATTTTGGGGTTATCAGTCTTTAAGGCTTAAATCTACCAAACACTTCAAACATAAGGCTGCATTTCAGAGAGAATACAAACATGCTATCATCCATCCATCCATCCATTAACCATTTTCATGGTTAGGCCAATAGGGAAAATGTTGGAATGGGTAAGTTACATAGATCAGTTTATACTGTGCTGAAACACACAATGTGTTCTCTACAAGAAAGAACGGTTCTAAAATTAGGTTCATTACACTTCGTTGTAATTCAGCGTTTGAGAGCCATTTGCTGATGAATCACTGCCTGTTACTGAGGAGCGTTTTCACAGACGCGCCTGTTATCTAAGAGCACAAGCGTCGACCTCGCTGAGGAGACGGCCGGGATGGAAGCACACAGCAATGACTGGAAAAGCTCAGAGCGCCTTCAAGCAGCAGAGGAACATTCAAGCTAAACGTGGTGACAGGTAACGTACAACCTGTGAGCATAAATGATGGTGCTATTATATAAGGCCGGATCCTCGGCGGAGTCCGCAGAAATCATTTCGGGTTTCACTTTATGCAAAGTATTAGCAGAACTGTCTTACATCTCCTTTTCTGAGTGAACGATATTCTTGCTATCCCATCACTGGGAAGATATTACATTAAAAAAAGCATGCATGATAATGAAACAAACCTTTGAAATTCAAGTATAAAATAAAAAATATAATACAGACTTTCCCAGCAGGCGAAGACTTTAAATACTGATCTTTCCACTAAAACCAGTAACTATGGCAACGGTTGGCTGGCACGGCACTGTTTCCGCTGTGCTTAAAAAAAAAATATAAAAACCTGGAAATATATGCAACTGGGTGCAAAAATCTGAAGAATGCAAAACAGCATCACTGAAGGGTTCACCCTCCTATGGACATACTGAGGGGGATGTGTGCACAGGGAGAGCCAGTCGCCCTCAGTCCCGGAGCAGGGCAGGAACAGTCATGTGACCTGGACAGGCATTCTGCTCGACCAGCACGGATGGAGGGGGGCGCTGCACATTCTCCCTGTGTTGGGGGGCTCGTGAAGTGAAGGAGGGGCACACTACATATAGGGAACATGCCTACTTACGGTGTAGGATACAGCATAGGGTATGCAAGTATGCGGCCACCTAGGGCAGAGGGTACGCCGTCACCTGGGGCGGGGGGTACGCGGGCACCAGGGGCGGGGGGTACGCGGGCACCAAGGGCGGGGGGTACGCGGGCACCAAGGGCGGGGGGTACAGCGGCCACCTGGGGTGGGGGGTACGCGGGCACCAAGGGCGCGTGGGTACAGCGGCCACCTGGGGCGGAGGGTACATGGCAACACGACTACCTACGGTGTACACTACATGAGTTCCATGTCTAAGGTCTTGCCCCGAGTCCTCGCCATGGTAACGGAGCCTAGCGGACAAGCTGTGGCTCTGGGATGTCAAGCAGCACCCTTCATCCGTAGACGAAATGTCAAGGTTTGGCAGCAGCATGGAGTGAGACTCCCCTCTGCTTCACACCCTTGGACATGCGTCCTTCTCTGGGCAAATGAGTGGCCAGGCTGCTCCCCCGTCCCCAACGATCACATGGGGGCCTGAGGCACCCTTATTCTTGAAAGGAGGATCAGGCCTCCGCGGGAAAAGGACCATTACAGCAACTGAAGATTCACCCCAGGGCTTTCGAAGCTGGTCTCTGATACCACTGCACACGAGTCCCTGACCAGAAGGGGCGAGCTGCCCGCAGATCACTGTGCTTGTCGAAGACCACGTACAGCGTTTTACTTCACCGTTCGTTTCCACTGGTTTTGGTGTCAAAGTCAAAGAAAGGCAGAGTCATACCACATCCTTACTGACGAAGGGTTTCGTAACGTGACGAACTGCGCAGCAGCGCCGAATCAACGACAGAGCCACGCAGAAGTCTGATGCAACCTTTTATTGAAGGTATCACAACGTCCACCCTGTAATGCTGCAGAAATGCTGAGTGCTGCTGGAACGAGGAGACAGCAATGCCGCTAAAGGGGTTCCACAAGGTTTCCGTCAATAGTTGAACACATGAAATCAAACGGGAAACGGGGAAATGAACCATGAAACAGCTGAACATAAGCAAAGAACCCAAATGAGATAAATGCGCTTGCCGGCGTTTCATTCGGTGCCCTGACAGCATCGCTGACCATTCAGATCACCGACTAAAATGGTGCCGTTTGTCCAGAGTCTTTTTTGAGTGGGATTACTGGCTTCCTGAGAAGAGAGTACGACCCCCGGGAGCAGGGGGGCATAACCGTGACCATAACCTTCACCATCGGGACTTGCTGGCCCTCGGCTGCGTGGAGGGCAGGGGGGTCCACAGCGGCAGTGTTGGCACACATCTGATACAATAATGCCATGGGGTAGGGGGGGGGGGGCGGGAGGAGGCGCTCTTACTACAATAACAGGGGCATCATCTGTCACAGGGCTGATCCCAGGTCAGTCGCAGGCCGGGGTCTCACATTTTCCATATACTGTAGTGAACAATGCGGATCAGAATAAGAGAAAATCCAGGAAACTAGCACGTTGATCGGCCCCCCATCACCAACCCCTGTGTCCTGTGAGAACACCTCAGACAAAGTCAGCAAGAAGCCAGGCGAGAGACACGTGTGGCACCCCCAAAGCGCTTGGGGGAGCGGGGAGAGGGAACGACAGACAAAAAGAGTGATAGGTGATCCCAGCCACGCGACACTCCAGCACCTCACAGGATCCTCAGTGCTTGATCACGCCGCCGTCACCCTCACTGACAAACCGCTTCCGCCCCCTAGTGGAGACAAACACACCTGCTTAGGTGTGATCAAGTACCACCGCAAATAACTGGCTTAGAAGCAGGAGGACACTGACCGGGAGGGACAGGCGTCCCTCAGCTGTTTGGTGATGACCGCTTCCTGGTAGCAGCAGTCCACGAAGCTCTCCATGATGCTGTGAGCATGGGGCACATCCAGGTTTATCTCTGGCAGTTCGTCGTAGACCCGCTGGAATCCCTACGGGGGCAGGGTGGGTAGCGGGACACTTTAAACATGGAGGGATGATCGCTGAGAGACAGTTTTCTGGTCCTTGGTTTTAGACAGACGACATGCAGGCCTGTCCAATCCGCACCGCAGCACTCACCCTGTTCATCTGGTCCAGAGTAATAAGTCCACTTTCCCAGAATGCCTTGAGCAGCTTCACCATCATCTGAATGGCTGACTCGCTGTTGGACTCCAGAACCATAACGACAGCCTATGGGCCAGGAAAAGGTGGCAGCATCAGAGTGGGTACCAATGATGTAAGCAAAGCGATGGGTCCAGCTTACACAGGCACTGGAACGACTGGGAAAACAATTTCTTGCCAAAACTGAACCAGGGCCTGGTGTAAACCAGTATGATTCCGGTATAACAGCCATAACTGTGCGAGCCTCCTTGTGCTCTGGGAGGAGATCCAAACCTCGTAGACGAGCTCGTGGTGGAAGTGAGGCACCTCGAGGTGTCCTAAGCATCGCTCCGCCTCAGAGACCTCGCCAGAGACCAGGTACTCCTTCAGGAGAAGGTTCATCTGGAGAGAAACAAACACAGACAGACAACGATGTCAGATGACAGTGAGGAAGCGGGACACATGTGGGTTTGTGACCCTTTGACTGTATGAAGACAGTAACGTACATTTAGCTGGTTCTAAACGCTCCCACCTGCCCGAGTTGTCTACCTTGGTCATTAAACATGCATGCTGTGCTAAAATGATGGCACTTCTGCCAAGATAATGAGGAAGAGGAGGAGGATCAGCTTATTCCCATGTCAGCTAGGGCCAACGATCCCAGTGCAGCTCTGGTGAGCTGTGTCAGGACACTGATGGCTTCTGGGGGCAGAGCTAATCCAGGCTCCTAGCCGTCTGGGGCTTGTGAGGGGCTCCCCCCAGCCACTAGCCCTCGGGGGGGGGGCGTGGCTAACCCCAGCCACTAGCCCTCTGGGGCTTGTGAGGGGCTCCCCCCAGCCGCTAGCCCTCTGGGGCTTGTGAGGGGCTCCCCCCGGCCGCTAGCCCTCTGGGGCTTGTGAGGGGCTCCCCCCGGCCGCTAGCCCTCAGGGGGGGCGGGGCTAACCCCAGCCACTAGCCCTCGGGGGGGGGCGTGGCTAACCCCAGCCACTAGCCCTCTGGGGCTTGTGAGGGGCTCCCCCCAGCCGCTAGCCCTCTGGGGCTTGTGAGGGGCTCCCCCCGGCCGCTAGCCCTCTGGGGCTTGTGAGGGGCTCCCCCCGGCCGCTAGCCCTCAGGGGGGGGGGGCTAACCCCAGCCACTAGCCCTCCGGGGCTTGGGAGCTCACCTCTTTGATGAGGTGCTTGACTGGCCTCTGACCACCTCCGACACCCCAGACGTTGTCCAGTCGCACCATCTTTGTCTTCATGGACAGAAGCACGGCGGCCCGGTCCAAGGCAGCCCTGGAGAGGAAGAAGATACCCATGATCACCAAGCCCTGAGCTGGACACACACCCAGACATCGACTGAAATCAAGACCCCAAGCAGCTGCTGATGCAGACACCACATGAAGCCGCCCCCCACCTGGCGTGATCACAGTCCACTTTGCCCTTGTAGCAGGTCAGGAA
The DNA here is from genome assembly GCF_023856365.1 of Brienomyrus brachyistius. Classification (NCBI taxonomy): domain Eukaryota; kingdom Metazoa; phylum Chordata; class Actinopteri; order Osteoglossiformes; family Mormyridae; genus Brienomyrus; species Brienomyrus brachyistius. Next base: position 7,507,090 of record NC_064544.1, on the reverse strand, counting down.
ATCCATGGGGAGGGCATGGTCTGCGATGGCCCTGGCGATAAACTGACCCAGCATCTGGGACAGACACCACAGCAAGGGGATAATGCCAAATGCAGTATTTCTGAGAACATGGGTCTCTTTGGGACCTGGGGGAGAGGTCCTTACCCCCAGGACCACATGCAAGGTACGCAATGAATGGAGGGCTTCACACTACAAATGAACCGGCACCTGCCGGGGTCATTTACACGGCTAGCAGGCTCTTCATAAGATTGTTCTGTCTAACAAGCCACATAAGACGCAGGCAGAGAAACCAGGAAGAACTGGCCGGCGCCTCAGTTACCTGCGGAGCCTCAGGCGTATCCAAGATGAGGTCCGGCAGGTCTTTCAGCATCTTATCGAAAGCCCGGGCCATCTCAGCCTCCGTCAGCACCTTGCCCACCATGTCGGAGAGCAGGCGTGATGTCAGCTCCCGGTGGCTTGCCTTGCCCTCTAGGGACAGGGACACAGCCAGCGAGGACACCTCATACTTGTTATGTCCCAGATTAAGTCCCTCCAACAGCATCTGACATGAGACAGAGTAGCACAGAGCACCATTACTAAATGCCGGACTAATGCAGTTTAAGCCACAGTGGCTAAAAAAAAATTAAAATGTTAACAACACATTTCTGCTCCAGAAATAGGATCAGTCGCCTCCTCCCAAGAGAGTCTACAAGAAGTGAAGATAACAGAAGCAGGTTAAACTAGCCCTTAGTCATCAAAACATTGAGACCCTTAGAGCAGAAGAACCCAGAAAAGATCCCCCACAGGAGTATTAGCAAGCTAGATAGTCACCGAGTTTCCCTGATGGCTGAAACTTTTCCATGAAATTTTGCCTGACACTCAAGGCCCCGCTGGGATGGGAGAGGACGCGGCCTCACCCGCACCCCGCGCGCGCACGCGGCCTCACCCGCACCCCGCGCGCGCACGCGGCCTCACCCGCACCCCGCGCGCGCACGCGGCCTCACCCGCACCCCGCGCGCGCACGCGGCCTCACCCGCACCCCGCGCGCGCACGCGGCCTCACCCCCACCCCCGCGCGCGCACGCGGCCTCACCCCCACCCCGCGCGCACGCGGCCTCACCTCCACCCCGCGCGCGCACGCGGCCTCACCTCCACCCCCGCGCGCGCACGCGGCCTCACCTCCACCCCGCGCGCGCACGCGGCCTCACCTCCACCCCGCGCGCACGCGGACTCACCTCCACCCCGCGCGGACGTGGCCTCACCTGCACCTCGCGAGTGTCCCCATGCTCAAAGTACTCCTGCACAATGGGGCAGACGGTCTTCTCCAGCTCCTGCTCATCCAGCTCTGGCACCACGGTGGCGTAGACGGTGTCCCCCTTCACAGGAGAAGTGGAGGTACACTTCACACATCTGACAGGGGGCCATTACACCCACAATCAAAGCGAGATGAGCAACTTGATAAGAAAGACAACTGTGAATTAGGTAGTTGCTGTCAAGAAACAGGACAAGAAGTCACCCTCAGGAAATGTGGTGGGTATGAAACACGGTATCAAATGGGCCCCAAGGCTAAATTATTAAAGATTGTAGTATTGATAAGGTCCGATGTTATCAGTTCTGCTAACGGTACTGGAGAAATTTAGAAAATAGATTTCCTATTTATTAGTACTACTTAAAATTTCACTTGCATATCTCATCTCACCAGCTCCGTTTATGATTGCATTTCCGCTATTCTCTATCCAGAAGAGATCTCTCTCTCTCTCTCTCTCTCTCTCTCTCTCTCTCTCTCTCTCTCTCTCGGAGCCTGTGTGTGAGGGGCAGGACACATGGCACCTCACTCACTCTCACTCACACACACACAGCAACGTGCAGCAACGTGCAGCACACACACACGGAGAACATCCTTTTGGTGATGATGGCAGAGAAAATAAAACGTTCAAAAGTGGAATTATGTTTCACTACAGGGGGGAAACATGAGCAATCTGCCTAAACATTTAGCAAAAGTCCATCAAATGCGCATGGAGAACTGCACAGTTTTTGTCTGACAGCTCATAGTTATCTGCCATTGCCCCAGGTATGTTATGTAAGCTAACAGCCCCGACCTCGCACTCAGTTTCATAAATTATATTAACATGGATTAATGATTAAAAGTGACCCTCAGCCAGCTTCTGTCCTCTGTTGAAATCACCCAAAATCCACCAGCCCTCAATGGGGGCTTGAGGAACCAAAGGACTCGGTGGGGTGTCTATGCAAAGGGGCAGACCCACAGGGAACGGGGAAGGAGAGCACTCGCATCTCTGCCCTCTGCTGGTGCAGCGTGAAGAAATGCTACTTTGATAGCTTAGGGAACCCCCGCCCCAGGGAACCCCCGCCCCAGGGAACCCCCGCCCCAGGGAACAATGAGTAGCCTGCCAGGCAGGATTAAGGACACAGCACACCCAAGAAAATGGGTCAAAGAGTCACAGCGCACATCACCTTTGCATACGATGCCATATGCCACGGCTGCTTCCGGGACTGACCTGGGAGGACTCGTCATAGTTGGGATCTTTGGCGTCTGGTTCTTCCATTTCATAGACCATTCCAGCAGCTCCCCAGACACCTTTACCACCAGCACCACCTGCCCAGGAAACCGTACGACCACGTCACAGTAATGTGGTGGAAATCAGAGATGTACGCAAGATCACTCATCTTACGAAGAACATGAGGAGAGCAGGGGCCTCAGGGAGTGGCCTGAGATTCCCCTTGTTCCCACATGGTTCCCATGTGGTTCCCCGCTGCAGCTTATGGTACCTTTCTTGGGCAGACCCCGACCCTTGCCCATCCTGGACTTGCGGTCGTTGGTACTGACTCTGCCCTTGGGGCTGGTGGGGTCGCCCCCCACGTCTCCGCCCGTTTCAGACAGTGACTCGCGGGTGGAGTCTCGGGAGGAGGTCCGCCGTAGGCGCCTCCTGGCTTTGGCCTTCAGTCGAGCCTCGTGGAGCGCCTTCTCCTGCGGGGTCCAGTTTCCATTCACTTCTGCCTCATCCAGCAAGTCATCGTTGCCCCCATAGGATTCGTCCACATCCTCCGCAGGGAAAGTTCCTGCAAACAGGCACTCAGATTTAGAGACAGCGTTCACCAGAGTGGTGGGCAGGGGGGCAGGGAGGCAAGATCTAGCTGTAAATCAATAAATGGAGCATTGCACCAACAACACAAAGGACATGGGTTCAAATCCCATGGAGCAAACATGACCATTTCCACTACAAAGCATGCTGGAAAGAAGCAAGCTTGAGAAGCGGCACCTATGGCGGGTTTGCCTGCCTGTCACTACTGCATACAGGCACTTTATAACCGTTAATGAATACATTCCATCTTTAGCATCATTCACACATACATACCAGTTGTTATGGCGACTACATCTTAGCGAAAACAGAAAGTCATTAGAAATCCCATATTCACCCTGTTCCAGATTCACACGATGACTGCGCGATCCATGATCGATCCGTAACGGTACTGCGTGTCACACGATGACTGCGCGATCCATGATCGATCCGTAACGGTACTGCGTGTCACACGATGACTGCGCGATCCATGATCGATCCGTAACGGTACTGCGTGTCACACGATGACTGCGCGATCCATGATCGATCCGTAACGGTACTGCGTATCACACGATGACTGCGCGATCCATGATCGATCCGTAACGGTACTGCGTGTCACACGATGACTGCGCGATCCATGATCGATCCGTAACGGTACTGCGTGTCACACGATGACTGCGCGATCCATGATCGATCCGTAACGGTACTGCGTGTCACACGATGACTGCACGATCCATGATCGATCCGTAACGGTACTGCGTGTCACACGATGACTGCACGATCCATGATCGATCCGTAACGGTACTGCGTGTCACACGATGACTGCACGATCCATGATCGATCCGTAACGGTATTGCGTGTCACACGATGACTGTATGATCCATGATCGATCTGTAACGGTATTGCGTGTCACACAAACAGACCCAGGGCCATAAGGTGACTCAATGCCCCTGCTGAGACAGCAGAGCCCCATTTAACAATCTGTATAAAACACTGAAATCTGTTGTTTATCCAAATGCATTCTAATGCTAATTGCATTATGTAAACCATTTGTCTGCTTATTACAGTGTCACTGATAGTATAAACATACCCCACATCACAAAGCGAGAAAATGCATCTGGCGTGTTTATTGTGTTCGGTACACTCTCCTTTAGGGGCGGGAGAAGCAGGCACTGTCCTCTGATTTGCCTGTTAATCTGCAGAGCGCAGATAAGCTGCTCACGCCATTGGCCCAAACACCACACAAAGCTGACAAGAGTGATAAAGTCAGACGCAGACACCAGGGCTGTGTCACCGAGTTACAGTCCAGCTGCAGTTTACCAAAATGTGGATTAAATGGCACAGCAGGCACCAGACAGCCTGCTTAGAGTATTACAATAACAACCTACATACCTTCTAAGCACCAACCTTAGAGTTTCCCTAGTTTCCCACGTGTAGTTCTCCACGTGCAAAAAAATAAAACTGGTTTATTGGAACTACAAACAGGCCTGAGGAAGACGCCAAGCTATGGTCACATGTTCAGTCAGCCTCTCTATCAACAGAAACAGCGATGCCATGCTAAGGGAGAAACCACAGTTTACACAGGTGAAAAGCTTTTTCCAGAGCATGCAAGTCTTCAGCAATGTTCTGCAGGACGTTCAAGTCCAGCTACTACATGCTTTACAGACATCATCTCAGGAGGGTTATTTACTCCAAATACGAAGACAGAAAAGCAGCGGCTTCTTAAGACTCAAGCGACATCTGGCTAAATGTTGGCGCTGTCTGCTTTGTTTAGCATGGCGAAATAAACGTGACAGAATTATTATCGCGGATACTGTATCTTTCATTCATTTACACAGCAGAATATCGAGGACTGAGAAGGAATGTCTTCTACATTATGCCTTCTCAAAAATACAATTTCTTACACAGAAACTGCATTAATAACAGACAGAAAAGGAATGTAGAGTTCACAGGCGAGGGGACGGAAACAAAGGCAAAACGCTTTAGCGTTTCTCCCGCAGTGATTCCGTGAGGCCCGCAGCGATTTCTGCAGGGTTAACCAGACAGTGCAATCAATGGCAGACTGCGCCCAGCACGCAGGACCTCACCTACAGAAACACAGCTATTAACTGAGGGGGGCATGTGCAAAGGAAAAAGTCAGCATCCACAACATCAGATTGTGTCTTCGTAACCCCAAAGAAAAGGATCAGAACCCCTGTATCCCAGCACTTAGGAGAGAGAGGAAGCCAAAGAAGTGACGGCTGCACACTATAGGAGCACATGGTAGACCCCGAAACAATGCATCGCGTTTAAGGGGTTGCAAGTTGCATGCAGTTTGTAAACTGTTTGCACGCTGCATGCACGCCGGGGCTAACGGCGAGTAAAGGCAGAAGACAATACCCCGAATTGCCAACAACTTACCGTCCTGCTGGGGAGGGAGACTCCACGATGCCACTTCAGTCGCCATGTCTCCGCCTGCGCCCTGATAGTAGAAGCTGCCACGAAAACAGAGCGCCTCATGTCATGTGGGGGCCTGTGCTGTGCCCGCGCACCAGGAACGCGCATCCGCGATACCGTCCATTTTAGAGAACACACCTACCTCTCCGGATAATCAGCCAGCAAGGGAAGTTCTCGCCAAAGACGTGAAATGCACCATATACACTCACGAGATCCGTTATGTGGCGTTGTATATTCCCTGAAATATAGACAAAATAAACTACGTGTGAATATAATATGTTTTGAAATTGTACAAGAAAAAAAACCACTGTAAAAATGCAAAAACAGCAGATATAAGCCAGCCAAGGCGTAAGTAAACAGAGCCTGCTTTAACTCAGGGGCACTCGGCGGATCACGTGCCCAAACCGAGCACAGGGACTGGCTGCCAGTAGGGCGAGACTGTTCGGTACAGACCAATCAGCGGCCCTGTAAGGCGTGCTTTCTTTTCCCCGCCCCCCACAATCTTCTAGAATTCTTGCACATGGTGTTATTTCGTCTGGGCCTAGTGAAAGGGTTTTGTATTGGAGTGCTTATTAGACTATTCTATTTATTATATTGTTTTAGCGAAGCACGCAAATGATAATTCTGTTGTAATATGCAAGTTACAATAAAACTTGGAAAGATATAATACTGTTGTTCCTTAATATGCAGTGGCCTATTTGATTGAGATTTTGGAACCACAGATCCACAATCTTAAGCCGTCAAACACGAACCAATTGTTCTTATTTACCAAGTTATCAATTAAATGTGTACCAGGTTAATGATTAGATGTCTGGGACTGTTACACGTGTTTCGCTTTATTTGTTATCAATTAAATCTCTCCATAGTGACTCCGCCATTTGTTAAATAACACAGTTGCACTTAAACTTACGCACACACCCTTCATTTACATCACTCATCCTATGTTCCCCTGCATTCGGTCCATATACAATCAGTCACAAACGCTGTACAATATTACATAATGTAAGTTCCCCATCGTAACACTCTGATGTACACGAGAACTCAAGGCCAACTCGCTTATTATTAATTGTGCAATTAAATAATATTTTTGGACAACGCGTAAGCCAAGAAATATAGGCATATTTTTAAAAATGTTTTGCGAGACATAAAATAATATATAAAACTAGTGTTATTTAATAAATTGGATGTATGGATAAAAAAATACCCAGGGAATCTACGCTTCTTGGTATGGATATATCTTTTTTTTCTCTGCAACCAGCCTCACTCGTGTTAGATATCTGTGAGACTGGAATCTCGCGTTTCCCGCAGTATCTTGTACACTTTTTAGAACCATTAATTTTTCATTTTTAATAATGGACCCAAGTATTATCCGCTAATTTTCACATTTGGGGTAATCTTCTATATACACACACACACACACACACACACACACACACATATATATATATATATATATATATATATATATATATACACACACACAGCGCCCTCCACAATTATTGGCACCCCGTGTAAAGATTTGTAAAAAAGAGTTAGAAAAAAAATCCAGCTTTTGTTGAAGCAGCTTCATGTCACACTGAAAAAATGAGAAAAATCCAGCCTTTCATTAACGTAAATGTATTCCAAGAAAAAAAAAATCCTTCATCAAGAAATAATTATCTTCAGCAATGTTCTGCAGGACGTTCAAGTGGTGCCAATAATTGTGGAGGGCGCTGTATGTCACGATCGCCGGTGATTAAAGCGGTGATCGCTCGGGCAGGTAGCAAGGAACAGGCAAGCAGGCGAAAATCGGGGAAACCGGGGATTTATTCGTGGGCAAGGGCAGGACGGAACACTGGCATCGACAAACATCATTGACGGACAAGGGATACAGGCAAGACTTGGACTTAAATAGACAGTGATATTTGTGATAAACAAGACCCTTTATAATAACAATATTTCATGCTAACTATCAAAGCTTCTGTGCGGCTCCATACCTGTATATGATTAACTAACCATATTTAAAAGCTTGACCCATTCAGCAGTTTCCCTCTTTGGCCGTGTTATGGGTATGTAGTGAGATATTTGCATGCTTTATATTCATTATACTCATATTTCAACAGATTAGAAAAGCGAATTGAGACTTATTATTCATTCACTCACATACTCTTTTACTAAGTCTTAGCATCCTTAAGAGCTACAGTCCATCCCCCTGCCCCCCCTCTTGCTGCTTGGCACTCCCTCCACCATGTGTCACTCCAGACGCTTCTCATGTGGTGAAATGAGCTGCTGAATTACATCCGGTCACCAGAGTCCTGCTCTACCTTCAAGAAACGCCTCAAGGCCCACCTGTTCCAGGAATCCCTCTGCTAGACTCTGTGTTCCCTGAATGCTCTTAATGTTCTTCTTCTGGTCATTGAATAGTTTTATTAGGTTCTTGCTTTGTTGGCAGATGTTACGTAGCTCCGGCTCCAATAGTGTTTACGCTTGTATCTGGGCATTCACTGGAAGCTCAGCCTAGCTGCAGAAATGCTCAGCTGACTCCTTTACAGCAAGTACAGTGTGTTTGTAATGCACTATTTGCCTTACTTGTATGTCAGCTTGGACAAAAGTTTCTGCTAAATAAAGTAAATGTTAATTTATCTCTGCATATCCACATGTCCATAGTCTGATATCTACTTAAAGTAAAGTAAATAAATGATCACAAGCTCCTTCTATGCACCACTAGATGGAAGCCAAGACACAGGGATTTCCTGTCAGTTAAGGTTGACTGGATTCTGCTCTAAATTTGAGAACATTTTCATTAGCGTTGGATCGGGCACAGGAAGGCCTGTGAGTACCTGCAGACTGCAACAAGTAGTGTTTTTGTTGAGCTAGCTTACTGCATACCCTGTAGGTGGCGCAGGTGTGCTGATTGCTAAGGGCTAATCAGCGTAGCCTTCGGCCTGAAGGGCCTCTTATAGCCCATCGTTTACATCTGATGTCTCAGAACATCCATCATTTCAGCAGACGGAAAGTTTCACAACAGCAGATGGTCTCATTGTCACTCAAGGATGAGATACTGTACATTTTAGTTCATGATAAGGCAGCACAGCAATGACAGGGTCACAGTGGACGTGCACCATGACGCATATCTGCAGCGTCCCGAGCATCTCAGGGACGGGAGAGCAAGGGGCCGATCTGTGGGGATATATCTGAGATCCGCACACGCCCGTACGAAGACCAATGCGTTATTACACTACATTATCTCCTACTGCGTGACCGCACACGGGTATAGAGATAAGTATAAATATATAAGTATAAATATATAAGCGTAAATATACAAGTATAAATATATAGGAATAAATATAAGTGTCCAGCCTCCCATAAATAAATAATTGATAACGGGTGATGTTTACTTCCATAACAGAGCCTGCAGTCGCCCCTGACCTGCCCCCCCCCCCACCAACCCCCAAGGCCGCATGACGTCTGCAGGCATTTCATAAAGGGGGGAGGCACCATCCATGCTTCGAGCGCTGTGTCCCTCATGGCCACTCTGGACCTCCCCGCTGGGGTGTTGCTCTCGCTGTTGGCGCTGCTGGCGGCAATGCTGTTTGGGCCCCTGTGCCGCCGCCGATGCCCCACCGCACCCCACCTGCCCTGCCTTCCCTCCCTGCCCGTGCTGGGCAGCCTGCTGAGCCTGAGAGGCCGGCAGCCCCCCCACCTGCTCTACACTGAGCTGGCACGGGACCACGGCGCGCTGTTCGCCCTCTATCTGGGGCCACACTACACTGTCGTGGTGAACGACTTCAGGCACGCCAGGGAGGTGCTCCTGCAGCGCGGCAAGGAGTTTGCTGGCAGGCCAAAGATGGTGAGTGGGGGCACTGTGCGTGTGCGAGAGAGCATGTGGTAGCGTGTGACAATATGTTTGAGTGTGTGCATGTTATGTATGAGAGTGTATGCATCAAAGCATGCATGAGCATGAGAGAGTATGAATGAGTGTGAATGTGTGTGTGTGTGTGTGAGAGAGAGAATATTTGAGTGTGTGTGTGTAAGTGTCTGTATGTATGAAAGCGTGTGTATCAGAGTGTGAGCATATGACAATATGTAGGAGTGTGTGTTTGTGTGTGACAGTGTGAGTGCATGTCTGAATGTCTGTATGTATGAGAGTGTTTGTATCAGAATGTGTGAGTGAGATTACATTTGAGTGTGTGTGTGTGTGTGTGTGTGAGTGAGAGTATGTTTTAATGTGTGTGAGTATCTGTTTGTGTTAGAGTGTGTGTGTCATGGTGTGTGTGAGCATGTCAGGGTATGTCTGAGTGTGTGTTCTGCTCATTTCTGTGCTCCACAATCACGATGCCTTGTGGGAATCGGGCAAATGCAGCCTACTTACACTCAGAACACATACCTCAGATTCTAAAAGGTCCTAACCCCTATGGACACTTCCCAGAGAAAACTACCACCAAGCTGCTGGTCACAGGCACCTCGCTCACGCCCCCTGCAGGTCACCACGGAGCTGCTGAGTCGGGGGGGGAAAGACATTGCCTTTGCCGACTATAGCCCACTATGGAAGAGCCACCGCAAGTTGGTGCACTCGTGCTTCACCATGTTTGGAGAGGGGAGCAGCAAGCTGCAGGCCATTGGTGAGGAAGACCTCTCGTTTGGAGCCAGGGGACGGTGGGGGGGCACCCTCCGGGGCCATTTCTGCATGAAGCCCAAGATGCAGTATCTACAGCGTCTGAGCTGTCAGCTCAGCTCCTCTAAGCTCTCTAGCCGCTTTACCTTGCCAGTCTCCTTAAAGGCAGTTAAACGTTTGGTACTTCAAGAAAGTACCAAGAGTACAGAACTTCAGGGTGTTGGTATTCCACTGGTGTAAAAACTGGAACTGGCGCCAAATGACATCACAACTTGAGGGGGGGTATTTTGTATTGAATTCAAAAATGGCTTGTTGTATGTTATATAACTGGACGATGTGGAATATTAATAGCAACATTGCATGTTATGCACATTGCAGTTAAAGCTTGGGTCTCTTCATTTGTCTACAAATCCATTACTATTACTTTTTTTTGTTATTACTTTATTTATGGTTATTTTCTGAGTTTGTAACTTTTTTCAAGATGCCAGTTGTATTGTGTTTAAAGGCAGTCAATTTGCATAATCAATCCACAAAGTAAAGCAAAGTACCTCAACTGATGTGGCACTTTGGGTACTGGAACTTTTGGTACTGGTACCTGACTGGAAGTCAGTGGAACAGGGAAAGTACTGAAAATACCATACCAAAAGTACAGTGCAGTGGGAAAACACCCTAAGTTCCCTAACCTAGTTAACTTCAGGGACCTCCATAACTTCCCTAACCTAGTTAACTTCAGGGACCTCCATAACTTCCCTAACCTAGTTAACTTCAGGGACCTCCATAACTTCCCTAACCTTGCTAATGTTGCCCTCCAGTCACAGGCGTGTGCCCGTCTGTGACATCATTCACTCTCTCTTTTGCAGTTCTGCTTTGTGTGGGTCACTTTATGTGAGTGTGTGTGTTTTGACACAGTATGTGAAGAGGCTGCTAGCCTGTGTGCAGACCTGCTGGCGAAGACAGGCCAGCCACTGGACCTCGGGCTGGCCCTGATGCGAGCCGTCACCAATGTGGTGTGTACGCTCGTGTTTAGCTCCACCTACCAGCCCCAGGATCCCGAGCTCCACAGAGTCATGGAGTACAACAGGGGCATTGTGCAGACCATTGCTCGTGGAGGATTGGTGGACATCTTCCCCTGGCTCAAGGTATCTTATGCTGAGCTCTTCCTGGTGGCATAATAGCCATAAAAAGCCATCCACCATATCTTTAACCCTCAATCATTTGAGCATGATGATATCTCAGTAAGAAAAGTCTGCTTCAGTTAGCTAAATAACCAGGAAAAACCTTACCAGGAGAATTTTCTCCATAGATTTTCCCTAATAAAGATGTGATGAAACTGAAGAAGTGCATTGGTGTCAGAGATGAGCTGCTGAACAGGAAACTGAGGGAGCACAAGGTAAGAGAGAGAGGAGAGAAAAAGTGGGAAGCTGAGGGAGCACAAGGTAAGAGAAGGAGGAGAGAAAAGGTGGGAAGCTGTGGGAACACAAGATAAGAGAAGGAGGAGAGAAAAGGTGGGAAGCTGAGGGAACACAAGGTAAGAGAAGGAGGAGAGAAAAGGTGGGAAGCTGAGGGAACACAAGGTAAGAGAAGGAGGAGAGAAAAGGTGGGAAGCTGAGGGAACACAAGGTAAGAGAAGGAGGAGAGAAAAGGCAGGAAACTGAGGGAGCACAAGGTAAGAGAGGGAGGAGAGAAAAGGCGGGAAACTGAGGGAGCACAAGGTAAGAGAGAAAGAAGAGAAAAGGTGGGAAACTGCTTGTGTCTCTTCATTTGTCCACACATCCAACTCAGCTTCCTCTCAGAGAAACCACAGGAATACAGTTCAGGTAAGTATTCTGTACCCTGAGTGTGAGTGTTAGCCAAGTTATCAAAGTTAGGGCTGTTAGTGAGTAAGTATCCCATGCGTTTACTACTATTATTTTGATTTTCTGGTTACAGATTTTCCTATTTCAAAGACAGCAAGCAAAAATATGGCTAGTTACTCATATTTTACTTTAGAAACATATAAGACTTTTCTGTATTAAATTGGTATTCATTGTTTACAAATGGCTGTCTATTGCAAAATTATTTCTGATCTGGTAGGATATGAATTGTTCAAATGCTCATTTTCCACCTGAATGAGTCCAGCTGGTTCATTTTCATTTGGTATAAATATGCACCATGACTCACAACACGGCTGCTTATTCAGTCGCCTCAACAACTGACGAGTGAAAGTACATCCAGAAATATATGTAATAGCTATGCAGCTGGAAGCAGGATTCTGGTCCACATTTTCCAGACTGACAGTGTTAGTTAGCATGGGTTCGTGTGTTTTATAGACTGTTAAATGTTAAATAATGTTCTCTGATGGGGTGGAGCTGGGTTACTGCATTGTGGTTGTGAACATTAAGACTTAGAGGGTCAACCCCACTGGTGCAGGAGAGCTACAGTCCCGAGGTTACACGTGACCTGCTGGATGCGCTCCTGAAAGGCCAACAAGGCACAAGGGACGAGTCCCGGATCACCGATGACCACGTCCTCATGACTGCAGCAGAGGTGTTTGGGGCTGGTGTAGAGACCACCTCCACAACGTTACTATGGATGATCGCCTTCCTGCTACACTACCCCAAGGTATGGTCTGAGGACATGCATCCTGGGTGACATGAGTACCATCAGATTACCATCTAGTTACAGTGGACGGTAGCTTTTGTTTATCTTGCTGATGAGCCAGGAGTTGCTATTTGGAACTGGATGCTGGACCTGATGGGAGCATTTCAGCATGTGAAAATGATGAATGAGGTTTTTATCTCAAGGTGCAGGAGCGAATTCAGCAGGAGCTGGATGAGCAGATCGGGCTGGACCGCTCCCCCACACTGGAAGACCGTGGCCGGCTGCCTTACCTGGAGAGCACCCTGTGTGAGGTGATGAGGATCCGGCCTGTCAGCCCGGTGCTTATCCCACATGTGGCTCTGCAGGACACCAGGTAGCCTGGGAAATGCCTTATATCCCTGTCAGTATGTGGTCCAGCTGGAGTTCATTAAGTCCTTTATATTTCACTTTCAGCATCGGAGTACACCACATTCCCAAGGGTACACATGTGTTGGTCAACATGTGGTCCATCCACCATGACCCACAGAGGTGGGGAGACCCTGCCAGATTCAGGCCAGGTAAGGTGACAAGTCCGGTCTGTGTTTGTCATGGAGAGAAATTTGGAATTTTGCCAAGGGCATGAATGAAATACCTCTGTAGGTTGACATCGGGATCTCCTCTTCACTTCTCCCAGAACGATTCCTGGACAATGATGGCCGACGTATCTCCCCACCTTGGTTCCTCCCATTTGGGGCAGGGCCACGGGTCTGCGTGGGCGAGTCACTGGCCAAACTGGAGCTCTTCCTGTTTAGTAGCTGGCTGCTACAGCAGTTTGTCTTCACCGTCCCACAGGGCGCCCCCCTGCCAGACCTCCAGGGCCGATTTGGTGTCGTTCTACAACCACAGGACTACATAGTCTCAGTCACCCCCCGTTTTGGGAAAGAGTCTGAACCTCCAGAGATCAGGGAGGTAAAACCTGATCCACAATGAAAACGCATTAGCAAAGAAACACACCGCCTGTGATGGAGTCCCATAACATTACTGCTGATGTCTCTGTAAGCAGCAAAGGTGTGATCTAAATATAAAAACAAAAGTAACAACAAGACTCTTGACGGTTATTGAAATAACTGCATGTCATCATGACCCAGTCCAGAACATTCTGGGCAAATCCACAGGGTGCCTTGTGAGCAGTAACGACTGGCAGGTAAGTCACAAACCAATGAGACAAAACAGACAAAACCCCCCTTATGTGACGCAAATATTGTTGACTATCTCATAAAAAAAAGATCTGGGACATATTAACTAACATTTGGTATTCATAATTAAAATGTTGAATGTAGAAGAAATGGACAGGAGTGAAGACCTGACTTTGACAACGGCCAAATCATTATGGTCAGATGACTGGGTCAGAGCATCTCCAAAATGAATGCTTATGGTCAGCTGTGGTCAATGCCTGCCGACATCTGAGGAGGGAAAAACCACAATCCACAGAGAGGGTGTTGGTGAGATTCGTCGATGCGAGATGTGAGCGAAGGCTATCCTGTGTGGTACGAATCAACAGAATGACTACTGTGGCACAAATTCCAGAGAATTTTTATGATGGTCATTGGAGTAATATGTCACAGGAGTAGATGTGCATCGAGCCCTGCTGTGCATGGGGCTGAGTAAGTAGCCGCAGGCCAGTTAGAATGCCCAAGCTAACCCCTGAACTCGTAACACTGGAAGCAGCTCCAATGAGCATGCAGGAATTGGAACTGGACCTTGGAGGGGTGGAAGAAGGTTGCCTGGTTTGATGAATAATGTGGATGGCTGCATCACCAGCATCTATGGGATGTGCTTGACCAACATGTGTGATCCATGGCTACACAGCCCCATACGCAGTAGGGCTCATTGCCCTGTGCGTTGTGATACATTACTACTCTGAAACCTTATTCCTGTGATATATTACTACTCTGAAACCTTATTCCTGTGATACATTACTACTCTGAAACCTTATTCCTGTGATACATTACTACTCTGAAACCTTATTCCTGTGATACATTACTACTCTGCAACCTTACTCCTGTGATACACTACTCTGAAACCTTAATCCTGTGATACATTACTACTCTGAAACCTTACTCCTGTGATACACTACTCTGAAACCTTAATCCTGTGATACATTACTACTCTGAAACCTTACTTCTAAAGCCATTATTAAAATCATCTGCCATTTGTGACACAGTAGATCTTCTGTTGCTTTGTACCACACAGGATAGCCTTCATTTATATCTTACACAAGTCTTGCCTGCCCAAAATCCCAACATCATGGTTCCCCCCCCCCCTTGGAGCACTGTTGACTGAGGTGGACATTTCAAGTCCAGCAAGTGAAAATACATACTAAGATTTTGTTTCAACCAACCAGTTGAGTACTCTCTATGACTCTTTATACTCAAGTGGTTGATTGAAACACAGTCTTGGTCTGGATTTTTACTTTCTGGATCTGAGATTTCCCCTACAAGCCTTACAGTTTCGGGGATGTTCTGACAAAAGTCTGGCCATAATGATTTGTCCTTATCAAAGTTATTCAGTGCTTTATTTCAGCCCATTTCTTCTGCATTCACCGTGATACCTTACTTTCTATACTTTATTATACTTTACTTACTATATCCTTGGACATGGACCATTTTTGGGGGATTGGTGGCTTTATTTTCATCTGGTAATAATATGTAGGGTAACTGATGTACACCAGTGGAGTTAGGAGATATACAGAAACCAAGGCTAGCTTAGCTTTTTAGCATTTATTGAGTTAGGAGGTAACAATAAACATCATAAATAACATGGGTGTTTGTTCCAAAAATTCCAAAAAACACCTACAGTTGAAATGATTAAGCAATGAGGAAATGCCAATATGTTAGATGTGTCCTCGAGCCATGCATGAGCATGATTTACAGAAGACCTGTCTTCATATAACAGCGACATAATGAAGACCATGGTTAGAGGCCTTCATCACTCTCTCAGACACATACTACCTAAAGCAGACACCCAAAACACTCTTCCTGAGAATAAAAAAAATCAAGTTTGTCAAATACAGTCATTCAGCCCCACCAGTGAAAGCCATGTGAAATTACAGTTTTGTAAAGTCATGTAAATATGGGCCGTAAGATTTATGTCAATGAGTGATGCGTAACCAGGGGGCCTCATTAGTGTGTCACCACAGAGCAGCGGTGACAGCAGCTGCCTGGAGATCAGGTGACTGGCATCAATTTTAAATGTCCCCAAATACATTCAAACATCCTTTAGAGACAAGCCACAGCAAGGGTCAAATAGAACATGATTCCTAAAAGATGCAAACATCTAACACAGATGAACCCATAATGCTCCAAGTGGAAATATGCAAGATACAAAGGATTTTATGCTTAGAGTCTCTAGGTATTCAGATAAGATCATGTTTGAACATTATTACTTTACATGTTGGCCTCTCACTTCTGGTGTGCCGTGTGACACAGACAAATATGAAGCGTTTGAAGACACAGAATGAATATCTTGCAAGGTGAGATTCACATCTCTTCATCCAATTTCAGATATTTACATAACAATGAGAGGATTATGCTCCCACACTAGCTGGGAGACCTCTGACTAAGTCACTGACAGGTAATACTTCTGAGGGGGGTTCAGTCTCACATCCTGCTACTTTACTGCACCACGAAGAGACAAGGGTGACAAACTGACAGAAGCAGCAAACTGGCTTAGCTCTCTGTCACACATGTGCCATTTTACTGTGGATCAGTGGGGGGGGGGGGACAGTGCCAGTGATGGGGATCAGTGGAGAAGAAGAGAGAGGATTCCAGTGATGGGGACCAGTAGGGAGAGGGAGAGGACAGAGCAGAACTCAGTCAAAAGATCAGATGCCAATGACTGGGATTAATGGAGAGGGGGAGGACAGTGCAGGATTCAGTTAAAGGACAAAGGGCCAGTGCTGAGGACCAGTGGAGAGGGGGAGGACAATGCAGGATTCAGTCAAAAAATCAGGTGCCATTAATGGGGACCAGTAGGAAGGGGGAGAGGACAGAGCAGGAATCAGTCAAAAGATCAGATTCCAATGATGGGGACCAGTAGGGAGGGGGAGAGGACAGAGTAGGAATCAGTCAAAAGATCGGATGCCAATGACTGGGATTAATGGAGAGGGGGAGGACAGTGCAGGATTCAGTTAAAGGACAAAGGGCCAGTGCTGAGGACCAGTGGAGAGGGGGAGGACAATGCAGGATTCAGTCAAAAAATCAGGTGCCATTAATGGGGACCAGTAGGAAGGGGGAGAGGACAGAGCAGGAATCAGTCAAAAGATCAGATTCCAGTGATGGGGACCAGTAGGGAGGGGGAGAGGACAGAGCAGGAATCAGTCAAAAGATCAGATTTCAGTGATTGGGACCAGTAGGGAGGGGAAGAGGACAGAGCAGGAATCAGTCAAAAGATCGGATGCCAATGACTGGGATTAATGGAGAGGGGGAGGACAGTGCAGGAATCAGTCAAAAGATCAGATTCCAGTGATGGGGACCAGTAGGGAGGGGGAGAGGACAGAGTAGGAATCAGTCAAAAGATCGGATGCCAATGACTGGGATTAATGGAGAGGGGGAGGACAGTGCAGGATTCAGTTAAAGGACAAAGGGCCAGTGCTGAGGACCAGTGGAGAGGGGGAGGACAATGCAGGATTCAGTCAAAAAATCAGGTGCCATTAATGGGGACCAGTAGGAAGGGGGAGAGGACAGAACAGGAATCAGTCAAAAGATCAGATTTCAGTGATTGGGACCAGTAGGGAGGGGAAGAGGACAGAGCAGGAATCAGTCAAAAGATCGGATGCCAATGACTGGGATTAATGGAGAGGGGGAGGAAAGAGCAGGAAATCAGGCAAATGATCAGATTTCAGTGATGGGGACCAGTAGGGAGGGGAAGAGGACAAAGTAGGAATCAGTCAAAAGATCAGATTCCAGTGATGGGGACCAGTAGGAAGGGGGAGAGGACAGAGTAGGAATCAGTCAAAAGATCAGATTTCAGTGATGGGGACCAGTAGGAAGGGGGAGAGGACAGAGCAGGAATCAGTCAAAAGATCAGATGCCAATGACTGGGATTAATGGAGAGGGGGAGGACAGTGCAGGAATCAGTTAAAGGATAAAGGGCCAGTGCTGAGGACCAGTGGAGAGGGGGAGGACAATGCAGGATTCAGTCAAAAAATCAGGTGCCACTGATAGAGATAAGCAGAGATCTTTAACAGAACATTCTCCTGGTGGGAGTACGTATTTAGTAAGACCACAGACTCCTCTCCAGGATCAGCTTTTCTTGGTTCCCCTGAGTTCCTCCAGTGATGGCAGAACCTCAGGATTTTCCTGAGAACTGTATACCCTTGTTCATGGTCCTGGCAGTTACAATCTATATTTACTTGCTCTTTCAGCAGCACACAGATGTGGGCTTAAACCAGTACAAATTATGCCCTTCCAAGACCATGAACAGCCACCTGTGCTGGAATTTCTGAGAGAGTGAATGGGGGGGGGGGCTGGGGAGCACATGGTCAGCGCTTTCTCTCTCCCCACCGATGCGTCATCCCTCATGCCTCTTTGAACTGGCCTCGCGTCAGTCACAGGCTTGTACCACCACGTCCCAGCAGCAAGACTCTCTGTTTGCCCTCTGTGACACACGGCTGGCAAAACATTTAAAAAAGGAAATCTTAGCAAGGGCCAGCGTGGCTGCACGTGCTGGTAAGTGCCTTTCAGTTAGCACCTAATATCTCCAGAGGTCTAACTTATACCAACACAAAGTGAGTCACCTTAACAGGGTAAGAGGGCAATCTCACTTCCACCCCTGCTGCTCTCGTTCATGTCAAATTGTTGTCAAACTGTCGTATGCGAAACATGTACAGAGGCAGTGGGATCGGTCACACGCTTAGCTAGATACACGTCACTAGTCATGCCGTCCGTGTCTCCTCGCATGGGAATAAGGACACGTCCATACAGTATAAGCTGCCATCTAAGAGTTTTGAAGAGTACATCAATCATTCATACAGCGTTACTCAGTAGGAATAGCAGTTAATAGCTTGAACAGGAGGAACCTTGTGCAGATACACACATACAATAATATTGCAGTGACATAAAGAATGACTTTGAAACATGGTCAATCAGAGATCCGGCCCATCATCAAACCTGCGAGGGTCCACAGGCAGGACAGGAAGTGCAGCAGTTAAAGACCAAGGTAGGAGAGACTCCTCAACCAATGCCTGGTAAGTGACCGTGGCTCAGCATGGTTAACCTGGTCAGATTAGAGCCCATGGTATGAACATGACCTAAATAACATCTTCAGCACGGACCTAAACAGAAAGATGTAAGGAGACCACGAGGAGCATCTGGCTGCTTCCCTCAGAGGGGACACCCCTGGCAGTGTTAGTAAAAACAGTAAAGCAGCACTAACAGCAACCTGCCCAGAAATTATCTAAGGACAGCTTTTTCCAAAGGGGAGGGAGGGATAGGTGGCACCCAGGTCACAGAACAGGGGTCTGGCAGAAATGCGGCACTGGGGGAGGGCATCACATCACAGCCCATGATCAGAGTGTCCTTCACGGTTCAAGAGGAGCATTTAAAAGTCTTGTCTCTTGCTTTGGGAAGAGATAGAACAGGCTTCAATATCTCCTTTAGTTCGACAGCCACTACAGCCCTCCTACAGCAGCTTTCAATACTCCCTCCTCAATATCCTTACGATGAAGTCCTAACTGCTGCAGTAAATAACATTGTTGGCAACCCCTTGATAGCGTACCGTCACCAATATTATTGCCTTTGTAACACTATTAGTTAGTATTTAGGTGAACAGCCCAGGCGGAGCAGAAATGCATCATGGCAGCTTGCTGTCGTGGTTTGGCTGTTCCTCCGCCCAAGGAGGGCGACGCGGGCTGACCACCCAAAAGAAGCACCTGCATTCACTGCCCTTCAGAACTCCTCTTTGTTCTGAGTCACACTTGGAAAAGTGCTACGGCAGGTCCCTTGGGAGCTATATGAATCTCTGGGCTTTCTCGCTAAATCACCTTCTCTTTGCAGGATGTTAGTCATGGAGCTAGGCTCCCACCTGCCATCCTCAGCCTACATGGACTCCACGGCAATGACAACATCGTCGACACAGCCCAGGCTCACACTGCCGCAGACAGCACCTCCCTCCTCTGCCTTTGTCCCGCAGGTGACCTCAGCACGACCGGAGCAGTCTGCGCTGTCGTGGATGAAGGCGATACCCTCACCAGCCTCTGTGCTTCCACCAGCCCCTGCCTCCTCGTCCTCGTCATCACTCTCTACCTTGCATCGGCACACCTCGATGCCCGAGTCGCCCGTCAGCAGCCGGTGCCGGAAGTGGCCACCCTCGGCGTGGCTGTCCTCCTCCTCGGCGTCAGATGTGTGACTGGTATCCGGCTCGAAGAAGTCCACAGTGGAGGAGAAGAGGGTGCGTTTGGGCGGGGACAGGCTGCGCTCTGCGGAGGCTTGCTCGTTTGAGGCCTGCTCCATGGGGGCATCTCGCTCCCTCTGCTCTGCCACCTGCGGGGGCGTGAGGGTGGGAGGGGGCAGGGGTGGTGGGGAGGCTGTTGCAGGCCGAGCTGTGTCTGCGCTGGGGGCCCGAGACTCATCCGTCTCCCCCGGCGTGCTGGCATTGCTGGTGTTGGTCTCATATGTCGCCTGCATGGACATGGAGCTGCTGCTGGCTGACACGCTGGAGCAGGACTCGCAGGAGCAGCTGGTGTAGTTATCTGAACTCTGGGAGGATGCCAGGCCACTGGGTCCAGCGTGCTCGGTGTGCCGGCCCCCGTGCAGTGCGAACACTGTGCTATATGGTGGGGGGGGCGTCCGGGGCTGTGCCGCCACCTCCTCGTAGGATGGTAGTTTGAAGGAGGCCAGGAAACCTGCTGACACAAAAGGCCACATTCGTGTCTTGACCTGTCAGCATCAGCACATTTCAGACAGGGAGACATGAGCATCTCCATGTGACGGTCAGGGACGGTCTGCGTACTGAGGTCCAGCATGGAGGCCGGATGGCTGCGGGCGCCATGGTACGCCATCAGATTGATCTCTCGCTGCCGCTGCTGTTGCTGTACCCGCAGTTTGGCCCGCCGGTGCCGATAAGCGCAGCAGCAGCTGAACAGGATCAGCACGGTCCAGAGCAGCCAGAACCCTGTGGGAGGCCACACAAGCTGAGCACCTAATTAGCAGCAGAAACTACTCCAGCTTCCTGCTCCATTTACATTTACGTATCAGGCAGATGCTTTTGTCCAAGGTGATGTACAGCGAGGCAAACAGCACATTGCAAACATTCATGCTGTCAAGGTTTCCACTAAATACAAGTGTGGCTAGGCAGAGCTTACAGTGAATACCTAGGTATAAGGGTAAGCAGTTGTTGGAGCAGAAGTAACCCAAACAGCTACACAACTATACTAAACAATTAATAAAATATAAGTAAAAACAAGAACCTAAAAAGACTAGTACATGCAACATAAGAATATTCAATGAACAATCAAGCTAGTAGAGGAATTCCTGAAACAGATGGATCTTAAGGCGTTTCTTGGAGGTAAAGAGGGTCAGATGGTCGGAGATGGTTCATAAACTCATTCCACCATCAGGGAACCACACAAATGAACCCGTCTGGAGTGACACTTCTCACATGGTGATGGGAGCTCCAAGTAGCGATAGTTTGCTGGCCAAAGGGGGCAAAATGGGACATAAGCCATGAGGAGCTTCCATGAGGAGTTGGGTGCTTGTCCATTAATAGACCTGTAAGTCAGCAGCAAGGATTGAATTTGATGTGAGCATTGATAGGAAGCCAGAAAAGATAGACAGGAGGGGTATGACATGGAAACACTTGGGCTGCATTTTGAATCATCTGCAGTAGTCTGATAGCACAAGCTGGTAGACCTGGCAATAGAGAGTTGCACTAGTCAAGTCATGAAGTAATTGAGCTGCATACTGAGACAGAAAAGGCCTGATCCTCCTGATGTTACACAGGGTAAATCTGCAAGGTCAAAGAGCCAGTTATGTGCTCAGCAATGGACATAACTATTATTACCCCCTAGGTTTCTGGCAGACCTTGACGGAGACAGTGTGGATGATCCAAGCTGAACAACAATGTCATGGTGGGTGGTAGGGCTAGCAGGGAATACAAGAAGCTCAGTCTTGGAGAAGTTAACCCTCTGAGGTGTAGAGGTAGGGAAGACACTTTCACTGACTGGGGAATACTCACACATTTTATTCAATATCATAAACTTAATTCATGGCTAATAAATTATTTCTTATATATCTGTTTTGGCATTACGCTCATCTTTATTTTAATGTACTTTGTAAATATGTCAGATTTATGTGAAGTTTGTAATTTGACATCAAAGTATAGACATTGCAAAATGCAGTTTGGAACACTTGCAGAAACATTATAAAAGTACATAGTAAACAATGGTGGAAGTTTGTTTTGATCCCAGATATCTGATCACCAAAGTCTTGGCTACATGAAGATGACTAAATGGTGTAGTTCAGTTTGATTAATAAATAAGAATAACTTAACTCATGTCCCTATTTCTGGGCTCCTTTCATTGAATATGCAGCAACTTTCATGTGTATGAATGAGCCATTCACACCTGGCCACACCCCCCCCCCCCTTTCCCCCTTTTATGGAGCTGATTGGGATGTATCTGGATCGCGTTTCACTGTTGCGTTGTTCATCAAATTACCATGCGATTGCGATTTGAATGCGCGGAAATGCGGTTATTTATAATGCGAATAGTGATCTTCAGGTGAAGGCGGTACTACACGCCCCCCATGCAGGGAAAACAAAGTAAGGTGACAGTTTACTTTTTTTGTCAATTTAACCTAATTTTAAAAACTTTAATACTTCCGACAATTGACGTTTTGTTTCTACAATATGATTTTGGCGAGTTATGAATTGAATTACACAAGAAAGATACGTGGCATCGGACTCCAGAGGGTTAAGATGGAGGTGATAGTCCCTCATCCAGGGTGTGGTTTCAGCTTGGCATGCAGAGATCTAAGCAGAGACTGTGGTGTCATCAGGAGAGAAGATCAAGTAGATCTGGATGCCATTGCTGTAATAGTGGTAGGAGAAGCCTTTTGACTGGATGATCTGACCTAGAGAGGTAATGTAAAAGACAGAAGAGGACAGGACCAAAGAGAGAGCCTTGGGGAACACCTGTTGTTACCTGATGTGACTTAGATACTTCTGTAGCCTAAGGCACCTGGAATGATCTGTCTGACAGGTATGAATTAAATCAGCATAGGGCAGTCCTTCTGACGGCAAGCTGAGAAGGATTCGCCTGGAGGATATGGTGATTAACTGTGTCAAAAGGTGCAGACAGGTCTAGTAGGATCAGGGCAGATGACTGGGATGCAGCTCTTGAAGCTCTCTGAGTTTTCACAACAGTCGAATGTCTCGTCTGAAACCAGGCTGAAAAGGGTCCGAAAAGTTATTCTTAGTGGAAAAAGTCAGCGATTTGCCTGAGGACCGCACATTCAAGAGTTCTGAACAAATGATTGAGTTAGGGTTTTTTAAAAAGCGATGTTACCTGAGCCTGCTTAAATGCAACGGGGAATGTGTCGATCAAAAGAGATGAGTTTATCAAGTGGGTAAGTGTAGGAGAGATGGCCTGGGGGAACGAGTAGCATCCAGGGCAAGTTGTGGGCTGATGGATGAGTGGGTGGAGAGGGAAGTGAATGAGGAAAAAAGAGGAGGTATCCATGTGGGTGGAGGGTCTGGATATCTGGCTGTCGATAGCTGCCACCTCATAGGAGAAAGCGGCAAAGTCATCAGCAGACAGGGTGGTGGATGGTGGGGGAGGGTTAAGGGAGGGCAATGAAAGTGGAGAATAACTCGCGAGTGTCAGTGGTGGCAGAAATTTTCTCTTGGAAGTAGGTCATTTTAGACGTGGGAAATGAAGACAGCAGTAACTGGTACTCAACCGGGTCTATGGGATGTCTCCTCAGGTGAGTCTTGTACTGTGTAATGTGTTACATTTGAAGTATGGTATGGAGGTCATAGTAAATGGCTATTAATTCAGACCTAGATCCCAAACTACATAACCTAGTACACATAGCCCAAACCTGGCCCCCTCATGCAAGGTATCCCTTGACTTATAGCACTGACCTGGCCCGATAATGCGGGGTGTCCCCTCACTAACAGCCCCTACCCAGCCTGATAACATGGGGTGTCCCCTGACTTACAGCCCTGCCCTGGCCCACTAACATGGGATATCCCCTGACTAAGAGCCCTGATCCAGTCTGCTAATGCAGGGCATCTCCTGACTTACAGCTCTGACCCGGGCCAATAATGCAGAGCATCCTCTGACTGACAGCCACAACCCAGCTGATAACACAGGGCATCTCCTGACTTTGAGCCCAATGACACAGGGCGTCCCCTGACTTTGAGCCCAATGACACAGGGCGTCCCCAGACTTTGAGCCCAATGACACAGGGCGTCCCCAGACTTTGAGCCCAATGACACAGGGCGTCCCCAGACTTTCAGCCCAATGACACAGGGCGTCCCCAGACTTTCAGCCCAATGACACAGGGCGTCCCCAGACTTTCAGCCCAATGACACAGGGCGTCCCCAGACTTTCAGCCCAATGACACAGGGCGTCCCCAGACTTACAGCGCAATGACACAGGGAGTCCCCTGACTTTCAGCGCAATGACACAGGGCGTCCCCTGACTTACAGCCCAATGACACAGGGCGTCCCCTGACTTACAGCCCAATGACACAGGGCGTCCCCTGACTTACAGCCCAATGACACAGGGCGTCCCCTGACTTACAGCCCAATGACACAGGGCGTCCCCTGACTTACAGCCCAATAACACAGGGCGTCCCCTGACTTACAGCCCAATAACACAGGGCGTCCCCTGACTTACAGCCCAATAACACAGGGCGTCCCCTGACTTACAGCCCAATAAAACACAGGGCGTCCCCTGACTTACAGCCCAATAAAACACAGGGCGTCCCCTGACTTACAGCCCAATAACACAGGGCGTCCCCTGACTTACAGCCCAATAACACAGGGCGTCCCCTGACTTACAGCCCAATAACACAGGGCGTCCCCTGACTTACAGCCCAATAACACAGGGCGTCCCCTGACTTACAGCCCAATAACACAGGGCGTCCCCTGACTTACAGCCCAATAACACAGGGCGTCCCCTGACTTACAGCCCAATAACACAGGGCGTCCCCTGACTTACAGCCCAATAACACAGGGCGTCCCCTGACTTACAGCCCAATAACACAGGGCGTCCCCTGACTTACAGCCCAATAACACAGGGCGTCCCCTGACTTACAGCCCAATAACACAGGGCGTCCCCTGACTTACAGCCCAATAACACAGGGCGTCCCCTGACTTACAGCCCAATAACACAGGGCGTCCCCTGACTTACAGCCCAATAACACAGGGCGTCCCCTGACTTACAGCCCAATAACACAGGGCGTCCCCTGACTTACAGCCCAATAACACAGGGCGTCCCCTGACTTACAGCCCAATAACACAGGGCGTCCCCTGACTTACAGCCCAATAACACAGGGCGTCCCCTGACTTACAGCCCAATAACACAGGGCGTCCCCTGACTTACAGCCCAATAACACAAGGCGTCCCCTGACAGACAGTCCTGTCCCGACCCAATAACGTAGGGCGTCTCCTTAATTGCTGCCCTGACTCGGCCCACTAACATGGGTCGTCCCCTGACTTATAGCCCTGACTTGGCCCGCTAATGCGGGCCGGCCTTTGACTGACAGCTTCAACCCAGCTCAATAACATGGGGCATCCCCTGATTTACAGCCCTGACTCGTCCCCACTAACATAGGGTGTCCCCTGACTTACAGTCCCGACTTGGCCCAATAACCAGGGCATCCCCTCACTTACACCACAGCTCGTAGTAGTAGGTACAGCAGCCTGTTTCCCCACAGCAGTGGCCCGATTCACAAAGGTAGCCGCCACCACTGGGGTCCCCCGGGCAGTACTTTGGGCTGGCGATGACTGGCAGGCTGCCAGGAGATGGGTGCTTCACCCCCTGAGAAGGAGCACAGCAGGACCAAGGCCAGTCAGGATTCATCAAGCAAATGCCACCGCAACCTTGCAACTGTAGCTCTACCATAAAAGGTGTGGCCGTTCCTTACCTGGTCACGGGCGGTCATATCAGGGTCCGTAGGTGATACTCCCATCTGCAGTCAAAAAGAGGTGCATGATTGAAGAGGAACCCCGTAACAGAGTAAACAAACTACCGAGTTCCACCCTGAGGAGCTTGTGAGGAAATATCCCCTGAAGCCATGAACTGAAACTCCAGGAAAACGCAGCATGCAGGCGGACAGCGGGTGGCGACTGGCAGCAGCATCATGCTGTGCTGCACTCCATGGCTATGTGACAGCTGCCTGCCGTCCCTAATGGCGCCATTGTTAGCTACCCCTCCTGGGCATAAAGTGACAGCCTTTGTTCCCCCTACAGTGACACGGATAGGGGACAAGCACTGACAGCCTCCTCTGTCCAAACAGAAACCTCCAGAATCCTCCACACCCTCAGTGAGGCAGCCCTTTGGATCCAAGTCAAATAAATTTACATGGTAAATTACAGAATACACGATGCCACTATTTGCATCTTAGTTTTGAAATACATTGCTTTATTTTATTATACATAACTAAATAATTAAAACAGACACATCTGAGCAACTGTAATGCATAAAATGACAAAAAAAACCCATCCATCCATCCATCCATCCAGCTGCTTATCCAGCACAAGGTCACAATGGAGCCTGGAGCCTCTGCCAGGCAGCATAGGGCACAGGGCAGGATGGGATGCCAGTCCATTACAAGGCACAAGGGAGGATAAAATGCCAGTTGATTACAGGTCACAGGGCAAGATGGGATGCCAGTCCATTACAGGTCACAGGGCGGGATGGGATGCCAGTCCATTACAGGGCAAAGGGCAAGACTGGATGCCAGTCCATTACAGGGAAAAGGGCAGGATAGGATGCCAGTCCATTACAGGGCAAAGGGCAGGATTGGATGCCAGTCCATTACAGGGCACAGGGCAGGATGGGATGCCATGCCAATACAAGGCAGGATGGGAGACCCCAGAGTAGGTGCCAGTCCATTACAGGTCACAGGGCAGAATGGGATGCCAGTCCAACACAAGGCAGGATGGGATGCCAGTTGATTAAAGGGCACGAGGCAGGATGGAATGCCAGTCTATTGCAGGGCACAGAGCAGGACTGGATGCCAATCCAACATAAAGCAGGATGGGATGCCAGCTGATTAAAGGGCACGAGGCAGGATGGGATGCCAGTCGATTACAGGGCACAGGGCAGAATGGGATGCCAGTCGATTACAGGGCACAGGGCAGGACTAGATGCCAATCCAACACAAAGCAGGATGGAATGCCAGTCGATTGCAGGGCACAGGGCAGGACTAGATGCCAATCCAACACAAAGCAGGATGGGATGCCAGTCGATTACAGGGCACAGGGCAGAATGAGATGCCAGTCGATTACAGGGCACAGGGCAGAATGGGATGCCAGTCCAACACAAGGCAGGATGGGATGCCAGTTGATTAAAGGGCACGAGGCAGGATGGAATGCCAGTCTATTGCAGGGCACAGAGCAGGACTGGATGCCAATCCAACATAAAGCAGGATGGGATGCCAGCTGATTAAAGGGTACGAGGCAGGATGGAATGCCAGTCGATTACAGGGCACAGGGCAGGACTAGATGTCATTCCAACACAAAGCATGATGGGATGCCAGTCGATTACAGGGCACAGGGCAGGACTAGATGCCAATCCAACACAAAGCAGGATGGGATGCCAGTCGATTACAGGGCACAGGGCAGGATTGGATGCCAATCCAACACAAAGCAGGATGGGATGCCAGTCCAACACAAAGCAGGATGGGATGCCAGTCAATTAAAGGGCACAGGGCAGGATTGGATGCCAGTCCAACGCAAGGCAGGATGAGAAGCCAGTCAATTACAGGGCACAGGGCAAGATGGGATGCCAGTCGATTACAGGGCACAGGGCAGGATGGGATTCCAGTCGAATACATGGCACGGGGCAGGATGGGATGCCAGTTGATTACAGGACACAAGGCAGGATGGAATGCCAGTCCAACACAAGGCAGGATGAGATGCCTGTCGATTACAGGGCACAGGGCAAATCCAACACAAAGCAGGATGGGATGCCAGTCCAACACAAAGCAGTATGGGATGCCAATCCAACACAAAGCAGGACTGGATGCCAATCCAACACAAAGCAGGATGGGATGCCATTCCAACGCAAGGCAGGATGGGAAGCCAGTCGATTACAGGGCACAGGGCAAGATGGGATGCCAGTTGATTACAGGACACAAGGCAGGATGGAATGCCTGTCGATTACAGGGCACAGGGCAAAATGGGATGCCAGTTGATTACAGGGCAGGGGCAGGATAGGATTCCAGTCGATTACAGGGCACGGGGCAGGATGGGATGCCAGTCGATTACAGGGTACGGGGCAAGATGGGATGCCAGTCCAACACAAGGCAGGATGGGATGCTAGTCGATTACAGGGCACAGGGCACGATGGGATGCCAGTTGATTACAGGGCAGGGGAAGGATAGGATGCCAGTCGATTATAGGGCACGGGGCAGGATGGGATGCCAGTTAATTACAGGGCACGGGGCAGAATGGGATGCCAGTCTATTGCAGGGCACGGGGCAGGATGGGATGCCAGTCGATTGCAGGGCACGGGGCAGGATGGGATGCCAGTCGATTACAGGGCATGGGGCAGGATGGGATGCCAGTTGCTTACAGGGCATGGGGCAGGATGGGATGCCAGTCGATTGCAGAGCACGGGGCAGGATGGGATGCCAGTCGATTACAGGGCATGGGGCAGGATGGGATGCCAGTTGCTTACAGGGCATGGGGCAGGATGGGATGCCAGTCGATTACAGGGCACGGGGCAGGATGGGATGCCAGTCGATTACAGGGCACGGGGCAGGATGGGATGCCAGTCGATTACAGGGCACGGGGCAGGATGGGATGCCAGTCGATTACAGGGCACGGGGCAGGATGGGATGCCAGTCGATTACAGGGCACGGGGCAGGATGGGATGCCAGTCGATTACAGGGCATGGGGCAGGATGGGATGCCAGTTGCTTACAGGACATGGGGCAGGATGGGACGCCAGTCCAACACAAGGCAGGATGGAAGACCCCAGAGCAGATGCCAGTCCATTAAAAGGCACACAGAGGCACATACCTAACTGCATGATTTTAGATTGCAGGATAAATCCAGAACATACACAACACAGTAAGAGCATACTATCTATTCAACTATATACAGAAATACCTACATACATACCAGTAACATATAACTAATTTTTCATAATTTTCTGCATTAAGTGCACTTATGAACTGAATCTAAAACAACTAATATGGTGTTCATTTAGAAGCACAAATCAAATCACTTTAAATGCAAATGAACTACCCTACATGACCATAGCTAGTCTGGGGTATCAAGGAGATTTTTAAAGACCAAAGGAATCAAGACACCAAGAAACTACCCTGCCTCATATTAATTAAGCAATGGTGTATTTTTAATTAAAAGATGAGACAGGTGGACCAATAGGGGGCGCTCTTCCTTGTACACTAAACAAGACGGTGAAGAGGACATAATTAAGGGTGCTGTCATCTGTTGATGCTGGCATGAAAGAACACTGTGTGGAATATCATATTATAAAGCCTATAATGCCTCAATTCATTGTCGAAGAAGCATCCTATGGAATTAGCATGGCAGACAAACAAAATGTTGTGAACAGAGAGCATCTACCTCCAGTGTGTGAATCACACAGAGATGCTGTAAAGGGCTCATGTGCACTTTCACATGTTTCTGCAGCTAAACTGTACAGTGTGTAGCAAGCCCAACCTAAAACCAGAACAAATACCACAGTGCAACTGCTTGAGCTTATAGAACTCTGAAGTTAGTTTGAGCTCAGGTCTCATATACATATGACATGATGGTGGCAGCATCCACAGCTGCTTCGGTGTGGAAAAACATGGTGAGACACACACACACACACACACACACACAAAAAGTGCCCTAAACAGTGACACATGCAGTGTCATGACTGGTAACACAGTGACATGTACAGTGACGCACAGTGACAAACACTGACATGTGCAATGACACACACAATGACATATGCAGTGCCATATGCAGTTATACACACAGTGACAAGTGCAGTGACATATTCAGTGATATGTGGAGTGACACAGTGGCATATTCAGTGACATGTACAACGACACAGTGACATCTGCAGTAACATACAGTGGAATTCAGTAATATGTGGAATGTGCTGTGTGCACTGACATACACAGTGATATTCCGCAATATGTGGAGTGATACACAGTGACATATTCAGTAACGTGCAGTCACACACACACAGTGACAAGACACCCACAGTGACATATGCAGTGATACACACAGTGGCATGTGCAGTAACAGTCAAAAGCATACAGTGACTCTCATAGGGACATGAATGTTGATGTGCACTGTAGCACGCACAGTGACATACACGCATAAATATGTAAATTGCAATGTACAATGACACATACAGTAACATGCACGCCACCATGAACAGTAATAGGCACAGTATTTGAAAGTGGACATGAACAGCGTCCTAGTCATACCCAAAATGTGCGCACATTGACATTCACAGTGATACACATGTACGGTTAAAAGCACAGTGAGAAATGTACTGCGTTGCAACTATAATGCAATTATAATCGAAACCTCCCGCATTAAATACTAAACTAACTGTTGGGGTTTTGTCGGATTGCGCCACACGACTTGTACACATGACGTGCAGGATCGATTCAGATTTATTGCTGAGATTTATTATGACCAGTTTCATATAACGAAGCCCAGTGTTAGGCTGCACGTTCCATATGCAAAATCTAACTGTTCATTTTCAAAAGAAATAAGCGTGGTGCTTTTGTGATGAAACACATTAAATGCATTCATACAATACAGTGTTGTTGCTGGATTAGATGGTACAAAACAGCCAATTCGCCGGGTACAGCGCGTATATCTTCCTATTTACCTCCGAATCATCACCGCCTAGTCGGTAATCCGTCCCAGTGTCCCGGCCTCGTAAGCCAACACAATAAAAGCTTCAGGTGAAAATAAAATAAGCATGCGGCGCTAACTGTGCGCACCCATCACTCCTAGACTCAAAGCCGGCTTTAACCCAAAGCGTCCGCCATTTCCGTCCGAAGCGGACTCCTCTTCTCCGATCTCACATGTCCTTGTGTTTGCTGAACGGTCCGGCAGTCCGAGGACCGGGAACCGAATCAACGAGGGTGGCCAAGCATCTCGGCATGACCCACGCCGTAAACGTCGGCACTGACCGCGAAGCGTCTTGGCTTTTTAAGGATCACTGACTGTAAATAACTAAAGTCAACAGTACATCAGCGTAGCCTACTCCGATTGGCCCGTCAGCGTCGGACAGCAGGGCAACAGCCAATCAATGCCTCGAACGGTGGACTTCTGAGGCAGGTTTAAACCCGCAGGCCGGGAATTGTTGTGATGATATAATTTAGTCGAACTTGGGTGAGAAATGAGCAGTGGCCTGCATTACGAAGCGGGGTTACTGGCTTATTGGGGTAACTTGTTGGATTTAAGGTACCACAGTTTAAATGGACTTCATATTCGTTCACTTACTAACTCCGACAAGTTACCCTGATCAGCCAGTAACCCCGCTTCGTAGTACAGGCCACTGTTGATACGCTTAACCGCGGGTTGAACAGACATACAGACAGACGGACGAACAGACAGACAGATACAACCCTGTTTCCAAAAAAGTTGGGATGCTGTGTAAAATACAAATAAAAACATCATGCATTCATATGCTAATTCTTTAAACCCGTATTTAATTGAAATAGAACCAAGACAACAAATCAAATGTTGAAATTGAGAAATGTTATTATTTATTGACAAATATATGCTCAATTTGAATTTGATGCCAATAACACGTTTCAATAAAGTTGGGAGAGGGACATATTTACCACTGTGCAGCATTACTTTTTCTCTAAACAGCACGTTTAGAGAAACGTTTGGGAACTGAGGTGACCGGTTGCTGGAGTTTTTTTTAAACTTAAATGCTTGATATTTGATTTCAACTGCTAAACAGTTGTTGAATTTTTATTTCCTGAATTGCCAGATGTTTCCAAAAGGTGACAGGTTTGAACTGCTGGCAGGCCATCTAGCATTCAGACTCTTCTACTACGGAGCCATGCTGTTGTAATACGTGCAAAATGCGGTTTAGGACGCTGATGAGGACGCGGTGTCCAGGGTTTCCAAAAAAGAAATTTTGATTCGTCAGACCACAGGACAGGTTCCCATTTTGCCTCAGTTCACCTTAAATGAGTGTTTCTGAATCATCTTAAAACATGTTGTTAAATGTACGTGTGATGTTTTAGCATTCCTATCATTGTCTTGGTGTATCTATGAGGTCTGCAAGCCGTAACGTCGTTGTTTCCTCCGTGATGTCAGTTTTATTCACGTAGGTAGCAATTTTGTTTGATTTTATATTTCACCACTAGATGTCATCAGAGGATTTTTTTTTACCCGAACCTCTTCTTATTTAGTTTAGTTTTTTATGTATTTTTCCAGTCCACAGGGACTTGCTGCGCGTGTTATTTTGGTCTGAATCATTCCCGTGTTCGGTACGTTTGGTCATACATCAATCCTAGTTAGCATTTTTACCTTCTTAAACCCTTTTCAATTACAACCCTGTTTCCAAAAATGTTGGGATGCTGTGTGAAATGTAAATTAAACAAAATGCATTGGTTTGCAAATCGTATAAATCCATATTTAATTGA
Source organism: Brienomyrus brachyistius (assembly GCF_023856365.1). Classification (NCBI taxonomy): domain Eukaryota; kingdom Metazoa; phylum Chordata; class Actinopteri; order Osteoglossiformes; family Mormyridae; genus Brienomyrus; species Brienomyrus brachyistius. The sequence goes on along the minus strand of NC_064544.1, from coordinate 7,474,567 downwards.
AAATAAAACAAAGACAACATCACATGTCGAAATTGATAAAAAATTATTGTTTTTCACAAATATATTGTAGCACTGGAGGTACAGAAAGGCAGGTTGGACCAGTTGCAACCTGTAATAATGTAAATAGTCTCCTATATTTGTCATGTATTGCGGTGTCATTGTGCTGTAAATAATGCCATGTGTAGTGTTAAATTTTAATTATGGTAAACAGGGTGTTGTCATGACCTGCTCCTACGATCCTTTCATGTGCCACGCCCCCTCATTCACCTCCTGCGAAACCCTTTATTGTTCCCAGCTGTTTTGTGTTATTTCTGAGTAGTCCTGTGTATTTAGTTCACATTCAAGTCTATTTCTCCAGTCTGGTCACTGACATTGTTTTATCGTGTAGTGATCTGCCTGTAATAAAACCCTGTTTTCCGGACTTCCGTGTGCCCGATCCTGCTTTACTGCATGCTAGTCCCTGCTCAAGGTCACAACAGAATGACCGGACTCCAGAAGAAGGTACCCCCCCTAGCCGAGGATGCTTACCTCAACTTGGTTGATAAAGTCCTGTTCTGGCTGGGCCAACCCGATGTCCAGAAAGATCCTGCGGCCTGGGCGATGGCCTGCCAAAGCTGGGACATCTTGGAAGAGATGTCCCTGGAAGACAACACACATCGTGTGGAGGATGTGTGCGTCAATCTCTGGCAGCTGAGGGAGAGGTTGACTGAGAGGAGGACCAGGCTGATCCCGCCTGAGAGCGAGCGGTTTCCGGAACCACCGCTGGACCTCCCGGGAAGCTTCCAGCCTCCACCGGCAGCCACAACCCAGAGAAAAAAGAAGCAAGTCAGTTCCCAAACATTTACAGAGTGTTGCTAAAAGAAGAGGTGATGCAACACAGTGGTAAACATGCAATACAGTGGTAAACATGCAATACAGTGGTAAACATGCAACATAGTGGTAAACTGATTGGGACAGTGTGACTTGGCACTTAACATCCCTCTTATTTGACTATCCCTGCCGGCCCCTGGAGGATGGTCTCCCCCTTTGTCGCCTATGGCTTACTCACTGGGGGCTTTGGGTGGGGATGCTGTAAAGTGCTTCGAGACAATGTAATGTTGTGATAATGCGCTATACAAAAATTAATTTGTTGTTGTCGTAAACATGCAGCACAGTGATAAACATGCAGCACAGTGGTAAACATGCAGCACAGTGGTAAACTTGCACCTGTTCAGACTTCTTTGAAACATGTTCCTGGCATTAAATTCAAATTTGGGGCAGTGTGATTGAAAGGTTGCTGGTTTAACGTCCTGAACAGCAAAAAATTACTTTTCTCAGTAAACAATAAAAGTATGACCTGTGACTTTGGAGATGAGGAGCTTCCCGTCAGCATGCTGTCGGGGTTACAGGAGCCGGAATTTACCTGTGACTTTGGAGATGAGGAGCTTCCCGTCAGCATGCTGTCGGGGTTACAGGAGCCGGAATTTACCTGTGACTTTGGAGATGAGGAGCTTCCCGTCAGCATGCTGTCGGGGTTACAGGAGCCGGAATTTACCTGTGACTTTGGAGATGAGGAGCTTCCCGTCAGCATGCTGTCGGGGTTACAGGAGCCGGAATTTACCTGTGACTTTGGAGATGAGGAGCTTCCCGTCAGCATGCTGTCGGGGTTACAGGAGCCGGAATTTACCTGTGACTTTGGAGATGAGGAGCTTCCCGTCAGCATGCTGTCGGGGTTACAGGAGCCGGAATTTACCTGTGACTTTGGAGATGAGGAGCTTCCCGTCAGAATGTAGGTCAGTGCTGAGGGTAACTGATGAGAAACAGCTGTGTGGGCTGAGCCACGGGCTGTGGGGTTGGGGGGGGGGCATGCGTGGTTTCAGTGAGCCTAGTTTTCTCAGAGTGATGAAGTCGTGATCAGATCCTCTGTGGTGTGCAAATGCTACTGGCAGTTAGTGGCGAGCTGCTTCTGCTGCCACCGTATCATGGTGTACTGTGTGATGGCACCATGTCTCCTGCTTTCACTGCAATCACTTACTAAAAAGATGCTCCTGTAGCCCACTGGAGCTGCTTTAAATTTAGGAGGCTCAGCCCAAGCCTCTCCACTCTGATGCTGGTGGTTTCTGTGTTGCCTTATGTTCCTCACAGGCCTGAGCTTTCTACCGTACTTGCCTGTCCTTGCACTCCCCCAGGTGCGGCCTGGGGGGGGGGGGGGGGCAATCCCTCCACCCGTCAGCCTGCTGAACAGGCTAGCCTGCTGGAGGAACTCTCCTTATTGGTAAAAAGAGAGCATTTAGCAGAATCATGCAAGGAGATAACACATGTAGAGGGCAAGACATTTCAACACATTTTTTTTTTAAAGGGACTGTCATACTGCAAGAATTTGTCCTAGAGGGGGAGTAAACATTAAGAGGCAAAAAATAGCGAAGGATTTGCTTCCAAAGATGGTCATTCCATCATAAGCATGGTAGGAGGGAGATGAATAGGAATCGGAATAAGGACCTCTGGGGATCTCATTGTAATTTAGCACTGGGAGAGACTGGGAGAGAGTGCAGGAGTTTAGGAGAGACTGGGGATGACTGGGTGAGACTGGGGATGATTAGGAGAGACTGGGGGAGAGTGCAGGAGTTTAGGAGAGACTGTGGATGATTGGGAGAGACTGGGGATAACTGGGAGAGACTGGGGATGATTGGGAGAGACTGGGGATGATTGGGAGAGATTGGGGGAGAGTGCAGGAGTTTAGGAGAGACTGGGGATGACTGGGTGAGACTGGGGATGATTGGGAGAGACTGGGGGAGAGTGCAGGAGTTTAGGAGAGACTGGGGATGACTGGGAAACAGAGCTCTTCACCTGACTTCTTTCCTTCCCAGGATGCACACGCCCCCAACCTTAATCATATCCCTGCAGATAGCTCTTTATGAATCATGATTTTCAAGTTCAAGACTTTTATTGTCATTGTTCAGTTGCCTGGACAACAAAATTAGCTGACAAGACCACAAAGATGCAAGAAAAGTGACAGTGACATTACAAGATATCCATCCATTTCCCAAACCGCTTATCCTATTGGGTCGCGGGGGCCCGGAGCCTATCCCGGAATCAATGGGCACGAGGCAGGGAACAACCCAGGATGGGGGGCCAGCCCATCGCAGGGCACACTCACACACCATTCACTCACACATGCACACCTACGGGCAATTCAGCAACTCCAATTAGCCTCAGCATGTTTTTGGACTGTGGGGGGAAACCGGAGTACCCGGAGGAAACCCCACGACGACATGGGGAGAACATGCAAACTCCGCACACATGTGACCCAGGCGGAGACTCGAACCCGGGTCCCAGAGGTGTGAGGCGACAGTGCTAACCACTGCACCACCATGCCGCCCCTCATTTATTACAAGATATATTAAAAAAATAATAAATAAATAAATAAATAACACAGGGCCATAGTACATAGCAGCAGTTAAACTTTTAAGACCTAGCCACTATTAGCAATGCTTTGAGATTGTACCACTTCCAAATGTATTGGCTCACAGAAAGAAGTGTGAAATTAGTCCAAAAATAGTCAAGTCAAATCAAGTGGCATTTTATTGTCATGCCAGCCATACATAAGTATAGAATAATACAAGAAGTCATTCCCCTGGACCATGATGAACCAGAAGACACATACATGTACTCATTTCAAATACTGTAGACAGTATTGTGTACTGTACAGCAGTTCTGTTTTGAGCGTGAGGCTCAGTGGGCTAAGCCTGTGTCCTTGTAATCAGAAGGTCGCAGGTTCGAACTCAGCCTCAGCACATCTGCGGCTCCTTGAGCAAGACCCCAAGCTCCTTCGCAGTCAACTTACTCCACAAAGCAAGTTGAGGGAGGCGTAAAGATAGTTTCCCTACAGGGGATCAATAAAGTATCAATTAAAATCTAAGAAGCCAAACCACAGATGCTTAATTTAAAATTCACTGGCACATCCAATCAGATTCGCGCATTTAATGACGTAAATTGCAAAGTGCAGTGGGTGTTTTATCATAGCATTAATTTATGGCTATACTTCATATAGGGTCACAACAGGGCGGGCATGGTAAAAACTGGGTCGCGGTGAGAACCATTACTTTACAGAACAACTGGTCCTGCCACACAACCTGCCTGCTGAGAGTTTCCGTTTTTAAAGTTCATTGTATGCTGTACAATGAAAATAAAAGTTATTCTATTTCATCCATGCCTCTCCTTACCTCCTGGCAATTCGACATTGTCTGAACCATTGCACTTACCTAAAGCTTGATTGTTGTGAATAATATATCTAGGAGACACATAATTTTCGGTATGTGGAATATATTAAAACATCCTATATAACTCACGCAGGGCTTGCTGTGGTATCTTTTATCCACAATGCTGCATTAGGAACAAACACAGGCAAGAATGTTACTTTCAATGTTTCAGTTTTGACTTACGGCGTATTAGTAAATACGAGCACGGTTCAAGTGTTCTTAGTATAAATACACACAGAGGGGGGCGCTTTATATACGTGGTAAAGACGGAGAAGGCAGACAAACACTACACCCTTGGACGACCAACCACACTAAAAACCAACAGCTTCCTTCTCCGTCTTGGCGTTCCGTGACCAAATGCTAGGAGGAAAGCCGCGCCCACTACATCTCCGTTATCCAATCGGCGACAAAAGAACGTCTCTACAAACCAATGAGCGATTACCAGGCTGGGTCATATGCGCTGTTGCTAGGGCCTGCTTCTAAATCGTTACTGCTATGGGTCAAACCAATCAGGGCACACACTGTATCAGCATGTTCCCTAAAAACACATATATGCCAGCAGGCTATTGGCTGAAATCTCGGGCCTGCCAACGTAGCTCTTGCTCTTCATTGGTTTCGGAAGCCGTCTGTCTGGAACTCGAAGCTGTACAGTTGACATGGACTTGGCTGGAGGTCCCGCAGATTCAGCACGGAGAGCCCCATAATACTGGAAATCGCGCAGTTCGTCTGCCTTTCCGAACAGATCGTTATAAATTCGGGATTCGCTATTCGCATCGTCAGCTTGTCACCCAGAGGAATCCGAGGATGGAGCTGAATTCTCTGTCGATCCTCCTGGAAGCGGCGCAGTATCTAGAGAGGAGAGACCGAGGTAAAAACTTTAAACCCTCCGTGTCACCGTCGTCTGAATCCGGTCGGACGGCACGATTGACGGGGGCTTTGGCCCGGCCACACTCCCGAATCGACGGTGCGCTGGGACTGGGATGGACTGGGGCTGTTCGGGGTGGTGGGCGTGCAACCCTGCCGTGCACTTCTCCCGGGTTATCGTGCTTTTCATACCATCACAGCCGGGGCTTCGTACTCGGTGTTCTATACCACGGTACGCTGGCTTTTCTACCGTTATACAGGGGTATGAGATTCCCGGCCTGAAACCCAGTGTCACTACGGCCGGGCCGTCGGTCTAAAAGCAGCTTTATCCGCTTTGTCACCAGAAGCAGAGCACGGCTACGCGTCCGTTCTGCCGTACGACAGCGGCTTCCCCGGGAAGAAAGCGAAGGATTCGCCCCTGTCGAGGAAGACCCAGAGCACTAGGTACGTGCGTGTTTGGTACCGTCACTGTGCCTGGCCCCGTCACCGGACGCAGACGCTTTCCGGTGGAACTGCCCTCTTCCCCAATTGGCTTGGTACTGCTTTGTCTAACAAAAATTATATAACCTTTTACCTTGCTATCCAGTGTCTGGTTAGCATGTTAACTGCAGAGTATATGAGGACATTTTAGTCAACACTTCGGCAGGTTAGCTGCTTAGCATGCAATATGGAAACTGCCTTGGCTTCCCATTGGACTGGCTAACTAGCAAGTAAGATGCTAATCGCTAGCAGACCGACCCATCCATCCATCCATCCATTTTCCAAACCGCTTATCCTATTGGGTCGCGGGGGGTCCGGAGCCTATCCCGGAAGCAATGGGCACGAGGCTGGGAACAACCCAGGATGGGGGGCCAGCCCATCGCAGGGCACACTCACACACCATTCACTCTCACATGCATTCCTACGGGCAATTTAGCAAGTCCAATTAGCCTCAGCATGTTTTTGGACTGTGGGGGGAAACCGGAGTACCCGGAGGAAACCCCACGACGACATGGGGAGAACATGCAAACTCCGCACACATGTGACCCAGGCGGAGATTCGAACCCGGGTCCCAGAGGTGTGAGGCAACAGTGCTAACCACTGCACCACCATGCCGCCCCCGCAGACCGACCCTTTTATACATAATTTGAGAAAGATATGGTTCTGCTGACCCTGGGATATGAACCGGTAGCCTTCCGGTCACAGGCACAGCATCATAACCTGCTGAGCCACACACTGCTTACCCGTGTTTAGTCATGAGACCTCATCTGTCACTCACTGCTGTCTCATTTTGGATTTCTAGTGTTGCATACAATACAGTTTTAAAAAATATGACAAGTTGGCCAAATATGCTGGATAGAGGCCAGGGGAACGCATGACACTTCCAGGCCATGTTAAGGGATGTAAGGGATTCTCAGTTTTGAATTTGCAGCGGATCTGCAGAGAGGTGGTGTACAGTTGTTCTGTCAGCTCCCAAGCTGTGGCTCTCTGCTGATGTTAGCTCTTATTTTCAGGGAAGCGGGTGGCGTGTTTTACGGCAGATGAACTTTAACATGCATTCTGTGTCTCTTTCTTCCTTCAGGTCGTCGCACAATGAGCTGGAGAAGCACAGGTATGCAGACTGTCCCACGGCACCGCTCTGCACCTGTCATAAACACCCCTGATATACCCTCGCCAGCGGGGCCATACCGCCTCCTGCCCAAACCCCTCCCCCATCTGATTGGCGGCTTGGGTGCTCCCTGTGAACGTGCGATCATTGTGGCCCCACACCGCATGCTGCCCATGTGATGTTTTACAGCCGAACTCCACCCAACCAAAGTTTAAACTGCCTGCTTTAACCACACTATTCTCACAGTATTTCTGGGGTTATTCCAATTCCCCCAAAAGGTCTCATCCTGCACTGTATATTGAGAAATTTCCTTGGAGAAAGTACTGGAAGGTAAATTCTTTTGAATGTGATACCCAGGATATTTCTGCTTTGTAAGACATTGTTTTCGGTCATGCCAGTGCCTGAAAAGGACATTGCAGAACATGATAATTCAGATAAGTTCCCACGAGTCTGACCAAAATATGCACGTGACTCATGTACTGTACTGGTCAAATATAAGAGCCAGCATAGGGTAAGAGAAATTGTACTTACCAGCAGAACCAGATTATGCAGAACAGGCTTTTTTTGCCTTGTAAGTGACGGTCAGTGTGCCTGTGTGTTATTCTCACTGTCTGTGTGACATACCGCACGTCACTGGAAAGTGTGGTTTGTTATTCACTTGCTGAGGATTAACTGACTGCTATATCCTCAAATGAAACGTGCTGAGACATGTCCCAGAGCCTTGAGAGAGCTGGCGCCGGCTCGACCTCCTGTGTTCTGGCGCGGGCTTCTCCTTGCATGTGGACCCCTCTGTTAACCCTTGACTGTGCTGGGAGGCGCAGGAGCAGTGTTGCTGGTCTGGCTGCAGGATGGTGTGAGAGTAAACAAGCACATCAGTAACTTCATCATGCAGTGCGTGATGCGTGCAGTTCCTCTGAGCAATAGTGAAACCCCTGAGCTTTTAGGTTTCACTTGTAAAACTTATACGTAGTCTGCCATTTGCACTGGTCATTCAACAGTATTGTCAATTTCAAACTGGCAGATTATTCCTTTCATGTGTCTAAAACAGACTTTTCTTGAACGTAAAGTCAGACGTCCGTCTAAAGGCTGCTTCCCAGACAGGTTGCCGTGAGAAATGCCTGCAGGACTGTGCAGATTGGGAGTGCAGTCAGGATGTAATCAAGAGTGCAGTCAGGAGTACTGTGAGGTGCTCAGTCAGGCCACTGTCAGGAGTACTGTCTAACAGCAGGCAGGAGGGCAGGAGCATTGTGTGGAGTGCTGACAGGAGCGCAGGCAGAAGCACTGTGAGGAGCATAGTCAGGCCGTTGTCAGGAGCACAGGCAGGAGCACTGTCTAGCAGGAGTGCAGGAAGGAGCACTGTAAGGAGTGCAGTCAAGCCGCTGTCTGGAGCACAGACAGGAGCACTGTCTAGCAGCAGGCAGGAGTATTGTGAGGAGTGCAGTCAGGCCATTGTCAGGAGCAAAGGCAGGTGCACTGTCTAGCAGGAGTGCAGGAAGGAGCACTGTAAGGAGTGCAGTCAAGCCGCTGTCTGGAGCGCAGGCAGGAGCACTGTCTAGCAGCAGGCAGGAGGGCAGTCAGGCTGCTGTCAGGAGCGCAGGCAGGAGCACTGTCTAGCAGCAGGCAGGAGGGCAGTCAGGCAGGAGTGCAGTCAGGCCGCAGGCAGGAGGCCAGTCAGGCTGCTCCCTTGTGGACAGGAATGAGGCTTAATGCTGGTACCTGCCTGAACTTCTTCGCCGCCCTGCTTTTGTCTGCAGCAGCTGCCTGCCAGTGGTCGTGTTTAAACTTGAGGTCTTGGGCTGTTTTTAGTCTCCAGATGAAGGCATGCTGTTATTGTATCGGAGGAGCCCAGTTTCTGCCTAATCACAGGTACCCCATTGCTGATGTATCTGCAAGTTCTTTAAGTGACTTTCTGTCATTCTTGGATATATACTGTGTTTAAACGTTATTTTCTTGTTCCGTAAGAGAGTTTGATTTTATTATCGATCTGCCACACGAGCCATTTCCCTCAGACATGGGGTCCCGGCTGGCGGCCGTGGAAACAGGCCGCTGTCACTCCACCATGTGCACTGCGGTGCTCATGAGGCAGCGGATGTTGGTTTTGCTGCAGTGAATCTGCATATATATGCTTAGTGGTTTTGGTCAGCTGGCGGATTGTCGCTTTGGTGCTGAGCCTGGAAACCACAGGCCTCTTTAAAGGGCTCTTTCGTTCCCCACTGCCCCCCCGCTTATGATGCGTGCTGACTCAGCAGGACAGAGCAGCTTCCTGCTGTCTTGCCCTCATGCAAGCAGGTTGCTTACAGATCTGTAGTTATGAACACCTTGATCGCCATAGGGTGGGTTTAGAGAGCCCGTGTGGGAAGAGGCAGAGTTCAGCTTCATCCAGAGGAGTTCTCGGTGGGCTTCAGGGTGGGGCTTGAGGCGGTTATTGCTGCTGCCATCGTTGAGATTGAAATGGCAGATGTTTTTTTTTTTTTTTTGCAAGATGTAAAACTATTCTGTACAAACTGCACTGTAACACTGTGCAGTGCCAATGGAAAATCACTGTACTTTAAGGTAGTCAGGGCTGAATATATATATATATATATATATGAAGTCCATTTAAACTGGTATCTTAAACCCGACAAGTTACCCCAATAAATCAGTAACCCCGCTTCGTAGTACAGGCCACAGGGATGCTGAGGCCTGTAAGAGTCATTTACACATTTTTGTGCTTCCTGTGATAGGAGTTGCAGGTACAAGACGACCCGTGTGCCCCGCCGCTGTGCATGAGCCTAACCCTGTCTCTGCCTTGTCCTCCTCCTCTCTGCTGTGCATGAGCCTAACCCTGTGTCTGCCTTGTCCTCCTCCTCTCTGCTGTGCGCTTTGTACAATGAGCAGCTGCAGAGTGATGGCCACACGGGTCACGCCCCCCTCCGCGCTGGGCTGCCAGAGCTTCCTGTGACGGACGGAGCTCTTACTGCCTCGCTGCTCTCGGGGTCACCGTGTTTCATATGACTTCTTCTGGAATGCAGTGTGGCGTTGACGTTCTGAAGCTGGCAGGCATGCCCTAAGCCAGATTCCCCCCCCCCTCCCCCAGGCCGCCCCCCCACCCCACAGCCACCTGTCAGCAAGTGAAATGGTTTGTCTTTCATTTAAAACACAACCTGAAAATGTGCTATGAAAAAAGAAATTGAACTCTGCACAGAATCCCACCGAGCCACGAGTGGCCTGTCCTGCTTATATCAGGCATCATTCTCTGCATTAACATTAAAGCATATTGGAAAATTAGCCGAAAATCAGTCAAAGCTGACCTTCAGAATCTTTAATGACGTAATCTTGCCCATGTCAGTTACATAGATTTTATTTATTTATTTAAATTTTTTTATTGTATATAATCCTGTTAATACTTAAAAAAAGCTGTTAATACATTCCCCAGTGTGTGTTCATGTACTGTCGTCTTAAAAACACATTACTGTGTGTTATTCATTGCTGCAACATGACTGCATGAATGAACCTGTCCTGTAAAGTGTGCTTTTAAGCATGAAACTATGGGGGATACATTGTAACTTTAATATTAATGTGTTTTATAAATATTTATTAATAATTGCATTCCATTCACTACCAGTGACTAAGCAAGACTGCTGGACTTTTTAAGTGCACACATACAAACACTGAAACGTGTTACAAACACTAAAAGATATTACAACCGGAAAAGTGCATATAGAGCAAACTTTACCGCAGTGTTGGACTTCAGGTTTAAACTTGAACCCCCGTTATGGAATATTTCAGTATAGATCTGCATATCCCTATATAAATCATCAAGTGAAAATACTAGGGTACCCAAAAGTGGGTTCGGGTTTAAACCCTAACTATGACTGCAGAAAAGGCAGCTTTATATTCAGTTTCTGGCTGTAACATCTTTCAACAATAGCAAGTGACACCCCTTGGTTTTCCAGATTTCTTTATGGGTGAATTTAAATAAATATTTCAATATTGGGGTGCGCACTTCACCTTCAATAGCCCAGCTGTCTTCATTACAACCACTAGCGGTGAATGGGCACAGTGCAATTATTAATAAATACATATAAAAACATATGAAGGTTACATAGCGTGCATTGTCCCCTATAGGTTAATGCTTAAAGCACATTTAAACGGACATGTCTGTATTGTTTAGGTTTGTACTTATTAGTCCATTAATTCTATTTTTGTACTTTAAACAGACACAGTACAGTTATTAGTAACGGGAAAATATTGTTAGAAAACTCAAGACTATCTCAAAAATATTTTTCCACCCTGACCTCTTAGGGGCTCCGTATACCGCAGCTGATCTGTAGAGAAAAATCTATTGATGAATATGTATTTTTGTGTTTTGTAAAATCATATCCACAAAAATATGGAGCGATTTGTATACATGAACAGGGATGTGTCTTTGTTGGTCACTTCATATTTATTTAGAATTTGGTGATCAGTGGTCATTGTTGACACACCGCTGCACAACAGCAAAATGTGTCCTCTGCATCTAACCCATATGTGACATCATGACATAGCAGGGGGCAGCTAATTCAGCGGCCAGGGAGCAGTGCTTGGGGGCGGTACCTTGCTCAGGGTACCTCAGTGGTGCCTTGCTGGTCGGGGATGCAAACCAGCAATCTTTCAGTTGCAAATGCACTTCCCTAATCATTAAGCCACCACTGCCCGCCTATTTGTGGATCACATTACATTTGTGACCTCGCTCCTTTTTATTTGCGGATTTTTGTTGAAAACCTACCACTGCTGATCCATAAAATAAATCCATAACTATGAGGTGCAGCCGTGATATATATCGTTACTGGGATATGAGATTACTTGTATTGGGATGAGATTTTGGTGATTCCCCACAACCCTGAATAGGATAAGTGGTTTCAGGAAATGGAAGGATGCATTTTGGTCATATCACACAGCCCTAGTCTGAATGCCCCCTGTCTCTGTACAGCCCCGTGTGGTGATCATCCAGTGTATTGAACAGGGTTGAGTAGATTTGGTCTGAATGCCCCCCCCCCCCGTCCTTATACAGCAGCCTGTGGTGAGCACACAGTGTACTGATCAGGGATTAGTTTTCCACTGGCTGGTATCACACTGCATTCTTTTGGCTGAGTGGTGCCATGATTGCTGCCCTTTCGTACTGTTATAAAAGGTGATATATATATATATAAGAGTTTGCTGTCAGCTGTAACCCCTTTTGCAGCCTGTGCATCTAGATCGATCATTAAAGCTGCAGGAAGTGGCTCGGTGACCCCGGCCCAGATCAAGGAGGCTGTGTGGACTTACTCTGTGTTTGCAAATTTGCCTGTGTTACTTTCTGTGCGTTCAGTGTCCAGTGAGAGAGGGGGGCCTGGTGCCATGGGGGAAGCAGGGTTAAAAAGAGGAGCTTCATAAAGAGCTCACTGCAAGCCTGAAATCCTGCATTGTCTTTCTTCAGGCTCTCGGCCAGCCTCATCGGCGTGCAGTGCTGCTGTTTAGGCTGTAAGCTACAGGGCCGAGGTCCAGGCTGTGTGCTTCCTTCTCTCGCACACGCGTTCCTGCACGTGTGTATGAGCACAGAGATTGCCCGCACTCATGCGGCCTTGTCACATTATAGGCGAGCCAAGCTGCGGCTGTACCTGGAGGAGCTGAAGCAGCTGGTGCCCCTGGGCCCAGAGAGCAGCAGGCACACCACGCTGAGCCTGCTGAAGAAGGCCAGGGTGCACATCAAGGTACCACCCTTGTGGGTCACATGTGAGGTTTTACCCTGGATGTGAGGGCACCCTGTGCATGGCCACACAGAGCAGCATCCGCACAGGCGTCTGAAGCTGTGCTTTGCTGCCTTTCTGATGCAGGATCCCTACACAGTATGGAAAAGTATGATATTTCATTTGGCTTTTGGGTAAATATGGAAAAAGAAAAGATATTTTGGCCTTTTTAGACTATTGCAGCAAATTAGCCTTAGTGGTAATAACCTAACTATGTATTCTTAAAAAAAATGACTTCTGTCCGTATTAAATCACCATGTGAGCTGGTTGTCAGCACCAGCATGTGCACAGGGTCCACACTGAAGGGTCTCGTCCCAACCCTAGAAGTGAGGGTGTGTTTGTGGGGGGCACACTTGACTAACCTCCAGCAATTTACTACACTCACAATGGGGAAATGCATGTTGTCACCCCACATGCCATAACTGATTGGCTAACTATCCCAATTGTGAAAGGAAACAAGATTTCTAATGTGTGTCGTCATTGGGCATTTCAAACACTGGCGAGCTGTCAGCTAAACAGCAGGCAGAAGCACTGGTATCTTGTCCTTGCCAGGGGTGGATCCTGGCAAAGACAACAGGGGAAATTGCCCAGGGTGCCATCTTTTGGGCTTTATTGGCATATATACCGTTCATCGTGTACCTTTGGTGTATTGGTGTGTATATACCATTCATCATTTATCTTAGATTTATTGGTGGGTATATACCATTCATCATTTATCTTAGATTTATTGGTGGGTATATACTATTCATCATTTATCTTAGATTTATTGGTGGGTATATACCATTCATCATTTATCTTAGATTTATTGGCGGGTATATAGCATTCGTCATTTACGTTACAGTTATTAGTGTTTATACCTTTTCTCGGCTTCCTGCCAGATCTCACTATCCTGTTCGTCTCCCACAGAAGCTGGAAGAGCAGGACCGCAAGGCTGTGAATGTGAAGGAGGCCCTTCAACGCGAGCACCGCTACCTCAAACGACGCCTGGAGCAGCTCTCCGTCTCCGGCCTGGAGCGCGTCCGCACGGACAGCATGGGCTCCACCATCTCCACGGACTCCGAGCAAGGTGCGGGCACGTTCCTGTCCCATGTGACAGGGACGTGGAGCACACAGTATTTCAAGATTCTAAAACAAGGCCTTCAAAAGAGCTTCACATTGATCATAGCGATCGAGACCTGTGCGGGGGGGTGGGGGGGGGGCATTTCTGGGTGCTAAAGCCAGTCTGAGGAAGAAGAGACACATGTTTCCAGTGAGTCAGGCGTCAAAGAGGACCTCGCTCACTGCTCTTTGTGTGTGTGTGTGTGTGTGTGTGTGTGTGTGTGTGTGTGTGCGCTCCCGCACGCGTGCGTGTGTGTGTGTGTGCAGAGGTGGACATCGAGGGCCTGGAGTTTGCACCGGCTGAGCTGGACAGTGTGGGCAGCGTGAGTGATGGAGATGATCGCTACGGCTCCCAGGACGGCAGCTACACACATCCTCACAGACTGCAGCACTGCCTCTGACTGCCCCCACATTGCCCGGACCCTGCCCCCATCAAGCCTGTCTGCGAAACATCATTCCTTCAGCCCGGACAGCCCGGACCAGCACCTTCCTGGCCCCAGTGCTGCTCGGCACACTCCCACGTGGGGCCCGTGGCCCCCTCACTGCGTGCCATGGGGTCCCTGCAGCCTCCAGTAGGAAAGCAGCTCACAGCTCATTTACTGCTGTGTATGGGTTCGAGTAGCCGGAGAGGACCATGTATGTATGTATGTATGTATGTATGTATGTGTGTGTGTATGTATGTGTGTGTGTGTGTGTGTGTGTGTGTGTGCGTGTGTGCGTGTGCGCTTTACAGTATAAAACTTATGTATTTGTAAGATCACAGTGGAGAGACCTGACGAGACTGATAAGAGTCTTTGGCTGATTCTAGTCACGCCTGCCAATTGTTAGTAAGCTGCTCACTCTCGCCTGACCCACATGACAAAAGTGTATCATTAGAAATGGTCACATGACGCTCAACTGAGCCAAACATTCCAACTGTAGCTTTAACTGGAGCTTATAAACAAAAACGGTGCATCTGAACTGAGGCAGCTCTACCTGCTGCCCAGGATTAAAACAAATGTCCAGCTGTAGCCTGATGTAGCATCAATAAGACAGACAGGTGGGGAGAGTCTGGCTGGGGAACACATCTCTGTCCCCCCCCATCTGAGGTCTACCCTGCGCAGTACAGGCAGTACAGGCGTGATTCCTGGCAGAGATGAACTCAGGCCTAGATGTGGTTTGTGTGTGTGTATCTGTGTTTGCCTGTATGTGTCTGTCGTGCGTATCTGTGTGTTTGCCTGTATATGTCTGTCGTGTGTATCTGTGTGTTTGCCTGTATGTGTCTGTCGTGTGTATCTGGGTGTTTGCCTGTATATGTCTGTCGTGTGTATCTGTGTGTTTGCCTGTATGTGTCTGTCGTGTGTATCTGGGTGTTTGCCTGTATGTGTTTGTCGTGTGTATCTGTGTGTTTGCCTGTATGTGTCTGTCGTGTGTATCTGTGTGTTTGCCTGTATGTGTGTGTTGTATGCATGTGCAAATGACACTGACATGTCCTGTGTTTTACACAAAACAGCCTTGACATGCATACAGCTAAACATGCTACTTTCTTGAATCAGAGGGGCTTCTGGGCCACCTGCACAGGGTCACACTGGCTCTCCACTGGCTGCAGGTGGCGCCACTGCCCCTCCAGTGCTGTGCAGTACCTGCTTAGTGTGACCAGCTTATCCTTGTAAATGACCAGCCTGTCCAGGAAGGTCTTCTAAAAAGACAAACTAACAAAATCAAGTATACAGAAATCCTATTAGATAAAGCAGTTTTAAGAAGTGCAGCATATATTTCCTGTATTAAATTTTGTATTATATTTTTCCTAACTGTTCTCTTTGAAAGTAAGAAAAGACAAAGTATATCTATATATGAAAGCTTTGGATCCTGTTGGAGGCCAGACGCTGGGGGGGGGGGCAGTCTTGGGGACTCCCCTGCTGTCAGACTGTGCCTTGGCGGCCCCAGAGACCGTCGCTGACATTCCCCCGGTGCTCAGGTGCTGGCCTAAGAGGCATTCTCCCTCTGCCTCTGTCTCCATAACCAAACTCCCGCCGTGTGCCAGGCTGGGCCGGGCGCTGCCATGTCCACATTCTTCTGAGACCGGTTGCCTTGGCACGCTCTCCTGCTTTTGTCACATTGACCACACTGGTAAATTGCATGGCAGCTCATCAAGAACTGTGGTACCGCTGTGGGTTTATTTCCCAATTTGGTCCTTTGATGTCACTTCCTGTGCTGTCTCATTGGTTCTTTTGAAGTCAAAGAGGGTGGTGGTGGGGAAGGAGAGGAAATAAAACAATGGCAGCTGATAATCTGCTCCTGTCCCACTGATGGCCCTCATCGCAGTGTTATTGGTCACCCACGCCGGTTCCTGAAACTCCTGACTGGATGACAGCCACAGACTGCTGCATTTTGTGCTCCTTTATTTGTTACCTCTATATTATTTCTAGAGTTCAGGTGAAATAAGCAGAAAAACTAAAGAAGTGATTGTACAGAGTTTACTGTCTTGGGAAGTAACACATTGTATGAACACCAGTGGAGATGTTCAGGTGCATTTTCCCATGTGACTTGTAAACTCTGGCACAGAAGCTCCCATCCAACATCCCGATGTAAATGGTCTTTTTACCCCGAATTCTGGTTTTCCATGTTCAGTTCTGATGAGATGAGGGTCAAGTAGCCCCTGTACGATATGGTGCAGTGACCCTGCAGAGCTCAGCAATGCGACAAAGCCCAAATACGCGCCGTCCGCTTCCCTGAGGATGCGCCGACTGGCGGCTCAGAGTCATTTTGATGCCTTAAACACCGTGAGAGAGAACAACCAACATTTATTTATGGTGGCGTCCGTGGGCCCATGGTGGCCGTGAGGACAGGCATGATGGGAGGCGAGAAGCTTCTGTGCCACAGGGATGGGAACACATCGTGTGCCGGGACCGGCACACTGCAGCATCCATTCTGTGTGCATATCTACCTGGTGCTGGCTGCAATCTGTAGCACACATGTTGTGCTCTATCATTCTTTCATTGTAAGATAAATACATTTTATACGTAAATTGCAGTGTGTGGCTCATCCCTTGAAATCTTTGCAGTAATACTGTTTAACATTTGCATGCTACCAAAAGTGTTGCCTTGTATGTCCTGTATATATAATATACATCACCAGTTAGATATATAGAGGAACACAGTCAATCTGCTATGGATCATTTTTAATTCTCTGGATATATTTCCATGACACTACACATCGTTGTTACAGTATAATGAAGCTGCCACCGTTTTTGATTCACGCGGCTTATCTGGCGCTAGGTGGCGTGACACACCAGCGCAAGCAGACCTAAAAACAACAATTTACTTCAGGGGGCATAAATAATGTGCTATTAAGCTATTACTTGTGTTTTCATTAACCACAAACATAGGTACTAATGTCATGTTCGTTCATCATTAATGAATCGTGTTACCAAATTATATTTATTCGATCAAGTCATAACTACGCAGCTAAAAACCAGGAAACGGGAGCTGGGGTGACATAAGCAGGACTTTCAATACAGGCTGCGATTAACTGGCCACTCGACAAATAAATCAGTAAAATCGTGGCTCTGTGTATAAAGGAGTTTGCTACAAGGCACATGACACCGCAATTCCGAAGATACCTGAAGAGCCGTCTCGCCACACCAACTAGTCACGGTCTGGTTAACCCACTGTACCCTGGGGAGGAGCATAGTGGGAGGCAGCGCACCGCCCGGACCCCCGAGCTACTGCCGCAACATCACACCTGCATCTTCTAAAACTCCGCTGATCATATGGCCAGAAATGCGCACCCTTATGGGGCGCCCTTTGTAAAGGTACTAAACATTTTTGCACTTGCCACTTTTGTCAATGGTGTTGTGGATCATCAGATTTTTTTTGCTGTATTCACGATTGTTTATCATATGTAAATATAAATGATATCCATCCATTTTCCAAACCGCTTATCCTACTGGGTCGCGGGGGGTCCGGAGCCTATCCCGGAAGCAATGGGCACGAGGCAGGGATGGGGGTTAGGGGAATGTCCAGATTATACTAGGGGCCCTACGTAATTGCACTGTTCATTAACATTGGGAAAATGGATAAGTTGGACTTTTTGTGAGAAAATGGATTTATTTGTGTCAAACAGGAACTTTACATTGAAAACCCTCATTGAGGCCAGATTCACATTTTACACGCTTCAATGGAAATTACGTAACTCGATTTCCGAGAAAATACCCTGTTTGGCCACCAGGTGGCAGACCACTTCCTTTACAGGATTTACATGTTTAAATTTGGTAACACTGAAGGACAGTTGCACATTACGGACTTTGCAAATGTAAATCTTGTAATTAGCATTTACGGCATTACACAGTGAAATTACAGGCTTTAAACCAACCTCAGATTTACTGAGTGAAATTACGAATAAGCTAGTCCAAATTTGTTCATTACACTAACCCTACCCAGAATTTCAACATTGAAATTACGAATTTCCTCATTAACCCCCAACCCTAACCCTACCCAGAATTTCACAGTGAAATTTTGTAATTTGTCATTACGCCCAAAACTAATCATAACCCTAAACCTACCCAGAATTTCAACATTGAAATTACGAATTTCCTCATTAACCCCAACCCTAACCCTACCCAGAATTTCACAGTGAAATTTTGTAATTTGTCATTACGCCCAAAACTAATCATAACCCTAACCCTACCCAGAATTTCAACATTGAAATTACGAATTTCCTCATTAACCCCAACCCTAACCCTACCCAGAATTTCACAGTGAAATTTTGTAATTTGTCATTACGCCCAAAACTAATCATAACCCTAACCCTACCCAGAATTTCAACATTGAAATTACGAATTTCCTCATTAACCCCAACCCTAACCCTACCCAGAATTTCACAGTGAAATTTTGTAATTTGTCATTACGCCCAAAACTACTGACATTTGGTCATTACTACTGACATATGGTCAAAACTACTGACATATGGTCAAAACTACTGACATATGGCCAAAACTACTGACATATGGCCAAAACTACTGACATATGGTCATTACTGACCATAACCCTAACCCTACCCAGAATTTCAACATTGAAATTACGAATTTCCTCATTAACCCCAACCCTAACCCTACCCAGAATTTCACAGTGAAATTTTGTAATTTGTCATTACGCCCAAAACTAATCATAACCCTAACCCTACCCAGAATTTCAACATTGAAATTACGAATTTCCTCATTAACCCCAACCCTAACCCTACCCAGAATTTCACAGTGAAATTTTGTAATTTGTCATTACGCCCAAAACTACTGACATTTGGTCATTACTACTGACATATGGTCAAAACTACTGACATATGGCCAAAACTACTGACATATGGCCAAAACTACTGACATATGGTCATTACTGACCATAACCCTAACCCTACCCAGAATTTCAACATTGAAATTACGAATTTCCTCATTAACCCCAACCCTAACCCTACCCAGAATTTCACAGTGAAATTTTGTAATTTGTCATTACGCCCAAAACTAATCATAACCCTAACCCTACCCAGAATTTCAACATTGAAATTACGAATTTCCTCATTAACCCCAACCCTAACCCTACCCAGAATTTCACAGTGAAATTTTGTAATTTGTCATTACGCCCAAAACTACTGACATTTGGTCATTACTACTGACATATGGTCAAAACTACTGACATATGGCCAAAACTACTGACATATGGCCAAAACTACTGACATATGGTCATTACTGACCATAACCCTAACCCTACCCAGAATTTCAACATTGAAATTACGAATTTCCTCATTAACCCCAACCCTAACCCTACCCAGAATTTCACAGTGAAATTTTGTAATTTGTCATTACGCCCAAAACTAATCATAACCCTAACCCTACCCAGAATTTCAACATTGAAATTACGAATTTCCTCATTAACCCCAACCCTAACCCTACCCAGAATTTCACAGTGAAATTTTGTAATTTGTCATTACGCCCAAAACTAATCATAACCCTAACCCTACCCAGAATTTCAACATTGAAATTACGAATTTCCTCATTAACCCCAACCCTAACCCTACCCAGAATTTCACAGTGAAATTTTGTAATTTGTCATTACGCCCAAAACTACTGACATTTGGTCATTACTACTGACATATGGTCAAAACTACTGACATATGGCCAAAACTACTGACATATGGCCAAAACTACTGACATATGGTCATTACTGACCATAACCCTAACCCTACCCAGAATTTCAACATTGAAATTACGAATTTCCTCATTAACCCCAACCCTAACCCTACCCAGAATTTCACAGTGAAATTTTGTAATTTGTCATTACGCCCAAAACTAATCATAACCCTAACCCTACCCAGAATTTCAACATTGAAATTACGAATTTCCTCATTAACCCCAACCCTAACCCTACCCAGAATTTCACAGTGAAATTTTGTAATTTGTCATTACGCCCAAAACTACTGACATTTGGTCATTACTACTGACATATGGTCAAAACTACTGACATATGGCCAAAACTACTGACATATGGCCAAAACTACTGACATATGGTCATTACTGACCATAACCCTAACCCTACCCAGAATTTCAACATTGAAATTACGAATTTCCTCATTAACCCCAACCCTAACCCTACCCAGAATTTCACAGTGAAATTTTGTAATTTGTCATTACGCCCAAAACTAATCTTAACCCTAACCCTACCCAGAATTTCAACATTGAAATTACGAATTTCCTCATTAACCCCAACCCTAACCCTACCCAGAATTTCACAGTGAAATTTTGTAATTTGTCATTACGCCCAAAACTATTGACATATGGTCATTACTACTGACATATGGTCAAAACTACTGACATATGGTCAAAACTACTGACATATGGTCAAAACTACTGACATATGGTCATTACTGACCATAACCCTAACCCTACTGACCGACCCGGTGAGTGCCACATTTTCAACATGTAGATCGTGGATCCAAATTTACACATGGATATGACGGATATGCTGACTAACTTAGGAAGAGCCACATTTTCAACCTGTATATCATGGATCCTTATTTACACATGGATATGACGGTTATGCTGACCGAACCGGTGAGTGCCAAATTTTCAACATGTAGATCGTGGATCCTTATTTACACATGGATATGACGGATATGCTGACCTACCCGGTGAGTGCCACATTTTCCACATGTACATCGTGGATCCTTATTTACACATGGATATGACAGATGTGCTGACCGAACCGGTGAGGGCCACATTTTCAACATGTAGATCGTGGATCCTTATTTACACATGGATATGACGGATATGCTGACTAACTTAGGAAGAGCCACATTTTCAACCTGTATATCGTGGATCCTTATTTACACATGGATATGACGGATGTGCTGACCGACCCGGTGAGTGCCACATTTTCAACATGTAGATCATGGATCCTTATTTACACATGGATATGACGAATATGCTGACTAACTTAGGAAGAGCCACATTTTCAACCTGTATATCGTGGATCCTTATTTACACATGGATATGACGGATGTGCTGACCGACCCGGTGAGTGCCACATTTTCAACATGTAGATCGTGGATCCAAATTTACACATGGATATGACGGATATGCTGACTAACTTAGGAAGAGCCACATTTTCAACATGTAGATCGTGGATCCTTATTTACACATGGATATGACGGATATGCTGACTAACTTAGGAAGAGCCACATTTTCAACCTGTATATCATGGATCCTTATTTACACATGGATATGACGGTTATGCTGACCGAACCGGTGAGTGCCAAATTTTCAACATGTAGATCGTGGATCCTTATTTACACATGGATATGACGGATATGCTGACCTACCCGGTGAGTGCCACATTTTCCACATGTAGATCATGGATCCTTATTTACACATGGATATGACGGATGTGCTGACCTACCCGGTGAGTGCCACATTTTCCACATGTAGATCATGGATCCTTATTTACACATGGATATGACGGATGTGCTGACCTACCCGGTGAGTGCCACATTTTCAACCTATATATCGTGGATCCTTATTTACACATGGATATGATGGATGTGCTGACCGACTCGGTGAGTGCCACATTTTCAACATGTAGAAAGTTAGCCAATGCAAGTGAATTGGGACATATAAAAAATAGGCCTCAAACTAACATTAAGGGGTGTCACGGCCGAACCGTATATGCTAGAGGTCTGAAATTTTGTACACATATACTAGACTGATGCATGAATAAATCTGCCAAGTTACATGACTGTAGCTATCACCACAGGCCCGCAATGACCTTTTGAACTTGATGATGTCGGCAATGTTAAGTGAATGGAGGCACCCCACCTGTCATTTGACAGGCCATAACTCTGTGCAGGAATAACCTAGAAAGATGGTTCAAAATATGCTAGAAACTAGACAGTCTGCCCTTTAATGCATTCCATACATGTCCATTAAAATTATTCTTCATTAAAAAAATTGTCCATTAAAAAAAATGCCTCAAACGAAGCTGGGGGGGCGTTACGACTTAACCGTATAATCTAGGGTTCTGAAATTTGGCAAGCACAAACTATATTTAAGTAGGAACTGATGTCCCGAGTTTCATTAGTGTAGCTCTTGCAGAACATATCTGAGGGACCTGTGACTTTATGTTTTTAATGGTTTCGGAAGGGAAAGGGTGCAGGGTCACTTTAGGGGGTCTTGTGGCTGACCCCTGTGACCGAGAGGGCTGAAATTTCACACACATTAACTACATACATGTGTGAATGAGTGTGCCAAGTTTCATGAGTGCAGCCCTCAGCACAGAGCAGCAGTGGGCGTTTGAGTTTGCTAAAATAGGCAATGCAAGTAAATGGGGACTTTTTAAAAAAAATGCCTCAAACTAACATTAAGGGGTGTCACGACCGAGCCGTATATGCTAGAGGTCTGAAATTTTGTTGACATAAACTAGACTGATGCATGAATAAATCTGCCAAGTTTCATGACTGTAGTTATCACCACAGGCCCGCAATGACCTTTTGAACTTGATGACGTCGGCAATGTTAAGTGAATGGAGGCACCCCACCTGTCATTTGACAGGCCATAACTCTGTGCAGGAATAACCTAGAAAGATGGTTCAAAATATGTTAGAAACTAGACAGTCTGCCCTTTAATCCTTTCCATACATGTCCATTAAAATTATTCTTCCTTAATTAATTTATACATGCTTCAAAAAAGAGGAGCATATTTTAATTGTATTTTCCTTTGTCTTAGCAAAAAATGCCTCTGTCTGTCTTAACCAACAAACCCATTCTGCAAGCTTGCTGCAGCTCAGAGGGGCATTTCTTAGAAATCAGGACATAACTCCAGTTTGGTACCAGTTAGAGGTCTGAAATTTGAAATGATGATAGAAACGCTAGGTCAGCACCAGTCTGCAAAATTTCAGGGGTCCATCCCCCAGGGAACGGCAGTTATTAACCCTTTAGTGTCTGGTGGTCTCACACCTGGCCCGAATGAGCTAGAAGTCTGCAATTTCGCATTTTGGACACAGGTAAATTGGGAAATGACATATTGGATTTTTAGGGGCCTGGTCCACACCAAAGGGCCACAAACTACATAAAGGTACCTGCGCCGTCAGCCGTGTGAGTTAGATGGCTGAATTTTGTCATGCATACACTAAGGCCATTGCCAAACACAACTGTAAAGTTTCATTGACGTAAACCTTACAGAAGAGTTTTTATTGGCCGTCAAAGTCAGTGATGTGGGCAATGTTAAGTGAATGGAGGCACCCCACCTGTCACTTCATAGCCCGTAACTCCACGTAGCAGTGCCCTAGAAAGATGCTTTGAAGTGTGCTTAAAAGTAGACGGTCTGCTCTTTAATTCTATCTATACAGATTCATTACAAATATGCCTCCTTAATTAAAAACGAGTGTGACATTTATCGTGAGTCGCTGCACTGTTCATGACTAGGCCTCAAACTACTTCGAGGGGGGTCACGGCTGAGCCGTACAAGCTAGGGTTTCTAAAGTTTGGTGTGGACATACTGGACACGTGTTTGGTGAAATACGGTATCATGAGTGCAGACCTGGTAGAAGTATAATTATTTACTTTTAAAAAAATTTTTTTCAAACTCAGCAATTACAGATTTGCATAGTCTGAATATTATCGGTCTCTGAGAGTAGCTGCATGAGCTAAGTTCATGGTTGTCTTGGCAACGGCACGTCTCCACTCCACAAATTGATACAAAAATGTAACACTCTGCAGCGAGGGCAAGGCTCGGCTGAAAAATGGGTGTGGCGCTGTTTTGTGTATGCAGAAGCACGTGGTGAGACATTTAGTAACATTTGGGGGGGCGTTACGACTTAACCGTATAATCTAGGGTTCTGAAATTTGGCGAGCACAAACTATATTTATGTAGGTACTGATGTCCCGAGTTTCATTAGTGTAGCTCTTGCAGAACATATCTGAGGGACCTGTGACTTTATGTTTTTAATGGTTTCGGAAGGGAAAGGGTGCAGGGTCACTTTAGGGGGTCTTGTGGCTGACCCCTGTGACCGAGAGGGCTGAAATTTCACACACATGAACTACATACATGTGTGAATGAGTGTGCCAAGTTTCATGAGTGCAGCCCTCAGCACAGAGCAGCAGTGGGCGTTTCAGTTTGCTAAAATAGGCAATGGAAGTAAATGGGGACTTTTAAAAAAAAATGCCTCAAACGAAGCTGGGGGGGCGTTACGACTTAACCGTATAATCTAGGGTTCTGAAATTTGGCATTCATTACCTAGATGCATGTGGGAGTGAGAGTGTAAAGTTTTCTGAGCGCACGCCTTACAGAACATGTTTGGTGGAGCTTTACATGAAGTTCCTAATGTAAGTGAATGGAGAAAGGGGGCAGGTTACTTTACGGGGTCTCAGAGCTCGCCCATACAGACTAGAGATCTGAAATTTGGCGGAGACAAAATGTGGATATGTGTGAATAAACCTGCCAAGTTTCATTAGTGTAGCTCTTTCAGACAACTTTCAGTAGTCTTTTAAATTTGTACTTTGCTGTGGAGTTTAAGCCTGAATATTGGTGTGTCACAGAGTTCGCAGTATTGATTTTTTAATCGGCTATAACTTTGTGTGCAGTCAGCCGTGCAGCCTGAGTGCACAGAGCAGGCATCATCAATTAGGCTCTAACTTCACACAGGAACCAGTTAGAAGGATGATTCAAAATGCATCTGACAGTAGACATTGTGCTCTTTCTGTCCATATCAGACTCCTTGTGCTTTTCCCCAGGTATCCAAGTAAAATTCACCCTAGCGATCTTAATTGTGCTCCATGTCATAAAAATTTCACGTGGGAATTCACAACATTTAATTAGCCGAGGGTTTTGGTTGGGCACGAGGTTGGGCTAAATCTGCCTTGCAACTTATCTTTCATTGGTCGGATGGAAATTAACATACCGTGGGTCAGGGAATGCACTTTTACACCTGTTGGAAAACTCTAAGGAGCTGGCTGCACTTTTGCTGCTGCGCTACAAGGTAAGTGTGCTTTTTGTAAGCTATAGACTCCAGTCTTAATCTGAATGACAGAAATGCCAGCACATATGCATGTGTATACGTGTTATTTACAATTCAGTTTATTCCGAATGAACAGTGAAGTGTAAATGTAGTATTCTTGCACTAACCTGTAATTCGTGCGCTTGTATATTATGATTATGGGTTTCGAAAGTGGGTATTTGAGTTTGCTAAAATAGGCAATGGAAGTAAATGGCGATTTTATTATTTTTTTTATTTTATTTTTTTTAAATGCCTTAAACTAAGCTGAGGGGGTGTTACGACTTAACCTTATGATCTGGGGTTCTGAAATTTGGCACGCACGAACTGCGTGAATGTATGAACAAGTCTCTAACGTTTTATGAGCGCACGCCTAACAGAATATTATATTATAATCGCATAATCATTTTAAACCTAGTATTACCGATTTGCATTGGCTGAACATTATCTGTCTAAGACTTAAAACTCCAGGCTGGTACGTGCAGGCTGAGTGCACTTAATGGTTGTCTAGGCAGCAGCACACACCTTCAATTAGTGTATAACTCCACGTAGGAGCAACATAGAAGGATAATTCAAAATGCCTCTGAAAGTGTACATTCTAAGGAGCTGGCTGCACTTTTGCTGCTGCGTAAGTGTGCTTTTTGTAAGCTATAGACTCCAGTCTTAATCTGAATGACAGAAATGCCAGCACATATGCATGTGTATACGTGTTATTTACAATTCAGTTTATTCCGAATGAACAGTGAAGTGTAAATGTAGTATTCTTGCACTAATCTGTAATTCGTGCGCTTGTATATTATGATTATGGATTTCGAACGTTTCAAAATGGTAAATGGACTGCATTTATATAGCGCTTTTCTACTCCTACGAGTACTCAAAGCGCTTTACATTTCATGCCTCACATTCACCCATCCATCCACACACTCATTCACACACCGGTGGCGGAGGCTGCCATGCAAGGTGCCAACCTGCTCACCGGGAGCAATTTGGGGTTCAGTGTCTTGCTCAAGGACACTTTGATGGGGTCAGGAGGAACCAGGGCTCGAACCTGTACCCTCCAGTTGCCGAACGAAAGCACTACCTCCTGTGCCACCATCTTCCCCAATCCATTAAGAATAATGTAATGCTTTGTTATCTGAGGCAGGCAATATAATGGCTGAGAGAGACGTAAATGTGAACGACACATCTGTTGATGTCACGCCAAATTTGCCACGAGACGCATGTAAGTGACGAAGCCGATCAAATTAATCAAATTAATTTTTTTGGTGATTGTCACATTAATAATTTTATGTCTCCATATTCCAGTTGATGGGGATACAACTGCCAGCTCACCCGAAGAGAGTGAAGGTATGTCACACCAATGTATTGTCTTGGATATATACACATTCAAAAGTGCATTTTAATAATCTTCCCCCTGTTCAATGTGATACATGCAAGTGACAAAGCATAGCTGATAAAATGGTGATGGTGATTTGTCAAAATTATGAGTCTATGTCTTCATATTCCAGCTGATGGTGATGAAGAAGAGATCCCCCAAACCCAGCAGGCCTCAACTGGCAAGGCTTAAAGTAAGTCACACCAATATATAAAACTAAAAAGGTATTAAAGTTCTTGTCATAGCATCAATTTAACAGTGTGTGTGTGCGTGTGTATATGTATGTAATATATGTGTATGTAATATAATATATAAAATACACCACGCACACATACTGAATTCTCTTTTTTTGTCTTATTACTTGTCAGGCTGCAGCAGTGATGCCAGGAGAGTTCGACCTTCAATTTTATTTATCTTAATTTAGTTAAATTATTTTTATATATATATATATAATTTGTTGTAATTTTGTTCATTGCAACTTAAAGATTGTTTAATGTTCAATCAGTGTCAAAGTTTTCCATACTGTCTCTTGTATGAGCTGCTGTCAATGGTTCATGTTAAGTATGCAAACTGTAAAAGCTAGGGGGCTGAAATTTCCCATACACAAACTGCATACATGTATGAATGAGTGTGCCAAGTTTCATGAGTGCAGCCCTCAGCACAGAGCAGCAGTGGGCGTTTCAGTTTGCTAAAATAGGCAATGGAAGTAAATGGGGACTTTTTAAAAAAAAAAAAAAAATGCCTCAAACGAAGCTGGGGGGGCGTTACGACTTAACCGTATAATCAAAGGTTCTGAAATTTGGCATGCACGAAATGCAATCCCAAGAAATATTCAACTTAATGTTTTTCAATTTGCAACATTTTTCTAATTCGTTGTGAACGATTAAATGTTTTTTTTGTTCTCTTCAGAATAATGCCCAGGATTAAGAATGCCTGCCCGCTGTGCAACGTCTCATATTTTAATGTGTCAATGCACCTGAGGCAAATCCATAACATCGAATCTCCAGTGGAGCGCCGCCTCGTCACCAGCGTCTGGAGCTCCCGTTATTCTGGACCTGTCAATTGTCCTATGCCAGAATGTCAGGCAAAGGAACTGGTCCGCGTTGACAGGCACCTGGCCTTGGGTCATAACCTGTCAGGTGAAGAACTAAAGTCAATGGTAATTTCTTTCCTTCCCTCATCTTTTAGTACTCCCTTTAATGATGTTGGAATGCATGACAACACATCCATGTAAAACATGTTGGGATGTGAAAGGCACTATATAAGAATTAATTGAATTATATTTTGTAAAGTGTATTCTCATAATATTGCATTGTCTGCAAGTCATCCAGATTACCTCTTCCCAAAAATCAGGTAAAACAGGCAAAACAAAACCAAGCCAAAGCAGCACTTCGAGAATTCAATAAAAGCAAACGAGAAAAGGTGGATGAAATCACCGACCTTAGAGCCGAAGTCAAGCGCCTACAGCGCGAAGTTGACATATTGAGTGAAGGGAGCAGCACACGGCCTTTGGCCCATAAGGTTAATTTTGATGGTAAGAATACGATTATGGGGTGCATGTTGGTGCAATGGTTATTACTGTTGCCTCACACCTCTGGGCCCTGGGTTCGAGTCTCTTCCTGGGTCATATGTGTGCGGAGTTTGCATGTTTCCTCCAGGCAGTCCGGTTTCCCCCCCACAGTGCAAAAACATGCTGAGGCTAATTTGAGTTACTTAATTTCCCCATAGGGGTGCATGTGTGAGTTAATCGTGTGTGAGAGTGTCCTATGATAACATTGGTTCCCTGTACAGGGCAGTTCTGTGCCTTGTACCCTTAGTCTTTAAAACCAGACCCCTTGTGACCCTGAATAGGATAAGTGGAAAATGGATGGATGGATGGATATCATGGCATACCTTAGAATGGCTTCGATTCAATTTCTATGATTTATTTCTCTTTTCTCCTTTAGAAAATGTACTGTCAAAATTCAAGAGCACCCTTTACAGGATAAATAGCACAAAACGAGAGAGAGAAAATGGAAAGCAACAATTGGGCTACATTAAAAATTTCATTGACTATATGTGGAATCGACCCGAAGAGCCAGCCCCTGCCAATTTGAAATTTGTAAACAATCCAAGCAGAATTAATTCTTGGATCGAGAACCTAAATCTTAAATTTAAAGTTACTACCACAAAAAATTATTTATTGGCTATTATAAAATTCCTCCAATTCGTTATAAATGATAATCCGCCGGTCGTTAAATTGGGCCAAAAATTTTTAAAAGGACTAGAACGGCACATTAAGTATCAGGTTCGGGTCCTTTCGAAAAGCATAGTTAGTCACAGGCAGGGGGTGAGGGATGAAAAAAGAGAGAGGATGCCGCGAAGGGAGGAACTGGTAGCTCTGGCAACAGAGTTAAGGGGTGAAATCCCCGCAACTCTTGGTAAGTTGAAAGCCATAGAATGAAAAACACATAGGTAAAACTTGTCAATGTTATGCTCATGGTTTCCAAATGTAAATTTAACTGAAATTAGTGTATGCATACTACCAACATTGTTGTCTGCTTGATTTGATACAATAATCATTGCAGTGAAAGTCACATAACCTTTCACCAAGTGCAGATTCATTTATTTTCCACTACTCTGTCTGGGTGCTTAACTTTTTTTTTTGTCACTTACTGTATTTTGATTACAGATGCTCTGGCTGGAGCCCACTACTCCATTAAGAGAAGGAATACTTGCATTGGCGCTATCGCCACCTACTTATATATACTTACTGGGCACAGAGCCAGTGTCATAATAAACATGACACTGGCTGAGTTTAAGAACGCCAAGGTGCAAGAAAACAGGGTAGTGATTTCTGTGAGTATCCAAAACATTGTTTATACTGTAATTTTTTGCCTATTTTAAATTTGTGTAGAAATTATGCTTACAGGGGGCGGCATGGTGGTGCAGTGGTTAGCACTGTGTCCTCACACCTCTGGGACATGGGTTCGATTCTCCGCCTTGGTCACATGTGTGTGGAGTTTGCATGTTCTCCCCATATCATCGTGGGGTTTCCTCCAGGTACTCTGGTGTCCCCTCACAGTCCAAAAACATGCTGAGGCTAATTGGAGATGCTAGATTGCCCATAGAAGTGCATGTGTGCGTGAATGGTGTGTGTGTGGCCTGCGATGGGCTGGACCCCCATCCTGGGTTGTTCCCTGCCTACTGCCCATTGCTTCCGGGATAGGCTCCAGGCCTCCCATAACCTAGTGGGATAAGCGGTTTGGAAAATGGATGAATGGATTGATTATGCTTACACTCCATACAGAAAATACACCTGATGTGTACCATCATGTTTATTAAGCCACTCTGTCCTTTCCTTAGGTTGCAAGCCACAAAACATCTGGTACATATGGGAGGGCATACATCACCCTCAGCCTGAGGGAGCATTCCTGGCTGACCCAATTTGAAGACCTGAGACCCTTTCTGGCAGGTCACAGCAGGAGGCCAGAAACATTTTTTTTTTTCCTCGTCCGGACAGCCTTTTTACAAATTAGGCGATCTAGTCAGGCAAACATGTAAAGGGAATGGTATGCAGCGCTCGTTTACCATTTCTGATATACGGACAGCAGTGTCTACTTGCGTAAGTAAAAGTTTCAGTAAGTCAAAGTCAATGGTAAAGATTTTAGAATATGGCTCAGTATTGTCTGCACAGAAATTGTTTTGTCTTGTTCACAGATCGAGAGGAACTTGCCACCGGATCACCGGCGCTTGGTGGCCCGTCTCATGTGTCATACTATAGACACGGCTGACCGGTTTTATGTCGCAGACCCTGACATCCAGGATGTCCACCGCAGCCGTAATTTTGTGGAGCAGGCATTAGGCATGGGGAAGCATCCCCAGGCCAAAACCGGTCAGCCGTGTTTAGAAGATGAGCATGAGATCACCAGGCCAGCACGGAGGTCACGCTTGATTTTTGAGTCTTCCGAAGAAGAGGACGTGCCTCCAGGACCGCTGCCTTTATCTGCAATGGAAATTGAGGCACAACAAGCTCCAGCTCCCACGGTACCTCCCCAGGAAGAGCATACGGAGGAAGAGACAGGTAAATTGCCTGTAAATTGAGTAGAGTCAATGTATAGTGATGGGTATGCTAAAGTGAAAGTGATTGCCATTGTTTACACACCATAGCACAGCAGGGCGAAGCTATTCAGCACCCAGAGAGCAGTGCTTGGGGGCGGTACCTTGCTTAGGCTACCTCAGTGGTACTTGTTTGTCAGAGATTTGCACTTGCAATCTTTCAATTACAATTGCACCTCCTTAACCATTAGGCGAACTATTCTCTGACCTGGGATTGAATCTTGAAACTCCCGAGAAGGCAATCTGTCAATTTGATCTCGACGAGGAGGAGGAGGAGGAATGGGAAAGTGAGGAGGAGGATACTGACTCTGAAATAAATTCTCCCCTACCAAAAGTGGTCAAGAAAGATATAAAGGTGAGACAGTAGACTTTGTTTTCTAAATGGGTGTGCTGTATGTGCTTGTATGTAGTGTCGTTAAAGACGTCTGTTTTACAGAGTGGCGTCTGTAGGAGGAGATTATCCTATCCAGAATCGCTGAAGAATGAAGTGGTGTCGTGCTTTGCCGCATACTGGCATGAGCCAATAACAACTAGTACTGTAAGCATGTGCAAGCAAACTTTAATGTCCATTGTTGCTGAATATTATAAACAGAACTCAAGGAGAATGCTCTCTTTTCAGATCAACACAGTACTAAACAACAATAAAGGACTTCTAGAGAGGTGCAAAGACATGGGCCTCACAATTGATAACTTTAGGGGCCTGATTAAAACCTTGTAAGTGATGTCATAGCAATTGTTTTGCTAATGTCACTGCTATTCTTTTACAATTGTCAATTTTCACTAATAAGCCATGTCTTTTTGTCCGTCTATATTACAGACAGAAGGACACAAAGGGAGATGGAGAAATAGCAGACAATGAGGAACCTAATGTGTAAGGTTTTTTTTGTCAGTGTAATTGTTAGACTTTTTTTTGGAAAATTTCTATTGAGCCCCTTGGTCTTTGTCTATAAAAAAGATTCTGTATAACATAGCCCAGGCACTAACTTATATATATATATATATATATATATATGTGTGTATATATATGTATATATGTATATATGTGTATATATATGTGTGTGTAATATATATATATATGTATGTGTATGTGTATGTGTATGTGTATGTGTATGTGTGTATGTATATATATGTGTGTGTGTATAACAATTAGTTATTTTGTCGAGCAGTTGTCTTTCTTTTATAAGAGATTTTTGGTTTGGACTTAACTTGCTTTTCTCTTATTTTTTGTTTGTTAGTGGCCTGGGATATCTATGTTAATTTAGAAAATTTCTTTTGAGCTGCTTGTTCTTTGTTCTTTCTTGAAATTAAAGTGTTCCTTGCAACCACTGATTTCAAGTTTCTCCTCTTTAAAACATTTTGCCATGCATAATCTAGATATGTGATTAAATAAGTCTGCAACGTCTCATGAGTGCAGACCTGACAAGCATTTGAGACAAAAAAATTTTCTCAAACTCAGTAAAAATGGTTTTGCATACTCAGAATATTGATTGTATCAGACTAAGTGCAGTTTATAGTTGTCTGGGTAACACCAAGCATTTAATATATGGATGTGCTGACTGACCTGGTGAGTGCCACATTTTCAACATGTAGATCGTGGATCCTTATTTACACATGGATATGACGGATGTGCTGACCGACCCGGTGAGTGCCACATTTTCAACATGTAAATCATGGATCCTTATTTACACATGGATATGACGGATATGCTGACCGAACCGGTGAGTGCCAAATTTTCAACATGTAGATCGTGGATCCTTATTTACACATGGATATGACGGATATGCTGACTAACTTAGGAAGAGCCACATTTTCAACATGTAGATCGTGGATCCTTATTTACACATGGATATGACGGATGTGCTGACTGACCTGGCGAGAGCCACATTTTCAACATGTAAATCATGGATCCTTATTTACACATGGATATGACGGATGTGCTGACCGACCTGGCGAGAGCCACATTTTCAACATGTAGATCATGGATCCTTATTTACACATGGATATGACGGATATGCTGACTAACTTAGGAAAAGCCACATTTTCAACATGTAGATCGTGGATCCTTATTTACACATGGATATGACGGATGTGCTGACCGACCCGGTGAGTGCCACATTTTCAACATGTAAATCATGGATCCTTATTTACACATGGATATGACGGATATGCTGACCGAACCGGTGAGTGCCAAATTTTCAACATGTAAATCATGGATCCTTATTTACACATGGATATGACGGATATGCTGACTAACTTAGGAAAAGCCACATTTTCAACATGTAGATCGTGGATCCTTATTTACACATGGATATGACGGATGTGCTGACCGACCCGGTGAGTGCCACATTTTCAACATGTAAATCATGGATCCTTATTTACACATGGATATGACGGATATGCTGACCGAACCGGTGAGTGCCAAATTTTCAACATGTAAATCGTGGATCCTCATTTACACATGGATATGACGAATGTGCTGACTGACCTGGCGAGAGCCACATTTTCAACATGTAAATCGTGGATCCTCATTTACACATGGATATGACGGATATGCTGACCGACCTGGCGAGAGCCACATTTTCAACATGTAAATCATGGATCCTTATTTACACATGGATATGACGGATGTGCTGACCGACCTGGCGAGTGCCACATTTTCAACATGTAAATCATGGATCCTCATTTACACATGGATATGACGGATATGCTGACTAACTTAGGAAGAGCCACATTTTCAACATGTAGATCGTGGATCCTTATATACACATGGATATGACGGATATGCTGACTGACCCGGCGAGAGCCACATTTTCAACATGTAAATCATGGATCCTTATTTACACATGGATATGACGGATATGCTGACCGAACCGGTGAGTGCCAAATTTTCAACATGTAGATCGTGGATCCTTATTTACACATGGATATGACGGATATGCTGACTGACCTGGCGAGAGCCACATTTTCAACATGTAGATCGTGGATCCTTTTTTACACATGGATATGACGGATGTGCTGACTAAGGAAATGCCTCATTCTCAATATGTATATTGCAGATCGCTATTTACACATGTATATGATGGATCTGTTGACTTATGAAGTGCAAAGTAGGTTTCTCAGCAAAATTGCCATAATTCATACATAAGACTGCATATTGGAGGTTTGTGAGTGTTACACAGTACCTTGATGGTAATATGAAGACTTATCAAAAATTTCCTAAGTGGTCCAAAGTAGGTGTCTCAGTAAACGTGACATACTTACTACATAGGGGTGCATGAAAAAGTAGGTTTCTCACCAAAGTTGCCACAGTTCATATAGAAGATTGTATATTGGAGTTTTATGAGTGTAATGGAATAGCCATTTTATGGATATTGACTTTACTTTGGAACACACACAAAGTCTAATAAGGGTCATGTAATTTGATAAGTATATTACGTAAATTACATGTCAGATGCATTGTTACAGATATGAAAGTTTAATTTGTGAATTGTGGGGAACAGGGACCCCAAGAGGAAAAAGTAAGGAAATACGACAAAATTCACCTGAACATTTGACCGAGATGGATATTTCGTAATTTCTCAGTGAAAATGTGAAATCCCTCGTGAAATTACGGATTTTCATGACCAGGGCACTAATTAGGGGCCAGCCCATCGCAGGGCGCACTCACACACCAGTCACTCACATATGCACACATACGGGCAATTTAGTAACTCCAATTAGCCTCAGCCTGTTTTTGGACTGTGGGGGGAAACCGGAGTACCCGGAGGAAACCCCACGACGACATGGGGAGAACATGCAAACTCCACACACATGTGACCCAGGCGGAGACTCGAACCCGGGTCCCAGAGGTGTGAGACAACAGTGCTATGTAAATATAAATGTTAAATATAAATCTTAAATGTTAACATATCCAAATGTTACATGTAAAACTTAAATGTACATGTAAATATAAATGTTACATATAAATCGTAAATATAAATTCTAAATATAAATCTTAAATGTAAATTACTAGTAGCAATATCCTTGCCCATGAAGCCCTTTTTGTGCAGAGCAATGATGACTGCATGTGTTTCCTTGTAGGTAGGCATGGTTAACAGAGGAAGAAGAATGGTTTCAGGCACCAGCCTCCTTTTAAAGCATCCAGTCTGCTATTCTATTCTATTCTATTCTATTCTATTCTATTCTATTCTATTCTATTCTAATTCTAATCAGCATGACAGCCTTGTCCTCATCAACATTCTCACCTGAGTTAATGAGAGAATCACTGAAATTATTAATTAGCAAGGATCTGGACAGGGATGTTTAAATGTGTAGTTATTGGTTTCAAAACATTTCATAACACATTTAAGTAATATAAAATCGTGTTTTAACCACATCTTAAACTGCAATTTTGCAATTGCGACAATGGGCTAGGGGCGCAGGGCCGGTCCGTTACGATATTGTGGCGAATGAGACAATTATACAAATTAGACGACAGTTCTTTTAGAAGTAAAATGTGTTCTTTTTGCTTATTCCCAACATTGGTTGAACTACGAGCAGCACAGGCATGGAAGCGAACAGGTAATGCGAGAGACGATTCACGGTTGCACTCTAACAAAACACGCACATTACACGGTAAGCATGACACGGTTATGGCGCGTGCTAAATAAAGCAAAAATACACATTAATTACCCCGTTTACTGGTACATACAGTGGCATGTAGTTGTAGCACCTCAGCTCTAAGTGACGTGCGATCGCACGGAAGCGTGTACTGCGTATTTGCGCGTTTCTCTATATGCACAGCAATCGGGGTCTTAGACTCCCTGGTTAATATTCTCAAACGTGTTGTAGAATTTTACAAGTGTAAAATTACTTTGTTTCCGACAGGCTCAAATTTTAAATTGCCAAATTATTTTGTTTATGATCGGCACAACAGCTAAGCGGCCCAGTCCCGAGGCGTCACAGTATAAGCCCTACATTTATCCCAGTCCTACTGGCACCGGGTCTCTTCACACTCCTTGCGCTGTTTTCTCGGTCCTGTTGTTTATCGATCATAGCTGAGATTCAGAGCCCTAATTTTACTCAGCGCAACCTAAAAGGAGCAGGACGCTGACACATGTACACAAATGGGAGTATGATAAAGCATGACACTATAGGGGCTGGACAGGGTTTGTGTGCATGAAAAAGGAGGCTATGCGACCTGAACGCGGGAACTTTAATGTGTGAAACTTATATAATTATATTAAAGAGGAAAAAGGATAAAGAGGAATTGCAGTGTAATATGGGTAATATATAACCAACACCAG
This sequence comes from Brienomyrus brachyistius, assembly GCF_023856365.1. Classification (NCBI taxonomy): domain Eukaryota; kingdom Metazoa; phylum Chordata; class Actinopteri; order Osteoglossiformes; family Mormyridae; genus Brienomyrus; species Brienomyrus brachyistius. The sequence goes on along the minus strand of NC_064544.1, from coordinate 7,438,764 downwards.
AGCTGAGGAAGAACAAGACATTCAGTGTCATAAAAAACAGTTACTGGATTAACTAAAGACACTAAATAAGCCTTTGCCTTTGAGCGATGGTGCTCAGGTGACAGAAACGCTTGTAAACGACCCAGCACACACACACAGACACACACACAGACCTGTAGTCTTCTCTTGTGCGGAGCGTCCCTTAATTTCTATCGGGAACACTCTAATAGCAACATAAGGACCTTAACCCTAACCCGGATCTAACCCAAGGTAAGTAACCAAACAAAATACAAGACTAATGGCATTTTTAGTTTTTTGATTGCATTCACAGATTTATAATATTGGGTCACCCCGCTCCACACACACACGTCCACCTTTGAAGTGACACGTGGCCCCGTCCTCGCCGCCCCCAGTCTCGACGCCCAGCCTGGATCCACACAGCCCGCAGAGTCGCTCCGGACCGGCCGGACTGTGGGGCTCCTTCTAAACGTTTATCATGAATAACGTTTGTGGATTCGCGCTGATGGTGACTATTCTTAATACTTTCCATTAACATGGTTTTTAAAATGACACCTGAATAAAAGCATTATTGTAAAAAACTTAATCCCACCGAATTCCTGTTTTACATGTTGTTGATCACTGTTGCCGATTTATTTCTATTCATCAGATGGTTTTTATGAGCACGGTGACCACCTGGCACGATTTGGATAACAGCGAATACGACTGCTGGCCTATTGAGAAACCGGACGAGCAGAATATGATGGAGTGTGGAGGCAAGTTTACGTTTTTCATTTCTGAGATTGTGCTCTTCGACTGGATCGAGTTAATCACAAGTGTGTTTATATTATTTTTAGCATTTATATTATAAAATGAAATTTAGACTATTATTACGGTCCGATTGACATACAAATGCAGGCTTATTTTTTAAATAATTGTCAAATATTCGCCATATGTAGTATATGACACTTTTCTGTGTTATACTTTTAACGTTTTACACACACACACACACACACGCACACACATACACACACGTATATGTAAACTCTATTCTAATACAATGTTTTATGTTTACATTGAATAGATAATACGGTAACACTTTACTTGAGGGGGGAAGCTGTAGATCACATAACTTCCCAGTCAGCCGAATTTAACGTTTTTATGTTTTTTTCTCCATGTTTCACGTGCACGTTCCCGATGTCCACTAGGCGGTTTCTGTCATGCGAGGTTTCTGACGGTTCGAATATTCATTGCAATTGATGTTAGAATCACAACGTTTTATTTGCGAAGTTCAAGATCTACGAGGAATTTGTGTCATTGTGGCAACGCAGAACATACGACATACTTATTATTCGTAATTATACACAAACGATTCCTAAACAAAATTATTCTTTCGTGTTTTTTTTCTACCTCGCGTCACTGCGCTGGATACTCAGTTGGGTGAGGGATGTGTTTATAGATTTTTCTACTTAATGTGTTTTTTATTTGTAAGTGTTTTTGGTTTCGCTTCCAGGTGCACATGTGTGCTGCTGTCCCGCGTCCTCAGTGACACACTGGGCTGTCTTTTGAACTGCATGCTTGCTCTTTGTCAGGTCTGGAGATGGCTTGGGTGAGCAGACCTCCAGAAAAGGTGATCAGTGGCCTGGAGTTCAACGTCATATACTCAGTGACAGCATCTGTGGAATTCTATCAGTGGGCCATAGACAACATGATCTTCACTAAGAGGTACTGCGTGAACTACAGGCATACCGGTCTGTCAGAGCCGACCTTATTCATGCACATAATCCTGCTCAATCATATCATGCAAATTCAGTGTAAGAACAGGTGCCATTTCTGAAGTAAAACGACTTTGACACTGCAGTCTGTCTGCTGTGTCTGCTTAGCTCCATACGCGATGCTGCCTCTGCACAGCGTTTCTGTGAGGAGCAAGAGTGTCCATCCAACTGGAAAGATGCAAATGGAGAGAACTGCTGCATCCACCATGCCAACATCCACTCCTGTCCCATGAGCTATATGGTAAGCGCTCTGTCCTTCCTGATGCATCTCAAGAAGCTTTTGAGAACAAGGAGCCACGGGTGCTTGACCCCAAACACTCCAGTTTGTTCTGTTCCTCTTCTTTGCTCCTGAACTAGGTGGAGGAGAGGATCTGCGGCCCCTGGATCCCAGACGACGGCCGGATCTTCACTCACACCATTTCTACTGCTGGCAAAATGACCCAGACCAATTGGACCGCCAAGGTGGGCAGAGCGTGCGGAGCATCCTCCTGTTATACAGGGAGACCCATAACCCATGCTTGTCACACTCTCCTCCTGTAGGTGGTCCTTTTCCATGTGGGAGTCAACTCGCTTATCGCTCACATCCGGGTGGGAAAGATGCAGGCTGCATTGGAAGCAAAGAGCATGGTTCTTCCAGCCATAGGTACCAGAACATGCAGAATGTCTCTGAGTGCAGCAGCACTGAGCAGCTCTTCAGTTTGTCATCACAGGCATCTGGTGATCAGATAAGCAGGAAAAGGGAGGAAGCTGTGCTAGAATGTGGAGTCTGAACCACAGAAGGGATTAGATCACAGCAGTGCAAGTACAGTTCATGTTCTCCTGCGGGGAAATAAAGAGGGTGTTGTCCCTGCCAGTGTGTGGAGATGGACTCTGTGATGAAGACGAGATGTGCTCCACTTGTCCTGCTGACTGCGGAGAATGTCCCATGACGGCTGCCATCAAAGTGGCCATTGGCCTCCCAGTGACGTTGGTTTTCATCAGCTTCCTGCTAACTGGACTGGTAAGAAACCCAAATGTGGATATTGCATTAAGATAATTATCAGAGGAGAGAGGAGCCCAGGGTCCAGTGTGTGACACAGCAGAGGAGTCCATGGTTCAGTAAGTAACATAGCAGAGACTCCCATGCTCCAGTGAGTAACACAGCAATGGGGCCCATGGTTCACTGAGTAACAGATCAGAGAACCCCTGATCCAGTGAATAACAGATCAGTGAAGCCTATGATCCAGTGAGTAACATTGGGTTTCCTTCTTTTTTAACAGTGGTTTCAGTACCAGAAGCAGAAGATGTTTTGGGATGAAAGTTGGATCATTGATTACAGCCAGATAAAGCAAGGTACTGTGCAAGTACTGTACTATCAAGCTTTTGCTCACAAGGTACTTTACTGACTTTTCACTGTGATGAGGTGATGAGTGAGATTTTGGTCACTGGCAGATTTAAGATAAATACACCTTCTGTGTATAACTGACGATGAGGACTGCCTGCCTCGATGTGAAACCTCAGCTGATCAATCAGTAATGAAATAAATTAAATACGGAGGTTGTGGTGCACTTTTCAAAGAGCTCCTGCTTGAGACCATGGAGACTGTGGATCAGCCCCCCCCCCGGTAATTATCCGTCTGCCAGCTGATCAGATGAATGAGTGCGGAGTGAAGCTTCCTGATGAAACGAGAGCCCCTGTGGCTTTGTTTACAGGAGCCCTCGTTAAGTGCTGCTCTTCTTAATTACACCTACACTGTTATTTATATCCCAGCATCACAGACATTGGGGAATGTCGCCGTACCAGGAGACCTTCGGATGCTCAGACCCTGGGCCTCCTTCCAGAGCTGCTGTGTTCAGCACCTTCACACCCTGAACCTTTATCTTTTCAGATCCGACGGCCCGAACTGTTATGGGCAGCATCATAAGCGTCCCCAACGGCAACAGTGACTCCAATGCCAGCTGCATGACAGCCCTCAGCTCCTGCACCGGAGTGTACGCCACCTCCCGCAAGCAGCTTTTCACCCATACTGGCATCTAGTGAGTGACTCCCACCCTCATGCAGTATTAACACATTTACCTTCCTGGGGTTAAACACCAATATGTTCTGTCTGTTTGTGATCTGAGTGCTATATGTATGTCGGCATCAATTTGGCCATTCATTTAACAATTTATAAATTTTTAATTAATTTAACATGTTGTCTAGTGATGGACGAACAGTTGCCATCAAGAAAATCAAAACAAAGTCCTTTTCCCTCACAAGAACGATTCGTCGGGAAGTCAAGCAAGTGAGGTGAGTGACACTGTGAATAAACAGCAGACCGCAGCACCTCAGCCATTGGCTGTTTCGCTTTGACCACCTGCAGACCGCAGCACCTCAGCCATTGGCTGTTTCACTTTGACCACCTGCAGACCGCAGCACCTCAGCCATTGGCTGTTTCGCTTTGACCACCTGCAGTGATGTTAACTGTGAACTCCCTCTTCTTGTTTCGAACGCCCAGAGAGCTGGACCATCCCAACCTTTGCAAGTTTTTTGGTGGCTGTGTGGAGGTGCCCAATGTTGCCATTATAACAGAGTACTGTCCTAAGGGCAGTTTGAACGACGTCCTCCTTAATGAGGAGATCCCCCTCAACTGGGGCTTCAGGTGGGAGCTTTGGAAGATCGGTTTCCAGCTTAAGAATATGTTTGCAGGCGCAGTCATCTGAAATGAAGGTGTTTCCACTGGTTCGCAGGTTCTCCTTCGCCATGGACATTGCCCGGGCCATGGCGTATCTGCACCAGCACCGCATATGCCATGGAAGATTGAAGTCGACCAATAGTGTGATTGATGACCGCTGGGTCTGTAAGATTACAGGTAGAGCATGGGGTCTGTAAGATTACAGGTAGAGCATGGGGTCTGTAAGATTACAGGTACAGCATGAGGTCTGTAAGATTACAGGTAGAGCATGGGGTCTGTAAGATTACAGGTAGAGCATGGGGTCTGTAAGATTACAGGTAGAGCATGGGGTCTGTAAGATTACAGGTAGCGTATGGGATGTGTAAGATTACAGGTAGAGCATGAGGTCTGTAAGATTACAGGTAGAGCATGAGGTCTGTAAGATTACAGGTGAGCATGGGGTCTGTAAGATTACAGGTAGAGTATTGAGTTTGTAAGATTACAGGTAGACCATGGGGTCTGTAAGATTACAGGTAGAGCATGGGGTCTGTAAGATTACAGGTAGCGTATGGGATGTGTAAGATTACAGGTAGAGCATGAGGTCTGTAAGATTACAGGTAGAGCATGAGGTCTGTAAGATTACAGGTGAGCATGGGGTCTGTAAGACTACAGGTAGGGTATGGGGTCTGTAAGATTACAGGTAGAGCATGAGGTCTGTAAGATTACAGGTAGAGTATTGAGTCTGTAAGATTACAGGTAGAGCATGGGGTCTGTAAGACTACAGGTAGAGCATGGGGTCTGTAAGATTACAGGTAGAGTATCAGGGAAGGTTTGGTGTTTTAATGATAAGGTGCATAAATTCCTGAAACAATCATCTTCACACCTGCAGCGTTGGGGTGTGAATCCCACCTCCAGCTGTGTGTGTGTGCAGTTTACATGTTCTCCCCGTGTCTGTATCGGGTTCCTCTGTGTCCTCTGCCCCCTCCCTTCAAAAACACTCTATATTGTCCGCAGTGTGCCTGTGATGGACTGGCATCCTGCCCAGGATAGGATGGAATGGCTCCATACTCTTCCTAGAGCGGGAATATCTAGTTACTAGTAGATTTTATATGGAGCTCAGTGCTTCTGTCTCTCTAGATTACTGCCTGGTGACGTACAGAAGGGAGGACTCCGAGGTGACCTGCAGCACCTACCAGCAGCGGCAGTGCCAGCTATACCTGCCACCCGAAGCCCAGACCTCCAGTATGGATCCCACGCTGGCAGGAGATGTGTTCAGGTAGCAGCATGGAACAACTGCGTACTCGGAATAAACGTGCAGCGAGTACAGAACCACATTAGAGTGCTAATCCAACCATGCTCGGAATAAACGTGCAGCGAGTACAGAACCACATTAGAGTGCTAATCCAACCATGCTCGGAATAAACGTGCAGCGAGTACAGAACCACATTACGGTGTTAATCCAACCATGCTCAGAATAAACGTGCAGCGAGTACAGAACCACATTAGAGTGCTAATCCAACCATGCTCGGAATAAACGTGCAGCGAGTACAGAATCATATTACGGTGTTAATCCAAGCATGCTCGGAATAAACGTGCAGCGAGTACAGACCCACATTAGAGTGCTAATCCAACCATGCTCGGAATAAACGTGCCTACCCAGGTAATCCAACCCCTACTCAGCCCTAACCTAAACCATATGATTCCATTCTTTGTGGGGACCTGAAAAATGGCCCCCACAATGTCAAAATAGGTTTTGTCACATTGTTCATGCGCAACATAATCCATACACACACACACACACTATATGCAATTTAAAAACTTTTGGACTGTCTGAGTTAAATGCGGTACCCAGAAGACACTCACCCAGACACAGGGAGTACACGCAGACTCCATATACATCTGAAAATGGGATTTAAACCCCTCACCCTTCAAAGCGTCCCATCAGGCTGCTATTCGGACAAGTGGCAGTGTTTACTTCTTGTTTTAATGACATCACTGTCTTCTTGCAGTTACTCGATTATTTTGCTGGAAATTGCCACCAGAAACGATCCGGTTCCTGTAAGTTTCATGTGACATTTCGAGTGACAAACTGGTGTTTGTTTCATACCTACATTCCGTTTGTGGTGTGTATGTGTAGCATTATCTTGAAACTAAGGAAGTTCCCCACCAAACATTCGTAAAAGGTCTTCCAGAATTATCAGGCAGGTGTCTGATGCTGAACAATTCATTTAATAATAGCGCTTGGCACCGATTCTACTGTAGAATAGTTTATTCTGTAAAGAAGTACTGCATATACAGAAAGAAAATGTTTTTTTAAAGTGATAATCAATGCTTAATAGGTGCATTGAGATTGATTTTGGCTAATATAATTCTGAGCCTTTGTGTTGCTTTTCTGTATATGGTAGCTGTTGTGTAATGCATGTGTATCACGGTCCTGTATACGGTAGCTGTTGTGTAATGCATATGTATCATATTCCTGTATACGGTAACTGTTGTGTAATGCATATGTATGGTGTACCTGTATATGGTAGCTGTGGTGTAATGCATGTGTATTATGTTCCTGTATATGGCAGCTGTTGTGTAATGCATTTGTATCATGTTCCTGTATACGGTAGCTGTTGTGTAATGCATATGTATCACATTCCTGTATATGGTAGTTGTGGTGTAATGTGTGTGTGTCACATAAAAGCATTGTGTGTGGTGTTCCTGTATATGGTAGCTGTGTTGTAATGCCTGCATGTGTCACAGGTAGAGGACGGCTCACTGGGGTACGCCTGGTGCCCTCCCCTCCCGGAGCTCATATCGGGAAAGGCAGAGAACACCTGTCCATGTCCCTCTGAGTACGTCGAGGTAGGGGCACCAGTTGGCATAACGGAACATTCAGTGGCCCCTCGTCTGTTTTTTCTTGTGGTCTTTCTTTAGCTTGGTGTCTCCCAGCTTGATTTCTGAAATCTGCCTCACATAGGTCAAATCTCACTTAGTCCTGAAGCAGGGGGGGACAGGTGTACTTCTCAGTGTTGGTTTCTTTGAGGCACTGGTTTTTACATTGCAGGGTACCTTATTCCTCACTCACCCAAACAAGCACCACATACTACTGATCCTACTGAATCATTCCTACTGAAAGTTTGCCATTAGTTATGATCTTTGAGCATGTTTTAGTTGTTCATCAGTTAAGTTTCTTTAATGAGGTAACTGTGTGTTACCTCTTTTGATACTGCCTCCACCTGGGCCATAACGGATGCCCCCTGTACCCAGCAGCTAACCAAGGTGTGGTTATGCTGTAGCTTATCCGCAGGTGCCGGAGTCACAACCCAACTCACAGGCCCACCTTCGAGCAAATAAAGAAGTTTGTACACAGAATCAATCCCAGCAAGGTTAGCCCAGTGGATATGATGATGAACCTGGTAAGGACACATGCTGTGATCGCCGTTACACCTTGTAATCAGCAACGCTGCAGACAGAAATCCTGACAGACAAACCTGTGTGTCTCCTCTAGATGGAGAAGTACAGTAAGCACCTGGAAGTTCTGGTAGCAGAGAGAACCCAGGACCTGATGCACGAGAAACAGAAAACAGATCGGCTTTTATACAGTATGTCATATCTGTCCGTCTCGAGATGTTCCTGCTAATTCACTGTTAATGGTACGTTTTTGTCTCAGTCGGTCTCATTGGGCAGCATCTCTCAGAATTGAGGCATAAATAAAAGATCCAGAAGCTCCGTCCTCATACTGGATGGCACTATGTGTTTGGATGGCAGCTGTGACCCTCAGTCTCTCTGCTGCCCCTTTTAGGCATGCTGCCGAAACAGGTGGCGGACGACCTGAGGCAGGGGAAGCCCTCCCAGGCTCAGAGCTATGTCAGCGCTACAGTATTTTTCAGGTAAATCCAAGATGAAGCCCTTTCCCCTGACTACTGACTACAAGCTGAAGTGTTGCTCTTTGGTGTTTTCTGAGGCTGGCTCTGCATCCCCTGTTTCATAGCGACATCGTTGGCTTCACTCAGCTCTCCAGTACCAGTACACCCTATCAGGTCGTTGACTTCCTCAACAAACTATACACAACCTTTGATGACATCATTGACAATTATGATGTTTACAAAGTAGAGACTATTGGAGATGCATGTAAGTGCTGATTTCCTTCTCTGTATGTTTCTTCCTGTGTTCCTTCCAGTAATTGGACCTTGTCCAGTAGCCTTAACACGCCTTAACCTCCCCTGCTTTGGAGGGATCTCCATGCTTGTTAGATGCCAGGTGTCTCTGTGTTGCAGACATGGTTGTCTCAGGTGTGCCGAAGGTGAACCGTATCCTGCACGCCTCTGAAATTGCCAGCATGGCCCTAGACCTGGTGGCTGTTTGTAAGACATTCAGGATCCCCCACAAGCCCAACACACTGCTGCAGATACGCGCTGGCATCCATTCAGGTAGGGGCCACAACATGGTGGCATACATTTGGGTAGGGGCTATGGCGTGCTGGCATGCGTTCGGGTAGGGACTATGGCGAGTAGGCATACGTTCGTGTAGGGACTATGGCGAGTAGGCATACGTTCGTGTAGGGACTATGGCGAGTAGGCATACGGTCGGGTAGGGACTATGGCGAGTAGGCATACGTTCGTGTAGGGACTATGGCGAGTAGGCATACGGTCGTGTAGGGACTATGGCGAGTAGGCATACGTTCGTGTAGGGACTATGGCGAGTAGGCATACGGTCGGGTAGGGACTATGGCGAGTAGGCATACGTTCGTGTAGGGACTATGGCGAGTAGGCATACGGTCGGGTAGGGACTATGGCGAGTAGGCATACGTTCAGGTAGGGACTATGGCGAGTAGGCATACGTTTGTGTAGGGACTATGGCGAGTAGGCATACGGTCGGGTAGGGACTATGGCGAGTAGGCATACGTTCGGGTAGGGACTATGGCGAGTAGGCATACGGTCGGGTAGGGACTATGGCGAGTAGGCATACGTTCGTGTAGGGACTATGGCGAGTAGGCATACGGTCGGGTAGGGACTATGGCGAGTAGGCATACGTTCGGGTAGGGACTATGGCGAGTAGGCATACGTTCGTGTAGGGACTATGGCGAGTAGGCATACGGTCGGGTAGGGACTATGGCGAGTAGGCATACGTTCGGGTAGGGACTATGGCGAGTAGGCATACGTTCGGGGAGGGACTATGGAGTGCAGTTGCATTCAGTTTGGGTGCCAGTCACTATCAGCTCATTCCCAGGTCCTGTCGTGGCCGGCGTTGTGGGGACCAAGATGCCACGGTACTGCCTGTTTGGGGACACGGTGAATACAGCGTCAAGGATGGAGTCGACCAGCGAAGGTACCACAGCCATCAGGTGGCATCACCCAAAGGTCGCTATGCTACATTTGTGCTTAGCGCCATTGCTACAACCTGATTAGCTTGAACTAAAAATGAAACATCTTTCCAATTTTCCAAGTGCTACATTTACATTAATGTCTATTTATTTGGTAGCCTCTTACCACAGAGGTATACAAGTTTGAGAATGCAGGTACATTAGTAAGTGAATATAAACAACACTAAGAAAACAGACAAGGACCAGTCGCTGGTAAGTCTGCAGAGTTTTGTGCAACATTGGTATGCAGAAGGTAGTGCCCATTTTCAAAGGTCAGCAATGGTGTCTCCTGCAGCTCTGAAGATTCAGTGCAGCTCCAGCACCTTCTGCCTGCTGGAGGAGATCGGCGGATATGTGTTGATCTGTCGTGGGCTCTTACAGGTCAAGGTCAGTGCAGTCCCTGTGGGTCGAGACTTGCCAACATACAAATTCATTGCCATTCAGGGACACTGCTAAACATTTTGAGCCACATGCAAGCACATCGTATTGGGCTCCATCCCAGACCATCCAGATATGTTCCAGACACCACGCACCTATATGCTGCCATTTTGCTTTCCTTCTCTCTCCACAGGGGAAGGGTGACATGGTCACCTACTGGCTGGAGGGGAAGCAGGGGGGGGCTGGTGACCAAGATGGGAACAGCGAGCGCCCCACTGCCCCAGAGAGTGAGGAGCAGTGCACCTCCGCCCCACTCCTCCTGAACAACGACCTTCTGATAGACAGCGTGTGACCCAGTGCCCGCTTGCTTACATCATAGCCTCTTTATTGATGTAGAAGAGCCTGCGATCTTCAGCTAACAGTGACTTCAGCCTCTAACTCTCCGTGGGTCTGCATAGTTAAACGCTTTTCTTAGTTCCAATTGGTTGTGAAGTTCATTTTTAAATTTTGTCTATCATCCTTTAGAAACATACAGTATACATACATGCCTTTAGTCTAAAATAAAGTGTGAGTTTGAACACACCTCTTCAAACGACTCCTTCTGGCCAAAGGGGGAAACTCAGACGCACTTTGGGGCTTCATGGATTTAAAGAAAAATGAAGAAATGTACTGTCTTTTCTGGTCATAAGTGAGCCAGACCTTCACCAGGCATGTTGTCGAATATGCAGTCAGTTACCTGCAAGGTGAGGGATGGCTGAGGCATCAGCAGAACAGGGAATGATCATCACCTATAATTTGAAACACCACTGACATATTGTTATTATTTTGCACAAAGATGTAACTCCAAACAGAATATTTCAACAGGACCTTTTACAATATCTGCCCGAAAAGGGAGGGAGGTTTTGCATGTTCCTCATCTGTTGAAGCAGGCGATGGTGACCCCAATAAAGAGCTCATGCTAATGAAATGCGTATGTAAGGGACACGAGACAAAGGGGCGTCTCTGAGTTCCAGGCACCCATTTCATTAGCATTTGTGAAAGGGCTTCCGATCAAAGGGAAACGCAGGAGATCAGCGGAGCAGGCAGCTTTACAGCGCGGCTAAGCCTCACACCTGCTTTTCACAACCGCAGACAGAATATTAACCATGATGTTCATCAGCTCACAGACAGCATAACTCACTTTATACTCCACGTCTTTATACTGTGAATCAGTCACTGGAAGTAGATAATGAACTGTTATAAATGTATTATGACCACAATTCATGCTTTTTGATAAGAAAAAGATGCAAGGTATTTATGACCATTTATAATTATTTTATGTCAAACCGGTAGAACGATTGTGAGTTTTGTTGTGATGATGAAGCGTATGAAGCGTTATTCTCCATGTTCAAAAAAGTCAAGGAATTTGTTTTGGCACAGGTTTACGATTTAAACGGTAACGCTTTACATTAACTGCATCTTTGTAAAGTATTCATAGAACATTCATAAGCAGCGTGCAAGTATACAGTAACATCCTAATATACCTTAACAGCTCTAATGTACATTAGTAAGGCACATTATATGATTATACAATTATAATGTTTGTTATTATCATATAGTGTTTGTTAGTACATATTAAAGCTGTTAAGGTATATTAGGATGTTACGGTATATTAGGATGTTACGGTATACTTACATGCTGCTTATGAATTTTCTACAAATACATTATAAAGGTATTATGAAGGTGCATTTAATGTAAAGCGTTACAATTTAAACATACTGTCAAGACAAAACAATGCACAAATATGTGGATACACAAAACAACAAGTAGAATGAAAACACAGCAAGAGACATCGAACGACAAGATGTGCTATTGATAACCAAACATGCAGGAATATGGATAAGGGTGAGATGACAAGATGGAGGACACAGACAGTTTGGGGGTATGCAAATAAGCTTAAAGGTGTAACGTACAGTGGGTGAGTGTGGGATGGGTCAGTGTCACGGGACATTGTCTAGGAGCCAATGGTCTGGAGAAAGAAGCTGTTCAGATGATGTGTCTTCTTTGTGCTCAGCGATCTGGCTCTCAGCTTTCACTGGAGGGGGAGGGGGGGGGGGGTCGGGGTGTCAGGGCTCAGGTGCTGTTTTCTTAGTGCTGTTCCCCAGCACTTCAAGGAGGGAGGGCCTGACAGCTAGTGATCTTCTTGGCACATCACACACTTCTCTGTAGTCTCCACTTAGAGCAATGATGTGGAGCCAAACCAGACAGAGATGGAGGATGTAACAATGGATTTGACTGCAGCTGTGTCGCACCATCGATGTCTGTAACAGCCTGAATTTTTTTCGGCTGTCACAAGCGGCGCTGTTGTGCCTTAATGAAGCAGGTGATGTTTGTAAAGTCATTTTAGTGCTGGTATTACTCAAAGTTGAAGTCAAAGTTTTTATTTGTTACCTGCAGTTGTACTCATGCAAGATTACAGTGAAAGGCGTTTTCTGTCAGGTTCACGACCTGTGCTGTACTGGAGCATTTGTAGTATCTTGTGGCATTCGGCTGAATTCCCAAAAGCCAAGTGGGCATACAAATGCAGTCTAATGTCTGTCAGATTCCTCCATTTATAACTGATAATATCCAGATTCCATGTCTAGTACCGAGAACCAGTTAAGGCTGAAAAGGACTCTTCAAGATTGGGTTAGGCATAAGAATCTTTAATGGTAGTCTATACACAATCTGACATCTCCATTCTTGTTATGGACAACAACAATTGGAGATGCAAAAGGAGATTCTGACTCCCTGATTATTCCAGCATCCGTTAACCCCTGCAGGTGGTGATGGACAGCAGCTGTACTTTGGGTGAATAGGTCAAGTCCTTTGTTTGAAGGGAGTTTCATCAGAGTTTAATGTGATACTTCACTTTTGACGTGCAGCCAAAGTCAAGGTCATGGTGTGCAAACACTTCTAGCATACTGTTCAGCATCTTTGTAACCCTATGGTGTGCAAACGCCTCTCGCATACTGTTCAGCATCTTTGTAATCCTATGGTGTGCAAACACCTCTCATACTGTTCAGCATCTTTGTAATCCTATGGTGTGCAAACACCTGTCATACTGTTCAGCATCTTTGTAATCCTATGGTGTGCAAACACCTCTTATACTGTTCAGCATCTTTGTAATCCTATGGTGTGCAAACACCTCTCATACTGTTCAGCATCTTTGTAATCCTATGGTGTACAAACACCTCTTTTACTGTTCAGCATCTTTGTAATCCTATCTTTCTATTCTTGTGATAATGGCAATTCCCCAAAATCAAAGCTGAGGTCTCTGAACCGGATCAGGCCTGTTAGGTGAAGTTATGGAATTTGCAGCACATTCCTCAGCACATTCCCATAACAGGAGACATCTCAGCAATAATGGATACATTTTTCTGAGCTGATATGATTTATGTTTGCTTCTCCACTGACAGTAGTTCTCTGCCTTGCTGCAGGTACAATTGGTTCTTTTCTTTTTTCTGATCCAAGGGAACCGTTTGTGATTTGCTTATCTCGCAATTTAGGAGTCTTCAAGACAGCTCTGGATATACAACACAGAGAGTGGAGTTCAAGCTTCTCTGAATTGCAATATCCATCATAAAGAGAATCGAGAGTATTTGTACTTATCAAAACGCAGGACTTTTTGCTAGGCTCCAGCTTGGGTGCTAATGTGACTCCTTCCATCTCTACCCAGATTATTTCCTTTAGAAAAATTATAGGAGCTTCCATGTGTCCCTTATAGGGGACAGGCTGACCATGTGCTCCACTGACTTCCAGTAAGTGGTGTAAAGGCTGTATGGGCTGAACAGTGAGACAATTCAGATAAAAGGTAAACGGTGGTCACCTGAGATCCGTTGTCTAAAAGACAACTACAGTCCACCCCAGCTATTTTAACCTGAGCAGTGCACGTCGACCCTACTCATTTCCTAGGTAGCATCTTTGAGTTTCCTGTGGATTTGCAACAATTAGTGTGTGACATTTCTTTTGTTTGTTGGGATGTTTTCTGAATTTACTAGTTTCCATTTGTCCCACAACTGGAACCTCTAAGCGTTTAAAGAAGCTGAACCAATTAGATTGTTTTCCCTTTCCCATTCTTGCTGCTTTGCCCTCAGTGTTTTCCTCTTACTTTCCATCAGGTCAGAGTTTGGAGGGTTTGTGCAGGCAGCTGCAATATGCCCATCTTCTCCACACCGGAAGCTGTAGCCTGTATTTGGTCTTGATTTTTTTGCGTTTATCAGTGTCATGTGTAGCTTGATGAGCGACAGACTTCTGTGATGGTTGAGTGACCGGAGGTAAAGGTTTGGTTTTGGCTAACTTGGTGTGCTTCTGTTTGGGAGCTTTGAGTTCAGCCATGTGCTTCCTCAAATCAGCAGTCTCAGATGAAACAGAGCCCTGAATGGGTTCACCTCTGTTGACAGTACCCTGGTGGCACACATAAGCTAACTGGGAAAGTGAAAGTTCCCAATTAATTTTACAAAGCATACGCTCGTTGTGTTCATCAAACCACCAAATCTGCCTTCTAAAGGTCAACAGTTAAAACAGAGAATGGAGGTTCCTCCTTTTACCAATTTCCCACTGATTACGAGAGGAATGAGAAAAGGTTCCTGCTTCGATTATCTAAACTCTTATAGGCAAAAATAAATAAATGAGTTAAAGACTACATTGTAAAAAACATACATAAGTATTTTATATTTAGATTTGTGCTTATTATATCTAATTATGTATTTATTTCAATTTCTGAGTATGTATGTATTTTACAATTTACAATCTAATTGCAAAATTTAACCAGGTTATATGGGGTGGCCAGGTGGAGTCACTGGTGAGCTTGATGGCCAGCACCCTGAACAGTTTATGTAAAAATGATGGGAGACCTTGAACCTCTTGAGCTGCTGGTAGAGGCACTGTCTGGCTGTGTTTAAACCACCTCACCCTCTTCACTGGGGATCCACAGATCTGAAGCCAGGTGTTCTTCTTCTGGTTCCTAAAAATCTATCCTCAGCTTACCCCCTCACTAAGGTAGGCACTCTCATTATTTTGGGAGATCAGGTCCACCACCAGTGTCACCAGCAAGCCTTTTCTGCATTGTGCATTTTGCTGATGACACAATGATGGTGGACCTCATCTGCCAATTTTTTATCTTTTCACTTATTATTATGGACTTTGGAAAGTTACTGTAATCAAATGAAACACCATTCAGCTTCCTTTAATTTTTGTCTATTAAATGTAAGGTTAAAAAAAGCAAAATTATTCATACGTAAACGGCCAGAGGTGGCGGCAGTCTACTAAATTCCGGTCCTGTCTAGCTAGCAGCGCCAGATTAATACATTCTATTCCGGTCCAACAGGGGACGCTATCCAACACAATTTGCTAGAATGGCGTAAATAATTACGTCATCACTTTGCGACGCGTCTGCTATTCAGTATTTCTAGTTTTCAGTATTTTTTCTTGTTGTAGGCGTGTTCAAAAATGCTTTGTCTGGCCCCGTCTTTCCGCACACATCTAGGATTGTAATCGCAGAATGACTGCGACACCCAAATAATATCTTTACTTTTAATCTATTTTGCTAAAAAAAATCCTAATAGTTATATTGAAATGAAACGCAGTTTCACCCGTCAGCATTTTCCCGATATAAATATTTGCTCTTAAGTACATGTATGCCATACCATGGTAACTCATTTTAGATCACAAAACGTCAAAATAAATAAATAATAAACAAGTATTGTCTTTGGTGTATATTTCCCCATACTCTTTTATGCTATAAAATCATTTTATTTATTTGTGGCTGAAAATATATTATCTTTGCACATATAAATGCTTTTCGTTTCCGTTTAAGCTTTAATGGAACATTGTTTTCATCACTTCATCCTGGATAGGAATCAAGCAAGCTAGGTCACAAAAATCAGTTTTATTTATCTGTAGAATTATTGCTAATATATTGTTAAAAAGGTAATCAAAAACACGGCTCTTACGTATTTGTATTATCAAAAAAATAAATTATGATAATTTAAAAATGCTATAGTCCGGCAAATGGAAATAAGAACAAAACAACGTATTTAAAATATAATCATGAAATAATGTATAGGAACATATATCGCAATGCTGCTGGTACTTGAGGAGGCTTCCGGCGGCAGCCAGGTTTGAAGAGAAAAGGCTGTTTCTCTCGTTTAAAGTTCACACTTGCATCTGCAGGCTTTTCTCCAGCTGCCATTTTGCAGCTATTCTAGTTCCATAAATAACATATCCCCATGACAAGAGCACAACTACCAGAAGAATCTGAGTAAAAAGGAAAAAGAAAAACAGTTAAATATAGAAATAAACACCAATAAAAAACACATTTATACCGGGTTAAATGGATTCCTATTTAAATTAATTTCAAAGTCATGTAAACGTTTCTCACGCTAACTAATTAGGCACTGCAATCATGATCATGCTCGCTGAGTTTTATGTTAAGAAAAATAATAGATAATCCTAAATACACATTACAGCTTGTCGTGATAATAAGTGGAATGCTTAGGATCGATACCCTAAGTTACTCACAATGGAGTACAGTGTGTCCAGGGCCCGATCACTAACACGCATCGTCCTGCCCCGTCGCGCTTCCAGGTGAATGTACAGAATCCAGAGTCCAGAAAACGAAATACAAAAATCCGGAAACAGATCCAGGAATCCAACGCTTTGGACACAGAGATATACGGCAGAAACCTGCAATTAAATGTATAAAAAGTACTTTCTTCAACTAAACAGCTGCTTGATAAATTACGTACGATCTACATATTTTAAGTAAAGAAAATAACTATGGCATAATATAACAAACACGCATCAACACGTAGTCAAAGCACTAATCCAGGCAGCAAAATTAAAACGACCTGTGACGGGACCTCCCGGCCATGCGAGGGCGCTGTCTTACTGACACACTCCTTCGATGATGGTGATGGACGTATGTTCCGAAGCAGTGGAGCGGGGTAATGCGGGCGGCCTGTGGCGGCGGTCCGTCGTTCCGTATGTGGGATGTTGTCTGCTCGGCTAGTTCGCCGTTTTCGGGCTCTCAGCGCGTTAATACGACCGCTTTCCGGCTTTGCCGGGCCTATTTCGCCGCCGGGCGGCCGTGACCTGCGGCCTTTTTGTCCGGCGGATCGAGGCGCACGGATACCGTGAGCTTTTCGACTACTCGTTTCAGGTAAGAAGGCGTCCTTCGGGCAGGGTACCACCGGTGCGTGTAGCCGATGGCTCCCATGACGGGCTTGGTAAGGGGTATCCGGGAGCGAAGGCCCGGCCGGCTGCTTTACCGCCTGGTCTCAGCACTTGCTTTTGCCGTCTTGATAGATTAGCGCGGTAGCCGTAGCATTTGAAGCCCTGAGGACGGCTGGTGGGTGTCACTACGGGCCCTTACCTTACCTTAGCCTAGCCTAGCTTTGATTCGAGGTCTAGGCCCAAAAAGTCGAGTGTCGTTACTAGTTCTAACTAGTTAAAGAGCACAGGAATGTCCCGTTACGGTGGGCGTTGGTGAAGCACCGTTCGTACGGCTATGTGTGCCGGCCCTCGCGCCCAGTAATACCAGCAGCTCCCCTGGCCGGTGCGGGTCGCCTGCACGGGCTGGACCGCGGGGTCTGAAAGAAAGTATAAAATCCTTAATATTCTCTATTAATAGCCGTTATTGAGCACCATTAACCGTTACCCATCACTATTATCCGCCGGGGAAATTAGAAACTACCTCAGAGTACAGTGACGTGGATTAGTGATCAAAGCGTATTTTCAGAAATACTATTATTTAACGTTCTGTCATTGAAGACAAAGTGAACGTCATTTCAGCTGTCATTTAACATTGTCTCAAGACAAAGTAAGCATCTTTGTTGGTTTATGACATTACCCACTGTGTTTAAGTTTCAAAGTAAAAGCAGCAGTAATTTGGCTATTGTTACAAACTGCTGCTTGTATATATTGATGTTTTTCCTCCTGCTTTTCTGTTGTATTTTAAATAAGGGGTGCAAAGGTCACTTTGCATTTTGTAATGGTGATTTTTCTTTTATTTAAATTCATCTGTAGATAATGGCTCCCACAAAAATGAAATTGCGGATGCGAAAGAAGGATGGAGCAGGCAAAGTGTCTCAGGCCATGTCGACAGAGGCTTCCCCGGACTCCAAATGTCCCATCTGCCTCGATCGCTTTAACAACATGGCCTACCTCGACCGCTGCCTGCACAAGTTCTGCTTTCGCTGCATCCACGAGTGGTCCAAGAACAAAGCGGAATGTCCTCTATGCAAGCAACCCTTCAACTCCATCTTCCACTCCATCAAGGCTGAGAATGACTTTAAGGAGTTTGTGCTGAGGCCTGCAGAAAACGGCTCCTTTGGCAGCCCAGAGGGCCGCAGGTTCAGGTACCGCACCACACAGACGTGGGATCGCAGGCAGTCCCAGAGGAGGCCGTCGCCCCCCCCAGAGAACGTGGGAGTACTTGAGGGGCTGGCGGCCACTGTGCCCCTGCAGCAGGACACCGCGTTTCACCGTGTGATGTCCGTGATGGCTGCACGCCGACGAGCTCAGAGCGAGGGCAGGACGGCGCGCCACCTACGTGAGCAGGAGATGGTGTCATTCCGGCGCGCACTGTATCGCACAGGGGTGCGGGTCCGTAGCGTGCGTGATGGCGGCCGCTACAGGGACATCTCAGCCACCTTCTTCCAGAGGAACCCGGCGTGCCTGCACCGGCTGCTGCCCTGGCTGCGGCGGGAGCTGATTGTACTCTACGGCAGTCATGGCTCGCTGGTCAACATAGTGCAGCATATCATAATGTCTCGCATCACCCGCTACAACATGGAGGACCAGGCTATCCAGGATGAACTGCGGCCCTTTCTGTTGACTCGTACCGATCATTTTTTGCATGAGTTTATCAGTTTTGCCAGGTCCCCATTTAATATGGAGGCCTACGACCAACACGCTGTTTATGACTGTCCTGCACCGTCCTATGAAGAGGGCAGCAGCTCTGACTCCTCTGTCATCGCCATCTCTGAAGACGAGGTCAATTTTGTGGATCTCAGCCAGCAGCCCAGGTCTGCAGAGGGTAGTGCTTTAAGCCAGGCCCCGTGGGATGACGAGACTCCCGGGCCATCCTATTCGACCACAGAGCAAACAGAGGCCCCCATGGTATCCACCAGCGAGTCGGAGTCTGCCAGCAGCAGGGAGGGGCCCACTGAGCCCAGAAACACTCAGCAGCAAAATACGCAGGTGAAGAATGATCCGATTGCAAACAACAACGGGGAGGTCTCTTCAGGGGAGGACGATTGTGTCATCGTGGGCTATGTGAAGCCCATGGCAGAGAGGACACCAGAGCTGGTGCAACTGTCCTCTGATTCTGAAGAGTCTGTCCAGCCTGAAAGTGCAGATGTCCCTCAGGAGTCCCAGAGCATTCGCTTCCCCAGCCTCAGTCCTCCATCCTCGATATGCTCCTCTGTGTCCAAACACAAGTCCCCACAAAGGCGGGAGCTGTCGGCTGGAAGCGCTGGGCTGGACCGGCCAAATTGGACCCCCTCGGACCTCGAGCATAGGTGCTCACCTTCTAAAGAGGAATTTTCTGAAATGGGCACAGATGGTGCCTCCAGTAGGGAGAAATATCTGGTGACTGAGACACATACTCCTAGCAGGGATGATAAGAGGCGCCAGAGAGTCAGTCGATCTGGAGAATGCTCGCGATCCAGAAGTAAGGAGAGGTCGCGTCGGAGCCATAGCAGGCACTCAAGAAGCACAGAGCAGAGCTGGTCAGTGAGAAGCCCGACAGTCTCTGTGAACAGCGACAGCACACACTCACGAGACAGAAGGTGCTCAAGGTCCCACAGCAGGGAGAGGCTGCTGTACAAAGATGGCTCACGGAGACGGGACAAACACCACAGTCGGTCCAGACGCAGTCATGACACGTCATACTCCTACGGCTGGGAGCTTTACAGGCACTACAGTCGGGAGCGGGAGAGGACTGACGCAGGCTATGGGCAGGACAGGTCCTGGTCCTCCAGTCTCTACTCAAATCCCAGTAATGGTGCACATTCACAAAGACATGGGAGTCCCCGGGAATCCCACCACAGGGAAAGGCGGCGTTCCAGGAGCCGGTCCAGGAGCCGGTCCAGCATGAGCTCCCGTGGCTCTCGCTCATTGTACCGGAGCTCCCGGGATGACAAGCCAGGGGGGAAAAGGAAATACAAGACCAGGCACTTGGAGGACACCTCGAAGGAGCGCTCCTCCAGACATGAATCATCCTCCTCAAGCCTCAGGGAGAAACGGGGGAGTGGCGAACGACACCGCAAGAAATCCCATAAGAGGAGGAGTCGCAGCCCAAGTGTCGAGATCATCTTTGAAGGCCGAGCCACGGGAGAGAGCAGGAGGCACCACAAGAAGAAGAAGAAACACAAGAGGAAGAGCCGGCGGCACCGGAGTGCCGAGAGGCTGCCGCAGCGCTCACCCACGGTCATCACCATCGACAGCGACAGTGACCATGCTGACACCAGCCTGGTCCCCCCTACCAGTATGGAAAGCCACCCTCCCGACAGTGCAGCTCTCCCCGTTGACACAAGCCTGTTGGAGTCCATTCTGCAGGACTTGGAACAGCATGTCATGTCGATCGACACAAACAGTAGCATGGACGTTCTGAACTCTGAAGGCACCTTTGAAGGCAATAAAGATGAAACATTGCATATGGAGAGGGACGAGAGGCCTGTTCCTTCAAGGGGCGACACTAATACTGGAGTGTCCTCGATCACAGAACAGGGCAGATCGCTAAACTCTACGGACTCTAATGTAACCAGCTGCTGCCTCTGAGACTCGGTCAAGTCTGTTCTTTAAACATGCCTGTTCATGTCTGAGGGCTTGTGTTCTGTGGGACGTTGGCAGTTAAACCTGGATCAGCACCCTGACACTGTACAGCAGCTCGTGACACATGCAGGAGCCTCTTCTTTTTAAAAGACGCTGAGCTTTGGATACTTGTTTGTCCAGTGCTGTTTTATTTATGTGACAGTGTATTCTCTGTCTTTTAATATTTAAGAGGAGTAACTGATTTAACTTACCATTCCACACACATTTATAGTATGTTCATGTGCTGTACTACTCAGGGAAAAGGGAAGGCAGATACTCACCACACACCCACAAGTCAACTTGACAGCTGTTCTGCAGTTCAGCAACAATAAAGGATCCGGTCAGACATCTTGATGGTGAATTTTGCTCATTTAGGGAGTATTTGAGCATTTTGTGTTGCTAACTACAATATTAAAAATCCTGATGAGAGAGAGCCTTGAAATAGACCTTATTAGATTTTTGTTGTGAATCTCAATAAATGATTCAAAATAACAATTGCCTGTTTCCCCAACATTCCCATCCTTTTTCCTGTTTTAAAATGTATTAGTTTTTGAATTTATGTATTTTTTTGTATCTTGGATATTTCCCTTTTCAGGTGTAAAAACTAGCCAACCATACATTTGAATTTCATCTATGCCTATTTGAAAACAACGTATCCCAAAGCTTTTCATTATGCAGTAAAATACTGGTCTGAAAGACTGTTGTTTGTGTATTCTGAATTTATATTAGTCAAGTCAGCACTTCAAAAAATGCCATTATCTAAAAGTGGAAAGCAGTTTGATACCTTTCAGCCTTCTCTGGTCCTCGTGTAATAAGCCTCTGTGATAATTGTGTACGTTACTGCAGTTATCGAACCCTTTAGGATACAGGTGTAATGTTTGATTTCAGTTTAATCATCAGTTTTGCTACAATCAGTTATGTTACTTCATTTTCATCTTCATCCAAACCATGTCTCAGTGCCCGTGCACTGCTGTTTATGGCTTCAAGGTGGACCTGCTCCCTCATTTTATCACCCCCCAGCACACCTGGACAAGGTATTTGGTGTTCTTGATTGCTTAATTGTTTGGTGTCTGGTGCGCTGGCAGGGGACCAAAAATGTGAGTGGGTTGCTTCCCATTGTAATTAGTGGAGTAAGTAATACTGCTGGATAACAACTTTGGTTTTGTTTGTCACAATTTTTTTTACCAGATCAGGATTAAGGAGCTGAAATGGGAGCCAGATCTGTAACTATATTCCTGGGCAGTGTCTGCAAAATAACATGCATTTAAACATATCGGGATAATACAGAATTTTCCAGCACCGCCCCCCTCCCCCATAGTACACTAGTACTATATCCGGGAGCCTGGTGGTGCTGCCCAGTGCTTGGCTGTTATGATAATACTGACTGGGGTCAGCGCTCAGGCAGAACTTGCTGACTGGGCCGAGTGGTGCTAAAATGTGGAGCAAGGTTACAAAGGTAAAACTTGCCGGCTAATTTTGCCAGAATTGAATAGTGGAAGAGCCAATTTCTGGGACATTGCCCATCATTTGCGGGCGTCAGAGAGCGGCTGTCAATTTGCAGAAGACTTCCAGAAAGGTGGAATATCTGATTTATTTGAATGTAGTTTAGTCTTAACATTGTACCTTATCTATTAGGTTTGCATTTGTAACAAACATAAACAGCTCGACACGATCTGCTAACGAGTCCAACCACTAACATAATTTGGTTAAAATCATTTCTAATCGTGAAAATGTTGCATCGCTAAAATTAAAGTGCATATGTGAATTCAATGCACATGTAGTAATAAACTACACCAGTAGATGGTGTATTTGAATCACGACGAAGGTGCTGTTTTTCTCGTTCAGTAGTCTGAGTCTCCTGTTCACTGACTCGCTCACGAAATATTTCAGTCCTTCATATCTCGTTCAGGTGTGCGTTTCCCAACATCTACTGCTAGCAACTTACATGATTAGACTCATTCAGTTATACATTATAAATGTATAAATACACTAAATAATTTAAATAACATGCGTCGAAACATTGCTAAATTTGGCTTAATTATAAACGCCAGAAGTGGTACTAAATGTTGAGCCGAAAGAGTCGGCTCATCTCCGAACTGAGCCAAATGATCTGGCTCACTAAAATATCCGGAATTTCCATCATTAAACGAGACACTCTCCGTCGTTAGTTCACTACAGGTGTATGCAGCCAGTCCCAGTGTTTCGTTCCCGGTTAATAATACGCTGGTTTACAGGACGCCCTTACATGCCTCACTGACTATAGTCGAGGAGGGAACCAACATTCCCGTCTTATTTCTGGGGACAAGCGGAAGAATTAAAAGAACGAATATTTGCAAGGAAAGGAACATGAGTATATAGATTATAATATCGTCAAATCACAGAAGACTTTGTGTTGTGTTCATGGACATCGCTTCTGCTCGGTGCGTGTAGGGTTTGCATCCCCATGTCCTGCAGTTTTCCTCCCGTGGTCCACAGACAAGTAGAAATCACCCTGTGCATGTGACAGGGTGCATGTGTACGCCCTGTGATTGAATGATGTCCCAGGCAGGGTATCTCACTGCTCTCTCCTGCCTGGGACAGGCTCCAGGCTCTCCTCACTCTGTTCAGGATTAGTAACTGGAAGAATGGAGTGCTAGGTGTCACATGACTCTAGTTTCACTTTCGATTCTCCTCACTGGAAAGAGTCCCTGTTAAACGAAACCAGGAAACTGGTGCATTTTAAATTGCCACTGCGCTCTGTAGCTCGTGAACATAGTTTACTGACTTCAGGCAAACCAGTACAGTGGCAATAAGCTAAAATGTACGAAGAAGAAAAAGAAAACCTGAAGAAATTTAGAAATTACATTGTGCAAATAATACGTCCTTCCAACATGAAGGGATTCATGACGTCGTATTTGGAGACAGGTTTGTTCACTTATTATTGCTTTCACTGAGGAAAATGCATTCTGTAACAGAACATGTATGCATATACAAAATAATGTATTCAATATATAATAAAGGTCAGAATTAATATTACTGAGTAAACAGAACTGTTAGAGACATTTGTTGAGGAGTTGAGGGTGCTATGTCGCACATTAATGTGCATTGGCTTTTCTGTGAGCTCGCTGTTTTAAATTGCCCTTCCCTCAGCTACCCTGTGTACTGATCATGCTGCATACACTCACATGCTCAGGGAGCAGTGAACTCTGGTAATGTATATTTAGAGCTTTGTGTCTTAAAATTTTACACCTTGTGATCTGCAGCTGTAGTGGAGATAATTTTGTCAGAGGAAAACAGGTCTGTGACAACAGCTGCAGAATTGCTCCTGGGGAAGATGTGCGACCTTGTAGAGATGGGCTGGTTCCAGGGTTTTCTGGATGCCCTGCTAGAAGGAGGTATGCAAGAACATCTCAAAGAGGAAGAGACACACCGTATGTAGCATTATAGACAGCATATGTCACGTGTTATAAGAAGATCTACGGTAAATGTGTATTATAAGATTGCGAGTAGAAAGACCGTGTTTTGGATTACACTACTAGTAGAAATAAGAAAAGTAATCTCCCTTGCAGCAGACAACACAATCCATGTGTAGTTTCTTTTGACATTTGTAAGAAGTTTTCCTTGAATAGGGCATGGGGCATGATAACATTCATTTTGGAGGTTTGGAGATTAGCAGTGACAGATTAGTAAGCGACAGCTACCTTGGCTGTTGGTTGATTCATTTTAAATGTGTCTGTGTGGTTTTCAATCTTTGAAAACAGTTGGGATGTCAGTTGAATATTGACTAATTCCGATGTTTCCCTGCATTCACGCAATGACAGACTTACTGGAATAGAAGTATGCTGGAAGGCCCAGCCTTTCCCTAGGGCCATGAGACAGGAATGACACTTTGCATGTTTTTCAGAGTATACTGGCCTTTATAATGCCATTAAAGAGTGGGACTTTGAAGAAATTGAACGAATGAGTAACTACAAGAAACTTCTTGAACGGATTGAAGCCTCCTTCACTAAACAGATAAAACCTTGTGAAATCATCACACACATGACAGAGTGCTTTGTGTCCCGGGAAGTCGAGGAAATCAGAGCCGTGAGTAGATACAACTATTGTAATACTGGAGAGTAAAATGTTGGAATTTAATGAATTAAAAAACAAACACTTACACTGAAGTCTATGTGGGCAGTGGTGGCCTAATGATTAGGGAAGCGTGCTTGTAATTTAAAGATTGCTGGTTTGAATCCCTGACCAGCAAAACAGCACTGAGGTACCCTGAGCAAGGTACCGCCCCCAAGCACTGCTCCCTGGGTGCTGAATTATCTGCCCCCTGCTATGTCACGACGTCACATATGGGTTAGATGCAGAGGACACATTTCGTTGTTGCGGTGCGTCATCACTAAATTGTAACTGAAATGGTAGATGCAGGTTTTCATAGTTTTTGCTCATATTCCTTTTTTCCTGAGATTGATGGACAAAAAGGCCACATTGCAGCCGCTGAGAAGCTGGTGGAGTGTCTGAGAAGGTCGGACAGATCCAACTGGTTCAAGCTGCTGCTGCTGGCTTTGGAGCACTGCAACTACGCGGAGCTTCTTCAGCTGTTGGATCCACAGACAGGTGGCCTGTGCTCTGCATGCATACAGCTACTGTCTGCTGTACTTATGCCCTGCAAACATGCTGACAGTTCCTCCTAGAGTCATGTAAAAAAAAAAAAAAACTTCTCCCCTTAGCAATTATATCAGCAGAACTTGCAGTTATAACTGGAAGGCCCAGTGCTCTGTTTACTGTGCTTATGCAGAATGGTTGGATGGGAGAGGTGTCAAAGGGGTCAAATTATCAATAAAACTCAGCAAAGCTTGATTTATGAAGCTGCTATTCTTCATTTTGTGGTTATTCTCATTTGCTGGTTTTTTACTTGTTTCCCAGAATCTACAGAAGAAAAAATGGAAGTAGATATGGGAACCACAACAGTCGTGTTCCAGTATAGAGAAGAGGCTGAGTGTGGGTCATCCCTGAACAGCGCCAACTGGAACCAAGCACAAGGTATTCTCTGTTTGACGCATGAATCCCTGAATCCAAGTTGATGCCTGCACTCCTCATGCACTTACTCCTTATTGCCTGCAGAGGGCAGCGCTGGGCTCGTAGGTGGCGTGACTCAGGGGAGGTACAGACTGAGGGAGTACCAGAAGGAACTGGCGGCACCGGCCTTGCAGGGGGAGAACACGCTGATCTGCGGCCCTACAGGTCCCCCCATACTGCTAACGAGAGCCAACAGTACCTCAGCTGGCTTGTCATTACTGCCAAATAACAAGCTTTGTTAAAGAGAAAATTCTTGTGTAAATGTTAATGACCCCTAGAGATAATACACTACATGCACTGAGCAATTTGGTTTCCCTCTCTGTCACTTCAGGCTGTGGAAAGACCCTCGTTGCTCTTACCATCTGTGAACATCACCTGAGATCTAAATCAGAGGCCAAGATCGTCTTCTTGGCCACCAAGCTGGTTGTGTATGAGCAGCAGCTCGGACTGTTCCTCGAGTACTTTAACAGCACAAATGCAGGCATCAGGTGAGTCTCACACATGCTCTTTTGATGTATGCCATGTAAGGAGCAGTCGGTTTATCATCTGCACACCACTGTGTTTATAGAATCAAAGGCGTTTGTGGGGACATGGAGGATCAGGTGTCCATGGATGTCATCGTTAAGGGGAATGACATCATTGTGTTGACGCCTCAGATCCTTCTGAATGCTCTGAATATGGGGACGGTGCCCTCGCTGTCTGTCTTCACGCTGCTTATTTTTGACGAATGTCACAATGCCACCCGGAAGCACCCCTACAACATGCTGATGGCCAGCTACCTGGACTCCAAGCTTAGCCAACAGGGCCAGGTGCTTCCTCAGGTAAGTCAGACGCGAGTCGGTCTTTCGTCCTTTATTGTATAAAAGTACGCTGAAGGCCAGAGGAGAGAACAGATAAACAAAAACATTTCATCTGTGGCCAAGAAACGGTTTCATTCTGTGTTATTCCTTGCCGTGTCATACATGCTCAAACTACACCTTCCAGTAAATTCAGCTCATTCATTTCACATTTTCTATTGACAGAATTAGAAATTTACAAACAACTAAAAACAACAATAACCTTTGTTTCAAAATTGTTCAGTCCATTTCATTAAATGTTCTTTTTCCATATTTCGTAATAACTGGACACAGAGAGTTTGCATGCCCCCCCATGTCGTGTATATTTCCTGGCTGCACTCCAGTTGTCTCCCGCAGTCCAAAGACATGCCAATAGACCATGGGCATAATTCGGGGGGGGGGGGGGGGGGGTTGTCAAATCAATAAATCCTATTTAATTGCTTCGTCAGATCGTGGGCCTGACGGCTTCAGTAGGAATCGGCACTTTCAGGAACTCGCAGGAAGCCGAAATGAACATCTGCCAGTTATGTGCCAACCTGGACACGAGGATCATCTCAACCGTCAGCAACAACAGAGAAGAACTTCAGTCGTTCGTTCACATTCCTGAGAAAGGTAGAAGCACACTTACAAAAACGAGCATCGGATCTCTGACCTGCACTGACCTGGATAACCGACAGGCCTGTCTTTTCTTTCTAGATTATGTTGAAGTAGGCAAACTTGCCAATGATGAGTTTGTGTCCATTATCCGCTATATCATGGTCTACATTGAGAGTCAGGCCAAGCGCTGGTATGACATAGGTAGGGTTTCGGGCAGCCTGGAATCCTGTGTGAAGCTGAGCATGTTCTGCACTAAGAATCAGCAGCGTGACATGACTCTCTCACTACAGGATCCCTGTCCAACCTGCAGACCTCTGAACATGGTACACAGAAGTATGAGCAATGGATCGTGGACGTGCAGAAGAAGTGCAAGGTCCTGCAGCTGGAGGATAAGGAAGAGGAGAGCAGGGTGTGCCGGGCCCTCTTCAACTACATGGGGCACCTGAGGGTGAGAAGCCCCCCGTGCTGGTTCACCACACCCTGACATCCCGTTGGAACATCCCTCTTTGAGGAGACGTTGTTCTGTTTGTCCTGTTTTTCAGAAATACAACGATGCCCTCATCATCAACGAAGACGCCAGGACTAAGGATGCCTTGAACTACCTGGAGGATTTCATCCAACAAGTCAAAGACGCAGGATTTGATACGATTGAGCAACAATTAACTGCCTGTTTTGATGGTATATTTAAAAATTGACATGACTGAAATTGTCAACATGAGTTTGTGTTTTGGTAGAAGCATGAGTGTGATAAGCATGGATGTCAGTGCCAAGGACTGCATCACACATGTTGCTCAGTGGAGGCTGAAAAGCCATGGTCCATGTCCTGTCTACCTTGCAGAAAAGCACCCCCACTTGGCCATACTGAGTCAGCGCAGAGACAGGGATAATCCCAAGCTGACCAGGCTGAAGTTCATCCTGGATGAGCAGTACACACAGGACCAGGAGACCCGCACCTTGCTGTTCGTCAGGACCAGGGCCCTGACCGAGGTGGGGCTGTGAGAGCGTGGGATTGGGAGGGGGGGGGGTGTGTGTTTCTTTTTGATAAGTACATTTGTGCTGTGTTCCATTTACCTCGGAGGTTGAAAGTCGGTTCTGGGAATTACATCACACCCAAGGTAACTGCATTCCAGTACAACAAGTCAGAAAGCCATTCAGCAATACCAGTTCTAGGTACAGACGTGGACAAATTTGTTGGTACTCTTACAGCTCATTGAAACAGTGCTTCAAAAGTGTATACCTGTATGTGTATACCTGCATGCCTCTAGTATGGTAAATTTGTTTTTACCCCTAAAGAGACTATTTATCCTTGCATTATAATCATATTTCAAACTAAGTGTTTAACCTTAATTAGTATCACAGGTGCCAAAAACATTGGACTTTTCCTAAATGGCCCTTCATGAGCCCAGATCTTACTCCTATTGAACATCTATGGAAAGATGTGAAAGTTGCAGTGTGGAGACGCCACCGCAGTAGCGATCGCTTGTCGGCAGTGATTGCTGCAAAAGGCAGTGCCACAAAATATTTAATTAAGGATACCATCTTTTCTGTGTGTACCATTTTCATTTGTTTAATTATATAAAATATAATCAATAGATAATCAATATATAATTAATAATGAAAATCAAAGTCTGAGTTGTGTTAAATATGGAATAAACAATAAAGGATGTTATTAAACTTTCGGGTTATTTTAGAGAGTTGTTTTTTTGTGTGTTGCCAACAAATTGGTCCACGTCTGTAGGTTCACTGTTAGCTGTTGTTAGCATTATGATTTGACAACCCATTGTGTGGTATTTTACGCATAAAAACACCATAACAACATGTGCACAGGTCGCGGTTGGACAGTACTGTGTGTACCGCCCGTTTAATGAGCCACAAATAAGGCATAAATGCTAATTAACAGCATCTAACTACTTTCACTTCTGTTGATAAAGGGCAGCCACTTTGAATTCTGAGGTTGGGTTGCAGAGGTTCCTCCGACTTTCCTCCGAGTCAGAATTGCGACTTGGAACTTGGAAATTCCAACTTTCAAGTTCAAATGGAACGCAGCATTACCAATGATGACAGATCCTGTCTATGTGGTATTTTTACTCACCTACGAATTTCCTTTTTTTAGGCACTGAAAAACTGGATTGAGGAAACAGACTCCTTGAGATTCCTGAAGCCTGCAGTTTTGATGGGCAGCTTGGGTTCTGGTGCGTAGGGGCTCGACTCGTGTATCAAATGGGCTTCACTCCTCATGTTCGTGGTCACACAGGTTTTATACTGTGATCTATATATTTTATAATAATTCACACTAAGATCCTCTGTTGCAGTCACACTACAAGCCGTGACCTTTTCCCATTGCTTTCCTGAGCAGGAATGACACAGACCTACAAGAAGGGCGTCCTGCAATCCTTTAAAAACACGAGCGATCAAAGTAAAATCCTCATTGCCACCTCCGTGGCCGATGAAGGCGTCGACATTCCTCAGTGCAACCTCGTCTTGATGTATGAATACATTGGAAACATGATCAAGACCGTCCAAGTCCGAGGTAACTGCTGCTTGGCGAGCCTCTCGGCACTCTGCGGCTGAGCTATCATGGTTTTAACGGCTAAAATTCTGCCTCATGTGTCACCCGCATATCCAGTGCAAACGTTTAATTCCAGGGCGTGGCCGAGCAGAGGGCAGCAGGTGCATCCTAATTTCCAGCAGAAAGGAGCGGATCGAGAAGGAACAACAGAACATGCTTCAGGAGAAGATGGTGGAAGCGGCTGTGGATAAACTGCAGGTTTCCCGGGATCACATGCTGCAGATGGTACTGGGCTATTACTGCGTCTCACAGAGCTGGGTGTGGACAGGGGCCATGGGGGTCCCATGGTTACTTCTGATGAGATCTCGAGTTTCTGTGCCGATAATCAGTACAGAAGATGAATTCCTCTCCACCCTGATATCCCCGGACTTGCTCTGCCTTCAGCATGGAGTAGAGATGCTGGGTTCCTCTTGTGGATTCAGCTGAAGTTAATACACTTTCCCTTTCACCTGACGTCCTCAGATCGAGAACTACCAGAAGACTGATAAGACCACACGGGATTATGAGAAATCAGCTCCTGTCAACCCCAGAACAGTGGAAAACAACAAGTTTCTCTGTGCAAAGTGCAAGAAGTTTGCATGTTTTTCTGATGACCTGAGAGTTTTGAAGGTATGTGCACTGCACTAGTTTCCATGAGGCGGATGAGCTTAACTGTGATTTCTCTCCTGGCCATGAGATTCAAATTCACAACTTTACAGACATGGGTACAGATCCATAATCTACTGTGCTAGACATTACCCTTTTTGGGTTCTGTTGCTGGACATGTGGTCTGTGTCTTCCCCATGTGATGATGTCCAATGTCAGTTTAGTGTTCTGTTGCTGGGAGTGTGGTCTATGTCTTCCCTATGTGATGATGTCCAATGTCACTTTAGTGTTCTGCTGCTGGGAGTGTGGTCTATGTCTTCCCTATGTGATGATGTCCAATGTCAGTTTAGTGTTCTGCTGCTGGGAGTGTGGTCTATGTCTTCCCTATGTGATGATGTCCAATGTCACTTTAGTGTTCTGCTGCTGGGAGTGTGGTCTATGTCTTCCCTATGTGATGATGTCCAATGTCACTTTAGTGTTCTGCTGCTGGGAGTGTGGTCTATGTCTTCCCTATGTGATGATGTCCAATGTCAGTTTAGTGTTCTGCTGCTGGGAGTGTGGTCTATGTCTTCCCTATGTGATGATGTCCAATGTCACTTTAGTGTTCTGCTGCTGGGAGTGTGGTCTATGTCTTCCCCATGTGATGGTATCTTCCTCTGTTTCCTCTGTGGAGGCTTTCGTTGGCCATGAATATGGATGTAAATTTTGCGAATTTTCAGAGGAGGAAGCTGTCCATACAAGTCGCTCTCCACTTTAGCTGAAGTGTCAGATAGGTGTGGGTTGGGATCAAAGAGCCTCAGGTTTGCCTGAATTGCTGCCTGTACATTTGTGAGCCTTATGCAGACTTCTGTGTGCAAATTGCCGAAGAGCAGCTGACCTCATAGCCAGCTGATGTTGGGGGAATTTGTAAGATTATTGCTACTTACATGCCCTTGGATGAGCAAAGATTTTTCCACCAGGTTTATGCTGAGGTAAATCTCAGAATAAACATTACCCAAACTTCATTCACATCAGATAGCTAGGAAGACTGGTAGCTAACTGACTGGCTAACTAGCTAAATTATTTTACCTCCTCCATTAGCTTGTTTGATTACTAGTGGGGTAGCTGATTACTTTTCAGAACATTGTATGTCCACGTTTACAGTTTAATATTTATTTCATATAAGTGGTAAAAAGTAAAAACCGAAAATGGCTACAAAACTGCAATGACCCCCAGTAGGCAAATTCCAAAAATACCCCACGTTGAACTTTTCAGAAATTCACCAAAGAATTTCTAGCCTTTTCAGCATTGACTGTGAAGCCATCTGATCCACGAATGCTGTTTTCTCAGGAATCGCAGCACATAGTTCTGGATAAAAGCATCTTTGATCGCTCCATCACAAAGCCGCACCCAAGGCCCAAGAAGTACATGGGCATCTTGAAAGAGAAGAAGCTCTTCTGCGCCAACTGCCATGAAGAGTGGGGCATTGTCGCCTCGTACCGTCACCTGCAGAACCTGCCTCTGCTCAGGATCGAGGGCTTTGTGGTGGAGAGCTGTGTCACCCAAAAGCAGAGAAACTTTGGGAAGTGGAAGGAGGTCACCTTTGTCATCAAGCCCTTCATTGTGGAGAACGAGTGCCTGTAAGGCTGAGCACACAGCCCACTGCTGCCCCCCAGAGGTGTGGCCGTACACAGCACAATGTCAGACATTCAGTAAACAAACAAAATGTCATTTGCGAGAGTGTGCTTTTCTCATCAATGCACTCATATTCTACACATTCCATTCTATTGCATACATGTTGAAAATATAAGGTAATATTTACTCAGCAGATGTTGGGCCAATGGTGGGTTTTAGACAGATGATGGAACACCTCATGGTATTTTCTAATAGCTCCCTGTAACTATTCTGGTTTAAGCTGTTTTATTTTTAGGGTTAGGGTAAGTGATATAATGTTTAAAGGGATCTAGTTAAGTGTGGTGGTGTAACAGGCCGTAATTGATCCATGATGAGTGTGGATCCCTTGTGTGTGAACCAGGGATTAACTGTAAAGCGTGTGCGTGTCTAATTACAGCTTCTGTTTCTCTTATCATCTCAAGAAAATAACTGGCTATTTCTAAGAGTATACTAAGGGAGAACAGGAGACTCTCTCGCAGTGGCTGTCTCACCATCGCTTCCTCACTGTGGCTCTCTCGCAGTGGCTGTCTCACCATCGCTTCCTCACTGTGGCTCTCTCGCAGTGGCTGTCTCACCATCGCTTCCTCACTGTGGCTCTCTCGCAGTGGCTGTCTCACCATCGCTTCCTCACTGTGGCTCTCTCGCAGTGGCTGTCTAACCATCGCTTCCTCACTGTGGCTCTCTCGCAGTGGCTGTCTCACCATCGCTTCCTCACTGTGGCTCTCTCGCAGTGGCTGTCTCACCATCGCTTCCTCACTGTGGCTCTCTCGCAGTGGCTGTCTCACCATCGCTTCCTCACTGTGGCTCTCTCGCAGTGGCTGTCTCACCATCGCTTCCTCACTGTGGCTCTCTCGCTGTGCTAGTTGTGCTGTTTCTGCCCTCTTGTCTGCTCTCAGGCGCAGCTCAGGGTTGATTCATACTTCATGTGAAAGTATGTGTATCCAGGGACGGATTATGGACCGGGCCAGCGGGGCCGCTGCCCAGGGGCCCTTGGGGTGCAGGGGGCCCGTGGGGCCCCTAGCCCAAAACAATTTGCAATGCTTATCAACAATGTATTTTTGTTTGTCTATTTTAGAGGGCCTACATTCTTTGATCCTCTGCCTACAAGGGCCCCTGACCCTATAGGGAGGGCGTTTGGCTGCCAAGGGCCCTTGAATTGTGGTGGTTGTGGTGGTGGTGCTGGTGGTGGGGGAGGGCCCACGCAAACGTTTTGCCCAGGGGCCCATACAACCTATAATCCGTCCCTGTGTGTATCACGGCATCATACCAGACCATCCGCGGAACTGAATGTTCATTCTTCTAGCTCCACTACAACAGGCAAAGCTGCTCTTTTAGTCAGGTTATGAAGTGTGGTATGAATCCTATTAGAACTGATTGTGCGCTGTGTACTGACTACGCAAGTTTCTAATCATTAACAAAACCATTTCCCTAAACTGAAATGTTACAAAAATAAAAACTATGACAATTATAGATTTTGGTTCCAAAACCAACTAAGATGAAATAAAAATAAATGTCAAATACTTCCTGTTACCATTTTTAAATGCAGCTTAGCTAAAGTAATGACGTGTTTATCTTTGGGTCTCTCGTCCAATGAACTTGAACCATATAAATAGCTAATGGCACAACATTGTAACCGTGTCAAGTTCTGAAGTGCTGAGATGTATGAAGAAACCCTGAAGGCAATCTAGGAGCTGGTTAACCTTGAAGGGGACTATATTAGGGTGATTGCAGGCAAAAGTTAAAACAAGCAACAGGGCAACAATGAGTGGATTGGGGAGCACAGGACGGAACGAAAGGAAGAACAGGTGGATGAAAAGGACCAATATGTTTCAGACAGTGCAGGTTTAACACTGGAGCCTCAGCGTCCGGATTCCTGGGATTGAACATAAACAATGAACTGGACTGGATGGTCAGCATAGAGGTCTCTTTAGGAAAGGAAAGAGCAGACTGTTCTTTGGTAGGAGGCTCTGCAGATGTTCTGCCAGTCTCATAGCCAGCACGCTGTTCTTTGGTAGGAGGCTCTGCAGATGTTCTGCCAGTCTCATAGCCAGCACGCTGTTCTTTGGTAGGAGGCTCTGCAGATGTTCTGCCAGTCTCATAGCCAGCACGCTGTTCTTTGGTAGGAGGCTCTGCAGATGTTCTGCCAGTCTCATAGCCAGCACGCTGTTCTTTGGTAGGAGGCTCTGCAGATGTTCTGCCAGTCTCATAGCCAGCACGCTGTTCTTTGCTGTGGTATCCTTTGACTTTCAGACATCACAAGACTTGTTTATGCAATAAGGGAAAATTCTGAGAAATGGGCTGTCAGAATTGGATTTCAAAGTGCATTTACTTGAAAATGTCGGCAAAGTTTTATCGGGGTGTAGTCTAAGATGCTGCCTTTCAGATGGCATGAGACTTAATGCATTATGGGGAGATTCTGAAAAATTGGGCTGCCAATTTTAACTCATGTGCCAGTTAGCTTAATAAGCCATTTAAACAGATGGTGAAGTCTGCATACTTGATAAGGGCGTCATGAAGCATGCAGATGTGATTCCAGTGTGGATTTACTTGATGGAATACAGTAACATTTTACCACATTTTGACTGGCAACTGACTAGGATGTTGTCTTTCACGTGGTATAAGACGCTTTTAGGCATTATGGGAAAATTCAGTGTTCTTGATTGTTTAGACTGGCATCCTGTCTAGGGTGTCCCTAAGTCTTGTGTCCTGTGATGGACTACCATCCTGTCGAGGGTGTACCCCAAGCATGATTTCATAAAACATATTTGGGCCAATTCAAGTGGTCAGGTCAGGTCAGCTTGGGGAGCATGCACTAATGCACTCACCACATGATTAAATGCCTCAGGATCTTAGCTGGTGACTCTCCAGGCGTACACGGTCCAGTCCCACCTTCCGGAAATGGCCATCCATCTGCTGTAGCCAGGTGTTACATTAGGCGTGACCTTGGCCTAGTGCAGCCACTGGGGTCCTCAGCAATGAGGATCCTGCAGGCCGGATCACCCTCAGGGAAACGCGCCACATGGCCGCAGTGCCGTAACTGACGCTCCCTCACAGTGCAGGTAATGTGCCTCATTCAGGACTCCTCTAGCAACCGCTCGTTCGACACAAAATCAAACCAGCAGTACCCAAGGATTCTCCGAAGAGACACAGTACTGAAGGAGTCCAGTCTTCATCTCAGCTCACTGGATAGCATCCATGTCTCACAGCGATACAGCAGAGTTGTCCTTTATACATTATCGCCTTGATTTTCTGTCACTTGATATAGGTAATACCAGCTCCTGCTGTTATTCACGCATCATTTTCACCCATGTGGCAGAATGTGGGCTGGCTTTAGGACCCAGGGGGCATGCTGCTGCCCACACATACCCCCCCACGCCAGGATGCATTCTGCAGTGTCATTGGCCCGACTCCTATAACACTACAGGCCAAAATTATCTGAGGTGTGTAAAGGCTGAGGACTGTGAGGTTTTTTGCCCCTTTTGCATGAGGCAGTCTCTGTACAGGATACGAACATCACAGAGATTATATGTAAGAAACATTCGTGAATCTTCACAGATGCATTACACGCAACTAAATCTTTAATTCTCCTTTTGATAATTTGCTGATGAAAATATTTTTTAAATGTATGCTTGTCGTCTGCCATCTCCCATTGCACCCCAGCAGGAAAAGGGAAGGTTTTCTCTGCAACATGTGACAAATGATTATGGCCGTCATTTGAGAGTTATGCTTTGTTCTGTTGTGTCCCTCTGCCATTTGTACTTAAATCAGCTGCTGCCTGATAGCGATGTTCTCAGGGAATGTGCTGAATGCCCAGAATGATGGCTGGGAGACAGGATGCGTGTTGTTTGCTGGTTAATATCTTAAGATGCGATGTGAGGTATGATTTTCCACTAGTGACCGTAAATGAAATTTGCTCTGTAACCATGTTTGGTTTGAAAGCTGTCTTGTGTCAGACTGACAGAAGCGGCAGTTACTGTGGAATCTGAAGAAAGGCGAATGGATGGATGGATGGATACAAAAGAGCCACAGGCTTCACTGATACACTGAAAGATCAGGGAAACGCAGAAATGTGCAGCTCATGTGTGACACACCTGACTGCTGAAGCACCTTTGGTCAGGAGTACCTGGGAAATAACAGAGAGGCTTCAGGAAGAAGCAGATGGCCTGGGACAGGATCAGCATGGGCTGTGAGGCCCCGGACAGAACCGGGGTGGGGAGGGGTGCAGCGTTTCAGACTGAGTGGCTTTAAGGCTGGGGCCACAACAGCCTGATTGTACAACCCATCGCAGGCTGTAGGAGATGCAGTGTGCAAAATTCAATTAACTATAATTCCTTCATGCTGCACATACCTTTCTGAGGAAGGATCACTGCTTAGGGGAATGGTCCTTTGCATTTTTAAGTTCATGGTGGTTCTCTTAAACTAGTCTAATGATCAGCTTGTACCACATGTACAGCATATAGTTTAAAAAAGTTTAAGAATTACAAACAACTCGTGTTAAATCAACAAAAAATTATTCTTGGGAACATGGGAACTTGGACTGAAACACAACACAGTACATGTGAGGCACGACCTGTTTGTAGTGTGTGCTATCCTGCACACAGGCCCCAGTGCTATTTGCTTACCACCCAATCAGAGTCACAGACGACACAGTAGCTCTCATCCTGCACACTGCAATCAGCCACTTGGATAACAGGAGGGGGAAGTACATGCAGATCCTGCTTAATTAATGCCCCTCTTTTAACACAATAATCTCTAACAAGCTCATAAGCAAGATCAAGGACAGGATCACCAAGCTGAAGACCACCCTGTGCTACTGGGTCCTGGATTTCCCGACAGGCAGACCCAAGCCTTCCGAATGGTTGGCCACACATCATCAAGCCTTACCCTCAACACAGGAACTCCACAGGGTTGTGTGCTGAGCCCCCTGCACTACTCCCTGAACACACGAGTGTGCGGCCCCATTCAGCTCCAACAACATCATCACATTCACTGACGGCACATGACGGGTCGGATGGTCAGTAATGATGAAACAGCCTTCCAGAAAGAGGTGGAGAACCTGGCAAGCTGGAGTCAGGAAAATCACCTCCTCCTGAACATCAGCAAGACAAAAGAGCTGATTGTGTACTTTGGGAGGAAACGGGTGAGGCACTACAAGCCCCTCATTTTATTTTACTCTGATAATTTCTTCTCTTTTTATACTCTTTTGTTTCCTTTGTATTGCATACTTCCTTCAACACAACACAACACAACACAGGAAGCATGGTGAAAGGCATTTCACTGCTATGACCCTATGGCGTCCGTAATCCCTAAAACGCAGGGAGAATCGCGGAATCGAGGCGTGAAAACGATATTTACTTATTGACACGGAATTGTGCGTAATGTGTGGATATTATACTGACATTTTCAACCTACGATTTTTTTTTCACATATTGCGGTTATCCAGATAGTGTAAAATACTCACTCAGAAGACATAGCCAGAGACTTCTTAGCAGGACAAATCTGGCCAAATGACTTCAATGATGTTGCCTGACCATAAGCCTCGCTCCCACCGCAGGAACTTGGGGCACACCCCAAGCGGCTCTAACGTTTACTGGATCGGCCCCCTAATGCACCCTGTCTGCCTTGTCTCTCCATTGCGGTGTAGGTACCGGTGATGCGCGGGTCCGCTCACGAGCGACCCGAATTCGCCCGGTGCTTTTATCCAACCCGACCGCGACTCGCACTACTAAAGGAAAAATGATGCCCGACTTCTATATACACCTAAACCTATATGTTTAAATTTTATACTAACTTAGCAGCCTGCAAATGACCCGGATATCCATGAAGAACCCAGAATTGGCTTTTTGTGAGCTGCCGAACCGAAAGGAGCCTTTAAGGAAACAAAAGCGGATACAGTCAATAGTGGGAGACAGCAACACGTCATACTGTGAAAAACAGGAGACTGTCTCCTTAAATGCTAATTTTTCGGCTTGGCAAATTATAAAACCTTATCATTTGAAACATGTCAAAATAAATCCGAAAAAAATGAATTTGGAAAAAAATAAACACAAGTTAAGAAGAAATTAAACGGATTTCATAGGGGACTACACTACTCCGTCGTGTATGTGACAGGAAAACTTGAAGCACGAGTAAACTCCGGCCGTTTGAATTCCCCATAGCTTGTCTATATGTCCTCATTGGGGACGTTGGGGTGATTATTACTATTATTATCATTATTATGTATTTTTTATTCTTTAGGTTCTGTGACAAATAGAAATGTCTTTCATTTAACAAACATTTTTTTTGCCATGTGTGCATAACACAATGACACGAGACTGTCGACATGTGAAGACAATGACTCAGGCTTTTTGTAAACTGAATCACGTTTGAAACGGACCCCAGACAGCGACAAGGGCCCATATATGGTAATAGGCTTTGAAGCAGAGCCAAGGTCTCCGGGAGACGTTTCCCAGCAGAACGTCAGCTAATCTTTTAAACTACAGTACATTGTGGTTGTCCTTCATTGACCTGAAAGGAGATAACCTAAACCCACCCAGTAAAATGCAACAGGTAAAAACAATCAGCTGATTCTGAAAATTATTTTCAGTTTTACCTGTATAATTATACACCAACGTATGCTACGGCATGTATCTGATATGTCTACATAGAACAAGGCTAATCTTTAACATACTCTTGGCAATTTTCTAGTTCATTTTTCCTATGTCGTAAGTCAATAATTGCAGTTCTGCTTAGAATATAATGCCTGATTTCTTTACACTCCGATAGCGTTTAAATAATCCGTGCTAAAGAAATACGAACAGCCTCTCATTAAAATAACGAGATACGTTTATTATTTGGCTAAAGCTTTTCTCCTCACCCCGCCTTCGCAGCTCCATTTTCTGCTATCGTACATCATTTTATTCCAGTAGCTTCTCCTTTTCAGTCTGAATTTCCTCATTTGTGTCTCAGGCCTGAAGCATTTTCGAGGTCGTCTCTGTTCTCTGTGCTTGGGCCTGTTGTGGACCCCAAAGTCCAAAAGCGTGTGTGTGTCTGTATTT
The DNA here is from genome assembly GCF_023856365.1 of Brienomyrus brachyistius. Taxonomy (NCBI): domain Eukaryota; kingdom Metazoa; phylum Chordata; class Actinopteri; order Osteoglossiformes; family Mormyridae; genus Brienomyrus; species Brienomyrus brachyistius. The sequence goes on along the minus strand of NC_064544.1, from coordinate 7,399,491 downwards.
GCGTGTGTGCACTGTGTGTGTGTGTGTGTGTGTGTGTGTGTGTATGCGTGTGTGCACTGTGTGGGTGTGTGTGTCTCGTCTATATTGTCTTAAGAGCGATGTCTTTTTTTAAAAGTTTAGGACAACTGATATTTAATTTCATTGTGTGCTGCTTATTCTTAAATGACTATTAAGTGTGTAACTTGACTTGAAAGAACGAGAGCGGCGAGAAATGTCAAACGCAGCTTGCTTATCTGAAGTGGGATAATTTAATTACAGTGGTAGATAAATAACAGAAACATCGGAAATGAAACAGCGCCGAGCGCTCCCAGCATTCACAACGTCAACATGCATCTGATTAAAAATACTGCAGTTCGCGGATGCGTTTTATTTCAATATTCATGCATGCCAATATTTTATTCTGATAGGCCTTTAACCCAGGTAGGAAGAAGCTGTACAGAAACATAATCAGTGACGGTACATCCTATATAAACTAAACTGTAAGCCACAGGTTACAATAAGGCTACATTAACCAAGAGAACGCATAAAAAACCGTAAATGGGGAAAAAACGAAAGAGATCGTTTATACAAGAAATTGTATCGTTATAATCGTTATAAATCCGCGAAAATCTGCATGATTCGGGCACACCCCAGTTAATGGATTTAATGCTCAGTAATTATGAAATGGTATCGGCTCTTTGGCCCGCCACAAAATTGGACCTAATAAATGTAAAAGTGCCGTATACAAAAAAAAGCAAAACAAAAAACTAATATAAAAATAAATCGTTGGAGCGATTATGGACTTTTCATACTGCCGCCGCAGTATCGGCACTTTCAGTTGTAAAGTAACACTCCAACATAACATTAGTATAAATTATCTAATCTATTAATACTAACAAAAGAAATATTTCCGACCTAAATGTTTTTCATTGAAATGTAACCGATTTACGCCGATATAGACTTCACACTTCAAAATTTCACCAATAAGAATAATAATAATTTTAACCAAATAATTTAAATTTTATTATATGATCCAAACAGAATACCACCACTACTACAGGCCTAATTATAATACAGTTTCTGTCATGCTGCTGAGGAATAAGCAGCCGACTACGAGGTCGGTTGTACTTAATGCCGTCTTCACTATTCTGTTCCAGTTTGTTTGCTATTTATTGGTATTTATCGTTATGTTTTTAAGTCTGAAGGGAGGCACGCAACTGGCCCTATTGTAACGACAATATAGCTTTTGAATCCTTTGTTACAAATCGACCTGCCGTGTTTTCAGCTTTTTCATGGCAAACATACATGCGCTTTATTTTGTAAAATCAATATCGCCTGAATCGACTAGTTCTAATAAATGAAAGAGTATGATAAAAGATAAAAATACGCCTTTCGCCGGTTTAACTTATATGGTGTACCGTTAATAATTTATAAGCACTTTGAAAAGCTAGATTTTACCACGAGACTACGCGAATGCATTGCCTACTTTAAAAAAGCAGTAAAAGTCGTTAATGTACTTTTTGGTATGAATACTATCTTTCACGTCATACGTGGATTGTATTGCTTAATGAAGGTGTAATTCCAGAAAATCCACCACGTCCCTATACCCGTTTTCCATGGCGAGATCTATCGGTCGCTGGTCTCTGTTGTCCCGGGCGTGAACTTCAGCTCCGTGCGCCACCAGGACCTTCACCGTGTCAAGGAAGCCTTCTCTGGCGGCGTCGTGCAGTGGCGTGCCGCCGGTGTCGCGGTCCCGGACGCCGGGATTGGCTCCGTGCTGGAGGAGCAGTCGTGCTACGGCGGTATTTCCCATCATCATGACCTGAGCAATCGGTGAATATTTTACTATTACAGTACTCCAAAAAAAAAAACCTGTTACAAATATCATGTTAAATTAATACGGCGACGAGTATGAATGTTACCTCTATTATTGTCAGTTATTATTATTATGTAATCATTATTATGTACATTCATTATTATTATTCACTTTAAAAATATGGTGAATCGAACTCCAAGTCTTTTACTGTAGAAAACACTGCCTGTTAATAGACAATTAGGTGGCAAACTTGCTCATACATACTTTCAGTCGAGCGTAAGACCCTTTTTTGATTTTTTTACTCGATATGGACTACTTAAGTATACAATTTCGTTCTAGTTATTTAAGAATAATTTAAGAGTAATTTATTAAAAAGTAATTTATTTATTCACCACAAAACAAAACTCTCTTTTAGGATTTTAGGATCTTTCGCAAACCTTTGCAATACCTTACCAAGTTAAATCTGTCCAATATTTCTAAAACTTACAATGTGCAACAATCTTCTCTGTTATATATGACCTTTTTTGTAGAAAAGAAAAAATAAAATAATTAAAAATAATTTATTTCTTGTAATATTCTATTATTTTTGCACTGCAATGGACTGTACACAATTTTCGTTACACCTTTGCATAATGATAATTAAGCTTTTGATTCTCATTTACTAACTAATAACAAAATTAAAAATTGTACACTGCACTGCAATATGCAGCATGCAAAACGATAGCGACACGGATAACTGCTGAACAATTACAGCCCGAAATAGAAACTGCGTGATGGATTTTTTACATTTAGTTTTGTTAGTTTTATGTTTGCTACAAATTATTTCACAAATTGTAACCGCGGATTTATAATACAAATAAACAAAAATAGAAAATTTGGAATCATATTGCACTATAATAAGTGACAAATATAGACAAGGTGATGCTGACATTATTTCTGAAACAGTAGTAACCCTATAGTACAGGGCTTGTATTAATGTTAAGTTTCTTTAACACCCTGATTATGTGATGTCGTCAGACTTTCGTGAGTTTATCAAGTTTTAAAAATACCCCAGTAAATATAACATTAAGATACTGGTATTAAATCGTAAACGTCAGTATAATGCATATTGTATGTTGAATGTCGAATAGTCGGTTTTCGTAGTCTTTTAAAGAGCTGATTATGTGATACGGTTAGAGTAAAATATCTAGGAAATGCAGAGCATTTGATAACGGAACCAATGCAGTATTATAACTCTGGATTTTAAATCTTAAGTATTTGCGCCAGGGTTTTGTAGCCCGTTAGGTGCTGATTATTTGACATGACCACAACACACCACCTCGCATCCAGAAAATGATTTTGGTGGCGATGCTCTGGCGGTCGGGGCACCGACCTGGAGGGCAGTCCGTCCGAACCTATTCACCGCGTTGGGATCGACCCCCGCCTGAAGCAGAGCTTGGACGTTTTCGTAGTTCCCCGTCGCCGCGGCCGATGTCAGCACATCCCCCCGATCCATTGTACTATTAAAATTGTGTCCCTGCTGACAGGTACGCAAGCCGCATGGCGGCCGGAGACAGCATGTCCAGCCTGGTAGTGGATGCAGGAGGGACTCGGAACGCTTCGCTCTCCGCCTGTGGATCTGCTCAGACTTGCCCGGTGCGTAGACCGTGACGCGCAGTTTCAGCGAGCGCAAACAGGAAGCCACAAGCGGCCGTGTGATATGTGTGTTATGAGGCGGAGCGGTCGGGTGGGCGGCGCTGATCCCATCTCACAGCCGCCTTCTGACAGGTTTTCGTGTTCTTTGGCCTCTGTCTGCTATGAATTGATAAACCTGTGTTATTGTTCAAACAAAAAGCTGACATATTCGCTCAAATTTAATGCATTAAAATGTACACAATCCCTGCCGCTCATTTCTCTGTCGTGCATTCAAAGGAAAATTCAGCCCGAAACAGAGATGCAGTTTTTAAGTTTAACTTCCCCTATAATTCGATGTACAATCCACTAATGCAAAGCAAACATTCAGCTCACATGTTTCCATGTTTTTTTTCATAGGATTGTATGACGACATGGTAAGATTAAATGTATTCAAACCAAAATCAAAATAAAAAGGTCGACAAGTTTTTTTTTTTTAAATAGCCCCATAAAAACTATAATACAAAGTAAATACAATCGTGTTGTGCAGCATAATATAACTAAATGCCATCGAAAAGAAACCGTTATTAATTTCTTTGAATTTACACGTGCACTGCTCTTGTTTGGTCCTTCGTGCAATTTTACTCCTTGTTTGGTCATGGTTTAGTCTAGGTTTAGTCTGGGGTTAATCCAGTTTGAGTTCATGTTTGGTCCTGGATTAGATTAGGCTTGGTCTTTTTGATTGGTGTTTATGATTTTGTAAATGTTTTTTGTGTTTATTCAAGAAACATTTACAAACTCATTGTTTATTATGAGTGTGTAGTTCATTTATCATATTTATATGGACCCCCCTGAGAAAGCCTTGCTCACCCTTTGGCCACTCCTTAAATAAAAGTCTAGCTCCACCACTGTTTGCATGAAATTCAGAAAAAAATCGTATATGTTGTATATGAAGCGCATCCTGACATTTTTAATTAATTAACTTGAAATAATACGACCGTTCTGTTAGCATTAGGAACGAATGAAAAGCAAAAAGTTAATATATCCTGTAAGGTAAACGCGCGCTCTTTTACTCGTCAAATATTTTATACGGCTGTGAGAAACGCACAGCCACTCTGCAGTAAAGCCTGGAAATGCTTCTCCTAAAACGTCCGATGAGTCTATGTTTATTTTTTATTACATTTATTTGGCATACAGGTGAGGTAGATAATACACAACAATCGTATTGCTGCCAATGACACACTGATTCAGTTTTCTGTCGTACTATTTTTTAGTATTGGCGTATTTTATACCAGCCCTATCAACCGAACACAGTGCGCGAATATTATAACCTATAGGCTTGAAATACATTTTGGATAACAATCCTACAGTTACTGCGTCTAAAACAAGCTTTACTTTTTATTTTCATTAATATACAATCATCTTCTCACCACTTTATTGCGAATTAATATAGGCCTATTATTTTTTCGTTTAAATGAGTTTTATCCTAAGAAACACCGATATTTTCACTTTCCCTCCCACGTGGAACTGGCTCTAGAAAATGTGACATCCAAAGGGAACAAACGGGAATTGCTTTATAGTTTTGTTTTAAGACGGAGCGCTCGCCGTCTAGCAGGGCTTTGGCGGTGCGTCAAGCGGCCCGGTACCTCTTCGTTTTTCCTTCAGAATGCGTTTCTTACAGCTGCCACTTCTCAAAGTCAAGGTTACCGGCAGTGAATAACAAGGTGAGTACTGATACATGCTTTTTGAAATGTCAAGCTCTGGGCATCAGGCAGAGTGCCTGGGAATTTAGTTCCCAATACCAGCCCATTTTGACTTCTTCTGTTGGAACTTTGATGAATGATGCCACAATTTATGTCTTATTATCGCGAAAAATTACATTTTAAGAAGCAAATAAATCATAAATAGCACATTGAACTGTTCAAGCGGTCTGACTTTTTCAGCCCCGCCTGGTCTCTTTCTGACATGCATCGGTTGAGAGACTTCGAGTGATGAGCTATAATAAGTCATTAGTTGTGGCACCTCAGCTCTAAGTGACATGCGATCGCACTGAAGCGTGTACTGCGTATTCGCGCGTTTCTCTATATGCACAGCAATCAGGGTCTTTGACTCCCTGGTTAATATTATCAAGCGTGTTGTAGAATTTTACTGTTGCAACGTTTGTTTCCGACCGCCTCAACTTTACACCTGTAAGGTAAACGCCTAAAATGATTTTGTTTCTGACAGGTGCGTCAGAAAAAATTTGAATGTGGGGAACACACACTGGCATAAAACTAATGTTTCATGTTAAATGTTGTGGGGGGGGGGGGGGGTCCAAACGAATATTTACGAAATACACGTCCCCCTCACATTTAATGGCGGCGGCGCCCATGGTTTCTGACCAGCACAACAAATAACGGACCCACGGGGAGTTCTCCAGGGTGTCCCGACTGGCCGCTCCGGGCCTGCTGGGCACATGGATTCTGCAGTGCCTCGTACACCCATAAAGCAAACACTACATAACTAACAAGCTGCTGATTACTGGACGCTGGGTTCAATTTGAAAACTAGATATGAAAAGCTGAAAACTGAACGTGAACGGTTGAATTCCAGCATGGGGATGCGGGTGCCCGCTGCGGTCGTACCTATACGTAACCGTCCGGGGAAGCTGCAATGGGACGGGCGCTCTGGAAAATAAAAGCAAGGAGAACAAGGTGAACCATGAATGGAGCTGTAATGAATTTGTTTTGAACGAATGGTGTGGGTGTGTTTAGCAATCGCACAGCCGTTCAGAAACGAGGCGTTTTTTGTTTGCCCAAAAAAATATGACCTTCCCCTCTTGGTGAGGAACGCGGGCCGCGGGTTGGTGCGCTGACGGCTGGATGGACTACGGAAATCCCCGTGCTCTCCGCATGTTTACTGCACGAAAACGGGAAGCGAGCAGTCGGGCGTCTGCCTATGAAGCCACTTAGATTCATTAGCAGTATAAATTTCATTCACTTACTGTTGTTTAACCATGCGTGAAGTTTTAAAATACATTTTATCCATGTTTTTATACATTTAAGTAAATATGGTGAATTCAGGAGGAGTATGCAATTTAAGATTTGCCCTCGGTTTCTTGTTTTTATGTTGTGTAAATGCCAGTGATGGTGCTGGGCAAGTGTTTGTCAGGTAATGTGGGGGGGGGGGGGGGGGGGGGGGGCACTGCTCCAGTGCTTTAAATTACTCACAAATATAATAAAGCAGCTATTGTGTGCTAATGTATAAAATGTTTTCTTGGTAGTTATCTCATATATATATAAATGACTGTATGTATGTATATATATATATATATATATATATATATATATATATATATATATATATATATATATATATATAATCCTTATGAATATTCAGAATCATTATGAGTACAGTCATTTCTAGATTAGAGAATAGATGGCCCACCTCACCAATCAAGGCACTCATTTTACCCGAAAAGACCGTCTGAATGGAAGTACAGGACATAAAATGTTTGAGGGCTTAAGTTTATCAATTAAGTCAATGGTCTATTTAAATTGCCTAGGGCCCCTGGAAAGGCAAGGCAGGCCCTGGGAAGCTTGTAAGGGCCCAGTGCAAAGCTGAGTGACTGCTGTACTGGTAGGTGACCTTCTGAACAGGCAAAGCAGTGCAGGCCAGTCTCAGTGGTGTTTCCTGCTTCACTGGTTTATATGATTTGGCAGCAGGCACAGCAGGACTGTTACAATGTCACCCCGTCGCAGTGTCACCCCGTCAGAGGGCCACCCGCTGTAGGGGTCACCCTGTCACAGTGTCAATCCATTACAGCCCCCCCCTCCACAGTGTCTCCCTGTCACTGAGTTCTCATCATAGTGTCACCCTGTCACAGTGTCAATCCATCACAGCCCCCTCCCTACACAGTGTCTCCCTGTCACTGAGTTCTCATCATAGTGTCACCCTGTCACAGTGTCAATCCATTACAGCCCCCCCTTCACAGTGTCTCCCAGTCACTGAGTTCTCATCATAGTGTCACCCTGTCACAGTGTCAATCCATCACAGCCCCCCCCTTCACAGTGTCTCCCAGTCACTGAGTTCTCATCATAGTGTCACCCTGGCACAGTGTCAGTCCGTCACAGGCCCCCCCCTTCACAGTGATGCCCAGTTCCAGTGTCTCCCTGTCATTAGGCTCTCTCATCATAGTCTCACCCTGTCACAGTGTCAAACCATCACAGGCCCCCCCCTTCACAGTGATGCCCAGTTCCAGTGTCTCCCTGTCATTAGGCTCTCTCATCATAGTCTCACCCTGGCACAGTGCCACTCTGTGCCCACAATCTGCAGGCCTGAATATGAAAATATGCCCTCATTTGCATGGCCTGAATGCCATTTTATTACTTACCATCTCACCATGTCACGGCAACGTGGCATGACACAGACATAAAGAAGGAGCAGCAGTTCCAAGACAGAAGGGTTTTATTTAGAAAACAGGGGTGGCACTCCCAAAATTAATCGATTTTTTAAATGACGTAAGTAAAGAATGGGCGAGGTCTACGTGTTTCCAAAAAACCCTTTCAGCTTCCAGAATTAACAAATGAACCTTAAGTAGTACTGTGTTGGCTCCTCCCCAGTCCCTGCATGAGAAAACCGTAGACTGTCGATAACAGGAACGTCAATTCCACATATTTCAGCGGTATTGTCACACCGGACGTATGTAAATTTAAATAAAAGGATAGACTAATTAGAAAATCAATGAACACCAGAATCACATCCTCCGCATGCCCAAAGCACACTGTGTTCTTTGGTGTATGAGGGTATATGTTTCCTCAGCTATGGTTTGGGGATTCAGCACTGGAATGATGCAACAGTGTATGATGCAACAGAAATGTGATCAATGCACAGGTGCAGGACACAGCAGCCTTGCTGAGGCCATGTGCACCTGTAGCTCTGCAGGAATCCACCAGGGGGTGTATAAGCAGAGAGCTGTCAGAAGCTGCACGGTGCATTGAGGGCAAAATTCCTGTATGTTCCTCTTTTCAATTTATCCTGCACCAGACCAAGGAGGCTCATTATTTCACCCCAGGTCAGCCTGTATTTCTCCATGAATTGTTCATTAATGAGATGCTCCAGAGGGTTCATGACCACCTGCAAAATCAGCTTCCTGGACAGCGCCATCTCAAATGCTGTCTTCAGCTGACTGTCACAATTCTCTGCCTTGGCTGGTCGTGAGGGGTGATTCACCTTCCCAGTTCAAAAGATGTGACTGGACACACAGCAAGTTTGTTTGGTTAGCTCATTATGTAGCCTACCAGGGTTGTTCAGAATTTATCAACTGGATTTTGAATGCACTTGGCCACATCCTGTAAGGCGTTGGAATGACAATAAGAAAAAATAAATTAATTAAAATTCAATGCATCATACAACACTGGAATGGTCATTGAATCTAGCAACGCATAAATAATTACATAACATATTTTCTTCCAGTATGGTAGATGTATATATTGACCTCGTATATATGTACTGGTGAGTAACGTTACATTTGTATGATTGAAAGATAAAATTGTGCAATTGTTTTAGCCTGTTGTAGAAATATGCATTTGGTTTACACCAGCCCTCAAAGTCCTTTTCCAGGAGCATATATTTATTGATTTTGCATATTTAATTGTTTCTGTGTGTTACCATGAATAATAGCGACATACACAGACCTTTCAAGCAGGTGCTCGATCAGGTGGGCATGGCCGACGGGTACGTTTTGCTGCTGTAAATATGCGTGATCGCGTGGTGGGGGTTTGGGTGGGATTCAGGGAATGCTGTGTATGTTAACATGCTGGCTAAATACATATAACTTTTAACCTGTATTATTAAAGTTGCAGTTTCACTATGCATACAAATTGACGTGAAATCAATTCCATTTTATTTATTTTGAATTATGTTCGAAGTCGCATTGCGATTCTGCACCGTGTTTTCAAGCAATTTTATGAACTGAATTTGATTTTTAAGGTCATTCTGCAGTCACTTCTGAGTGGTGCACAATCCTATTACGTGCTGAAATGGCATACAAGCCTAATTCGTGCTGATTTGTAGTCGACTTCTTAGTTTTATATAACAATATTGACCTCTTATTATATCATCAGCATTATTACCTTGTCCAAAAATAGATGACAAAAAACAAATTGACGCTATTTTGGACGATTTCTCGGTCTGCAACAAGACAGCAGGCACGACTGTAGAAATAACGAGTGGGTCGGAGCACTAGTAAATCTACGAACGAGATATGGAACTACTTCGGTTACGAAGGGTTTCGGGAAATGCATGCTAATTAACGATCCGTAAATAAACCTACAAAGGGAAGCAGGCAACACCAGGAACAGGACTTTGAAAGTAACAACACGCGGTAACACAGACGCAATGACTGACTAGGGAACAGAGCAAAGCAGGCAGTTAAATACACAAAGAAAACCAGGGCAAACAAGGAACAGGTGTAAGACTCTTAACCAATCAACTGAGGCACAGCAACCACAAGAAACAGCTTGACGCAGTAACATTAAATGAACACAGAAGATACCTGGCAAACGCTGAAACTAGGAACACAAATCATACACTAGGAATTACTACACTAGAAAACTAGAAGCACGACTTCCACATGGCCCTGGAGACATGCAGCTCCCACCCCACGTGGCCTGAGAGACACATGGCCCTCATGTGGCCCTCACTCGGCCCAGGAGACACGCAGCCCGCACATGGCCTCAGAGATACAAGGCCCAGGAGACCGCAGCCTGGGAGACACGCAGCCTGGGAGACACGGAGCCTGGGAGACACGCAGCCCAGGAGACACGCAGCCCAGGAGACACGCAGCCCGCACATGGCCTCAGAGATACAAGGCCCAGGAAACCGCAGCCTGGGAGACACGCAGCCTGGGAGACACGCAGCCCAGGAGACACGCAGCCCTCAAATGGCCTGGGAGACACAAGACCCAGGAGACACGCAGCCCTCACATGGCCTGGGAGACACAAGACCCAGGAGACACGCAGCCCTCACATGGCCTGGGAGACACAAGACCCAGGAGACACGCAGCCTGGGAGACACGCAGCCTGGGAGACACGCAGCCCAGGAGACACGTGGCTCCCATGCAGTCTGGGAGACGTGCAACCTCAGGAGATACCATGTGGCCCAAGAGACACGTGGTCCTGACACAGCCTGGGAGACAGGTGGCTCCCAAGCAGCCCAGGAGACATGCAACCTCCATGCGACCCCGGTGACATGCAGCATAGGAAACACGCATCCCCTAAGCGGCCTGGGAGACACACGGCCCAGGAGACACACAACCTCCATGTGGCCCGGGAAACATGCAGCATAGGAGACACGCGACCCAGGAGACATGCAGCCCCTATGCAGCATAGGAGACACGCGACCCAGGAGACATGCAGCCCCCATGCAGCATAGGAGACACGCGACCCAGGAGACATGCAGCCCCCATGCAGCATAGGAGACATGCGACCCAGGAGACATGCAGCCCCCATGCAGCATAGGAGACACGTGACCCAGGAGACATGCAGCCCCCATGCAGCATAGGAAACACGTGACCCAAGAGACATGCAGCCCCCACGCAGCATAGGAGATACGCGACCCAGGAGACATGCAGCCCCCATGCCCGCATAGGAGACACGCGACCCAGGAGACATGTAGCCCCCATGCAGCATAGGAGACAAGCGACCCAGGAGACATGCAGCCCCCATGCAGCATAGGAGACACGCGACCCAGGAGACATGCAGCCCCCATGCAGCATAGGAGACACGTGACCCAGGAGACATGCAGCCCCCATGCAGCATAGGAAACATGTGACCCAAGAGACATGCAGCCCCCACGCAGCATAGGAGACACGCGACCCAGGAGACATGCAGCCCCCATGCAGCATAGGAGACACGCGACCCAGGAGACATGTAGCCCCCATGCAGCATAGGAGACACGCGACCCAGGAGACATGTAGCCCCCATGCAGCATAGGAGACACGCGACCCAGGAGACATGCAGTCCCCATGCCGCTTGGGAGACACTCAACTTCCGTGTGGCCCGGGAGACACACAGTCCCCATCGCAGGATAATAGATAATGAAAGAGAGATTCACACAGAATAACAGCACAACAGAAAATGGGAGATCCCAACAGCTTTTCATGCAGCTTTACAGTTACACCTAACCTTACACTGGATAATGATTCACACAGAATAACAGCACAACAGAAAATGGACCTCTTCATTTACTCATGATTTTCTATGTATTTTCAAATGGTACAGAATGACTTTGTCCAAACATGGCTGTGTTGTTACATTGAGCTTTGCAGAATATGACCACTAGGGGGCAATCATAACCTACTGTGAGCTGCTGATAAGGACACATTATTCACTGCCACTGTACAGTAAAGAAATGCTTGACAGCAGCTACCAAATCAGGATGTGGCAGTGAGGCCCTGCGATTGGTCCAGTTGGGATGTGTACCTTCTTTGAGACAGATGGCATGACCGGGGCAGGAGGCGTAATCCGCGTCAGACAGTGTGAAGGTGGCCTGGATGAGCACAGAGGAGGGAGTCTGTGTGGGCCGGGCTAGATACCGGTGACCTGTTTGTGGCAGGTACTCCTCAGGCCAGCCATTACCATCATTATCCTGCAGAAATGCATAATACCTAATTATGCATGCTGTTGAAAGATCCTTAAAGTGCTCACTAGTCCTGATTATGCTGCAGGGTCATGTGACCTGTTACATAGTGTGTGTGTGTCTGTGACCGTCTTTATATATGTGTGTGCATCCATGTGTTTATCTGGATGACTCTGTGTCTTTGTGCATGCGTGTGTTTGTCCCTGTGTCTATCTCTGTCTCTCTGCGTGTCCGTATGTATGTATGTGTTTGTCCCTGTGTGTACCTCTTCGTGTCCGTATGTGTGTATATGTTTGTCCCTGTGTGTACCTCTGCGTGTCCGTATGTGTGTATGTGTTTGTCCCTGCCTGCATGTCCGTATGTGTGTATGTGTTTGTCCCTGTGTGTACCTCTGCGTGTCCGTATGTGTGTATGTGTTTGTCCCTGTGTGTACCTCTGCGTGTCCGTATGTGTGTATGTGTTTGTCCCTGTGTGTACCTCTGCGTGTCCGTATGTGTGTATGTGTTTGTCCCTGTGTGTACCTCTGCGTGTCCGTATGTGTGTATGTGTTTGTCCCTGTGTATATCTCTGCGTGTCCGTATGTGTGTATGTGTTTGTCCCTGTGTGTACCTCTGCGTGTCCGTATATGTGTATGTGTTTGTCCCTGTGTGTACCTCTGCGTATCCGTATGTGTGTATGTGTTTGTCCCTGTGTGTACCTCTGCGTGTCCGTATGTGTGTATGTGTTTGTCCCTGTGTGTACCTCTGCGTGTCCGTATGTGTGTATGTGTTTGTCCCTGTGTGTACCTCTGCGTGTCCGTATGTGTGTATGTATTTGTCCCTGTGTGTACCTCTGCGTGTCCGTATGTGTGTATGTGTTTGTCCCTGTGTGTACCTCTGCGTGTCTGTATGTGTGTATGTGTTTGTCCCTGTGTGTACCTCTGCGTGTCTGTATGTGTGTATGTGTTTGTCCCTGTGTGTACCTCTGCGTGTCTGTATGTGTGTATGTGTTTGTCCCTGTGTGTACCTCTGCGTGTCTGTATGTGTGTATGTATTTGTCCCTGTCTGCGTGTCTGTATGTGTGTATGTATTTGTCCCTGTCTGCGTGTCCGTATGTGTGTATGTATTTCTCCCTGTCGGCGTGTGTGTTTAGTCACTCCAGCCTTCCGCCCGTAGCTGGCGCCCTTTCTTTCCCTTCTGCATGCCTCTCATTTGTCACCATATGACAGCGCTGCCGATTACCGTCAGCTCGTCATGCCCCCCCCCTCCCCCCTAGAATCCTGCGTCCCCGAGCCGTGGGGGGAGGGCTGCAACTCTGAGGGCTGATTCAGGGCATGGCTGTATGAAGCAGCGTCTTCCTCCAAAGGGGAAATATCCAAGACACTCTGAAGAAAATGATCAATACATTACACATGTGAAATGCTCTGAAGGTATCACAAGATTACCTGCAATGAGCTTCTTAAGACACTTCAAGCAATGTACAGTGCCTCTGTGGAGTACTGCATGTGTGTGTGTGTGTCTTTGTGTTTGTATGCTGCTTATAAATGTATATGAGTTATGTGTATGTGCTGTGTGAGTGTGTCTTTGTGTTTGTATGCTGCTTGTAAATGTATATGAGTTATGTGTATGTGCTGTGTGAGTGTGTCTTTGTGTTTGTATGCTGCTTGTAAATGTATATGAGTTATGTGTATGTGCTGTGTGAGTGTGTCTTTGTGTTTGTATGCTGCTTGTAAATGTATATGAGTTATGTGTATGTGCTGTGTGAGTGTGTGCTGTGTGTTTGTATGCTGCTTGTAAATGTATATGAGTTATGTGTATGTGCTGTGTGAGTGTGTGCTGTGTGTTTGTATGCTGCTTGTAAATGTATATGAGTTATGTGTATGTGCTGTGTGAGTGTGTGCTGTGTGTTTGTTCGAAGGCTGCCAGATGTTAAGACAGTTGTTTCTTCCTCATCTTCCTCATCCATTATTTTGGTTCCTGCACAGACTTAGCAGATTTTGAAGGTGGGCTGTCAAACATGTCCTGCCAACTTTTTTTCCCTCATGTTTATCTAATTACATGCAGGAAAAGTCTTAAAATTGGATTATAAAACCTCTGAACTTTTTTAAAATCAAGAATACCCATTTGAAGAATTTATAAATTCTTATAAATGACTGCTGTTTGTGTGAGATTCCTCTGCTTGTAAATTAAATCCAGGTCACAGATTCAGAAAGACCTTCTGCAAATGTCAAACTACCATTTGTGGAATATTCACAACATCCCACAAATGTCATGTGAGCAAGAACTTCCTCAGCAAATCCTGAATGTTGAAAGGCATGTCTGGTATGTTGGTCAGCATGCTCAGTCTGTGTCAGAAGGCACATGATAGATAGCACACTTTTCCGTGTAAGAAGGCACCCGTGGTCCATGTTAGAAAACACCTTTGGTCCTTGTCGGTTGACATGCTTAGTCCATGTCGGTCTGCATGCTTGGTCCATCTCAGAAGGTACACTTGATCCCTGTAAGAATGCATGCTTGGTCCATGTTGGTCAACATGTTTGGTCTATGTCATTCAGTACACTTAGTCCATGTTAGACGTCATGTTAGGTCCATGTCGGTCAGCATGCTTGGTTCATATCAGAAGGCACACTTGGTCCATATCGGTCAGCATGCGTGTTCCATGTCGGTCAGCATGCTTGGTCCATGCCAGAATACACATTTAGTCCATGTTATACAGCATGCTTGGTCCATATAGGTCGATATGCTTGGTCCATGTCAGAATGCACATTTAGTCCATGTCATACAGCATACTTGGTCCATGTAGGTCGACATGCTTGGTCCATGTCACAAGGCACTCTTAGTCGCTGTAAGTTACCATGCTTGTTCCATCTCAGAAGGCATGCTTGGTCCAGGTCACAAGGTACGCTTACTCCATGTAAGAAGGCATGCCTAGTCCATGTCCGAAGCCACGCTTGGTCCCTGTTGGTTGGCACGCTAGGTCCATGTTAGAAGACATGCTTAGTTCATGTCAGTCAACATGCCAGACATGCAGAAGCCATGTTTGGTATACGTGAGAAGTCACACTTCATCACTATGGTTGACACAGTAGGATCATATCAGACGGTACACTTCATCCATGTTACTCGGTATGCTTGGTCCATGTCAGATAGCATGAATGGGCCATGTCAGAAGACATGCTTCTTCCAATTTGGTTGGCATGGACCTAGCGTGCCAACTAACAGGGACCAAGCGAGGCTTCTGACATGGACTAAGCATGCCTTCCTACATGGAGTAAGTGTGCCTTGTAACATGGACCAAGCATGTCGGCTGACATGGATTAAGCATGCCTTCCTACATGGAGTAAGTGTGCCTTGTAACATGGACCAAGCATGTCGGCTGACATGGATTAAGCATGCCTTCCTACATGGAGTAAGTGTGCCTTGTAACATGGACCAAGCATGTCGGCTGACATGGATTAAGCATGCCTTCCTACATGGAGTAAGTATGCCTTGTAACATGGACCAAGCATGTCGGCTGGCATGGATTAAGCATGCCTTCCTACATGGAGTAAGTGTGCCTTGTAACATGGACCAAGCATGTCGGCTGGCATGGATTAAGCATGCCTTCTGAGATGAAACACGTTTGCCAACTTACAGGGACTAAGAGTGCCTTTTAACATGGACCAAGAATGTCATGTTTGGTCCATGTTGGCTGGCACGTTTGGTCCATGTGAGAAGTCACACTTCATCCCTACAGTTGACACAGTTGGTCCATGTCAGACGGTACACTTCGTTCATGTTGGTCGGTATGCTTTGTCCATGTCAGATAGCACGAATGGGCCATGTCAGAAGGCAGACTTGGTCCATGTCGGTTGGCAAGCTTGGTCCATGTCTGTTGGCACGCTTAGTCCATGCCAGAAGACATGCTTGGTCCATATCAGAAGACATGTGGTTGGTCCATGTCAGTTGGCACGCTTAGTCCTTGTCAGAAGTCATGCTTGGTCCATGTCAGTTGGCACGCTTAGTCCATGCCAGAAGTCATGCTTGGTCCATAACAGAAGACATGTGGTTGGCATGTGGTTGGTCCATGTCAGTTGGCACGCTTAGTCCTTGTCAGAAGTCATGCTTGGTCCATGTCAGTTGGCACGCTTAGTCCATGCCAGAAGTCATGCTTGGTCCATATCAGAAGACATGTGGTTGGCATGTGGTTGGTCCATGTCAGTTGGCATGCTTAGTCCTTGTCAGAAGTCATGCTTGGTCCATGTCAGTTGGCATGCTTAGTCCTTGTCAGAAGTCATGCTTGGTCCATGTCAGTTGGCATGCTTAGTCCTTGTCAGAAGTCATGCTTGGTCCATGTCAGTTGGCATGCTTCGTCCATGTCAGATGGAACGCTTGGTCCACGTTGGATGGCATTCTTTGTCCGTGTAAGATGACATGCTTCATCCATCTTGGACAGCACATTTGGTCCATGATGGTTGGCATGCTTGGTCCATGTCGGACGGCATTATTGGTCCATATTGGATGGCACACTTTATTCATTTTGGACACCACCCTTACTGCGAGTGGCCAGCCAGTGATAGTAGGGACTGGGAACTGAATGTGTTGTGTGCAGTCTTTGTGAACCTATTCATCAGTTTCCAATAAGAGCTTATTGAGTTAGGCCTGCAGTTCCTGTTCCAAAGTGCACCGGGGACAGAGCAGGCTTTCTGCTTTGGCAAGATCCCTGTCCATCACACTAGTGTGAGGATTCTTCTCCAGGATCTCCTGGCAGCAGTTATCTGACAAGCAGCTTTTGCTGGGCTTATGCTGTAAAATTCTGACCTCACAATGCTGGATCTTCCCCAGGGACAAATCGGCAGTCACATGTGCTTGTCCAGCCCACAGCATGTGATATGGGGGTGGGGGGGTTGCCTGAATGGAGCTGATCAGCAGGGACACAGCCTGTGATGTACAGTCATTAATCACACACATTAATGTGTTCCTTTGTTAACTGGTACCAAGTGACATACATTATTCTTCTTCTTGCGCTACTTGGAAGGCAGCTAAAGATGGTGTGACATCTGGAAAGCGCCCAGAGGATCCTGGGTAAGCTGTTTGTCTGGCCCGGAAGGGGCTGCAGGTAGCTGAAGGGCTGGTGGAGGTGGAGGATATTGTGATGAACACTAGGGGGAGCCGTATCTGCTGTTAGCAAAGGTTTCCATAAAGATTCGATAAGAGCAACTTCCTGGAGTCTGACAGAAGCTGCATGCGAGGACTTCATAAATACAACCCTGCATCTCCTGTCTGCTTCATAAATACAACCCTGCATCTCCTGTCTGCTTCATAAATACAACCCTGCATCTCCTGTCTGCTTCATAAATACAACCCTGCATCTCCTGTCTGCTTCATAAATACAACCCTGCATCTCCTGTCTGCTTCATAAGTACAACCCTGCATCTCCTGTCTGCTTCATAAATACAACCCTGCATCTCCTGTCTGCTTCATAAATACAACCCTGCATCTCCTGTCTGCTTCATAAATACAACCCTGCATCTCCTGTCTGCTTCATAAATACAACCCTGCATCTCCTGTCTGCTTCATACATAAAATCCTGCATTTCCTGTCTGCTTCATACATAAAATCCTGCATTTCCTGTCTGCTTCATACATAAAACCTCACATTTCCTTAGCTCTTCATGCATTACATCCCACATTTCCTGGGCTAATCATGCATAAAATGGTGAATTTCCTCTACTACTCATACATTAAATTCAATTAAATTTTATTTGTGCAACACATTTTTACAACATTGCCAACAACAACATTGTCTCAAAACACATTATCCCCGCCCAAAGCCCCCAGAGAGCAAGCCAGAGACAACAGTGGCAAGGAAAATCCCTCTAGAAGGAAGAAACCTTGAGAGGAACCATATGGGGAGCCCATCCTCCAGGGGGCAGCAGAGGAAGCCCTAACCCTAACCAGACTCAAAGGGTGAGCCCATCCTCCAGGGGGCAGCAGAGGAAGCCCTAACCCTAACCAGACTCAAAGGGGGAGCCCATCCTCCAGGGGGCAGCAGAGGAAGCCCTAACCCTAACCAGACCCAAAGGGGGAGCCCATCCTCCAGGGGGCAGCAGAGGAAGCCCTAACCCTAACCAGACCCAAAGGGGGAGCCCATCCTCCAGGGGGCAGCAGAGGAAGCCCTAACCCTAACCAGACCCAAAGGGGGAGCCCATCCTCCAGGGGGCAGCAGAGGAAGCCCTAACCCTAACCAGACCCAAAGGGGGAGCCTCCTGTCCCGTCCTCCTGCTAATTGACAGACTGGCCCCAACTGAGTATGTGTGAATACACCATGACCGTGCTTTTATATAATGACAGTATGGGCTGAGTACAAATAAACACACATGCAGTCCTGTGCAAAAGTCTTAGGTACTCAAAAGAAATGTTCAATGCTATTTATCTGGGTAGTAAGTGCACATTTTCTTAGTACAAAAAATATAATTAAACATAAGAACATGTGAAAATTATGAGTAACACAATAAAAACTAGTAAAAATGTCTTCTGTTTTCTGAAAAGTTACTGATATCTACTTGGAAAGCTAGACGAACACCACTTCACCCGAACCATTGTATGTATTTATTAAATTTCACTACCAGCTCGCTTAATTAATTACCTTCATTAGTTTAAAAAGTGAACGAGATATTGAATAGATATATGAGGTGGGCTAGTGGTCAGGTCAAAACATACACGGGTGTGTTGTATGGTTGCTGGAAATAACAGGGTTATTTTAGCTGAGGTTTTGAAATGGCGAAGCTGATACACTTTGCCAGGCGTAACTGCATAGTTTTACACCAACATGACAGTTATTTAAACATAATGTTTTTTTTGGCTGCCTAAGACTTTTGCACAGTGCTGTATATGAACAGTTACGTTTTTCACCCTGCAAACCTTGATATGAGGCTGAAATCATTGCCTGGCTGAAGCAGAGGTTTGTAGAAAAAAGCCCAATTATTCTGCGCATCTCACTTACTGCATCATTCAAGCAGGCCCCCCCTACCAAAGCCCCCCGCATACATTAACTGCTGTCTGCTAAGAAACCTTTGTTCACAGGATACAATAAAGGTGCTTCTGAAATCTGCAGACCGTCTACTTGAAAGCAGAGATGCTCACAAACTCGTCGATATCAGCGGCCCACAGGAAATGTGAAAACCAAGTCAGATGCTGGGATGTGAACACTGACTCGTTTCTATGCCAACAACAGCGGGAAACAGACAGTCAATGGAGAAAGACCTGGATTTATATATGTTTGCTTTGCAGGTGCGTTTCCATCTGGGCATCAGTGTGACAATAGCTCATAATTCCCCTTCACGTTTATGTACTGACCATATTTAAAAATGTAATTCTCATGTATCACACAAAGGGAAATTTAACTCAAATGGTTATTTCTGTCAATATGTAGCTATCAATAAGTATTTTGTCGGACTAGAAAGATCCCTGCAGATTAGTCTACTACTTCACGACGTTGTGGTGTGTACATTATTGTGGCATACACCTTATTGTGCTGTATGCCTTATGATGATCTATATGTTATTGTGACATACACTTTATTGTGGTGTATGCATTTTTATATCGTATACCTTATTGTAATGTATATCTTATTATTGCATACACAGTAAGGCATACACCACAAAAAGGCATACTCTAAGGTATATCACAGTAAGGTGTATGCCACAATAACATATACACCACAATAGGTCATACACCACAATAAGTTTTATGCCACAATCAGCCATATATTACAATAAAATACATCACAATAAGGTTTCCACCACAATAAAATGTACATCACTTAAAGGAAAACCACAATCAGGCATACATCATAATAAAATATATGCTACAAAAAAGGATAGACCACAACTAATTAGATACCAAAATGAGGAAGGCAGCATAATCAGCCATACATCACAATAAAATATACACCACAATAATGTATACACCACAATACGATATGCCAATAAGGTATACACCACAATACAATATATACCAAAATAAGGTAAACCACAATCAGCCATACATCACAATCAGGCATACACCACAATCAGGCATACACCACACTCAGGCATACACCACAATCAGGCATACACCACAATCAGGCATACACCACACTCAGGTGTACACCACAATAAGGTATACCACAATCAGGCATACACCACAATCAGCCATACACTACAATCAAGCATACTAAAATCAGCCATACACCACAATCAAGCATACACCACAATAAGGTATACCACAATCAGGCATACACCACAATAAGATATACCACAATCAGCCATACACTACAATCAAGCATACTACAATCAGCCATACACCACAATCAGGCATACACTGCAATAAGGTATACCACAATCTGCCATGCATAATAATCAGGCATACACCACAATCAGCCATACACCATAATCAGGCATACACCACAATCAGCTATACACCATAATCAGGCATACACCACAATCAGACATACACCATAATCAGGCATACACCACAATCAGCTATACACCATAATCAGGCATACACCACAATCAGACATACATCATGGTATAGGATACACTCCACTCCATTTCCATGTTCAGCAGCTATTGTCCCACAATGCCTTGCAGGTCTTAGCCAGTCCATTGCTTTTCTCCTAATTCTCCTAAAAATAACTGCAGGATTGGGAAACTTCTCAGCTTGAATTGGCTGTCTGTTGGTGGCTTGAGAGCTACACGGCAACAGGCCGGAGGTACGCGGACAGGAGGGGGTTAATCTGAAAACAATAACAAAGCAGCTGGCGGTGGCATCGCTCCCGGGAAGCGGCAAGCCAGCCACTTGCTGACAGACCGTGTACCCTCTGCCCAGGAGCACCGAGACAGACATCGGCAATTAATCCCGGAAGGCGCGTGACAGGGGTGGTGGGGGGCTGGCAAGCGAGGAAAGAGCAAACATTTGTCAAATCATAATTAAATGATGAATCACTGCCCTGCTGCTAACAATGGCTCTGCTCCCCCCCAGATGTACAGTAAAACAGAGAAATGTAACAGACCACGGATGATTCTGAGCAGCAGACCAGTGCATCTTTCCTGACAGCAGCTTTCCAGAAGATGCTACAGCTGATTATGCAGCCAATAGTCTGAGATTCTTACTGAGAATGGCAGAGACAGTGTAACTCTGCTAAAAATACCTTTTGAAACATACAGTGACGACATAAATACGCGTGAGTCACTTAATTGTTTAGTCATTTTCTCAGAAACACTCATTCTGGTCAGGGTCACGGTGACCCTATCCTAGGAAGCACAGGTAGCCGTCTGGTGCAGAGATGCAAAAAAAACAGAATGCTCAAAATAGGACACACAGACACACGTAGACTGCCCAAAACAGGACACACAGACACACATAGACTTCCCAAAACAGGACACACAGACACACATAGACTGCCCAAAACAGGACACACAGACACACATAGACTTCCCAAAACAGGACACACAGACACACATTGACTGTCCAAAACAGGACACACAGACACACATTGACTGCCCAAAACAGGACACACAGACACACATTGACTGTCCAAAACAGGACACACAAACATGCGTAGACTGCCCAAAACAGGACACACAGACACACATAGACTGTCCAAAACAGGACACACAGACACATGTAGACTGCCCAAAACAGGACAAACAAACACACACAGACCTGTGCTCGTATGTTTGTGGGAACCATCCATTAATTTCTATGGGATAAACTAAAATCCAAAAATGCCGACCTTAACCCCCACCCAGCCCTAACCTTAACCATAAGAAGGCAAACAAAATACAAGACTTCTGTCATTTTAGCTTTTTGATTGCAGTCACCAATTTTTCTAAAATTGAGACTATCCTTATGGGGACTGGAAAAATGGTCCCCTACAACATCAAAAATAACTGGGTTTAATCATGTTGTGGGGACATTTGGTCTATCTGGACCACACACATGCATGCACACACACACACACACACACACACACACATGTAGGGTATACCTATCCTTATGGGGCTCGCTCATTCACTTCTATGGGAAAAATGCTAACGCTAACTATGACAACCTTAACCCCCACCCAGCCTTAACCATAACCATGAGTAACCAAGCAAAATACAAAAGTTTTTGCATTTTTAGTTTTTTTATAGCAGTCACTGAGGGGCATAAGCAGGGGCATGGCAGAGGCATGGGAGGGGCATATGCCGGGGTGGGGCATGACAGAGGCATGGGAGGGGCAGATGCCGGGGTGGGGCATGGGAGGGGCATAAGCAGGGGCATGGCAGAGGCATGGGAGGAGCATATGCAGAGGCATGGGAGGGGCATATGCAGAGGCATGGGAGGAGCATAAGCAGGGGCATGGGAGGGGCATATGCAGAGGCATGGGAGGGGCATATGCAGGGGCATGGGAGGAGCATAAGCAGGGGCATGGGAGGGGCATATGCAGTGGCATGGGAGGAGCATATGCAGGGGCATGGGAGGAGCATAAGCAGGGGCATGGGAGGAGCATATGCAGAGGCATGGGAGGGGCATATGCAGAGGCATGGGAGGAGCATAAGCAGGGGCATGGGAGGGGCATATGCAGAGGCATGGGAGGGGCATATGCAGGGGCATGGGAGGAGCATAAGCAGGGGCATGGGAGGGGCATATGCAGTGGCATGGGAGGAGCATATGCAGGGGCATGGGAGGAGCATAAGCAGGGGCATGGGAGGAGCATATGCAGGGGCATGGGAGGAGCATAAGCAGGGGCATGGGAGGGGCATATGCAGGGGCATGAGAGGAGCATATGCAGGGGCATGGGAGGAGCATAAGCAGGGGCATGGGAGGAGCATATGCAGGGGCATGGGAGGAGCATAAGCAGGAGCATGGCAGAGGCATGGGAGGAGCATAAGCAGGGGCATGGGAGAGGCATATGCAGAGGCATGGGAGGAGCATAAGCAGGGGCATGGGAGGGGCATATGCAGAGGCATGGGAGGAGCATAAGCAGGGGCATGGGAGGAGCATATGCAGAGGCATGGGAGGGGCATATGCAGGGGCATGGGAGGAGCATAAGCAGAGGCATGGGAGGAGCATAAGCAGGGGCATGGGAGGAGCATATGCAGAGGCATGGGAGGGGCATATGCAGGGGCATGGGAGGAGCATAAGCAGGGACATGGCAGAGGCATGGGAGGAGCATAAGCAGGGGCATGGGAGGAGCATATGCAGAGGCATGGGAGGGGCATATGCAGGGGCATGGGAGGAGCATAAGCAGGGGCATGGGAGGAGCATATGCAGAGGCATGGGAGGGGCATATGCAGGGGCATGGGAGGAGCATAAGCAGAGGCATGGGAGGGGCATATGCAGGGGCATGGGAGGAGCATAAGCAGGGACATGGCAGAGGCATGGGAGGAGCATAAGCAGGGGCATGGGAGGAGCATATGCAGAGGCATGGGAGGGGCATATGCAGGGGCATGGGAGGAGCATAAGCAGGGGCATGGCAGAGGCATGGGAGGAGCATAAGTAGGGGCATAAGCAGAGGCATGGGAGGAGCATAAGTAGGGGCATAAGCAGGGGCATGGCAGAGGCATGGGAGGGACATAAGCAGGGGCATGGAAGGGACATGGTATGGACATGGGAGGGACATGGGCAGAGCATGAGGGGGCATAAGCAGGAACATGGGTGGAGCATAGGAGGGGCATGTTAGGGGAATGGGAGTGTGCTGAGGTCCCCAATGAGGGATTCATTACACCCAAGAGCTTCTCTGTCTCAAAAAATGATATAAACCTTAATTAGACTGACTTCGGTCACGTTTAGTAATTCGATTTCTGCCACACAAACACAGAGGAAAAGATCAGCAGGAATTTCAATTTAAACAGCGATTGCTCCCAGAGTGCCTCCCAAACCAATTACAGCCAAGACAACTTGCTGGCTTCTATTGGCAAAATCCCCACAAGCTCCCTCACCAAGGGGGTGGGAAGCTTAATTAAAGCCTTTGGAGAGAGGTAAATAAGACGTGCATTTGGACAGCTTCCCGGCAGCCCACAATCTCTCAGCATCGCTTAATCACGGGGGAACTCTAGAGCGTTGTCCGAGGATAACACTTTGCCAGTGTTAGTGTTAACAGGCTGTGGTGTGACTTTACACTGGTGAAGCAGAGCGCCCCCACCTGGCGGTAAAGGCTCTGTTACTGGTGCTCAGAGACTCCCATGTGTGTCATGTTACCTACTAAACTCAAGTTAGCATGCTAAGCTAAAGCTCACAACACACAGTCAGATAAAAGGGTTTTGGCTCTGTGAATACGCTTCTCTCTCTGTCTGCCAGAAGATGCTGGGGGCCACACCCCGAAGTCCCCCGCCGCCTCCCTCAGAAGCTCCACCAGTGCTGCCGGGTCCTTCTGTGGAAATTATATGTCATGATCGTACAGTCATATGGGCACTTTCGAACCCATCACAGCACTGTCAGCTCACAACTCCAGCAGGAATCACAGGTTTCTCCAGACTGTGAGTTGGTGCGTGTGCCTGCTGTAGGTGTGTGGAGAGCTGGGGGTTCACCTGAGGGGAGGCCAGGCAGCTGGATGGGAGCTAGTGCCCCTCCCCCCCACGCCTTTCCCCATCATTGAACAGTACACAGGTGACTCAGTAAAGGCCGTGTGTCGCCTGACCCAGTGATGTCTTCACAGCTTCCTTCTGGGGTCACTCCAGAGTCGCCTGAAAGCTGAATGTGCTGCAGTGGCCAGCATCCAGAGAAGATATAAAGGCTGTTAATCTTGGAGGACCTTAGCCCAGCGTCCTGGACCCCCATGAGGGCTGGCTGTGGTGAACTGGGGCTCCTGTTAGGAAATGGGGGGGTGACCCTCCATGTGCAGAGCAGCGGCTGCTGGAATATGAGCGTGAGCTCGGTGCTCCCACCATGATCTTTGAGGGCCTTTAATTTGAAATTAATCCCTGAGGGAATCATCTGCTGGAGCAGTAAGTGCCACCTGATCATGTGACCACGCTGCATTGAGGTCATAGCATCAGATGTAGACGTAGCATCATCCCCCTTTAGCGTTTCGTTATTAGGGGTCTTAATATTTCTATGACTTTTCACAGACGGACCCTCATGGAGCCTGTTTGAAAGGCAGTAATGCAGTGTGCATTTGCCTGCTTATGTCTGTGTTTATGGAAGGCTGTTAGGAATCAGGCATGAAGAACACAGACTGTCAGTCATTGAAAATAAGCCCCGCCCCCCGCATCTGCGTAACACTAATTTGTATGTGATGTCATGCTCTGGTCATCTGTGATGCATCCCAGGCCTGGTGCTTCAGCTCTCGCTCATGCCTCGTCGTTCCCTTTCATCCAGAGATTCTGTGTGAAAGTGCCCAGGCTGCGGGGCAGATATTCACACCTCCTTAAGAGCATGTCCCTCTTGTGACCATGCTGTGCCATTCCCCATCTCCATGCCGATGAGACAGGCAGCTCGGCAGCCGCTTGCTGATTAGCGAAGAGAGACTGCTGTCTGCTGAGGAGGTAACGATTCGGGAACAACTGCCAGGACTGAGACGAGCTTCAGCACTGGAATAATAAGGCTCTGTCACCACCGGGGGGGGGCAGCCCCCACTCACCATTTAATGAAGGAAAATATGATGTAAAAAGTGCAGATCACAGTATGATGGCATCTGACCTCTACATGGTCACCTGATAGGAGCTGTTCACACAGGTGGGGGAATGTGTCCACAGGGGTGAGGGGGGGCATACCTCAGAACGTTACCCCCTAACCGGCCTCCCCATGCGTGACAGCACGCATGCACATGCCCACACACACAAACAGGGGCCCAGGGTGAGTCTGGGAACCCTTTTACTTCTCACATGTTATCCCTGCGGGATGTGCATCATCAGGAGACATTTATGATGTCATTCAAACTGAGGAACGTTGGCGGGCAGACTACAGCATGTAGAGATGGTGCGACTGAGATGCCCGCTGGCCATCCACAGATAAGGTGGAGGGATGCCTCCCTACACAAGGATGGTCAGTAGCATGATTGACAACATCAACAGAAGACTGATTATTGCTAAATGTAGGATAATCAGAAAAATGCATATGTATAGTTGATTATAGTATAAAAGGGTAATTAGGCAGATTTCAGTGGTAGATACATTGGGTAAACTCTCAGAGCATGCCAGCTGAGGCCTGCTGCCTGAAACCAGCAGCTCCATGATTCCACCCCACTGCCCCATTGATGCATGAACGTCCACATATGCTACCACTTTATTTATTTATTTATTTGGATATTTTACATTTGCATGTTACAAACAAACAAATTTATTTTTGTATAGCGCATTATCACAACATTACATCGTCTCAAAGCATTTAACAGCATCTCCACCACCCAGTGAGTAAGCCAAAGTCGACAGTGGCAAGGAAAAACTCCCAAGAAGGAAGAAACCTTGGGAGGGACCAGACTCAATGGGGGAGCTCATCCTCCAGGGGGCAGCAGAGGAAGCCCTAACCCTAACCTGACCCAAAGGGGGAGCCCATCCTCCAGGGGGCAGCAGAGGAAACCCTAACTCTAACCAGACCCAAAGGGGGAGCCCATCCTCCAGGGGGCAGCAGAGGAAACCCTAACCCTAACCAGACCCAAAGGGGGAGCCCGTCCTCCAGGGGGCAGCAGAGGAAGCCCTAACCCTAACCAGACCCAAAGGGGGAGCCCGTCCTCCAGGGGGCAGCAGAGGAAGCCCTAACCCTAACCAGACCCAAAGGGGGAGCCCATCCTCCAGGGGGCAGCAGGGATAGTCAAACTGGAGAGATGGTTAAGTGCCAAGTCACACTGTCCAAATCATAAGATTTGAGAAATAACCGGGAGCAGGGAGGTGATGACAAGCCGGTGCCGACTCTCCCTCCAATCGCCAGGCAACCAGAAGTAAGGCAGCGGGTCATACATGGAAGATGACACAGGCTGAACGGTGAGCTGGATGCAGGGACGTCACTAGCAGTGGCGACATCACATGTAGCAGGGTGTGCTGGACATCTTGATAGATTGAGGTCTCCAGGCAGCACCCCCCAGGAGGAGTAGGGCAAATAAAATGTGCAATTATTCAAAGTAGAGGAGACAATAGGCAGTGCTAACAGTTAGGTGAGTGCAATATGAAGTGCAATGTGCAAGCTCCGGCAGATATGGCCATGGCAGCATCAGTAGGAGGGAGAGGCAAGTGGGAATGCAGGCATGGGGAGTCCCTGAAATGTCAGCACTCCAATCCCACAAGGGATTGTGAAGCTAGAGTGACAGCACTGACAGTCCAGTTTATCCAAAGCCAATGGCACCGATCCCCACCCACCTCTACAATGTCCTGCCCCAATTGTCCAGCCCTTGTGTGTGTGCCATGCCCCCCCGATCGACCACGTGTGCTTCCCCGATTGTGCCCAGCAGTTTTCCAATAGTCTTATGTTATGTCCTGTATTTAGTCTGCATTCAAGTCTGTTTTCCCAGTCCGGTCATTGATGTTGTGAGAGTCTGTATGTCCTTCGTGCTTTATTCATCAATTAACCCTTTTATTTACCCAGCTCCTGTCCCCTGTGCCTGCTTCCCCGCTCCACACCGCATCGACGTGACATACACCTCACACTACAGACCTAACTGGGAGTGAGGAGTTAGCTAGAGCTACAGTCCCTATAAGCTAAACTAAACAGGTGTGTTTTTAGTCTAGACTTGAATACTGAGAGTGAGCCGGAAACCCGCACATCCAGTGGAAGACCATTCTACAGCTGAGGAGCTCAGTAGGAGAAAGTTCTGCAGCCTGCCGTAGCTCTTTCTACCCTAGGACAGATATCCTGCGCCTTGAGAACGAAGCAAGTGCAGAGGGTTGTATGTAGTCAGCAGATCACTAAGGTATTCTGATGCAAGGCCATTCAGTGCTTTATAGGTCAATAGCGGTATTTTATAGTCAACCCGAGACTTAACTGGCAGCCAATGAAGTGAGGATAAAACCGGTGTAATACGATCAAACTTTTTTGTGTTTGTTAGAACTCTGGCTTCTGCATTCTGTACCAACTGAAGTTTATGTAAGGATCCAGACGGGCAACCAGATAGGAGGGCATTGCAGTAGCCCAGTCTGGAACTTACAAAGGCATGTTCATTTTTCTGCATCATGAAGTGAGAGCATCTTCCGAAGCTTGGCTATGTTCCGTAGATGATAAAACGCAATTCTATCTTCTTATGTGAGCATCAAAACATAGATTTGAATCAACAAGTAGACCAAGATTTCTAACCACAGTGTTAGGTTGTGTAGGAAGGCCACCACTGTTGAGGTGGTGAAACTTATTTCTTGCAGCCTTGGAACCAATTACCAGAACGTCTGTTTTTTGTGTGTTTAACATAAGGAATTTTTTTCCTTATGTTACTCACTTAACATGTATTTAAAACACTAACATAAATTTACAATATATTCACCATTTCAGTACTTTTATTAGCATGAAAATGTTATAACAGCAGAGAAAATACCAGGCATTCTTTCTACAAGAGTTATAAAATACTACTCGGTTACTTGGGATGAAATGTTTAACTAGTGCACTTAAATTTAAAGGACAGCCTGGAATTTGACTCAACCATCAGCACACAACCAGTTAACAAGAAGTCAGGCATGCACTGTTACATACTCTTTACATGTTATAAAGGACACTTGTTTTACTTATATTTTCATTTATAGTTGTTCACTAAATTTCCAAGTCTTAACAAGGATAAAAATTCTGCAGTTTATAAAATAAATGGAAAATCGGTAAAAACCTGTAGTGTACACGGTGACTGATAGTGTACACGTTGACTGGTAGTGTACACAGTGATACTCAAAGTTCACTTCTGGTTGTCAGCTTCCAGGAGTAACAGTGTGCTTCGGAATGTGTCCATGACACTAGGTGATGCAGTTTATGTGGTATAATATTTTTCTTTCCATGTAGATCATTTGGATCCCATAATATTGTGTTTTTCCCTGCTGTTCTGGATGCCTTGGACAATGCTGGTATCTGCTGGCTTTGAGGATCTCAAATTCCTGTAGCCATTGTACATCTGATTTACACAGGATGCTCTGTTTCCACTGGCCTAACCTTTAGGATCTCCTTCTGCGGCCATCGTACATCTTATTCAAATATGATGCTCTGTTTCCACTGGCCTAATCTTGAGGATCTCCTTCTGTGCCCATCGTACATCTTATTCAAATATGATGCTCTGTTTCCACTGGCCTAACCTTGAGGATCTCCTTCTGTGCCCATCGTACATTTGAGTCATACAGGATGCCCTGTTTCTATTGGCCAAGCCTTTAGGATCTCCTTCTGTGCCCATCGTATATTTGATTCACATAGGATTCTCCGTTTCCATTGGTCTAGCCTTGAGCATCTTATTCTGTAGCCATCGTAAATCTTATTCACATAGGATGCTGCATTTCCATTGGTCTAGCCTTGAGGATCTTCTTCTGTAGTCATAATACATCTGATACATACAGGATGTTCTGTTTGCATTAGCCTAGCCATGAGGATCTCCTACTGTGGCTGCCATACATCTGATGCATACAGGGTCCATCTGTCTGGCTCAGGTGGTCTCCTTGCTGGTCATCACACAGCAGTTTCATGCAGAATGCTTCCACACTTACGCTGACATCAAAGCTACTTCACATTCAAAATTCACAGGACAGACCAAAACCCAGCAGTGTTTGAAAATGTACATATGCTGAAGCTTCAGGAAACCATTTAAATATGTAGCCTGACTCAGTGGAGTGTTATTTTGTCCATAGCAGTCATTCTTAAATCCTGTCCTGGGGAAAACTTGTTTTCCTCCCAGCTGAGCTCTTAATTAATTCAAATTCGCAACTAATTAAAATTAGGGAAAGAAGCACTGAGACTGCTCCTGGCCAGGAATCTGGCAGAAGCTGTTCTCAATTAAGTCATTAAATACCCACAGACACCAGTTCTGCGTAACCAGCAGTCCAGAATCCAACCTGTACCCTACCTCAGTCTCCACCGTTATCCTGTACCCTACCTCAGTCTCCACCGTTATCCTGTACCCCACCTCAGTCTCCACCGTTAACCTGTACCCTACCTCAGTCTCCACCGTTATCCTGTACCCCACCTCAGTCTCCACCGTTAACCTGTACCCTACCTCAGTCTCCACCGTTAACCTGTACCCTACCTTAGTCTCCACCGTTATCCTGTACCCTACCTCAGTCTCCACCGTTATCCTGTACCCCACCTCAGTCTCCACCGTTATCCTGTACCCCACCTCAGTCTCCACCGTTATCCTGTACCCTACCTCAGTCTCCACCGTTAACCTGTACCCTACCTCAGTCTCCACTGTTAACCTGTACCCCACCTCAGTCTCCACCGTTAACCTGTACCCTACCTCAGTCTCCACCGTTATCCAGTACCCTACCTCAGTCTCCACCGTTAACAAAACCCCCTTCCATAAACATGCTCCATTCCTTTTTAAATCCTCTGACTATGTAACTGACCATTTTAATATTGAAGACACCCAGGGGCTGAGAGGTGGATGTTCAGGTCTGAAATTTAATTTTGTGCAAAGAAATATAATAGAAACAATTTAACATTAAGAGAGTCAACGTCTCTATTTGGTTGTGACACCAAGACATGCAGAGTATGAAGTAAAGGATATGCTGAAAGAAGAAGATGGCTGAGGTCCAGTGTGGAATAGTGAGAGTCAGGCAGTTTCAGCTTCAGGCTATGAGTGTCC
Source organism: Brienomyrus brachyistius (assembly GCF_023856365.1). Classification (NCBI taxonomy): domain Eukaryota; kingdom Metazoa; phylum Chordata; class Actinopteri; order Osteoglossiformes; family Mormyridae; genus Brienomyrus; species Brienomyrus brachyistius. The sequence continues at coordinate 7,368,794 of NC_064544.1, read as the reverse complement.
TTTCAAGTAATAGCCAGTTAGACGGTCAGAACTCTGTTCGGGCACATGTGTGACCTGAGAGGAAGGAGATGTAGGTCTGGCTGCTGACCGCTGCCCTAATGCTTCATTATCTAATGTCTACGGGCAACCCTGCCCACCCGCCACTTCCTCTACATCTTCTCTCAAAGTACAAAACACATGCTAATGCTGCACATAGGTTCACCTCTGATGCCATGTAGCTGCATCTGCTCCAGACTGCTACTGCAACTGGAGCACCCTTCAGGTTATGACTGGTGATGTATGACTCCACCCCCCCCCAGGTTATGACTGGTGATGTATGACTCCACCCCCCAGGTTATGACTGGTGATGTATGACTACACCCCCCAGGTTATGACTGGTGATATATAACTACACCCCCTAGGTTATAACTGGTAATGTATGACTACACTCCCCAGGTTATGACTGGTGATGTATGACTCCACCCCCCCAGATTATGACTGGTGATGTATAACTACACCCTCCAGGTTATGACTGGTGATGTATGACTCCACCCTCCAGGTTATGACTGGTGATGTATAACTACACCCTCCAGGTTATGACTGGTGATGTATGACTCCACCCCCCAGGTTATGACTGGTGATGTATGACTACACCCCCCAGGTTATGACTGGTGATATATAACTACACCCCCTAGGTTATAACTGGTAATGTATGACTACACCCCCCAGGTTATGACTGGTGATGTATGACTCCACCCCCCCAGGTTATGACTGGTGATGTATAACTACACCCCCCAGGTTATGACTAGTGATGTATGACTCCACCCCCCAGGTTATGACTCGTGATGTATAACTACACCCTCCAGGTTAGGACTGGTGATATATAACTACACCCCCCTGGTCCCCAGGTTATGACTGGTGATGTATGACTCCACCCCCCAGGTTATAATTGCTAGTGTATGACTCCACCTTGCAGGTTATAATTGCTAGTGTATCACTAACCTGCTCATGCTAGAGAGACACTCACCATGCCTTCAGGGGGCAGTGGTGAGTAAGCGATGGTCAGTGATATCAGTGGAGGCAGTGATATTGGCTGAGACTGCATCAGTGCCCAAGATGTCAGCTCTGTCACCAAGGTCAGACCATCTTCCAGCACTTTAGACATCATTGGTGATTCATCACCGCCCTCAGCACTCCGATCAGAATCCATTAACAGGGAATATCAAGTGCTCTGCTCACCCTAAAGGTGTCAGCCTCAATCAGACACATATGTCACAGCACTGCAAATGTAAAATATATGGATATTTCCATATTAAAACACTTGCACATGTACGGTGTAATACTCCCTTGCATGTTTACACATTCAGTACAGTAACTGTGTATGTATATGTTTATATAGACTCTCTGTTCCTAGAAGCATAAAATGCATAAGCAAATTGATGAAAATTGGGTGTCACTAAAGGACAAACCAAATCACCAAGGAAGTCAGAATGAGAACTCAGAGCCTATAGTGTCTCATTCAAGATGTTCTGAGATTCAAGAGAGACCCTGCAGAAATGTAGATTATATGAACAAAAGTATTGGAACAAATCTCTTAGTCTTTTAATTCAGGTGTTTCTTTCAGACCGACTGCCACAGGTGTATAAAATCAAGCACCAAGCCATGCGGTCAGTTTTACAAACACTCCTGAAAGAACGGGTCATTCTGAAGAGCTCAGTGGATTCAAATGTAGTACTGTCACCTTTGCAGAGTAAGTCAGTTTGTGAAATTTCTTCCCTGCTAGATATTACAGTCAACTGTAAGTGGTATTATGGCAAAGTGGAAGCCCTGAGGAACACCAGAAACTCAGCCACAAAGTGACAGACCACATAAAGTAACAGAGCGGGTCGCCGAGTGCTGAGGGGCTTAGCATGTAAAAATCTGTGTAAAAACTGTGCACCAGGAGCTTCATGGAACGGGCATCCATGGGCAAGCAGCTGCATGCAAGCTTCATATCACCAAGCACAATGCCAAACGTCAGATGGAGCGGAGTAAAGCACCCCGCCGGTGGACTCTGGAGCAGTGGAAACATGTTCTGTGAAATGATGAATCACACTTCTCTGTCTGGGTTCAGCAGATGCCAAAAGAACATTACATGCCTGACTGCATTGTGCCAGATGTAAAGTTTGGTGGGGGAGGGATAATGGTCTGGGGCTGTTTGTCAGGGGCTGGGCTCAGCCCCTTAGTTCCAGGGAAGGGAACTCTTAATGCTTCAGCGTACCAAGACATTTTGGGCAATTCTATGCTTCTAACTTTGTGGGAACAGTTTGGGGAAGGACCTTTTCTGTTCCAGCATGACAGCCCTGGTGGTCCATACAGCTAGGTCCATACAGACAAGGTTGGTGTGGAAGAACCTGACTGGCCCCGACTGAGCCCTGACCTCAACCCCATCGAACACCTTTGGGATGAACTAGAATGGAGATTGTGAGTCAGGTCTTCATATCCAGCATTAGCACCTGATCTCAAACAAGTTTGTTGGGCTGAATGGCCTCCACTCATTTGTAAATTTCTTATGCTCTTCTGGATGAATGGGCAAAAATTCCCACAGACACACTCCAAATGTTGTGGAAAGTCTTCTACCCAGCTGTTATAGCTGCAAAGGGGGGACCAACTCCATATTGATGCCTGTGGATCCACAATGAGACGTCATAAACGTTCCTGTGGGTATAATGGCCAGGTGTCCCAATACTGGCAGTGTCTGTACCGTGTTTCTTTGTACACCATTTTAGAGTCATTACGGGGGGTTTTCATGAGAACATTCTGAGGAACGTGCCTCAGAGTTCTCAGCTCCAGGACATATAAAGCCAGAGGGCTCATCCAGGCCTTTCCTTTACCCCAAATTCACCAATAAATCTCAACTTCTGGCCAAGGGCAAAAAATCGACTCCAAGGGCAGGAAGGTTCTGGAAGTGTCCCATTCCCCCCTGCTTTAAAGTGGGTTTTAAGGAGGTGGCGTTGGCTTTGTCTGCTGCTTATGGAGTCAGGCGGTGCGGGGGGCAAAGGGGGCGCTGTGTTAAGTGCTGGCAGAGCGATGTCACGCCATCCCAACTGGCCAGAGCAGGGGCCACCCCCGCGGCCATTTAAACAATTACCCTTTCACTAGAACGAGGGGGGGGGGGGGGCAGTGGGCACATGGGCACCATTGTTACCCCATAAAGACACGTCGGGCACACAGAGGGACCCAGTGGATGCTTCCTGCTAAATTGCATGCAGGTTAAACGATGAAACATTTAAACACAGAAGAGGACATCGAAAAGGTGTCTTTAACATGTCACAGGTCTGCCAGGCTGATGTTTTTCATGCTGCCCAGTTTTCTGGGAGCGCTCCATGGGTGCTGGGCAGCACGTGTGGGTGCATGTGTGGATGCATGGGTGGGTGTGTGTGTGGGTGCATGTGTGGGTGTGGGTGCGTGAGTGGGTGTATGTGTGGATGCATGTGTGGGTGCATGTGTGGGTGCGTGTGTGGGTGCATGTGTGGGTGTGGGTGCGTGAGTGGGTGTATGTGTGGATGCATGTGTGGGTGCATGTGTGGATGCATGTGTGGGTGCATGTGTGGGTGCGTGTGTGGGTGCGTGTGCAGAGGCGTGTGCGGATGCCGGGCAGTGTGTGCTGGTACAGAGGTGTGTGTGAATGCATGTGCTGATGTGTGTGTGGAAACATGCATCTGTGAGTATGTGTGCAAGTGCATATGTGAGTGGGTCTGTGTGTGGATGCGCGTGCTTGTGTATGTATGTGCATGTAAGGGCAGGTGCGTGTGTGGGTAAATGTGCAAATACATGTGCGAGTTCTCCTACTTGGGGCGGCATGGTGGTGCAGTGGTTAGCACTGTTGCCTCACACCTCTGGGACCCGGGTTCGAGTCTCTGCCTGGGTTACATGTGTGTGGAGTTTGCATGTTCTCCCCATGTCGTCGTGGGGTTTCCTCCAGGTACTCTGGTTTCCCCCCACAGTCCAAAAACATGCTGAGGCTAATTGGAGTTGCTAAATTGCCCGTAGGTGTGAGAGTGTGCCCTGCGATGGGCTGGCCCCCCATCCTGGGTTGTTCCCTGCCTTGTGCCCGTTGCTTCCGGGATAGGCTCTGGACCCCCCGCAACCCAGTAGGATAAGCGGTTTGGAAAATGGATGGATGGATGGAGTTCTCCTACTTGCATATAAAGTAGTTAAAGGTTTAGCACCTGCCTACCTAACGGAATTACTTCAAGTTTAAAAGTGCCTCATCCACTCAGATCACAGAACGCAGGTTTTCCACATATAAATAAAGTGGCAGTTTGCAGTAAATCATTCTGCTACAGGGCCCCTATATTGTGGAATGGTCTGCTAGCTCATGTTCAGGATGCCGAATTGTTCTGTCTTGACTGGAAATCTATTACTTCAGTTTTGCTTACCCACAACTTAACACATAACACATTGTAAATATGGCTGATGGTACTGCTGTACATTCCAATTTGATCTACTGTTCTTGTCCATTAATCTGTCAATGTATGTTCTTATGCTCTCTGCCTTCCTTCCCACATGTCCAGATGGTGCCTAGGGTGGGCACCGTCTGAGCTGGAGTCCTGGTTAAGTCCCATTGAAGGGTGACATCGTGGATGTGACACACTGTAACATTGTGGGTACAGCCTTCAATCTGTCACCCTACACAGGCCGGCTTGCAAAACTGACTCATTGATGGACTTCGGCTTTGACCTTGACCTCAGTTTACACCTTGCTTTCAGCAAGCAAGCCCACTCTTTCTTTTTCAATAATGTCAGCATACCTGGGGGGGGGGGGTTGGGCAGCCAGTTGACTTAAGACCCCCCAGAGATATTCTTTCTTTCTTACTTGGGAGTTTTTGGTTCCTCTCCTCTGTTGTCATCTGGTTTTCTTTCTTTTATTTATTTCTCTTCCCTTTTACTTGTTTTTGTAGGTGTTTGCAGGTCCGTGTTTGGAGGTATGTGTGGTTTCGTGTGCAGGTGCAGGTGCATGTGCGGAGGTGTGTGCAGATTAGCATGCAGGGGCGTGTGTGGAGGTGTGTGCTGATTCGTCTGCAGGTGTGTGTGTGCGGATTCATGTGCAGATGCGTGTGTGGAGGTGTGTGCGGATTCGTGTGCAGATGCGTGTGTGGAGGTCTGTGCGGATGCATGTGCAGGTTCGCGTGTGCGGATTCGTGTGCAGGTGCGTGTGTGGAGTTGTGTGTGGATTCGTGTGCAGGTGCGTGTTTGGAGGTATGTGCGGATTTGTGTGCAGATGTGTGTGTGGAGGTCTGTGCGGATTCGTGTGCAGGTGCGTGTGTGGAGGTGTGTGCGGATTCATGTGCAGGGGCGTGTGTGGAGGTGTGTGCGGATGCGTGTGCAGGTGCCTGTGTGGAGGTATGTGTGGATTCGTGTGCAGGTGCGTGTGTGGAGGTGTGTGCAGATGCGTGTGCAGGTGCCTGTGTGGAGGTGTGTGCGGTTGCGTGTCTGGAGGTATGTGTGGATGCGTGTGCATGTGCGTGTGTGGAGGTATGTGTGGATGCGTGTGCATGTGCGTGTGTGGAGGTATGTGTGGATGTGTGTGCATGTGCGTGTGTGGAGGTATGTGTGGATGCGTGTGCAGGTACCTGTGTGGAGGTATGTGTGGATGCGTGTGCAGGTGCCTGTGTGGAGATGTGTGCGGATGTGTGTGCAGGTGCGTGTGTGCGGATTCGTGTGCAGGTGCGTGTGTGGAGGTGTGTGCGGATTCGTGTGCAGGTGCCTGTGTGGAGGTGTGTGCGGTTGCGTGTCTGGAGGTATGTGTGGATGCGTGTGCATGTGCGTGTGTGGAGGTATGTGTGGATGCGTGTGCATGTGCGTGTGTGGAGGTATGTGTGGATGTGTGTGCATGTGCGTGTGTGGAGGTATGTGTGGATGCGTGTGCAGGTACCTGTGTGGAGGTATGTGTGGATGCGTGTGCAGGTGCCTGTGTGGAGGTGTGTGCGGATGCGTGTGCAGGTGCGTGTGTGCGGATTCGTGTGCAGGTGCGTGTGTGGAGGTGTGTGCGGATTCGTGTGCAGGTGCGTGTGTGGAGGTGTGTGCGGATGCGTGTGCAGGTGCGTGTGTGGAGGTGTGTGCAGGTGTGTGCGGATGCGTGTGCAGGTGCCTGTGTGGAGGTATGTGTGGATGCGTGTGCAGGTGCCAGTGTGGAGGTGTGTGCGGATGCGTGTGCAGGTGCGTGTGTGGTCTGGCTTTGGCCCCATGCTGCTAATCTTCATGCGCTGTGTGGCTCCTCCCCGCAAACCTGCTAAATATATTACCCCCGCGAGGCAGCCGTCCCTGCTGCTTGGTGTCACAAATCAATATGTATGAGGCGCGGAGATGGGAATGTCTAATAGATCCCCGACGCCGCACTGTGAGGTCCTGCTCTGCGAGGCTCGGTGCGGCGCGGCTCGATGCGGCTCTTCGCTATCTGCCTCTGACTATTAGTGCCGCCTCAGTGGTAGTGAAATAGCCAAGATAATCTTTTAAGGTGCTTTTCTTAAGGAGGACCTGCGGCCATCTGCACGCTGGCAGCCTCGCACATGCCTGTGCGCCGCTGTCATAAGAATGCATGTCTGCAGACATCAAGACCGAAGGAAATGATAGTTATTCATATGGGACTTTTCTTCTCCTGCAAACCCGCCACCTTGTTTCAAAGGCTATCTAAAAATCTTTAATTTCACCCTAAATCTAATTAAAAGGCAATGCCATTTAGTTTGGATTTATACAGCAATCCTAATGCTGTGCCCCCTCTTCCTGGGGAGGGGGCGGGGGGGGGGGGGGGGCAGGCTGCAGCAGAGTGGCTGTGGCTCTGAGCAGTGAGCTCCCTCTCTTCCCCCCCTCTACGGAGCACAGTCGGCTTTTAGCAAATCGACTCTCAATCTTTGAACAAGAGCCAGCTGGGTGTATTTAACCCCCTCACAGGCCCATCCAGCTGCCCAAGATATTTAACCACTAAAAACCTTTACTTCTGATGGGTTAATCTGAAAAATGGTGAATTTCACAGAACCCAAGAGCTACAGAAGTCCAGAGGACACTTATCTTCCATCCGTTCCTGAAGATCATGGCTTATTTTTCTTGTGGTCTTGACAATAAAAGTTATCTTGTCATGTTACTTTTTATTGGAAGATTAATTCAAAGCTGTGAGTAGGTTTTTTCTTGAAATTATGCTTCCATTTCCCAAAACTCTAAACACAAATACATAACTACTCACTCAACTCCAAAAACTTCGAAGTTCCAGGACCAAACTCTCCACTCAATCTTGCCAAAAAACCAAACATTGCCTTCAGACAGAACACAAAAGGCCCCCAAACACATACACTACAACAGTAATGCACTGGCAAAATAAATTCAAAACATTACTGTAAAAACCCAGTAAGTGATTTTGCTTATGGTTCTGACCCACAACAACCTCTTTATATGATGAACACAATAAAAGACACAAGAAATGTAGAAGACAAGAAGGAGCATTGTGTTATAGGGACCAAGGGCCACATGACAGTGGAGGACACCTCGGTGGCTGATGGCCACACATAATGACATTCCCTCCTCTCTGGCCAGGGACATTCACAATAGCCTGATGGTCAGACAGGTTTCTCCCCAATATCCTTCTTTTGGATAAGTTAAATCCTCCCTCATCCATAAAGAGCAGAGTACACAATGAGTACACAGTAAGTATACAATGAGTACACAGTAGAGTACGTATTGCAAGACTCAAATACTTCGTACAGTATGAAAAGTCATACTTGTACATATTCCTAGCGCTGGTCCTCAACCCTGTCAGAATTTCTTTCAACAGGGAGGCAGTAGGTCTGTTTCAACCTGGACCTGTTCTTTCGGAGGATGCGGTCAATTGTAGAGATGCTGACAGCATTTATCCCTCTAAATGTGTGTTGGTCTTCAATCACTCTCCGCTGAATATCTTGGAGGCGCATCACATTGTTGCCGATGACCATATTCACAAGCTCCCTCTCGTGCTTCTCTGAAAACAGCCTTCGCCTGCCTCCGCCAGGTGGTCGTCTCTCCGTCCTACAAAAACAGAAGCACTGATGGGATTCTGTAACATACAACATCGTTTTACAAAATGGGAGCATACAGTAACACCACATTTCTGAGACTGCATAGGAGATAGTAATTTAATGCACTTCTGACAGCACATACTGTAGTGCAACAGAGCAAACAGCCACTGTACATGTATGTGCTGTAACAACACAGAGCAGGATGATCTAAAGTTACAGCAGAGAGCAGTATGTGAAACACCTACCTATTCTCCTCCCTGAAGGTTCGTATTACAGAGGCGACCGTGAAGCGGCTCAGCTTCGGCTGCACTCGTTGTCCGGCTTCCCTCATTGACATCCCATGGACAAGGACATGGTGGACAAGAGTGGCACGAATTTCATCTGACACTGCTTGTCTCCTTGACCTTTCCCTTCTTCCTTCTCCTCTTCTTCCTCCTTGCCACTGTCCTCGTCCTCTTCCTTCACGTCCTTCTGGATCCATTGTTCCAAAACTAAGTAAACTGACCCAAAGCCCTTTTATCTATCTGTTGATGGTTCTGACTGGTGTGTGAACAATTTTGACTCTTAGTGTTTCCACCTGGATAACTGTGTGCTGAATTGAATTAATGGTATTGAATGCCAGTGCTTTCTAAATGAGCACATGGCTCCGCCAATGATATATCAAGGCTTTCCTGTGTAGTGTTTTCACGAGGAAATCTGAATTATGTGTGAAAACAGGGGAAATGAGTTTTGGTAGATGCCGTTATACTTTAAGGATGTTTAGTTAATAAGTTCAGTAATGATGTGTAAGCGATCAAGAAAACGTGTAATATGATTATTGCCTAGCACTGACAGACTGCTGTTTCTGCTTGTAACAGTCCATGATCAAAGTAAAATCAATGTAAAATAGAGATAAAAGCCCTTTTTACCAACAGGCTGCATTTGGGTATTTGCACGATTCTCATTCTCTTTTCTGATTGGATTTATAAGAAAAGGAATCAAACTGACGATACATGTTGCTGATGCCCTGATCAGGATGGTCTGGGCGTCTCCCGCTTGCTCACGCCCGGCTTCTTCGGCTCCTGGTGTCTGGGTTGTCCCCCTTGATGGTAGGGACAGTGGCTAAGGAGGCTGTGACCACCACACTATTTGGTAAGGTGCACCATTCAGTCCGCCGTGCATCATGATTGAACAGAGAGAGCTTGTGGACGGTTTCAGTTCCCCTGAGCAACGTTGCCTATTTTGGGCCATTTTCAGATCTGTGTATTTTATCATTTGATGGGGTTTCCTGACAGAATCTTGTGCAATGCAGGGTTTTCACGTGCTTTTTCAAGGTGGAGATCGTGTTTAATGTAGGAAAAACAAACAAGATGTGAATATTACTTGTCTTGTCCTGGAACCACAGCTGCTCTGTCCTTTCTTCATAAGCATCTGATGACACTGGTGCCTTTTAAAAATCTGGGTCAGAAATATCACAATATGAAAGATCAGTGAGCCTTTTAAGATCGGCGTCATTATCTGTCACTCAGTCACGTCTCTCCAGTGAAGCTTCTCTGGAAAAAAAACTATATAGTGAAATACAGCAGCAGGGGAGATCAGGCGGCCTCCATCCTGGGGAGATCAGGCGGCCTGCATCCTGGGGAGATCAGGCGGCCTCCATCCTGGGGAGATCAGGCGGCCTCCATCTTGGGGAGATCAGGCGGCCTCCATCCTGGGGAGATCAGGCGGCCTCCATCCTGGGGAGATCAGGTGCCCTCCATCCCACAGAGATCAGGCGTCCTCCATCCAGAGGAGATCAGGTGCCCTCCATCCTGGGGAGATCAGGTGGCCTCCATCCTGCAGAGATCAGGCGTCCTCCATCCAGAGGAGATCAGGTGCCCTCCATCCTGGGGAGATCAGTCGGCCTCCTTCCTGGGGAGATCAGGTGGCCTCCATCCTGGGGAGATCAGGCGGCCTCCATCCCACAGAGATCAGGCGACCTCCTTCCTGGGGAGATCAGGTGGCCTTCATCCTGCAGAGATCAGGCGGCCTCCATCCTGGGGAGATCAGGTGGCCTCCATCCCACAGAGATCAGGCGGCCTCCATCCTGGGGAGACTAGGCATCCTCCGTCCAGAGGAGATCAGGTGCCCTCCATTCTGGGGAGATCAGGCGGCCTCCATCCAGGGGAGATCAGGTGCCCTCTATCCCACAGAGATCAGGCGACCTCCATCCAGGGGAGATCAGGTGGCCTCCATCCAGGGGAGACCAGGCGGCCTCCATCCAGGGGAGACCAGGCGGCCTAAGGAGGATGCCCTGGTCTCTCACAATCCATCCCACCTGTCACAGAGGGGAACAGGGTAACTGCCTAGATGTGTAAAATGAAGCAAGGTTGGCTAAAAGACTAAGAGTCAGATGAGTGAACGTTCACATGCACTGCTGCTACATCTATAACCCGAGAGGCATCAGCTGCATATTCTCACATTCTAAAGACACCTCGGCACTTTCAGCCGGTAATGGTGCGTAATTAGAGCCGGCTGAGTGTTACGGCTGTTTACGGGGACACTGGCGTGCACAGGCAGCTTTTCTCCATCCCTCGTGACCGCTTCTGAATCCTGTCTGAATGGAACATCGTCGTCTTTGACCGGGGATATCTCAGTGCCTCTTTGTGCTCCCTGGGGATTCGACGTTTCCAGGCTGAGTTGCATTTAATTGAAGATTATTTGCTTAATCACCCGAGCACAACCACAGCCAAATAGCCTGGGATTAAGAGACCAGCCCCCCACAGCTTCCACATGGGTGGGAGTCACACACGGTCTTTCGTTTGCCGCGGGCCTCATTCCAAAGCGGTGCCAATTAAATAATCCGATAGCTGCTCTCTGTGCCTTGGCTAAGGGGCCACTGCAGGAACATAGCGCCCTCTGGCTGCTGAGCTGGCCCTGTGTGACAGAATCACCAGCCTGTGTCTGTTAAGTCGTAATGATAAGGTTGCTTTCTTTGGGAAGATGACGTGTTCCTTCTTCCTGACTTGCGCCCGTGAGGCCATGCATCCTGTAACAAATTTCTGCAGAGATGCGGTCACAGTACTGAGTGAGTGGGGCGGGGGTGGGGATGGGAGCAGGGGATGATCAGGGACGCCAAACAGCCGATGTGGAGACATCGCAGCATGGCGTGATAAAGGCTGACTGCGACGGGGAGAAGGGCCACATCCGGCATCATCCTCTGGGTATAATGTGACTCCCTCAGTTACAAGGAAAAGCAGCCAGATACATTTTAATAGGTGGTAATATTATGAATGAGCTGCAATGTGTTACGACTGATGAGAAGTCAGGTGACAATCATGTGGAACGGGAGACAGACGTCATGGTGCATGGGATGGACATGACAGGTGGATTTGGACTGATTCACACAAAAGCGCTAAAGCTCCAGAAATTGTATGCTATTACATTTTAATGACAGACCTTACTTGCAGATCAAAGAGGATAATTTTGTTAATTTCTTATGGAAGGGTTACGATACCTTTATCGTGACAGTGGTCATTTGCAAATGGTATATTTGGCCTGGCGGCCAGCCCCCACGTGTGTTTAAGAGCATCCCTTCTGTACCTGCGACTCCTTGCATATACCTGCTCACATGACCGATCTACACACAGTTACGTGAGACAGGAAAGGAGACGCTGAAGAAGTGAGGCGAGTGGCCTCGTCTCCAAGCAGCCAGGCATGTGCCCTCTGCTGGTCGCAGGATAAGCGCTTGGCAGATGGATGGATGGATGGTAGAAACACCTTAATGCTGATGACATTTGAAGGTTTTACACCGAGGTCTCAGTTTCAGTGCTATATAGGTTCTGTGGGTCTGGTCTGTTTTTATCTGCTAAGTGTCATTCGCTGATCTTCAGGGTGGTTTCAGATGAAGTCGAAGTTCCTCTCAGATCCGTTCTGGTGTCTTTTGCTTAAAGAATCTGATGATTGCCGTACAAAGGACAGTTTAAATGATAACACGCCTGTAAAAGGAGCACTTATTTCTCCCTGTCATCCTGCATATCAGCACAGACATTCACACTTATCTGCAAAAACTCTCCCTGGTTTTTATAGTTATTTGAGTATTTATATGTATATTATAATGTTTTGGGTATGTCTATATAAGCATTAGGTTTTAAATAAAGTAAGACTTACCTCCCAGACACAAGCGAATGACGCAGCTTTCAGTTCACATTCGCTAAATACTGTAACTGAACCAAACTGTAGAATTCAGAAGGTAAGAGTCACATTTTAATATTTTGTGAATGTTTTCATTTTTCAGTATGTAGCCCTAGCATGTTTGGGTCTACAGTCTAAATATGAAGCTGATCAGAAAAGGTTTGTAATCAGGTCAGACTAGATCACTGCTCATTTATAGAGAATCTACAAGGACAAACCTTCAGCCTCCTCTGTCTGTTGCCCTTAGCTGTGGTCTTTCCATATTTATTTAGGCATATTTAGGACATGGGAGTATGCCAGTGGCTTGGGGTTCATGCTTCATTCTATTTTTCTCGGCCGTCGGAAGTCAGAGCTGGGAATGACGTCACACCCGAGGTAACCACATTCCAGTGCAAGCCGGAAAGGCATTTAGCAACACCAGGGACCTGTCTCAAAAAGCACCTTAAATCCGGCAAGCTATCCAGCTAAGCAAAAAATCCTGCTTTGGATTTCTGGGTTGGGGTTGCAGAGGTTCCTCCGACTTTCTGAGTCAGAATTCGGACTTCAGGGGGCGTTCCAGCTGAATTTTCCGACTAGGACTTCAGATTCAAATGGAATGCAGCATTTCCAACAGAGGGCACTGGACAGTGTAGATTTGCATGATCTGAATTTGGACAATGTGCATTTTTCCGATTGTAAATCCGACGACCTGCATTTGAATAATTAGGATGACACGCAGCTCTCGTCCACAGGGATCAGATGTGTGAGATCTTTTGTCTACTGGCTGCATCAGCACCTTTCAGTTCAGAGTGAAGTGGATCTGCTGCAATCGCACAATATGGTGGGAAGTTAGAATGGAATGCAGGCCTTTCCTCACACCATGCAGTTCAGAGAAGGTCTCTTCATGAAAATGCTGGTTACCAGGCAACAGACATAACAATGACACAGATGCTCGTACTTTTAAAATGTGGGCTGCCTTTTGTCTGCATGTGCCTTGGAGGTAAATGGCAGTCGCTGCAGCGCAGCTCCGCAGCCCAAACGCTCTTTAATTGTGCTCATATTGACAGTGCAGCTCTGCTCCATGTTGAAAGGCAGGCAGAAACAGCAGTGGCTTGCAGCTGCCCTTCCTGCGCTGGCATACGCCCGCGTCTTTATTCACCTCAGGTGTGTGACTCACACGTTTACCACAGTCTTTAGCCTGTGCGCATGAATGTCTGAGATTCATTTAAACAGTTTACTTTCTTCAGCGAAAAAGGATCAATCCATAAGCAGAAAGCTGAGGAAAAACAGACGTGTGGAACAGATCCATTAATACAGCCCAGCGGAAATCTACAGCCCGCAGCTGCCTCTGGCCTTGGGAGACGTCTGAGGCTTTCCATCAGTGTTAAATCGCTCCCTCCCCTCAGCTCCCCTCCCCCTCCTGGCAATCATTCACCCTTAATCAGGAAACTGCACTCCTGATCCCTCCTTCTGCCTGCCGCGTTGTGGCTCGCTGCCGGATCCCCGCGGTTACCGTCCAGCCCAAGCTGCTCCTGCTCATCAGCCAGCCACTCGCACTCACAAACGCACAGCGCGTGCTAATATCCCCGCGGTTACCGTCCGCCCCAAGCTGCTCCTGCTCATCAGCCAGCCACGCGCACTCACAGACGCACAGCGCGTGCTAATATCCCCGCGGGTACCATCCACCCCAAGCTGCTCCTGCTCATCAGCCAGCCACGCGCACTCACAGACGCACAGCGCGTGCTAATATCCCCGCGGGTACCGTCCGCCCCAAGCTGCTCCTGCTCATCAGCCAGCCACGCGCACTCACAGATGCACAGCGCGTGCTAATATCCCCGCGGTTACCGTCCGCCCCAAGCTGCTCCTGCTCATCAGCCAGCCACGCGCACTCACAGACGCACAGCGCGTGCTAATATCCCCGCGGGTACCGTCCACCCCAAGCTGCTCCTGCTCATCAGCCAGCCACGCGCACTCACAGACGCACAGCGTGTGCTAATATCCCCGCGGGTACCGTCCGCCCCAAGCTGCTCCTGCTCATCAGCAAGCCACGCGCACTCACAGACGCACAGCGCGTGCTAATATCCCCGCGGTTACAGTCCGCCCCAAGCTGCTCCTGCTCATCAGCCAGCCACGTGCACTCACAGACGCACAGCGCGTGCTAATATCCCCGCGGGTACCGTCCGCCCCAAGCTGCTCCTGCTCATCAGCCAGCCACACGCACTCACAGACGCACAGCGCGTGCTAATATCCCCGCGGTTACAGTCCGCCCCAAGCTGCTCCTGCTCATCAGCCAGCCACACGCACTCACAGACGCACAGCTCGTGCTAATATCCCCGCGGTTACAGTCCGCCCCAAGCTGCTCCTGCTCATCAGCCAACCACGTGCACTCACAGACGCACAGCGCGTGCTAATAACCCCATGGTTACTGTCCATCGCAAGCTGTTATTGCTCCTCAGCCAGCCACGCACAGTCACAGACGCACAGCGCGTGCTAATATCCCCGCGGTTACAGTCCGCCCCAAGCTGCTCCTGCTCATCAGCCAGCCACACGCACTCACAGACACACAGCTCGTGCTAATATCCCCGCGGTTACAGTCCGCCCCAAGCTGCTCCTGCTCATCAGCCAGCCACATGCACTCACAGACGCACAGCGCGTGCTAATATCCCCGCGGTTACCGTCCGCCCCAAGCTGCTCCTGCTCATCAGCCAGCCACGCGCACTCACAGACGCACAGCGCGTGCTAATATCCCCGCGGGTACCATCCACCCCAAGCTGCTCCTGCTCATCAGCCAGCCACGCGCACTCACAGACGCACAGCGCGTGCTAATATCCCCGCGGGTACCGTCCGCCCCAAGCTGCTCCTGCTCATCAGCCAGCCACGCGCACTCACAGATGCACAGCGCGTGCTAATATCCCCGCGGTTACCGTCCGCCCCAAGCTGCTCCTGCTCATCAGCCAGCCACGCGCACTCACAGACGCACAGCGCGTGCTAATATCCCCGCGGGTACCGTCCACCCCAAGCTGCTCCTGCTCATCAGCCAGCCACGCGCACTCACAGACGCACAGCGTGTGCTAATATCCCCGCGGGTACCGTCCGCCCCAAGCTGCTCCTGCTCATCAGCAAGCCACGCGCACTCACAGACGCACAGCGCGTGCTAATATCCCCGCGGTTACAGTCCGCCCCAAGCTGCTCCTGCTCATCAGCCAGCCACGTGCACTCACAGACGCACAGCGCGTGCTAATATCCCCGCGGGTACCGTCCGCCCCAAGCTGCTCCTGCTCATCAGCCAGCCACACGCACTCACAGACGCACAGCGCGTGCTAATATCCCCGCGGTTACAGTCCGCCCCAAGCTGCTCCTGCTCATCAGCCAGCCACACGCACTCACAGACGCACAGCTCGTGCTAATATCCCCGCGGTTACAGTCCGCCCCAAGCTGCTCCTGCTCATCAGCCAACCACGTGCACTCACAGACGCACAGCGCGTGCTAATAACCCCATGGTTACTGTCCATCGCAAGCTGTTATTGCTCCTCAGCCAGCCACGCACAGTCACAGACGCACAGCGCGTGCTAATATCCCCGCGGTTACAGTCCGCCCCAAGCTGCTCCTGCTCATCAGCCAGCCACACGCACTCACAGACACACAGCTCGTGCTAATATCCTCGCGGTTACAGTCCGCCCCAAGCTGCTCCTGCTCATCAGCCAGCCACATGCACTCACAGACGCACAGCGCATGCTAATATCCCCGCGGGTACCGTCCGCCCCAAGCTGCTCCTGCTCATCAGCCAGCCACACGCACTCACAGACGCATAGCGCGTGCTAATATCCCCGCGGGTACCGTCCGCCCCAAGCTGCTCCTGCTCATCAGCCAGCCACACGCACTCACAGATGCACAGCGCATGCTAATATCCCCATGGCTACTTTCCGCCCCAAGTTGCTCCTGCTCATCAGCCAGCCACACGCACTCACAGACGCACAGCGCGTGCTAATATCCCCACGGTTACCATCTATCGCAAGCTGCTCCTGCTCATCAGCCAGCCACGCACACTCACAGACGCACAGCGCGTGCTAATATCCCCACGGTTACCATCTATTGCAAGCTGCTCCTGCACATCAGCCAGCCATGCACACTCACAAACACACAGCGCGTGCTAATATCCCCACGGTTACCATCTATCGCAAGCTGCTCCTGCTCATCAGCCAGCCACGCACAGTCACAGATGCACAGCGCGTGCTAATATCCCTATGGTTACCGTCCATCATGAGCTGCTCCTGCTAATCATTCAGCTACACGAACTCACAGATGCACAGCGCATGCTAATATCCCCATGGCTACTTTCCGCCCCAAGTTGCTCCTGCTCATCAGCCAGCCACACGCACTCACAGACGCACAGCGCGTGCTAATATCCCCACGGTTACCATCCATCGCAAGCTGCTCCTGCTCATCAGCCAGCCATACGCACTCACAGACACCTAGTCATGGGGGGGGGGGGGGGGGGGGGGGCTCATACTCGTATCATACGAGACACTGGGAGACACTGTAAGGGGGTGCTAACTCCTGACACTGCTGCTTGGTTGTTCAAATGACTTTCTGCTGCGTTGACAGAAACACACACACATACACACAGAGAGACAGACAGACAGATACACACACACCAATACACACTAACATACAAATACACACACGCACACAAACACACACTCACTCACATACACACACATATACACAAATGTCTCTGCAAAGACCCCACGTCACCACAGACACCAAATGTCAACACAATGTACGCAATTGGCACCATAAACACCCCAAACAATACCACAGACACACCTAATGTCACCAGAAAGACCCCATACATTACCATAAAGACCCCAAGCATCACCAAAAAGACCCCAAACCTCACTACAAAATTCACAAATGCCACCAAAAACACTCCAAATGTCACCACAAAATGTCCACGTATCACCACAAAGATTCGAAACATCATTGCAAAGACCCACGCATTACCAAAAAGACACCAAATGTCACTATAAAGTCCCTTAACATCACCACAAAAACTGCATCTTACCAAGATGGCCTTCATATTACCACAAAGACCCCAAAAGTTACCTTAAAGATTCCACACATCATCACAAAATCCCCACATGTCACCACAAAGACCCCACACGTTATTATGGAGACCTCACACAGAACCAAAAACACCCTAAACATCACTGCAAAGACCCAACATGTCACCACAAAGACCCTACATATCACCACGAAAGTCCCACGTGTCAGCACAAAGACCCAACGTGTCACCAAGACCCCACATGTCACCACAAAGACCCAACACATTACCGTGATATAATCTATATGTCACCACGAAAGATCCAACAAGTCAACACAAAGATCCCACACAACACCAAAAACACCCCACCCATCACCATAAAGACTGTACATCACCACAGAAGATCCCACACATCACCACAAAAGACCCCACACATAACCACAAATCCTGTGCTACAGGGTTAAGATGCCCAAACCCTGATGATGGGAGAGGAGAAGAGCGGGAGTGATGCGTTGGGGGGGAAGGAGGGGCAGCAGCCCTGGATGCTGTAACTGATACCTCCTGAAAGTGGAATCTCTGAGGAAGACAACATGCACTCTGTGCCATTCACATGGTGAGGAGCCTTCACCCTTTAACCTGAGGAGTCATTAAATAGGATCAGAGCACTTCCTGTTTGATACTATTTTCTGGATAAACACAGGAAAAATTACCATTAGGAAAGGATTGCCAAAGGAAAAGAGATGAACACTGTACACAGTGGTGTGTTCAGGGCTTGGGTTACTGAGCAAATAAAAAGCTATAAAATACATACACATATATCTATATCCACACTATGAAGAGATGGGGCAGGTCCATGAGAACCATGGCAGCCTCCTGCAGTCACACTCCTCACTGGTGGAAGAGTGGCTGACGAAGAGCAAGCTACTCACACCCTGAGGTGAGCTACTCACACCCTGAGGTGAGCTACTCAGACCCCGAGGCAAGATACTGCCACGCCGAGGTGAGCTACTCACACCCTGAGGTGAGCTACTGACACCCAGAGGTGAGCTACTCACACCCCTGAGGTGAGCTACTCACACCCCGAGGTGAGCTACTGACACCCTGAGGCAAACAAACATGCTGCTTGATTTAATGTATAAAACCTTCCTCCATTTGGATGACAATGTATGAAAACATCAAACCTCCTGTAGCCTGCGAAAACTTAATAATAGAAGTTATATCCAATCTGAAATAATTTGTTAAAGAATTACATGATGATTCAATTAAAGAGTGAGTTGTTCCACTGGAAATGACCTCAATATGTGCAAGTGAAAAACCTACTAACATTTTAGCACTTCATGCCAGTAAGTGATCACTGAAGTAGCATTAGTAAGTGACCTTGAAGTGGCAGTGATAGTAAGTAACCCTGAAGTGTCAGAAGGTTAGTGACACTGAGCATTAGTAAGTGACCCTGAAGTAACAGAGCATTAGTAAGTGACCCTGAAGTGACTGAGCAATAGTAAGTGAACCGGATATGACTGAGCGTTAAGTGACCCTGAAGTGACTGAGCATTAGTACAGTAAGTGACCCTGAAGTGACTGTGAACATTAGTAAGTGACCCTGAAGGATTAGTAAGTGACCCTGAAATGACTGAGCATTAGTAAGTGACCCTGAAGTGACTGTGAACATTAGTAAGTGACCCTGAAGGATTAGTAAGTGACCCTGAAGTGACTGTGAACATTAGTAAGTGACCCTGAAGGATTAGTAAGTGATCCTGAAGTGACTGAGCATTAGTAAGTGACCCTGATATGACTGAGCATTAAGTGACCCTGTAGTGACTGAGCATTAGTAAGTGACCCTGAAGTGACTGTGAACATTAGTAAGTGACCCTGAAGGATTAGTAAGTGACCCTGAAATGACATGAGGCTCTAACCAGCCTGTAGGGGGCAGTACCGGCTGTCCAACTACTGTCTGTGGACTTGTTGTCATGATGTTTGCATTAGTAAAATATGACATAATATCCACTGATATTGTTAACAATAGCTAAAAATTGACCGGGTCAGAACAGGCCCGTTTCATTAAGCAGGATTGCTTAAGTTGTTGGATTTAAGGTATTAAACCAGGGCTAAACGTAAGTGAAGAAGATAAAGGGCATTTAAACTTTGGTAAGCAAGGTAAACAAGAAATCTTGCTTTTTGAAATGGGTCCCTGGACCTACTAAATGACTTTCTGGCTTACTGTACAGAAATGCTGTTATCTCATAGGTGATGTCATTCCCAGTTCTGAGTCCTGACCTCTGAGGTAAATAGAATGCAGTGTAAGGGCTGAGTCAGTGACCCAAGGCCATGACCACCCTGTAGGGGGCAGTATGGGCAACAGCCTTTTGGGATAAGGGCCAATTGTGTGACCGAAGGTCCTGACTGTCCTGTTGGAGGCAGTATGGGCCGCAACATTTGGGAATAAGGACTGACTCAGTAACCTGAGGCTCTAACTGGCCTCTAGGGGGCAGCTCAGGGCAGACTGGTCAAGTGGTTTGGGACAGACCACGATGTTACCTCAATTTTCTCAGCTACTGCCATTTCGTGGTACTCATTAATACGCAACCACAATGCCTGACATGTTCTACCAGCTATTAGTTATGTTCACAAAGAGTTCCTGGTTCCAGGACTTTGTGGACAGTGTGGGCAGTGAGGACAGGACTCCACAGCTCCTCTCTGGTAGGACGCAGGAGCCCTGAAGCAGTGCTGCATGTTTCACAACCAAGTAGAACGTGACTAGAATGGCAAAGTATCCATCAAATGTGCCATTTTGAACAGGAAGCTGGAATATCAGCACGAGGGATCCATCCTCACTCAGCTCCATTGCTCAGTGCTGGTTTCTATCCAACGTTTGTTATATTCATGCAGCTGGAATCCTGCAGTGGGATTTCGGCTGAGATGCACACCTCCCCAAACCCCCCTCCCCCCCCAAACGGGCTCCACTGCGTGACATAAGCAGCCGGTTCTAATATCATAAACATATCATATGCAAAAGCACTCATTTGCTGGGTAAGGATTCCCTTCGCCATGTGGGGCTGTGACAATTTCATGTGGCTCAGACGTGTCGGTAATGACAGGGCTTATCCAAACCCTAACTGTATGTGTGCCTGGCCTTTCCAAGTAAATGCAGCTTCAGCCTATGCTGTGCTGACAGTGCTCAGCTGCTAACGGCCACTGCCTGAATAACAGCGAGTTAATTACGTAAGCTTTCAGTTAATGAACCCTTTCAATCATAAGGCCACTCTTTTGTCTAGCCATAGAGTGGCTGCTGTTGCCTTCCATTTTGGTAACATTTACTCATAAACATCGTGATCAGACACACTATGGCCGTAGGGAGTGCTAACATGTTTGCAAACCAAGATTCCCTGGGTTATATGCGGCAGCCTCCATAGGATCCCTGTCCTCCGTCAGGGAGGATGGTGCTCTGCCACACTCCCCCAGTGGGACGGCCGCACAGCCTCCATAGGATCCCTGTCCTCCGTCAGGGAGGATGGTGCTCTGCCACACTCCCCCAGTGGGACGGCCGCACAGCCTCCATAGGATCCCTGTCCTCCGTCAGGGAGGATGGTGCTCTGCCACACTCCCCCAGTGGGACGGCCGCACAGCCTCCATAGGATCCCTCTCCTCCGTCAAGGAGGATGGTGCTCTGCCACACTCCCCCAGTGGGACGGCCGCACAGCCTCCATAGGATCCCTCTCCTCCGTCAAGGAGGATGGTGCTCTGCCACACTCCCCCAGTGGGACAGCCGCACAGCCTCCATAGGATCCCTCTCCTCCGTCAGGGAGGATGGTGCTCTGCCACACTCCCCCAGTGGGACGGCCGCACAGCCTCCATAGGATCCCTCTCCTCCGTCAAGGAGGATGGTGCTCTGCCACACTCCCCCAGTGGGACGGCCGCACAGCCTCCATAGGATCCCTCTCCTCCGTCAAGGAGGATGGTGCTCTGCCACACTCCCCCAGTGGGACAGCCGCACAGCCTCCATAGGATCCCTCTCCTCCGTCAGGGAGGATGGTGCTCTGCCACACTCCCCCAGTGGGACGGCCGCACAGCCTCCATAGGATCCCTCTCCTCCGTCAGGGAGGATGGTGCTCTGCAACACTCCCCCAGTGGGACGGCCGCACAGCCTCCATAGGATCCCTGTCCTCCGTCAGGGAGGATGGTGCTCTGCCACACTCCCCCAGTGGGACGGCCGCACAGCCTCCATAGGATCCCTGTCCTCCGTCAGGGAGGATGGTGCTCTGCCACACTCCCCCAGTGGGACGGCCGCACAGCCTCCATAGGATCCCTCTCCTCCGTCAGGGAGGATGGTGCTCTGCCACACTCCCCCAGTGGGACGGCCGCACAGCCTCCATAGGATCCCTCTCCTCCGTCAGGGAGGATGGTGCTCTGCAACACTCCCCCAGTGGGACGGCCGCACAGCCTCCATAGGGAGTGTGAAAGAGCACCATCATACGTGATGGGGGAGACAGATCCGTTGGAGGCCATGTGGCCGCAGTGGGGGGGGCGGCAGAGTGCCAGTACCCTTTGATGGGAGTGAGATTTACACACGCTTGCGATGGGCAGTGCACATAAATCTCTGAAGTTGTGAGGGTCTGAGGATTATAAATCCTCACAGCATCGATCTCGCTCCTGTCCCGGGGGCATCTCTGAAGCCCAGTGGAAAAAAACACTCTGGATTTATAAATGTTTCGGAACTAGAGAGGCCATGATGCAGACTTTTAAGGCATCAACCTTGTTCCCAAAACGTGACATTAGTTATTATGGTCACTCGATTACGAGTGAAAACCGGCCCCTTATTTTACTCACAGCTGGATGCTGGTTGACGCCTTGGCCAGCGTGTGAGTTTCCCCCACCAATCTAATTTAATCAGTGTGGAGATAAGGGGATTAGGTGAATCGATTGCGCGACAGTCTGTGGCATGTGGTTATGTACGTTAATGACTACATGTTCCTGTAGGGACAATTTTGGGGAAAATGTCCCTTCAAGGATACAAAATCCTGACCTAATGCTATGTTACCTTAAAACAAAGCAAGTTCTGTGTTTTTGGATTTTCTGAAATTTTAAGGCTACCATAATATCAGTCTATGTAGTAACAGGTATGGAAACCCATGCCTTCAAATGATTTGGTAACCACAGGCTGGGTAAGCGGCAGTGTAACCACAGGCTGGGTAAGCGACAGGGTAACCACAGGCTGGGTAAGTGACAGGGTGACCACAGGGTGGGTAAGCGGCAGGGTAACCACAGGCTGGGTAACCACAGGCTGGGTAAGTGACAGGGTGACCACAGGGTGGGTAAGCGGCAGGGTAACCACAGGCTGGGTAAGTGACAGGGTAACCACGGGCTGGGTAAGCGGCAGTGTAACCACGGGCTGGGTAAGCGACAGGGTAACCACGGGCTGGGTAAGCGGCAGTGTAACCACAGGCTGGGTAAGCGGCAGTGTAACCACAGGCTGGGTAAGCGGCAGTGTAACCACGGGCTGGGTAAGCGACAGGGTAACCACGGGCTGGGTAAGCGGCAGTGTAACCACGGGCTGGGTAAGCGACAGGGTAACCACGGGCTGGGTAAGCGGCAGTGTAACCACGGGCTGGGTAAGCGGCAGTGTAACCACAGGCTGGTGTAAGCGACAGGGTGACCACAGGCTGGGTAAGCGACAGGGTAACCACAGGCTGGGCAAGCGACAGGGTAACCACAGGCTGGGCAAGCGACAGGGTAACCACAGGCTGGTGTAAGCGACAGGGTGACCACAGGGTGGGTAAGCGGCAGGGTAACCACAGGCTGGGTAAGCGACAGGGTAAGGTATATATATATATATATATATATATATATATATATATATATATATATTCACATACACAGAGCATTCCCTGAATCCCACCTGCTTTGTCCTACTTGGCTGCCGTCTCTGACATCTGAGATCTTCTCTCCACACTGAAGAGACCTTGGGACCATCAGGTGTTCCCGGCGCAGACCGACGGCATGCTGCTCCCCATGTGCGTCCCCCGGTGCTGTCAACGTGTCGCAGGGGAGATGTCATGCCGAAATCCTGCATCCAGGCCGGTATCAGGTGCATGGGGCCTCCACGGCAGCGGCTTTCAGCCGCAGTATTCCAGCTCACACGGAACTCTTACAGGTGAAGCCATCAGCCAGCTCATCCGTGTGCTCAGGTAATGTCATCAGGAAGAAGGAAAGCCCGCAGTGGTGGGCGTGAACACGGGGCTCGGAAAAGGGTAAAAAACATGTTTATTCTTCATTGATAGTCTCAGAGATGTCTGTTGCTTGTATGAAAATGACATGCAATCTATTAGGTCTCTCTATTGCTGTGTATTCTCATGTAGTCGGAATTGCACATGTTCAGAGGGTTGGGAGCTCAGCACTCCTTCCTGATCCTGTTTTTGTATCGCAAAAACAGAAAAGCGAAATGGTGGCGGGGAAGAGAGTTCCTTCTGCGGCACCCATGGGGGCCGCTCTGTCTAAGCATTTTCCCTGGTGTGGGGGGTCAGGAACTGAATGCTGGCTTTTAATCCTTCCCCCTGCCGCCCTCTCATCTGCCTTATCACCTTGGCCTGGTGATGGATTGAGCCTTGAGGCAGGAAGAACCTAACACAGCTGCGGGGGGGGGCGGGGGTGGCTGCTCTCGGCCCCACTTGTGACTGATCCAAACAAGCTGGCAGCATCTGCTCAGTCCAGAGTGACGTTTAATTCTCCGCGCCGCAGAAACTGCATGGCTGCTACCAAATCAGCTTTTTCCATCTTTTTTATTGAACACATAAAAGCATCACAACAGCAATATACAAATCCTTAATAACCCTTAAAACCAAAACACATTTATACATGCAACAGCAGGGATTAAGACAATGAGCAACTTATTGAATAATTAATCATTGAGCTGGAATGTGCGCTTTCCACCCTCAGACCCGGGGTCTCACTCACCTCCCAGTGAACGCCAGGCTGCTCCAGTGCAGCACTGCCAGAGAGTCTCAGTCATCCCAGGAATATGCTAATAAAACTTACCAGTTTCTCAGTCCCGCTGGACTTAAAACAACATAAACTGCTAAAACGCTTATCTGTCATGTCACATAGTAATTAAGAAATCCTTAAACTCTTAAAATCATCCTGTGAAAAATGATGGCATTTTCCTCTGAAGTTATATATGTCAGATGGCTTTAAAGAAAATTATGCGTCTCAAAGAGTCAAGGCTTTGGAGCTGCACCTGAAATCCCTTCAGGTTACAGTCCCATCCCTGTGCGAGACCCCCACCCCTCTCAGCCACAAGATGATGTGCTCTATTCTGGGGGGGGGGGGGGGGGGGGGTACGGCTGACAGAAAAGCCCCTTCTGTGTGGGTCATTTGTGAAGATAGACGGCGGTCTCAGATTCTGGAAATCAGCAGTAAGGGATGCATCTGAGTGTGTGTGAGGGCGTGTGTGCAAATCCCAGGTCAATATGTTGAGTGAAACACAGCCAGACTAAAGGCCGTGAAGCGGCGCTTAGTCAGATCAGGAGGCAATAGTGAGATTAGCCATGAGATTATTGCTCCAGATTTATTCTGTAGTTTTGTGCTGCACGCTCATGCTCGTTGCATCTTTATTCAGTTTCTTTGCCATGATTGTCTTTTGAGTCCATTTGAAATGACTGTCATCTGTACAGTCACAACACTGAAACATTGATTAACATCAAAAATATACATAATGATACAGCTGAAAGGGACATTATTACACGAGAGAGGGATCTCAGGGTTATTCCAACACCTTCCGCTTCCTCCGTCTCCTCCGACTCTC
Source organism: Brienomyrus brachyistius (assembly GCF_023856365.1). Lineage (NCBI taxonomy): Eukaryota > Metazoa > Chordata > Actinopteri > Osteoglossiformes > Mormyridae > Brienomyrus > Brienomyrus brachyistius. Next base: position 7,343,820 of record NC_064544.1, on the reverse strand, counting down.
TCCGCTCGGAAAGATGGAGTCCGGTTTTCCAGGGCCCACTAGCACAGAGCAGTGCGCCACCTGACGTCGGTGGTGCTGTGGCTGGAGAGCTAGAAGAACCACCGGAAAGCCTCGCCCCCACTCACCGGTGCCCTCTACAGGAGACAAACACAGAAGCGAGAGAGAGGCGTGTGCTGAAACATGAAGATTTTCACATTGTCCAGTTATCTACGCAACGGCCATCATCTGCAGTCCCCTTATTATTCATGTATTTGTTTATATTGAATCTTAACCTTCAGCCATATTATACATGCATACAGGACAGGGAAGCGACGGTTCCAGTTATCACCAAAGATGACCCATCTGAGGACTGTTTGTGTGGTGTGCATCTCAGAAGCAGATCTGGGTAAATGGGCATCCCAAAGGGTGTGGGTCCTTTAAATGAAAGTGGGACCAAACCCACGTGCCCTGGAATCACATTCTGACCCTGTGAGGACACAGGGTTCCTTTCCCATGAACCTTCTGTGGTGTTTCCCTGTTTTATTGCTCTTCCATTTTTGCTGCTTCACCTACATCATGAACAACTGGCATTTGAAAACCTCAAAATCTGCATTTGAATTTGGTAAAAGGTAAAAAGGACAACAGTATGTGAGAAGAGTTCAATATAAACATCTAAAATGGTGTCAGATTTTAGAAAATACAAAATTATTATAAGCTGCTGCATCCCAAAAGCTGCTGCACAGTGCATGAATGTCATGTGTGTATATGTTCCGTATAAGCAGCCATTTTCAATCCGCACCATTTATCTCTGACAGAAGGAACAGGGCCAACACTGTCACACAGTAACATGCGACACACACCCGCAGCTGTGCTCTCTGTCCTGCATGAGTCTGGCACGCCACGCCTCAGGTACACACCTCTGACATCGGCAAGTCGCCATCAACATAATAAACAAACCTCCAGTACTATCTGAGTACAGGGTCTCGGACGGGCAGAAGCTGCGAGGAAGCCACCTTGGCAGGCGGTGGAGGACCAAACGGCCAGTGAATGACATGGCACTGGGCCAGCTGAGGTGACATCGGTGCTCTGAACACCTTCATCCATCTTCTTCATTAATTAAGAGCAGCACACAGGGCCCAGAAGCAAAACTTCCTTACAATTAAAAGAAACAGGCGTGACTTTGCATGATAAAAAAGGCCTTGTGTGAGTCAGGCTCAGTATCAGACACCCAGGGACAGAACTGCAGAATCCCAAACTGTAGAGCAGGAGGTTTGCGTAAACATGGGGCTTGGAATCAATACGGGTGCCACTGATCAGCCTGAATGGAAGCGTGGCTCAGCACCATCCATAATGCCAGCACTGCACTTCAAGGTGGAACAGGAAGCCTGCTGAGACCCACAGGGTGAAGTGACCCCGGGTACAAAGAGGCAGAAAGTGTGCTGAAACTTGCAGGGTAGAGCAACACTGGGTATACAGGGACTGAAAGCAGAGGGATCCCAGGTATGGAGGGACAGAAAGCACAGTGAGACCCGTGGGGCAGGGGAATCCCTGGTGTGGAGGGACAGAAAGCACACTGAGACCCATGGACCAGAGGGATCCCGGGTATAGAGGGACTGAAAGCACACTGAGACCCGTGGGGCAGAGGGATCCCGGGCATGGAGGGACAGAAAGCACACTGAGACCCATGGACCAGAGGGATCCCGGGTATGGAGGGACAGAAAGCACACTGAGACCCGTGGGGCAGAGGGATCCCGGGTACGGAGGGACAGAAAGCACACTGAGACCCATGAGGCAGAGGGATCCCAGGTACGGAGGGGCAGAAAGCACACTGAGACTCATGGGGCAGGGGGATCCCGGGTATGGAGGGACCGAAAGCACACTGAGACTCGTGGGGCAGGGGAATCCCGGGTATGGAGGCACCGACAGCACACTGAGACCCATGAGGCAGAGGGATCCCGGGTACGGAGGGACAGAAAGCACACTGAGACTCGTGGACCAGAGGGATCCCGGGTATGGATAGACAGAAAGCACACTGAGACTCGTGGACCAGAGGGATCCCGGGTATGGAGGGACAGAAAGTACACTGAGACTCATGGACCAGAGGGATCCCGGGCATGGAGGGACAGAAAGCACACTGAGACCCGTGGGGCAGAGGGATCCCGGGTACGGAGGGACAGAAAGCACACTGAGACCCATGAGGCAGAGGGATCCCGGGTACGGAGGGGCAGAAAGCACACTGAGACCCGTGGGGCAGGGGGATCCCGGGTATGGAGGGACAGAAAGCACACTGAGACTTGTGGGGCAGGGGAATCCTGGGTATGGAGGGACAGAAAGCACACTGAGACCCGTGGGGCAGGGGGATCCCGGGTATGGAGGGACAGAAAGCACACTGAGACTTGTGGGGCAGGGGAATCCTGGGTATGGAGGGACAGAAAGCACACTGAGACCCGTGGGGCAGAGGGATTACGGGTATGGAGGGACAGAAAGCACACTGAGACTCGTGGGGCAGGGGAATCCCGGGTATGGAGGCACCGACAGCACACTGAGACCCATGAGGCAGAGGGATCCCGGGTACGGAGGGACAGAAAGCACACTGAGACTCGTGGACCAGAGGGATCCCGGGTATGGATAGACAGAAAGCACACTGAGACTCGTGGACCAGAGGGATCCCGGGTATGGAGGGACAGAAAGTACACTGAGACTCATGGACCAGAGGGATCCCGGGCATGGAGGGACAGAAAGCACACTGAGACCCGTGGGGCAGAGGGATCCCGGGTACGGAGGGACAGAAAGCACACTGAGACCCATGAGGCAGAGGGATCCCGGGTACGGAGGGGCAGAAAGCACACTGAGACCCGTGGGGCAGGGGGATCCCGGGTATGGAGGGACAGAAAGCACACTGAGACTTGTGGGGCAGGGGAATCCTGGGTATGGAGGGACAGAAAGCACACTGAGACCCGTGGGGCAGGGGGATCCCGGGTATGGAGGGACAGAAAGCACACTGAGACTTGTGGGGCAGGGGAATCCTGGGTATGGAGGGACAGAAAGCACACTGAGACCCGTGGGGCAGAGGGATTACGGGTATGGAGGGACAGAAAGCACACTGAGACCCGTGGGGCAGGGGGATCCCGGGTATGGAGGGACAGAAAGCACACTGTGACCCGTGGGGCAGGGGGTCCCCGGGTATGGAGGGGCAGAAAGCACACTGAGACTCGTGGGGCAGGGGGATCCCGGGTATGGAGGGACAGAAAGCACACTGAGACCCGTGGGGCAGGGGGTCCCTGGGTATGGAGGGACAGAAAGCACACTGAGACTCGTGGGGCAGGGGGATCCCGGGTATGGAGGGACCGACAGCACACTGAGACACATGAGGCAGAGGGATCCCGGGTACGGAGGGACAGAAAGCACACTGAGACTCATGGACCAGAGGGATCCCGGGTATGGAGGGACCGAAAGCACACTGAGACCCGTGGGGCAGGGGGATCCCGGGTATGGAGGGACAGAAAGCACACTGAGACTTGTGGGGCAGGGGGATCCTGGGTATGGAGGGACAGAAAGCACACTGAGACCCGTGGGGCAGAGGGATTACGGGTATGGAGGGACAGAAAGCACACTGAGACCCGTGGGGCAGGGGGATCCCAGGTATGGAGGGACAGAAAGCACACTGAGACCCGTGGGGCAGGGGGTCCCCGGGTATGGAGGGGCAGAAAGCACACTGAGACTCGTGGGGCAAGGGGATCCCGGGTATGGAGGGACAGAAAGCACACTGAGACCCGTGGGGCAGGGGGTCCCTGGGTATGGAGGGGCAGAAAGCACACTGAGACTCGTGGGGCAGAGGGATCCCGGGTATGGAGGGACAGAAAGCACACTGAGACCCGTGGGGCAGGGGGATCCCGGGTATGGAGGGACAGAAAGCACACTGAGACTCGTGGGGCAGGGGGATCCCGGGTATGGAGGGACAGAAAGCACACTGAGACCCGTGGGGCAGGGGGATCCCGGGTATGGAGGGACAGAAAGCACACTGAGACCCGTGGGGCAGAGGGATCCCGGGTATGGAGGGACAGAAAGCACACTGAGACTCGTGGGGCAGGGGGATCCCGGGTATGGAGGGACAGAAAGCACACTGAGACCCGTGGGGCAGGGGGATCCCGGGTATGGAGGGACAGAAAGCACACTGAGACCCGTGGGGCAGGGGGATCCCGGGTATGGAGGGACAGAAAGCACACTGAGACCCGTGGGGCAGGGGGATCCCGGGTATGGAGGGACAGGAAGAAAAGCCATGGGCTCATGACAGACCTTGTGTGTCTTGCTAGAGCTGCAAGGTTAAATCAGTATGAACTGTCCTGTCTTGCAGCATTTTTCTTGGTCTGTCTTCTAGTCTGTCTCTCTGACTGTCCCACAACCTCACCCCGAGTCTGTCTCCTAGACTGTTCCCCAACCTGTCCCTCAGTCTCATCCCCCCTGGGGCCCGCTGCCTGGCCAGTTCTAGTGGGGGGGGGGGTTACCGCAGTGGTGTGATGTAGATGATAATGAGCAGTCCTGGGGAGTCGGAATCAATGGCTAATGTCAGGGTGATGGAGCAGAAGAGGCGAAAACAGTCGCCAGCTAAACGCCAAGGGCTCCACGATGATCCCAGCCACGGCCCCCCCACCCCCGAACGCACTCATATTCCCCGGTGAAACCCCACACGCATCTTAAATAGTGCCACCACACCCACAGACGGGGGATAAATTACCCTTTTGAACTCCGCAACCCCGCCACCTCCCTATCGCTTTTTGGGACGCGCTATTTCCTCCTTTCATAAAATCTGGAGCCCTCTGTAATTGAGGCAGGATATTGCTGAGAAACGCAAATCTCCCCCCTCCCCAAATGAAGTCTTTGGAACTTTGGCACGTGAAACATGAAAAATGCATCGGGATGGAAAAAGACAGGCTTAAAAATAGCAGAGAGCGCGACTGTGAGCGGCACGGCGGCGGGGAGCATGGCTGGCGTGCTGTCAGGAGGCAGAGCGTCCCTCCACGCAGGAAGATAAATCGGCGGCCGGGACGCTGGTCACACGCTCCCGGATGCTCATTATAACGCAGGGCCATGCGTTACCCTGACATGCCCATTATTTATTAACGCTGGGCCTGGGAAGCACGCCACCTTCCACAACTGCAATTCTTCCGAAGAAATTCTGACAGCTTTCCAAATAAATAAATAATTTCTAGCCTGACACCAGACTCCCTCTCTCCCTCGCTCTCGCTCCTTGTTGGCTGGCTCGGTGCCATAGTTACCAATACATTTTGCACCCCCTCGCCGCAGCCCGGCATCATTTCCAATTCACAAGAAGCCGCATTATTTCAGCTTCTGCACGTTTGCGTTTAAACTCGTCTGCATGTTCACGCCGACGGGACCTCTCTCCGTAAGCAGGAAGTTTACCAACCTTTGTCTGCCACCTCATCGCACAGTGACAACAACCATCAGTGAGCATCTTACGCAAAAAGAGGAATTAAAACAAAAAGGAAACAAGCAGACAGGAAGGTGGTGGGGCTAGCGGCCCTGACAGGTGACAGCGCTTAACAGACGTGTTACGCTTTTCCAGCCATGTTATTCCGCAGGAGTGCTGGGGAGGGACGGCTCAAGCCTGCAAGGCAGAACAATCAGTCAGGGGGGGCTCGGGGGGGGGGGGGGGGCGGTGGATAGCATTAACAGCGGCTCCATTTACACGCCCCTGCCTGATTGCCTCGACCTCTATTCAGAGGAAAACCTTGCTTTTCACTCTGCTATTCAGCTGCACACACAAGGACGTCTGCAGTTAGGCGTGTGAGACACGCAGAGCCCGTATGACATTGCTGCCCAATCAGAGGACACGTATGTGCATCACATGCATGAACATTACATGTTACTACTCAACCTGTCTGTCTGTGTCTGAGCAGAGGAAACAAATTTATGCCAAAGAAACAAAATGTTGAATGGGAATCACAGAAAGATCATCTTTCCTCTGGCCACTCAGCCTGTTACTTAATGGCAAGCAGGATGTTAGATGCCCTTCAATGTCAAGTCAGATGCTGACATCAGACTCATATGCTACGCACACACTTGGGGGGCCACATCATGCCCTCTCGTGCAGCTGGTGTCACACTCGCACGCTACGCACACGGTCGTGGGGCCACATCATGCCCTCTCGTGCAGCTGATGTCACACTCACACGCTACGCACACGCTCGTGGGGCCACATCATGCCCTCTCGTGCAGCTGACATCAAACTTACATGTTATGGACACGCTCGTGGGGCCAAATCGTGCCCACTCCTGCAGCTGACACCACACTGACACGCTAAGCACACACTTGGGGGGCCAAATCATGCCCACTCCTGCAGCTGACGTCACGCTCACACGCTTAGCACATCCTGTATGATTCCTCGCCCAGATGCTCCTGTTATTTCTGAGATTAAATAAGGCCCAAAATGCCAGAGCAGCCAGCAGTAAGACTGTATGATTAGGGTGTAATACGAGAGAGGCACAGGCCTCAAACATACGCAACCAAGTCCGTTCCTGAGATTCCAAGATAATAATTCAATGTCAATAATTCAATACTCTGAAATATAATAAAGTGCTTGCATAAGAGGACAACAGGAGAAACTGTATATTTTTAATTCCAAAATGCATACAGAGCTACTGCATTGTCACCACTGGACTGACAACGCGTTATTCGTTTTATCCTGCCTGGCGATTACTGGCTGGTCGACCATGGACAGCGAGTGAACCAACAAGCCAGGCTGCAGTACGATCCAGCCGCACAAACAGATAAATGGAAAGCTCTGCTAGCAAGAGGCCTGCTAACTGCATAACATGTATTCATCTGACCATGAGATACAGCTGGGATGCAGAGTGCATGAGGCTATGGACTCAGGAAGTCACAAACACCATGGCAAAGGGGAGGAACCGTGTATCACTGAGAAATATGACCAGAGAACTAAAAAAATTCTGCAGAATGCTCGTAGTATAATTATGCGGTTATTCAAATGTAATTGAGAATTTACACATGAAGCATGCCTGTGTATCCATCCATCCATCCATACGCCTTCGGCAGCAGATGGCACACGGAGCCACGCCACTGTAGGGAATCAACCTAGCAAAAGGCTTAAGAGATCGAGAGAGATTTAGGCAGCGCCCAGAACTGATAACTGATTTTCTGAATGGTTACTAAAGATAAGTAAAATAAGGCGTCATGCAATGACTCGCACTGAAGGCTAAGACTTGCGCGGGGGCTGTGACTCACATTTGGTGCTGTGACTCACACTGTGACCTAACATCGAGACCACAGCAGTACCCCTGTATGGTTAAAGGGCCAATATTTTACTGTCACAAAACTCAATGAAGGGATATAAATCTTCTCTTTGAGGTCAGTTGGAGATTTCCCATGTTAGCAAAACATGCAGATTTATTTCTGAGGTTAACAGAGTTTAATAAAATGTAGATACAAGCTGTAAATGTTTCCTGCCCCATGACTTTCCTGGCCTTAAAGATTTGCTGTAGCATTGGGCGCTTAAGCTGTATGTATTTTTTGAAGACTGTGAAGCAGATTGTCACACACATCTTAAACTGTGGCGGCAAAAGACTAATGTAATGATGAATGAGAAGCCTTACACACCATCTGTTACACATTGCATTTGCTGCTACTCACTGTGCTTGCTGTTACACACTGCACTTGCTGTTACATACTATGCTTGCTGTTTCACACTATGCTTGCTGTTACACACTGTGCTTGCTGTTACACACTGCGCTTGCTGTTACACACTGTGCTTGCTGTTACAGTCTATGCTTGCTGTTACATACTATGCTTGCTGTTTCACACTATGCTTGCTGTTACGCACTGTGCTTGCTGTTACACACTATGCTTGCTGTTACACACTGTGCTTGCTGTTACACATTGCATGAGTAGCACAGGCCTAAGGTAGCGGTTAATAATTGTCCAGGATCTCCCATTCTGCAATGCTGTGTAATTCACTCCCATGAAGGGAAACAGGCTGCCCTGCCTGCCTCTCCATTCCTTCAGGTCTGCTGCTAAGTGCTAAGTGACAAGCTGCAATCTCAATTAGCCGTTCGCTCATCTGCTGTGGCATCCTGTAAAACAGGAGGGGGTGTGTACACACATGCAGGCAGGAAGGGGAGCTGTGATTCACAGGCAGAGCGCAGACGCGTGATGCTACCAGGGGATCTGTCACGGAAATGTTCGCTTCCCCGACCGAAATCTAAAAATTCTCTGAAGCGGGGTAGGCATCGCCAAGCGTCACCCTGGATGATGAGGGAGTCTCTGAGAGGGAGGCAAATGAGGCAACACACTGCAACGCTTCCGAAATCAAAATGCAAAGCAGGGCTCACTCAATCCAGAGGGTTCCCTGTCATGTGGTTAGGGCTCGCTGGATCCAGCGGGTTCCCTGTCATGTGGTTAGGGCTCGGCAGATCCAGCGGGTTCTCTGTCATGTGTTTAGGGCTCGCTGGATCTAGTGGGTTCCCCATCATGTGTATCTAGGTTCATGGGATCTAGTGGGTTCCCTATCATATGGTTCTGGGCTTGCAAGATCCATTGTGTTCCTGTCATGATGGTCTGGGTTTGCAGGATCCAGCAGGTTCTGTGTCATATGGTTTTGCTTGCATGATGAACCTTGAAATATTACATTAAATTAAAGCAAAATTCCACCCAACTGCATATATATACGCAAAGGAAAACAGTGCTGATCTGTCTCCGGCAGTAACAGGCAAATAAACATGGTGTATGTAAGCGCATATATGCATGTCATAAAAATGAAGGATTTCAAGTTACGTAGTAAACCATGAATCCATGCGAATGGTACTCACAGCAGCCGTGGACATGCCAGTGTACAGTGGTGCGCAGCATGTAAGACTGGGGGCTCCTGGTCCAGTGGATTCACTGCTATTTAACATACAATCGTCGGAATGCAAAGGCTGAAAGCCATTTAAATACAAGCTCACTTTTCATAATTCTGTTACATTATCTGCAAAATGTATGATAAGAAAGGATGAATTCACTGTAAATATTCCAGAACAAATATTCATATTCATATTTCCAGTACTTTCTGATGTGTCCTATTCAGGGCCAGCACTGTGCTGGATAAGCAGTTGCAGATATTTGTATCAACTAGGCTCAGCATGGGTAATTTTAATATATTAAACTTCATTTGTATGGCACAGCTGTTAATTACTGATCCCCTCATAAAAATGTGACTAATTCATCATACAGATAACTACAACTAGTCATTGGAGTCAAGTTCTGCAATATGCCAAAACATGTCATGTAAGCAACGATGTTTTAAACTCACAAAATTCTCCAATCATAAAGAAAGTGAGCAGGTTTGGTTTTAGTAGGAATCCAAAGGTAAAATGTGCCTGAACTGGCACTGCAGGCCCCAGGGCAGCCATTTACTTCATACGCCTGACTTCACTAAAATGTGCCTGAACTGGCACTGCAGGCCCCAGGGCAGCCATTTATTTCATACGCCTGACTTCACTAAAATGTGCCTGAACTGGCACTGCAGGCCCCAGGGCAGCCATTTATTTCATACGCCTGACTTCACTAAAATGTGCCTGAACTGGCACTGCAGGCCCCAGGGCAGCCATTTACTTCATACGCCTGACTTCACTAAAATGTGCCTGAACTAGGACTGCAGGCCCCAGGGCAGCCATTTACTTCATACGCCTGACTTCACTAAAATGTGCCTGAACTGGCACTGCAGGCCCCAGGGCAGCCATTTATTTCATACGCCTGACTTCACTAAAATGTGCCTGAACTGGCACTGCAGGCCCCAGGGCAGCCATTTATTTCATACGCCTGACTTCACTAATATGTGCCTGAACTGGCACTGCAGGCCCCAGGGCAGCCATTTATTTCATACGCCTGACTTCACTAAAATGTGCCTGAACTGGCACTGCAGGCCCCAGGGCAGCCATTTATTTCATACGCCTGACTTCACTAATATGTGCCTGAACTGGTACTGCAGGCCCCAGGGCAGCCATTTACTTCATACGCCTGACTTCACTGAAATGTGCCTGAACTGGCACTGTAGGCCCCAGGGCAGCCATTTACTTCATACGTCTGACTTCAGGCTCCCCATCAAAAATGCAAAAGCATTTCTGCCGGAGAAGCATCAGATGTTTGACACAAGAGTACAGTGAGTGGCAGGCAGCCACATTCAGCGCACAGCAAAACACAGGCCTGGATCACTGACAGCCACAAAATACTCTGGTGAAAGACGGCAGACTGTCTCACGTGGGAAAGATTAAGGAGCGATTGCCTCACAACGCTCAAATGACCTGAATCTTGCTAAAATCCCCAAATAAATGTGAATCAGCTGAAGCCAGGACCCTAACCCCCACGCCACACTTCACTTCATTGAATCTTGCAGTGCAAACACACACAGAAATACACTGACTGTCCAACACATTAGCGTGTAGGAAGACCTGCAAGAGTGCCAAGCAGCTTCTGGAGGGAAGCATGCAGATACAGAACACATCACCAGAAATGATGAAGTACTTTGGTAATCAGGTGGTGTTCCTGCGATATACCACATAAATACCATATCCTAACATGATATCACTGGAATTCTACAGCACGTCTTCTGGTACACACTTGTGGTAATACCACAATTGTGTGGTTTGGAAAATATCACATGTGGTACTCTTGTGGTAGGCTAGCTCACCCTGTTGGCTCAGACCTTCACAGGGGTGGAGATGGTCTCCCATTCCTCAGTAGGAGGCAAAAGTAATGAAGGTCTCCAAGATTTCAGATGGACCCAGTGATGATGACACTGCTCCTCTGTCAGTTTATGGTACTAGTTTATTAGAAATGCTATTTTAATCATGACTTTGACACGGGCTGTCATTAAATCTAATCTATAATCATTATTTGCTTTGTATATTTCCATAAGCAGTTAGGCAGCCATATCCCACTGTGGAGGCATAAGTCACATGGGAAAGGATGCAAGACATTCAATTAAACATCAAATTATATATAACATTTGTGACGCCATTTTGCATCATTGGTCATTTTTCCGTGTGTAAAGATACCATAAGAGAGGTCATAAAGAACACAGCAAGTAATACCACAGGAATACCCCAAAGCTACTACTGGAGTACTACAGGGCACACATGTACTATGCTACAGGAACAGCAAGTAATAGCACAGGAATATCCCAAAGCTACTACTGGAGTACTACAGGGCACACATGTACTATGCTACAGGAACAGCAAGTAATAGCACAGGAATATCTCAAAGCTACTATTGGAGTACTACAGGGCACCCATGTACTATGCTACAGGAACAGCAAGTAATACCACAGGAATACAACAAAGCTACTGCAGGAGTATTACAGGGCACCCATGTACTATGCTACAGGAACAGCAAGTAATACCACAGGAATATCCCAAAGCTACTATTGGAGTACTACAGGGCACCCATGTACTATGCTACAGGAACAGCAAGTAATACCACAGAAATACAACAAAGCTACTACTGGAGTATTACAGGGCACCCATGTACTATATTATAGGAACAGCAAGTAATACCACAGGAATACAACAAAGCTACTACTGGAGTACTACAGGGCACCCATGTACTATGCTACAGGAACAGCAAGTAATACCACAGGAATACCCCAAAGCTACTATTGGAGTACTACAGGGCACCCATGTACTATGTTACAGGAACAGCAAGTAATACCACAGATATACCAAGTTTATCACAGGAACACCACAAAGCTACCACAGAAATACCAGAAAAATATCACAATCCTGCTGTGATAAAATGTTCCAAAATACCACACAAACCCCACAGTATCACACGAAAATACTTCAGGAATAGCACAGGAATATCCGCAGTACCACAGGCAAAAACACCACACAAATACCGCACATTTTGTGTTGCATTCTACCACAGGATCTGTGTGGTAATTACCATAGGACATTTTTGTAAGGGACAGTGTCAACCACAAATGTGTTCCTACTGTGGTCATTTAAAGGTGACCTGTCCCTCCCTTTGTTCACAGTTCACTCACAGGTTGCCATCTGTGACCAAACCGGACACTATACGTGGGAGAGGTTTGCTGTTGTACCACTGAGCAAGAAACCCAGACTGAAAGTCATTAACATATTCAGCAAACCACTGGTGGGGTGGGGGCTGAATCACCTATAATGGGAGTGAGGTCTCTGGCTCTCACGCTATGCCTCAGCCTTAATCGCCGGCAGCCAGGAGGGAAAAACTTGAGATGAAGAGCAGAACAGTGAATCGGTGCTTCATAGACCCCAGGTCCAGGGAATAAAGCGATCAGTGTAAATTGCAGCTGACACAGTGAGCTGGAAAAACGGCGCCCACTTCGGTGAGTAGCCCGAGGTGCCACACGGGGACCCCGGCATAATTAAGCGGTTTGTGTGGTGAGATGACAGAACCCTGTTGTCTCAACGGGAACGTGGAGTTGCGATTTATGTGGAGAACCGTTAGGAGATTTTTATTCCGGACTTGTAGTTATTTACGGCTGTTTTCCCATTTTCCTTCTAGGCCCAATCAGACGAGCCTGTTGTTTTTATGACAGCGGGCTCCGGTGAGCGGCATGGCTGTCAGTCTAGGCCACACAGACGCCCTTCCAGAGAAGCTGTCCATTAGCTGGGCAGAAAGCGCCACCTATTCCGAGAGTGTCTAAACAAACGCGATAGAGAGCGTGTCTCTCCCAGAGCTGCTGGCGGTCTCTCATTAAGCGCGCCTTCTGACAGGACGCGGCGTCATGTCCGCAGTGAAGCCAGCGTTCCACACACCCCTTAAAGTGTCATCCGGCAATCAGCCTCACCAGCATTACAGCTGATTATTGTGTGGATACGACCTGGTTTTCAGGTGAAACAGCCGCGTTTCACACTGCAGATGCAAGACTGTCACAAGGTTACAGGAGACACACGGAACACCGGAAAGGGAGGGGGAGGGCGAGGGAGCGACAGCTCCTTCAGCTGGAGGTCCACAGCTCTGGCAGTGGAAAGGCTTTGGGACACAAACTTAGAGCTACCTAGCTTAGCATGAGAGCCTGGCAGGCAGCCCAATTAGCAGTAATGGAATTAACACTAGCAGTTTAGTGAAAAGCCCAGTAGGACTCAATGATTCATTTTGTTATATGTTTAGCCCCTTTAAACAGCTGGAAAGTAAAAATTACACCAACAGCTTTTAAAATTGCTTCAAATGATTTAAGTGTAAAAGCGGACTTGGTTTTCTGGACTGGCATAGTTTTCATGCTGTTCTTATTAGTCCTGCATCATAGTGATGCTGCACTCTGCATCTGACCTCACCTTACACAACCCACTGTGGGAAGGTCTGTGGTTAGGCCTGCACCTCAGCCACCTCAGGAACCCTGAATCGAACTGTACATTCACCTGAAGAGCTGCCGGACATGTGTCGGGGCAGGTGTCTCCCAGTGCAGATTTAATCAGGAGGGATACCGGCAGATAGTGGTGAAACACACGGCCAAGCAATTACTGGAGTGAGCGCAAATGAGCCTCAAGGATCTTCACTCTCATCCTCTCATTAAGCTCAAGAATGTCGAAGAGCCGGATCAGTGTCCATCAGCTGCTGCTAAGGGTTCTGCGGCTCCGAGGTGCGTTCAGCGTGCACGCCGCCTGATCTCTGACTGGCAGCCTGTCCCTCGCTGACTTAACACTGCCAGTAAAATCTAGTCAGGCCCCGTGACGAGACGTCACCCAGTACATTTCCTGCAGCGTGTCCAGTATGCAAACCTGACAGTGAGAGCGTTACACCATTCACTGGAACATTTCCTGCAGCATGTCCAGTATGCAAACCTGACAGTGAGAGCGTTACACGATTCACTGGAACATTTCCTGCAGCATGTCCAGTATGCAAACCTGACAGTGAGAGCGTTACACGATTCACTGGGACATTTTCGTTGGTTAGTTACTCATGGGCTAAGAGCAGTTTGCCTGACAGGATCCAGGAGCAGGATGAAAGCATACAACTGACTGGCTTTTAAGATGAAACCAGTGCCATTAAAATGGTTTTGTGCAGCCCGACTGTCATTGGTTTGTATTTATTCAACATACACAAAGCAAACAAGGAGCCAATAAAGAGGTATGTGCACACAGAGCTGTGGGAAGGGCTGGAGAGACGCGCCTTTCACAGTGCTCCAGAGAGTCCAGTCATCTTCTTTTCCTTCTTGATGACTACTACCTGTTCTTGGGTTCCAAAAAAATGAACTAGTGTCTAGCAAACCCTGATTATGTCAGCCCCTGTCCCACCTGTCGCGCTTCCCAAAATCCTGTCCCACCTGCCCAGTCTTGTCCCCCACCCATTTCCAGCCCAATAATAAACTATGATTCTAAGGTGTAAGAAACTCACAAACCACCAGAATCCATAAGCAGACATAGTAACGGCCAGGCAGGAGGGGGCAGCGGATGCTCAAAGGTAAACAGTCTTCTAAACAAATTATTATGACAGCAGAATCCACTAAACTTTTATTTTACTAACAAAATGCTGAGAAAAAAAACACATGAAATGGTGAATACGAAACAGAGTAAACTGAGGATTAAACAAGGTTTAAGACATGACATCAAACAGGAACCTCCTCATTATTTCCAGAAAGACGCTCATTACCAGCCCACAGCCATCACTGGACGGTCTGAGCGAGCGACCTTTTCATCATACCAGTGGCGATCGATGGCATGGTTACAAACCACGGAGCTGGACATCACTATCTCTACTTTTGCAACAAGAGGCACAATATAATTACATAATTGGTAATTGCATAATCACATTTTGTCTGTTTTTTTAAATGAGCTTCTCACTGGTAGTGATGACTTTCATAGGTGGTGTCCACAGCCACAGTCATTATGGAGGCCGTGCTTTTGTCACACTAAAATCATTCCTGCCCCAGACTGTGAAATACAGCTTCAGATCCTGAGAAAATGACTGAATCGTTATGGGGGTGTTACGTAGCATGAGAAGCTACCCCTTCCTCTATTGCAGAAGACATGCTGAAAACATTAGAGACGAAAAGGATATATATTTATAGGTATCCCAAAGATGACATGCGCTAAATGAACAAATTTAAAAAAAAAACTGAAAATACCAAACCTGGGCAGTACTGAGAGCAGGCAGTATCGAGACCAGAAAGTACTGAGTCCGAGCAGCACCGAGAGCAGGCAGTATCGAGACCAGAAAGTACTGCATCCGAGCAGCACCGAGAGCAGGCAGTATCGAGACCAGAAAGTACTGAGTCCAGGGAGTACCGAGAGCAGTTAGCAACGAGACCAGAAAGCATTGGGACCGGAAATGACCAAGAACAGGCCTTACTAAGAATAGGCAGAACTGAGACCAAAAGCACCAACAGTAAGAGATACCAAGAGCAGAGAGTGCAGGAAGCAGGAAGTACTGAGACCAGACAGAACGAAGACCAGGACATTAGAAGACCAACACCAGACATTAACGAGTGTAAGAATCACTTCAAGTAGTACTGAATCCAGGCAGTACCGAGACATGCAATATTGATACCAAAAGCACCAAGACCGGGAAGTACTGAGAGCAGGCAGTAATAAGACCAGGAAGCAATGGGATCAGAAAGTACTGAGAATAGGCAGCACCAAGAGCAAGCAGTACTGAGACTGGGCAGTACTGATACTGGGGAGTACTGATACTGGGGAGTACTGATACTGGGGAGTACTGATACTGGGCAGCACTGAAACCAGGGAGTACTGATACTGGGGAGTACTAAGATTAGGATGTATCTAGATCTAGCAAAATCAAGACCAGGCGGTACCTGGACCAAGCAGTACAAAGACAGAAATAAGGTAGCACTGAAACTAAGAAGAGCTGAAAGTGGGCAAGTCCAAGACTGGGGTGTACCAAAGCCAGGGAGTAACTCGGGACCAAATGACACAGTACCAAGATCAAGCAGGAGCGGGACCAGGAAGCACCTGGACGAAGCAGCATTGAGACCCGGAAGTACCAACACCGGGCAGCACAGAGACCAGGAAGCCCTCTGATGTCCTGCATTAGCAAACCAAATTAAACGGCATTAGAGTAAATCGGCTCTCTGATTTCAGGGGTGTGAGTAAAACTGTGATTTGCATTTTCCACTGCGGCTTAAGACATAATTAGTTCAGGGTGATTCCCAAGTGGAAACACTGACAGGCAAATGTGCCTGAGTGCCAGGGTCTTATCACTACCCCCAAGGCAGAAAGTATGTATCACAGCACGCACAGTGAAGCGGCATGTTGTGTGTGTCTGTGTGTGTGTGTCTGTGTGCGCCATGCTGTGTGCAGGGCGGGAATCCTAATGAGGCTGGATGTACCCCCTGGGATCTGCAGGTGAACCCACAGCAGCCAAAGTCAGAGTTTGCTGCTCGTGCAGCACAGGCAGAGAATGTAGAGTCTCTGTAGATGTTATCATCACATCCACACAAAGCAAGCAGCGGGTCTCTGTATGGGGAGGAGCGACTGCAAAGTCACAAAGCTGTGTTGGGCAGATCGCCACGGATACCGAAAGCACTATCAGGAGAAAGGTGCCACACTTGCTCTGGTAAATTGCCCAGCTCCATTTAAGGATTAATACCACAATAAGAATGCACCCAGCTACATTTTGTAAAGGCTTCTGATAAGTAAACTTGCAGCTGGAATGAAGGAGAAGTGGCTTTAATCTGTAAGTAAGACTGTGTTGGCTACCTCAGCCATTACAGACAGTTTAAAGCTTGTTTATCGATTCCGTAAGATGCTGATAAGCGGCTCCGATACTGACCTGAATGAGATCCCATTAAAATATTGACATATTTATTAGAAACCATCACATTTCCAGACAAATGGCAAAAAGGATATGTTCACATTGTACCTGCACACTGGTGTTTGTTAATTTGAGGGAACGTGTCTCAGGTGCTACGGCCACTGAGACCAGCAGGGGCACTGCTGAGCTGTCCTGCACCCGGCTGGGGACATTACTCTCCTGTCTGTCCTAGGAACTGATATCCTTCAGACTATCTTGGTGTGACCAGAGATGCGTTTCAGATTTACTCTGGTGTTACTTCATTTCACACTTTGAAAGGAGAATTTGTACTTCATGTATGAATCGATTTTACTTGGTGACAGACAAACACCGTCAGGAGATCCCGTGCAACTGATGCCAGGTACCATACAGTCGTGTTTACAGAGATATTATCTTTAATTAACCAGAATTATTTGGGATTCGCTCTGCTCATAAAGAAAAGACTGTACATTAAGGAATCTCTAGAGACACCCACTGAACTTTGAACCAAAGAAACTAAAAAAACTTTCTACCAAAGGCGAAAAAGACGAATTACCTCTCCTTTAGCGCAGACTCAAATTAGTTAATTTGTGGTTTGTATCTAAAGTGGTCAGTTGCAACACAATTAAATTAACAGCATATCGAAATCCTCTTGGCGTGGGGGACATACAGTAAATAAATTATTTTACAAACATAGCTAAGTGCCACAGTCTGATGTCCAGTTTTCATTGTATGATACCTAAAAAAACTTCAATAAAACAACAACAACAACTCTCCCTCCTCCCCTCTGCCTGATTTCAGCATTTACGTTGCTTAGTGATAAACGTTGAGAGTGAATTTAAACGAATGAGAAGGGGGCAGACTGGGCCCCGGAGACGGCCCACGGCAGTCAGCCAGCACCACGGAGGGACAACGGCCAATTAATCCGTCCCAAAGCCCTGGGCTGCGGAGCTCAGGGACCCGGCTGCTGACCGCGGGGCGCCGCCTGTGCGTGCGCACGACCCTGCCCCGCTCAGCCCCCCCCCCCCCCCCACAAGAACATGCGTGGGATATTGATTCGCCCGTCCACAGCCAGTTTACATAATTGGCTAAAATGGGTGAGCGAGCGCAGAGAGGCATCAGTGCTGCTGAAAAGCATTTCCCAGCTCAGCTTGGAGCGGCGCCAGGCCCAGGGCCGCTCGGACGCCTTCCAGCACCAGCCTGACTGGCAGCAATTAGAGGCGTCTGAGCCAAGCTCAGCTTGTGCTCCGCGCAAACGCCCCTAATTACCGCCAATTAGGCCAGGCGGGCAGGCAGAGCTCAGAAGGCCAGCATGCTCTGGTAGCAGGGCTGCGCGTGGATGTGGCTGCGAGGACTTAAGCGGGACTAAATAAAAGGTTAATGCTCAGTGTGACACGCAGGCTGCCCAGCTCACCTCCAGCGACGCGCCAGGCTTCTTCTTCAGCTCCTCGCATTTCCTGAACTTGCAGATCTGGTGGCCGGTCTTGCGATTCCGACAGCTGCTGCACACCCCGCAGTTGATCAGCCGCCTGCAGGGGGCGCACACCCCGCACCTTTTCCTCTTCTTCTTGGCCGGGTTACTGCTGGATGCTGAGGAATTATTCTGCGGGCAGTCTGCCAGATTGGCAATTTGAAACGCACTGTCTGTAACGGCGGCCGAGGCTGCGGGGGAGTGAAGGGCTGTCATGACGATGACCCCGGGAGGTAATGAGATGCCCCCTAAAGCCGGGATGGTGGAAAAAGTTCCGACGCGTTCTGGGAGATTCATTATCTCCGCTTCAGCTGCTCCGCCGCATTTCAGCTTGTTCATGCATTCCCCCGCTAAAGGTCTGCAGTGTTCGGGGGATAAGGTGGAGAGGAAATTATTATTTGCCATTTGCAACGTCTCTGGCGGCACGCCAGGCTTCTCGGCCCTCTGGGACTCATTTCTCTGCATGCTGGTCCTATTAGGGTTGATTGCTGCTGACTTTCTTCCCCAGAGCATGGCGTTATCGCAGTTCCAGGGGGACACGCCGATTCGGGCGCTGGGGAAAATTGGCGTGGTTATGCGAGCAATCTTCGCAGTCTGTGGAAATGCCCCGTTCGTTTTGTAGAAGTTTGCGAAGGACCGGTAGCGTTCCATCTCTGCATTATAATCCAAAACTGAGTTTAATCCACTCGAGTCCACCTGAAGATTATCCTTCTGTAAGAGTGACACGTCGATGTTTTGTCCGTTCTCCACGCAGAGCGCGCTGTTTATACTCGACATGGCTGTAGTTAACTGGAGGTTTGACAAGAAATCTGCAGTGCAAGGGCTGAATTCACCTTCGTCAAGCTGTACTGGGTTACAAACAGCTCTTCACTGTGCTGGCCATCGTCTCTGGAACAAGAGACACCAATGTTTACATGTGACACAACACCCCTTCATTATGAAACTCCGCTGAGAGTGGCCTGGGAATCCCAAGTGCCCCGTTTTATCCCATGACTCCCTTAACTGATGTATTTCAAGTCGATTATTAAAGAGGAAATGTCTGCCTTAATCCCACCTAAAACAAGGCCAGGGATAAAAACAGGAGCCAAGTTTCATGATTCTAAGATCAGCAGCTAAACCTACAGAACATCTAAGGCTGTCACAGTGCCTGAGCATCAGACAGTCAATAAGCGTTAATTTTATGCAATATTACAAAAAGTGTGCGGACCATTAAACGTGCTTTTAAGGAAGCTCAGAATGACACCTTCAGTAAATATCTCATTAATTTTTCTCATGGCATACAGACATATGTTAGCCCTCCTATAGCACTATAACAAACTGTTTTTTGATCCACGTTAAACACCTGGACTAGACAAAGATCTAGGTGAGGGGTCATATTTTTGGGCCACTGAGCAGCCCTGACGATTCTCTGAGGAGAACCTCTGCTCCCAGGTCACAGCAGTTACCCAGGGACTCCAAGATGGCCACTGCAGGCAGATTTCAGCCTGACCAAGCCGGAGCCAAACACTCGACAACTGTTGTGTCAGCTGCCTGACGGGACTCCATTTCCTCCTGCTAGCCTGCCTGGGTTTTGTTTCCCTAGATAAAAGGCCATTAGACATGTAGCCTGTGTTGGTGCTTTGCTTTTAATCAGCACACCTGATACGCGCCGCACGCGCACCCTCGCGCTCTGCAGATAACAAAGGGGCAGCGGCTCAGCCTCCAAATGATGGGGTCTCGTCAGGCGGGAATAAATATATTACAGGCTGTAAAAAGATGATCCGCGCTCAGTTTAATGTGCTCCATCTCCCCAGACGGTTTTAATGCATCGGACTATGAGCACATGTCTGAAATGTCTCACCTTAAGGCGTCGAGAAATGTCATCAGTCATCGGTCCTTTAGTTTTAGACTGAAACTTTTCAAGACGCAGTATGTGATCGAGCACTTTGGATGCTTTCTGCATTAATTGCCACTGTGTAAAACATACATACAATATATACTAAGCACAAACATCAGATAATATCCGGCATTTAAATGATACCCATGAATGAAAAATACAGGAGAATTCCCACGGCTCACCCTCCGTATTTTTAAAGTATATACATTAATTTTATTTATAATTAAAAGACGAAGGCGACTCAGATAGGTTACAATAATTAAATTATGAAGAAAGTTTTAATGCAAAAGAGAAGAATACATAAAAGAGGCTGAGAAAAATACACGTTAAGTAAGGTACCGTTGCACCCGGATCCGAGGTGCCGTTAATTACCGGCGGTCCGGTCCGCCGGAGACCCTCGGATCAAAGGTCATTAGGGAGATATGCGAAGTGGGGACCGATACCGGGGTAAGAGACCCGGAGGGATCAGCCGGTCGAGTGCAGTGGCTGCGGAGAATGGAGCATCACCTACCGGATTCCCGATGAAAGAAGACGATCCAGACGCTAGCAGGCTGCCAGCACGGAGCGGCGCATCAGCCCAAGACAGGCTGGACCGGAGACTGGACCGGAGACTGGACCGGGGGCTGGGTGGGTTGAACGGGAGGCTGGCCGCTTCAAAACAAAAGGTACATCGCACCGGCTCCGGAAAGGGCTACAGCGCCGTGCCAGACGCCGTGCTGCCTGCTGCGGGTCCCCCTGTCGACGTGTGTGGCTGTCGGTGCCGGAGCGGAGATGCGGACACCTACTGCTCGCTGGCTGGAAGTGACTGGAGCAGCCGGTGGGGGTGGCCGGGCTCTCCGCGACTTAACCTTTTCTTTCCTTCTCGCCTTTTTTTTTTGTTCCCC
Organism: Brienomyrus brachyistius; assembly: GCF_023856365.1. NCBI lineage: Eukaryota > Metazoa > Chordata > Actinopteri > Osteoglossiformes > Mormyridae > Brienomyrus > Brienomyrus brachyistius. The sequence goes on along the minus strand of NC_064544.1, from coordinate 7,322,829 downwards.
GGCGCATACGGCGGGGTTTAAAACGCGTGAAAATGCGATTATACGAGCCGTAAGCAGTATTTTGCGGCTCGTTTGAAACTTGCCAAATTAATTACCATCCAGGCGGACAGTGATGAAATACACCGGGCAGGGTTATGTTTACATGTTTATTCACGATTTATATATTCAAGGCAGGATAATTATTTTAGGAAGCAGGGGAATAGGGTTATCCGAATATATTATTTAGCTCTCGCAATATGCATGCGAATTAAAATGATTGTATTATTTTAAAAATTGACACGTATAAAACCTAAAATATATAACATACATATATAGATACGGTATTGCTGATTAAGCTATAGCAATTGTACCCGAATAGAAAACAGATTTCTTAGGGCATTGTGTTGGCTATTCATCAGAATTAAAGCAAACTTTTCACCAATGTCTGTCAGACCGTGTAAATGTGAATTTCACACTTAATATGAGAATTAAAACCATTCCAGCCCTGGAATCCTGAGAGATGGACGGTACTTTTTTAGAGTTTTCCACAAACATATCCACCAATAATTGTGGTCTTTTTGTACATTATGATTTCATGTATGGTGGTCGATTCCCTGTCTTCATTTGTAGGTGTCCTCTTGTCCTCATTGATGCCATGATTGTCTCCAATCCTACAACAGATTCCTCATTAACAGGAAGCCATCCACCAGTTTTATGCCGTTTAACTTCATAGTTTTGTGTGTAGCTTAAAACAAACTAAACGTGCTGCCCGCAGCTTGGGTCTGCCTGCCTGTGTCCTACCCGGCCTGTCTGGTTAGTCTTTGCGCCTTCATAATCATCAGCTTATCGTCTTCCTAAATGTAGATATTCACATGAGCTAAGAGGACAGACAAGGAAATACGACTTTACAATGGGCTAACAGACTGTCGTAGGGTTAGTCATACCCATTGTGAATCGTGCGCTGTGTGAGCAGATGAGTGTGCGTATGTTAGCGTGTTTCTGAAATGAAAGCTCTGAGGCATTGTGGGGATTCTAGAGAAGCCTCTAGATGCTCCTCGGCTGAAATCCGTTTCATCTCGCTGGCCTCCCTCTCCCCAGGGAAATCTGCCTCGGTGGTCTGCACCTCATGCACAGCGAATACGGCCCCGCGCCTGCAGAACAGTCCCCGTGTGGCTGCCTTTGTTCCTGTCTGCGGGCCTTTGTGTTTCCTCCCGCTCGCAGTCTCCCTGGGTTTTTAAGTCATCTCTGAGGAATAATTAATAATCACGGCAGCAGATGTAAGCATAGCCCAGCTCTTAGCTGAGGGAAACAGGATCTTTAGGGGAGTGAGGTCATGAAACGCAAGCATATGTGCGACTGGCTCGCTGGCTGGCAGAGACACCAGATGATGCGCATCTCCATGTCCTGCTTTTACACCTCGATTCCATTCACTCACTGCTCAGAATGCGGTGCCCAGAAACCCATCAGGCCGAACAGATACACAGATACTCTCAATGAGACCCATGAATACGCAGCCTGGCACTGTGAAAATCATCATTAGTCAATTCCCTCAGGGATAATAAAAGCGTTATGATTCTGATTCTGATGCTGATTTAGATCCATACATGTGAAACATTGATTATAAACTTCAGTGAAATCCAAGTAGTGGAAAGAAAATAATGAAAAGGGAGATTCTCCTGCCTTTGTCTTGAGGGAGGATTCGGAGGAGCAGCTGAGCTGATGTGCTCTGTGCCAGGAGGTGTCTGTTGGCTGATTTTCACCTTGGAGATTGGTAGAATCTACAAACAGACAATGATTGTGCAGGACAGCCTCTGATGTCCACTTTACAGAGAAACGGGAAACACAAACATTTCAAGTATCTTTTAAGTTGCTCATTTAATTAATTTATAAAACCTTTTCCCAGAGATTTTACTTAAGAAATTCCTCTGCCCGGTCATATTCCCTTAATTGAGCTTAAGCTACTTGTTGGACACACTGATATGATGCTGGTATTGGTTTGATGCAGTGAGTCCCTTTGCTGTGTTGAGGTACGGCTGATGTTGGCATGGACACAATGAGTCCTTTGGCTGTGTTGAGGTACGGCTGATGTTGGCATAGATGCAGTGAGTCTTTTGGCTGTGTTGAGGTACGACTGATGCTGGCATGGACACAATGAGTCCCTTGGCTGTGTTGAGGTACGGCTGATGTTGGCATGGACACAATGAGTCCTTTGGCTGTGTTGAGGTACGGCTGATGTTGGCATGGACACAGTGAGTCCCTTGGCTGTGTTGAGGTACGGCTGATGTTGGCATGGACACAGTGAGTCCCTTGGCTGTGTTGAGGTATGGCTGATGCTGGCATGGACACAGTGAGTCCCTTGGCTGTGTTGAGGTACGGCTGATGTTGGCATGGACACAGTGAGTCCCTTGGCTGTGTTGAGGTATGGCTGATGCTGGCATGGACACAGTGAATTCCTTGGCTGTGTTGAGGTACGGCTGATGTTGGCATGGACACAGTGAGTCCCTTTGCTGTGTTGAGGTACGGCTGATGCTGGCATGGACACAGTGAGTCTCTTGGCTGTGTTGAGGTACGGCTGATGCTGGCATGGACACAGTGAGTCCCTTGGCTGTGTTGAGGTACGGCTGATGTTGGCATGGACACAGTGAGTCCCTTTGCTGTGTTGAGGTACGGCTGATGTTGGCATGGACACAGTGAGTCCCTTTGCTGTGTTGAGATATGGCTGATGCTGGCATGGACACAGTGAGTCCCTTTGCTGTGTTGAGGTACGGCTGATGCTGGCATGGACACAGTGAGTCCCTTTGCTGTGTTGAGGTACGGCTGATGTTGGCATGGACACAGTGAGTCCCTTGGCTGTGTTGAGGTACGGCTGATGCTGGCATGGACACAGTGAGTCCCTTTGATGTGTTGAGGTACATCCCCAAAGTCTGACTGCAGACCATGTGGGGGCACTCCTGCTCTTCAGCGTGGGACAGCCACGTGTAATGCTCTGGATGGATGGATGGATAGATAGATAGATAGATAGATAGATAGATAGATAGATAGATAGATAGATAGATAGATAGATAGATAGATAGATAGATAAACTTTTTATTTTTCCCAATTGAGAAATAATTTTTTGCATTTTCAGAAATAATATGTGTTTTCCTCTTTATTAAAATGAGCCACTTGGAAAAGTGTTGCTCAACTTATGTTGCTCAAGTTTGAGCAACTTAATGACACCATTTATTTAGGCCATAGAGGTTACAAGGTCAGGGATTCATGCATGCAAACACATCATTCCACAGTCAATTCCCTCAGCAGCCATCTTGCAGCACCAAAGTCTTGCCTGTAATGTTCATGTGCCTTTATGATAACACACCTGACTGACTTCTCAGTCTTCATTCACTCTTCAGTGACCCCCTGGCTTACAACTTTCCAAAAATTCACACTGTGGCACCGGTGCTCAGTCCATCACTAGACCCTACTCTGTAAATATACTGATACTGTACTTTCTCTACTCCTGTGGCTTCTAACAGTGGCACATATGAGGGAATATGCTCTATAGAAACCAATTTATCCAATGAAAAGGGAATTACTTTGTGATATTTATTTAGCATGTTAATCCTTAATCCACCAGTCAGAGAAGCAAAGAATAATGATGACACTGTCATTAGTGCAGTAATGACTGCACAGAACTGAAAGAGGAAATGACATCAGAGAATGATGCTCGGTGCTGATAGATGGCATCAACTTTGCAGGGCTGTGAGGTCTGTGCAGTCTGTCTCTTCTCACTCCATCATGGTTAGGGTTAGGTTTAGGTTTAGGATTAGCATTAGGTTTAGGGTTATGGTTAGGGTTAGGGGCGGTGGATTACCTTTTTGTGAGCCTATTTGAGGCTTTTACCAGCTACAGATATTTATGGTTTTATTTTAATCTGAATGACTTAGGTTTGCTTACTTACATCAAGTTCTTTACAGTAAGTAGTAGGGTAACAATTACGTAATTAGTAATTGTTGTTTACAGGAAGCATCAGATTTGTAGTGAAATCTAGGATTTTGTGCTTCCAAGTGGCCAGTTTGCATATAAATGTCTTAGTGATACGTTTACCTGAGTAGCAGCCTGAGTCTGTGTAAAATACCCTGTTAAAAACAGTGGTGGACAACTATTGGCAGGAATAAATATCAGTGCTCATGGTGTGGCTTAAAATCATTCGCGGTTTGGCTTAAAATCATTCGCGGTTTGGCTTGAAATCATTCAGGGTTTGGCTTAAAATCATTCAGGGTTTGGCTTAAAATCATTCACGGTTTGGCTTAAAATCATTCGCAGGTTGGCTCGAAATCATTCAGGGTTTGACTTAAAATCATTCGCGGTTTGGCTCGAAATCATCCAGGGTTTGACTTGAAATCATTCGCGGTTTGGCTTAAAATCATTTGCGGTTTGGCCCAAAATCATTCAGGGTTTGGCTTAAAATCATTCACGGTTTGGCTTAAAATCATTCGCGGGTTGACTTGAAATCATTCAGGGTTTGACTTAAAATCATTCGCGGTTTGGCTTTAAATCATTTGCGGTTTGGCTTAAAATCATTCGCGGTTTGGCTTAAAATCATTCTCGGTTTGCCTGAAAATAGTTCGTATTGTGGCTTAAAATCGTTCGTGGTTTGGCTTAAAATCATTCGTGGTGTGGCTTAAAAATCACATGTTCACTAATCTTAGCACAGTCCCTCACTGGAGCACAATTAAAACTAGATGACTTGAACATCTGAAGGTATTTTTGTTTATGTGTTCCATGTCAAGGCTAATTAGAGAATATGATCATAATATATAATATATAATAAATCATAGTAATAATTTATGTATAGTTTATACACATACACATTGCTAAAATTAGCAATTTAAAATTTACTGATCAACTTACTACATTACCACTTGCTGTGTTTACCACAAAGCACACACTATTAGAACTAAGTCATTAAATATATTAAGGTACACAGTATGACTAATATGTATGTTTCATTAACATTGAGGCTAATGCCCTCTGCTGGCACGTGTTATATACTGCATGGTATAGTGTAATGGCCCTGCCTGGTATCGTTTTTTATAATGAACTCCCCTGGGGCTCTGAGCACACTTAGTGTGCTAAACACACCCCTATCTCGTTTAGACCTCCCTATCGCCCTCTGCTGTTTGGGTTACATACTGCACAGTACAGCATAATGACCCAGATGAACCCCCCGGTGCCCTGGACATGTTTGCTGTGCTTTAGTACTCCCTGGAGACCTTTTTGTCTAAAACACATGCTGTGGTTTCCAATGGGGCCCCGAATCCCTCCTGGGTTACCCTAACCCTAACTGTAACCCTAAGCCTAAGCCTATTGTACATCCTAGCTAGCAAGGACGGGAGCTTCTCACCAAACTTTCTCCTCATCTGACTGAGGCTTTTCTCACGCATGCGGTTTCCATGACAAAGTATGTTAATGGCCTTCATAGCTCTGTGTAATCTATAGCTGCTCATGGTCCCTAAGGCCTCTGTTTGCTTTGGACGGTCCTTTGTAAGTCTAGACGCCTCAGAATTTGTCTCGATAGGGGTGATATTTGTTTGTACTGCAGAGACAAAGACAGAGCCTGACAGCACCACGGAACAGGCCCCAAAGAAGAGGCCAAATCCATCTGGCAGAGCTTGTTGGAGGACTGTATAGGAGCGAGCTATGGTGGAGAGGAGGTGGAGCTGCCAGCGTGAGAGAAGCTGTCAAGAGGCCCCAAAGCACTAGGAGTAGGTCATCTGGAGACTGGCATCACTGGTCATGGAGGCAGGGCTGGACAGGACAAAGCAGGATGAGTCTCATAAAGGCCTGGAACGAATTTGGGATGTTTGTCTTTTGCTTGAATGAAAAGAGAAAGGCATTTGGATGAGGACAGTGGCAGGGTGACATACACACTGCTACAGCTGTGGGAAGACAGCATGTCACTTAGAGAATTAGCAGCACAGCAGGAAGCTTTAGTCGTGATGAAGTTCACTGCGTATGCATGGATTTGTGTGAGGATGAAAGTGCCACGTGAAAAGGAGCAGGTGAAGCTACTGGTTTGTTCCTGTCTATAGCCAGGCATGAGAGGACAGTGAGTACTGCTCACGCATTACTCCAGGTGCTGCAATTCAGGCTGCATTTAATCCACCGCATCATGAAATATTGATGTGGCGGCAGTCCAGGGCTGTGCGTGAAGGCTATGGGGGTGGGGGGCCTTAATCTGGGGCATCCAGTGACACAGCCAGGAATAATGAAGGCTGCAGGTGAAAGAGGCCCCCACTCTCGCAGGCTGGGAGGCGGGTTCTAGGGGCGTTGGGTAATCTGGCCCCAAACACACTTGGAAAGCTGTCCTGATGAGCCACACTGCAGCCTGTGCGACCTGTGGTCCTCGACTGGAGGAACTCAGCTGTGCGACCTGTGGTCCTCGACTAGAGGAACTCAGCTGTGCGACCTGTGGTCCTCGACTGGAGGAACTCAGCTGTGCGACCTGTGGTCCTCGACTAGAGGAACTCAGCTGTGCGACCTGTGGTCCTCGACTGGAGGAACTCAGCTGTGTGACCTGTGGTCCTCGACTGGAGGAACTCAGCTTTACCCTCCTCTGAATCCTGTCCACAGCAAATGGTTTCAACCAGTCATGATCACCTGAGAGACGCCAAAGCCATGCTGAAATCCAGGTTTCTCAAGCTAAATGAAGACAACAGCAAAGTTATTCTGTTCGCAGCTGTGAATATCAATGCAGAATGCAGGTATTTTGGTCCAATTGCTCCCTACTGGAAACCTATTGATAAGAGTTTGGGGTTCTGTTTGACTCCTGTTTAAAGCTTGACAGAGAAATCAGGGCTGTTATCAGTGCCTCCATCTATCACTTAAGAGTGATCTCAAAAGTTCAGGACCTGATGTCTCCTTTGGCTTCCTGCTTTTATATCGATCAGATGAGATTAATGTAATGCACATTACAGCAGCGTTAGCCAGACTTACTTATCCAGACTTCAGCTGGTCCAAAATGCCGCAGCTTGTTTTTTAACCGAGTCCAAAAAATATGAGCATAACTCCTCTTGCAGCTTCTCTCTGCTGGTTACCTCGCGAATTTGTTTGAAGATTTTATTGTTTGTTTTTAAGGCTCTGAATAGTCTTGCTCTACCATGTATCTCAGACCTCCTTACCATTTATGTCCCTCGAGACCACCGAGATCCTCTGACATACTGCTTTTGGCTGCTCTAAGGATGAAACAAGCAGAAAATGAAGGGTGGCTGGGCCTTTTCTGTGGGTGCCCCAAGCTGCTGAACACTCTCCCACTCTACAGGAGGTTTCCCTCTAGTTTTAAGCCTGAAAACTCATTTTAACTCACTAGCATTTGGCGTTTCTTTGTGTGGTTTTAGTGTTCTCTGTCTCTTGTATAGCCCTGCGGTGTGTTGGCGCCTGCCCAGGGTTGGTTCCTGCCTGCGCCGTAGTTCCTCGGATAGGCTCCGGTTCCCCCCACATTCCCGGTTGAGATTAAATGGTTACGATGATGGATGGATGGTTGTCTCTTGTATGTTTTATGTTTTTTCTCTTTACTTATTTTATTCAGGTTGTGCTTTTTGGTTGTTTTGTGTTTATTCATAATTTTATTGTAAGCCCTTTTTATTGGAAGCCCTAACCCTAACCAGACCCAAAGGGGGAGCCCATCCTCCAGGGGGCAGCAGAGGAAGCCCTAACCCTAACCAGACCCAAAGGGGGAGCCCATCCTCCAGGGGGCAGCAGAGGAAGCCCTAACCCTAACCAGACCCAAAGGGGGAGCCCATCCTCCAGGGGGCAGCAGAGGAAGCCCTAACCCTAACCAGACCCAAAGGGGGAGCCCATCCTCCAGGGGGCAGCAGAGGAAGCCCTAACCCTAACCAGACCCAAAGGGGGAGCCCATCCTCCAGGGGGCAGCAGAGGAAGCCCTAACCCTAACCAGACCCAAAGGGGGAGCCCATCCTCCAGGGGGCAGCAGAGGAAGCCCTAACCCTAACCAGACCCAAAGGGGGAGCCCGTCCTGCAGAGGCCAATCAGAGGAAGTCCAAAGAACAAGTTTTAGCCCCTGAAAGACTGACTTCCTGGTGAGTGTGCTTCGACCCGTTGAATATAAGCTAGCTTCCCAGGGACTGTGCCTGGCAAGTGTTTCAGCCCAGGAAAGTTCCAGTGGGCCTGTTTTAGCTTGCAATCATGGGTAATTATTCTGGGGTTCCCAGAGGATAAGCCCCAGGTCCTGACTGTCCTGGGCTGCGTCTGAACACTGATTCATCCACTCCCCCTGCACCCCCCCCGCCAATGTAAGAAACGTAATTAGACCAGACAAGGCCACAGTGCCCCCCCACAGAGAGCAGGAGCTGCCTGAGCTGATCCTGCCCCCACTACCCCAACGTGTCATGGCCCAGTGGAATCCCCCCCCCCCCCACATGGTCGTATAAACACAAGGACATCCTGCACCTAGTGACAGCTCGGGGTCACAGGATTTGGCGGCTGACGCCTGTTATCCACCCCCCCAGCCTGGCTCAGATAATTATCCACAGAAACAGTGGCGTTGCTTCTAACACCCTGTCACTTACTGAGTGGGCATTAGCGCCAATGTGGGGTGGCACACAAGCTTATAAAAGCAGCTTTTGGGATTTGATAATTCCGCTCTGTGATTTGCTGGGAGGAACCGTGGGGCTGATTTCTGCCCAGACAGTGGAAGGCAGGGTTGAATCCCACCCTTGCGGCAGATGGTGGAGCTGATTCCTGCCCCAGCGGCTGAGGGTTGAGAGGGGTGAGAGGGGGTGAGAGGGGTAAGAGGGGTGAGAGGGGGTGAGAGGGGTAAAAGGGGTGAGAGGGGGTGAGAAGGGTAAGAGGGGTGAGAGGGGTAAAAGGGGTAAGAGGGGTGAGAGGCCGAGGCTGATTACAATCCTGGCCAATTCACGCCCTGGCAATGGAGGAAGGAGCTGATTCACGCCCCAGTGACGGAGGGTGGGACTGATTCATGGCCCAGCGAAGGAGGATGGGGCTGATTCACGGCCCAGCGAAGGAGGATGGGGCTGATTCACGCCCCAGCGAAGGAGGATGGGGTTGATTCACGCCCCAGCGAAGGAGGATGGGGCTGATTCACGCCCCAGCGAAGGAGGATGGGGTTGATTCCCATCCACAGTTCCAGTTTACCTGCTTTACTCAGACTGGCATCTCTCATGGGTTTGTATCCTAGGACCAATGATTCTCAGACAGCTAATAAAGCTAAAGTTACATAAATAATTCATAATTTTATATTTTATATTCAGCTAAATGGAGGAGGCTCCCTGGGGTTAGTCCTAGGCTCTTTAGGGTTAGGATTAGCATTAGGCTCCCTGGGGTTGGGGTTAAGCTCTCTGGGGTTTGCATTAGGCTCCCTGGGGTTGAGGTTAGGCTCCATGGGGTTAGGGCTCATCTGTGAAGAGTATTGTTCATCTTTCTCCTGTGTTTTCCTTCTTCTGCTAAAAGGCTGTCTCACGGCCCTAATCCACATGCAATGGGGTTGAGTTCTGATGAACCCAAGTTGAAAATAATAGCCAAATATGGAATGATAAATAAGTACATGTACTGTATATGTATACTGTCATCGACTAAGTAAATATTTGTTAAAACACATCAAACACTGTCCTATATGTTGTTAAACACTGTATGAGGTGTTTACAGCCGTGATTGCTATATAGCCTTTGAAGCATGGATGCTACCATTGCCTAGCATGTGTAGAACATAGCGTATGACATTTTTCTATGACGGGAACAGATTAAAGTTCAAAGTGCGATGACTACTGAATGTGCATTGATATCACATCATTGTGAAGTGAAGCATCTGTATTTTTGAAGATTTTTATCTCGGTCCTTTACTGCAGAGGGCCAGTCTGCAGTCTGTGGCTTGACTTCTGGATCCTTGACAGTCGTAAAAAGCCTCTTCAGCCTCTTTATTTTCAGCCTCAGCTGCCATCTCTGTGCTCACAGCCTCTGCATTCTTTACATCCAGCCATAACCCCCTCCTTTCAGATTCATCATCTCCGTCACTATATGGGGCGGTACGAGGCTCAGTGGACTAAGCCTCTGTGCCTGTGACCAGAAGGTTACCAGTTCAAGTCCAGCCTCAGCATGTAAATGAATCGTTGAGCGAGGCCCCTACCCCACAGCTCTCTTGGTGCTGCAGTGGCTGGATGCCCTTCACTGCCGAGCTTGGTCTGCTTGAGAGCAAGATGCGATGGGTGGAAAGAGAATTTCCCCACGGGGATCAATAAAGTTTCATTTTCAGTTCATTCTAAGAACCTTCAGATCCCCTTGTTTTCCTCCAACAGGGTGTCACCAGCAAACTGATGACTGATGGTGTCTCTTCACCAGCCCAGTTTCGGTCATTATTGATGAGTTGGGCAGGAATTCAGCTGCGTCTTTGTCTCCTTTACTACTCCGGAGTGATTCCATTCCTCCATGTCCCGTCCTGACTCTGGCTTCTTATGCAGTGCAGAGATTCTTCTTCTGGAAAACAGACTGTATAAGACTGTATAGATGTCATATATGTCATTCTGAAGGGGCATGTCTACCAAATCAAGTTGGCTTCAGTCATTCATCCATCGATTCCATTGATTCCAATGTCCTCTGTCTTCTTTGTCATCCATGTCCCCAGTAACAAAGTGAGCCATTTTTACCTTCAACAAATCGGCCTTTCCTTGCTCCAGAGCATCTGCTAAGTGACCTCCGACCAAAGGGTGCCGTCCTCCAGCACTGGACTGTTACTCATACCACATATTCCTCCTTGGTGAGGTTTCCATGGTGATGCCCTGCGTTATCATTGTGTTCCTGAATATCTGCCAGAGACCTGTATCACAAAGCTGGATTTTTTGGTTAGCAAGATAACTTGTTGGCTTTAAGTAAGTTTGGGCTTAAATGTAAGTGAATGAAGATTTAAACGTCCGTTTAAACTGAGGTACCTAAAATCCAGCAAGTTATATAACTAACCAAGAAATCTTTCTGCATGATTGCATCTCAGCATGGGTCTCATCGGACACCTCAGATGAAAACTCCAGGCACCTCAGCTCCCCCTGCCCCCACGTAGCTAAGGTCCCACCCCACAGAACCAAGCCCCATCCCCATGTACCTAAGGCCCCGCCTTGACACAGTTCCGTTCCATGAGGAGGATCTCTGCTTACTTCCACTCATTGCATTTGCTTTGTGAATTGCAGAAATGCAGAACATAAATGAAGATATATATCTTCATAAATATAGTAACCATTTAAATCTTACGTTTAACTTTCGTCAGGACTTCTTTGTCATGTTCCCATTTGACCAGCAGAGGTCACTGCTGCTATCTGCCTGTGGAAGTCCTCCACCATGTTAGTCCTGGCCTGTACCTTCCTGTAGTCGGTCCCTGTTCTCCTCCACCTTTATTGTCATCCTTAGTTCCCAGGTTTGACTACTTGTGGTTCTGTTTTGGTGGGTTTAATAAAACCCCTTTTCCTTGCTCCACGGCTGCATCTGGGTCGTTCCTCTCTCCCTGAACGTGACAGCTGTAACATACAACATTACTGAACTGTATGTATGTTTGAATAAGAAATGACCAGCGTAAAGTCAACAGGAGCCTAAGGGCTGTGTTATACATACTGTACTCCATTGTGGGGGTAAAGGCAGAGCTCAGCTGTCTCTGTCAAATGGCTTCTCTGTTCCCATAACTCACCATACGCATGAACAGTCCTGCCTTTCAGCTTCCAGCCTGAACCGCTAAAACAAGGCAGAGAGTTGAGGGTCTCATGCAGAGGGAATTGGAAACAGGTCAGGAGCAAATAGCCCCATCATATAAGCATCAGCCACTGAATACAGTGCTGTGCTTCTGTTATTTCTGCTCTTGAAAACTTAACAATTTTAACCCAAGTTGGTTTATTTATGCTTGGTCGAACATGCCCTGACACTGGGAATGTGAGCACCTACTCTCTACACCCTCCAGGTCACGTAACACTAAACAGAGTTTGGGTCAAAGGGGATTGGGATAGAAGACAGTGGGAACAGGCAGTTGTAAAAGGACCAATGAACAATCATGAAAATCAGACACTCACAGAAGCCACAGTCTAATCTCAGTGAGGCAAAGGGCCATGATAGATTACAGCCAGTTCAGTGCTATGGGCTCTGAAACATCCACTGACCAGCAGGAACTACAGTCTGCAGGGCCAGGCTCTGACTGGTGTGTGATCTCCAGCTTCTGAGCATCTATCTACAGGAATAAGATCACATTGGATGTTCTTTGGATGCACTGCTGTACACAGCAAAGAGTCCTGACCACAGAGAACCTGACTGGCTGCTTTTATGAATGGACAGACGTAATGGATGTAAACAGTGTATGTGTAACCAGTCAGTCCCTGCCTGTACTCCTCGTCGTGTTTTAGGGTGTTATCAGGAGTGTGTGGGGTGCAGGAGGAAGGGAGGTAAACAGTGTATGTGTAACCGGCCAGTCCCTGCCTGTACTCCGCGGCGTGTTTTAGGGTGTTATCAGGAGTGTGTGGGGTGCAGGAGGAAGGGAGGTAAACAGTGTATGTGTAACCGGTCAGTCCCTGCCTGTACTCCGCGGCGTGTTTTAGGGTGTTATCAGGAGTGTGTGGGGTGCAGGAGGAAGGGAGGTAAACAGTGTATGTGTAACCGGTCAGTCCCTGCCTGTACTCCGCGTCGTGTTTCGGGGTGTTATAAGGAGTGTGTGGGGTGCAGGAGGAAGGGAGGTAAACAGTGTATGTGTAACCGGTCAGTCCCTGCCTGTACTCCGCGGCGTGTTTTAGGGTGTTATCAGGGGTGTGTGGGGTGCTGGAGGAAGGGAGGTAAACAGTGTATGTGTAACCGGCCAGTCCCTGCCTGTACTCCGCGGCGTGTTTTAGGGTGTTATCAGGGGTGTGTGGGGTGCTGGAGGAAGGGATGTAACAGACGCCGCTGTCGTTCCCGAAGTTTATTGAACCTGTTGGGAACAATAAGGAAAGGGGGTAACCCTCATGTGCTCAGGCCCTCCCTCTCTCTGCACAAAGTAAGACAACGTATATACTTATATATAGACATGTTTTCTATCCCCTACTTATGATGAATAATAAATCAAATAATTATACAATAACTGATTTATTAACCCGGGGGACCCTGCCACTAGATCCTCACCTCTTCCCACGTATGCAGTACAGCAAAGGGAAGAGGGAATGAGGTCGGGACCCTTATGAAGGGGAAAAGACAGAGGGAGGGGCGATGCAAGACAAGAGCATCATGGGAAGTTTAAGGGATATTGTGCCCATCAGGTTAAACAGAAAAAGGAAAACAGAATCTTGTATAATTATAAATTAAAAGTAAAATAACAACCTGTTACATATGTCAGACTGCTGCTATAAAGTGGCATGCTGCAGCGTGGTGTGGGCAGCATATCCTTCAGCTGCCCTCCTCCTCCTCATCCTCCTCCGACCTTCAGCAACCTTTGCCTGCCCCAGTCACCCTCCTCCTCCTCTTCGTCCTCCGACCTTCAGCGACCTTTGCCTGCCCAGCCCCCAACCCATGACTCACTTGTAGGAGACGGTCTCACTTCCAGGTAGCCTCACCACCTGCTTAATGGCCAGAATGTAATGCATCACGCCCTTCACCAGAGTTGTTACAAAACATGAGAAATAATCAGAGGAGCAGGAACTGAAAAGGAGATTGCAAAACACGTCTCCCAGCAGCACAGAGAGCCGCTCAGTGTTTAATGGAGGAAGGGCTGCCTTCGCTCCTGAAAGCCCCCCCCGGCAAAGACGGATTACGTAAACAGGAAGTGGAGCAAAGCAAGACACATGGTAACTGCAGGAGACGCTGCTCCACAGCGGACCTGGACTGCAGGGAGCACAGTGATCAGCTTTAATCTGCTGGAGCAGCTCCTCCTATATCACAGCAGAGAGAAAGAGGAGGTTTATGAAGGGTGGAGCCGACATACGTGCTCTCTGCTGAGGATTACCATGACAGGCTTCAGGGGGTGGGGGTGAGGGAACTTGAGAAAAGGCATGCCGTGTCCCAGGAGATCCAGTCCGGGGCTTCGGGGCAGCCGCCAGTGCACCGAGCAGGTCTTTGTGTGGGAATGATTCACAATGACTTCAGCTAGCCAGTGAGGCAGCGCTTGTCACACACACACACACACACACACACACACACACACGAGAGCACCAGGACGCCGCTCGGAGAGGCCGCAGCGCCCCCACACGTCTCCCTCACCGCCCGCACAGCCGCCCCAGCTGTGACGTCACAACCACCCATGAATATTGATGTGGGGGCCTGTCTGTCTCATAGACGAACAGAAGGAAACAAGATGGCGGTCGAGTAGGACTTGTTAAAGGGGAGTGCGGACGCTGTGCTGGGATTCTGTGAAGTGGAGGGACGTAAAACAAGGTGAGGGCTGCCTCTCTTTTTTCTCATACTCGAGGGACAGCTGTGCTTCTGCATGTGAGCGCCATGTGAAAGCCGAGTCCTCTGTGTGCTGATCTGCCCAGGGCTGACAGTAATAAGGAGGGCTTATTAAAGCTCACACAACATGGCTGACATTTTTTCCTTTTTTCCGACAATGTGTCTATGTACAGTTTCCAATGGTTAATGGCTCTTCAGCTAAAATAGCGCAGCTGCTGCGCTTTAAGGCGCTGCTGGGTGTTTCAGACGTGGCTGCCTGGCGGTTTCCTGCTGAAGCTCCTGTGTTCTCTGCTCTTTGGAATATTTGTTTTCTTTCTGCCTGCTTCTCCGGCTTCTTTGAGCTGCCGTTTTCTCTCAGCGTTGACTCCCCTGCTGTGCCACAGACCTTATCTCCTTTCCAACACTTTCTCCTTTGTCCATGTGCCTTTTTTTCTCTCTGCACGCCCGTGTGTGCAAGCTTTCTGTCATCTGACGAGATAAATGGGGAGTTCGGGGGGGGGGGGGGGGGGGGCTACAGACAGCGGCTGGGGTCGGGGGGCGGCAGCGCATGTCCCTGGGGCTAGGTGCCACAGTACAACTCACCGGCAAATGACGGGAGACACAAAGGCAGCGGTGGGGGGGGGGGGGGGGTGGGGGGTGTGATGCCAGCGAAAAAGGACCAGCAAAATCAGGAGCTCGAGCAGGAAAGCTGTATGTGGGTGAGGAGAGCTGATAGGGAGACGTACCTACGGGGAGACCAAACGTATATATGTATGACCTAATGCTTTCATGCATGTAGCATGTCCAGTTACCCCTTTAATCATTGTGTGGGACTTAAATAAGCCCACAAAGTGTCACACTGCTGAGGCAGCATGATGTTTAGGCAAAATGCTCACCCACAATTTACGGTTGGATGAAAACTGGAGCAGGTGTGAGGGAGATTCCATGGCCCTTAATGCCAGCCACTTTGACTGTATAGTGTGGGTCCTGAGGTGCTGCTGCTGTGACCCGTCATCAGAGATGTACTGGGCTACCTGAAAGTGCCACATTAGCATCTGAATGGCTGTTTGTGCAGACTTAGAGAAGAAGATGGTGTTTATCATATGATTGTTAAACACAATTAAATGGATTTCATTTCTGTGCAAAAATGTTTTAAGTATAATTCAGAAATCCGATGACATTTCAGTGCTTTCTGGGAGATCTGGCTCCTTTCTTTACGCTCATTTAGCATTAATATCAGGAAGCCTCGTAGCAGCAGGGCTTCCTCGCCTGCCGGTCTGTTTGGCACATTCACTGGCTGCGTGAGCTTCCCTACTGGGTGTGAAAAATACAACCGTGTCTTTTGTCAGGGTGCCTCAGCTACTTGAAGCTAATGGAAGGATAAGTAGATCTTAGCGACAGCTGATACGATTTTATTCATTGGTTTGGTTTCTGTTATACTGTAACCATGCTCTACTTTAATTGAAAATAAGATGGAAGAGAAAATATCCTGGTGTTAAAAAGTGCCTCTGGCATTTCTCTGAGGAAGAATCACTAATGTGGTTTTGATCTTGGCCCCTCCCTTTGTCTGTCACTTCACCCTGGAAGCGTGCATTGATCTGTCAGCCATTTTAGACAGCCACATAACTCAGTGAAAAGCAGTCACTGTGAGAGACTTGCACACTGGCTGCGTCTGCTGTCAAAGGGGCTGGCTGCGTGTCAGGGCCCCCGAGTCCGAGCAATACCACCTGTGGCGCTCAGAGCGCAGCTACTCGCTGCACGCTGTCACCGGCACATCTTACTGCCAGCTGCTTCAGTTTGTCAGACTATCCCCAGCAGTCACACTTACGGGCTCCATGCTAACCGCTAGCTACCAAGCAGTCACTCCAATAGGCTGCATGCTAACCGCTACCAAGCAGTCACTCCAATAGGCTGCATGCTAACCGCTACCAAGCAGTCACTCCAATAGGCTGTATGCTAACCGCTAGCTACCAAGCAGTCACTCCAATAGGCTGCATGCTAACCGCTACCAAGCAGTCACTCCAATAGGCTGCATGCTCACTTTACCAAGACATCACTCCTATAGGTTATATGCTAATTGCTACCAAGTCATCACTCCTAAAGGCTGCATGGTAATAAGTACCAAGCTGTCACTCCTATGGGCTCCATGTGAGGGTCTATCTTTAGCAAGTGAATATGTCAGATGGTCGAGATTTTACAGTCAGTCTTGATGTCAGTGTTGCTGGTTATTCGGATTTGACACATTGCCGGCGAAGGTGTTGGACAGGCAGCGCCGGCCACGTTCAGACCGGCCCGTAAGCTCTGCACGTGTCCGCAGGCACATGGCCGACTGTTTACAAACACTATCCCCGTGTTTTCCCAGGGTGGTTACGTAATGCCGCAGAATCACACGTAAGGCAGCCCGCTGCGGCCGTGGTGGCCCGCGTGCGAATAACGTGGACTCGCTACAGCGCAGGCCTGCCCATGTCCCCACCCCCTGTCCTCGGCGTGCGTGTTTGCGTGTTTCGGTGGGAGGAGCCTGCCGCACATTTCTGTCATCATGCTCGTAAACCTTTACGAATAGCGTAATGTTACCCACCAAGGTGCTTCTGATAGGCTCACATTTGTGCTTCACTGGTTCACTTCCAGTTTACAGTTGTAACACTGTGAATGAGCCTCAGAAATTATGTTGGGCATCCAGTCTAAGGAGTGTCTTCTGTATCCTGCTTCACTGAGCCTGGATTAGCAGGCATGGAAGGCGGATGGATGTGCTCCTCAGCTTCATGCGCTCTCTGTCTGTGGCATGAAGCCTTCGAGAAGGTTCCCCTTCATGGTCATGTGATTTTCATGGTCATGTGATTTTCCCACTTTCTCACATGCAGTCTGTGACTTTAAATGCAGTTACTCTCATGAAATGTGCTGAGCCGTGTGACACCGGTGTCACGTGTCATCAGAGGCAAGAGCAGCCGCTCGTTTCACAAAGCCAGGTCTGTGAGGACAGTGGGGGGGGGGATGGGGGGGGGGGGCACTCGTGGGGGAGGGGGGCATCCCCTTCATGTCACTAACACTACTGGTTAATCAAATATTGTTAGTTATTTGGTTTCCCTTTTATGTGGCGGAAAATCAGCAGTCAGCAAAACACAGCCGTGTTTGACTCACGGTTTTGATTCATGCACGGGCTCTGCCAGAAATGAACATATCCTCAGATTACAGTCAAAACTGGAAACCTCCATAAACTTCAGTGTTATGCTTTTGAACTACGGAACTGTCGACATGCAGAGCTGCGAACACGACGCAGAGCTGCGAAAACACATGCACTGGGTTTGAGTGTTTACATGTCTGTCTTTGGGGGTTTGTGTCTGCTTGGCCACCCGTGAAAAGCCCGCACGGATCACGAAAGGCATTATGGCCTTCGAACAATATCGGCAACTGTATCGTATTTGTGTCCTGCGAAAAGTTACATGAGGCTCAGCTCTGCTGCTTCCTCACAATAAAAACACTGCATGCTTAATTACTTTTCTGTTGATTGAATGAATCAGTGGCAATCTGCTCACACTGACGTGCCCATTGTCCCAGGCCGATTGTTGGTGGGTAGGAAGCGAAGACATTGAAAACTAGCAGTTTATAGAGCAGTGAAAAGAAAGTGGATCAATACTCTAAAATAAAAGCTGAGCTGTTTTGCTGGGGAATCAAGAGGCTTTACACCTGAAGTCCGCTGTGCCTTTGCTGACCTCAGATGTCATGTATTTATGTTCCTATTGCCTTTACTAAAGTCAGCATTTACACCTGACAGGCCAGCTTTTATAACACAGTCCCACACAGAGGTACTCTGCTTCTTGACTGACCGTTTGTGCTCCTCACCGTGTTAATATTTACTGCGGAGGGCTTTTGGCGGCGATAAGCTGTCGCCATGGTTACACGGACATCAGCTTTCAGCACACGGCGCCTTGAGGCCGTCACACACAGTAATGAGTGACAGACAAACAGAGGGACAATGAGGGCAGAGGCCCCGCGTCTGTCTGTACACACGTCTTCAGCACATTAGCGTTAGCTGCGGGTTTGTCACAGCCACCTAGCGCCCTGGCGGTAATGAAGGCCCTGTCTCTGCAGCCGCTGCCTTGTGTTACCTTAGCGGTGGGCTAATTTAAAGCGGACCTGGGACAATAAGCAGCTACGCGAAACCCCTACGCACCAGATGGAAACTATCCACACAAATGCTAATTGCTTTTAAAACCGAAGCCTAACATTAGAATGAATATAGGATTACTGATGCGAACATTATTAATATTTTTGGCAGATGAAGTGGCATGAGGCTTGGCACCATGAATCTATGCAATACCTGCTTAACTAGCTGTTGCGTATATTTCTAAATGGACGAATGCACACGAAACCTGCCGAACAGCAGCGTGTGGCGGGTGCACCTGACACGGAGTGAGCATTTAAAAGCAGATATGAAGAAACATAGCTGGCTGCCCGTCATGGCTGTCCTCCAGGGATGGAGTGTGTGAACTGCGTGACAGCTCACTGTAATGCTCACTTAGGTGTCGGTGTGTAATGACACCCACAGGCCTCAGTTTGAAACGATTTCCTGTTACACACCTCAGTCAGTTATGAAGGGACTGTTGGAAAGCTGACCTTCAGGTGACAAAGCTGATGGTGGAGAAAATCTCGCATCCTCCAACCGCACGCTGCTGAATACGAGTGCTGTCTGACGGTGAGCGGCGTGCGTATGGCGCACAGATGGTGCCAGATATGCTCCTGAGTTCCTGAAGGGAGGTCGAGACTGAGGTCTATGCGGCTGCCTGCTTGCACTGTCATGGTTGTTTGGTTTAAAAACTTGCATGATGTTTGTTTTAAAAATACCTGGAATGTTCTCTTTAGGTGTCAAAATAGCGAAAGCTAAGAAAAACTAAAAGGTTCTGGCAACAAGCTGCTGCCTGTGTTTGTTTTCATGTTTCTCTCCAGTGTAATGAGGCCCTACCTCACTTACGCCATCGTGTTTCCTGTCTAGCATTAGTGCAGGGGAGTGACAGGAAAATGACAGAAAGCACTGAATGCACGTTTTCTCGCTGAGAGAATCTTTTTCATTGCTGGGAAAAGCCGCCATTCTGAGAAAAAAAAAAAAAAACGAATGAATGATGACGGATGAAAGTCAGCGTGGAGGAGTCTGCTTACTCACCGGCTGCTTACTATAATGTCACACGCCGCCGGTCACCGGGCGCACTGATGTGAGGGAACAGAAAGCAGAAGAGGCAGAGAAGGTGCATCTCATAAAGGGCCACTTCTAATTTTAAAGCGGTGATCCGAAGCCGTACAAATGGCCTAGTTATTAGGCAGTTTGACCGAAGGAAGGGGCCCAGGACGAGTGTTAATTTTGACAGCATATTCAGATTTCCGTTGTTATCTGGCTTTCTTTATTTAGAATTTTAGAGTTTCGAATTCCTGAAGGAAACATCTGAAAAGCTGTCATTTGGTTTGGGGATTGAGAGGTTTAACAAACATGTAAGAGAATCCGAAACGTGTGGGCCGACCCAGCGGATGGGAGCAGAATCCTGCCTGACGTGATGGTTTGCTGATGGCGCCCCAACTAGTGTTATCCAATTATAAATATACGTACAAGTTTTTAAAATTGCAGCACTGCATCCATACCCTTCATTTGCTGGCAGTCTGTGTCATGTGCAAATATGTCCAGGTGTCTGTTTGTAAAATATTTCTTTGGTTTATTTTTCATCAACAATGATTTTAAAAGCATTCGTCTTAGTTTTCATTAAAGGCGCCTATTCATTTAGTTTTTGTCAGAAAAAAATGTTGTTGACAAATATATTTTTGATGTTTTTATAAACAAAACTAACACTCCCCAGGATGGGGTAACTTCTGCCAGTCAGCATAAAGGTTGTGGGCCTTTGTGTGATCAACAGGACTGAGCAATGAGACAGTGCTTCAGAATGAGGATCCTGTGATTCCGTGTGAAAAAAGTGACCATACTGGAAAGTTGTGGCATCAAACAGGCGTTATGACGCGTGACACAAAGCAGCCAGTGAAAAAATGCCCGAGGCGAGTCATTCATCACCTCTGCGTTTGCCCTCGATCAAACGGCGGTTTTACAAGAATTACCAGAAGATGAAAAATGTTGGTTATAGGCGTGTCGAGGAGGTTTGACATTATCATGCTGGGTCGACTTTCAGTGACAGAGGGGGTGGAGATGTTTCTCGTTCCCCTTTAGTCAAGGGGTTCTGCTTCTGTCAAGCGCCACACGATGACAACCCAGCGCTTGCTGCCGCTCCATCTACCTGCTAAGCAGAGGCTTGGAGCCTTTGGCCTGTTTTCCTTCAGGTCCTTGTGCGTGGCTGATTCCTGCAGTGAGGCGTTGTCTTTACCCAGCAGGCCCCCCGCCTTGGGGCTCGGAGCTGGAAGCCACACAGCTCCTGTAAATACCGGTTGAGCAGGGCGGCAGCTGGCCGGTTCTGACAGGAACGCTGGCTAGCACGTGCATCTCTGCACTGCTGGGGGATCTCAGGCAGTCATTGACCTGGGGTGCAACGGGTTCCATAATTATGGGAACCCCCCCAAAAAGAGGCACAAAGCAACATATTATCATAGGATACAGGAGGTACAGGCCCCTCCCAAAATACCCAGCCTGAAGTTATTTACGTGGTTGCAGTAAGTCGATTCCAGTCAGGCCTCATGTAAACTAACACAGAGCCTAAAATAGTGTAGATATGAATAGGTGAGAAAGAGCTGGACCTAAGAGGCTGAAAAACAGCCCCCCCCGGAAAGGCTGGGCCATTTTAAAGGAGCACGCAGTGGCGGTTTGCAGTCGCCTGTCCGCGTCCTCTCTGCTCCCTCTCAGTGTCTCTGAGCTTCTCACTGTGGGTGTAACTGTGGCAAAGTGTGCAGGAAGCTGGGTGAACGGTAAACTGCGAAGCGGCTGGCGAGGGCTGCTGGACTGGAGTCTGCCTTTTAAAGGGCCAGGCAGTCTGGGAAGAATCAGTTCTGTGGATGAGAGCAAGAAGGGCAGACATTTACTTTAAATGTTATCATCTCAGTATTTTTAATCATAAGTCACACATACACACACACACATATATATATAAACACACACACACACATATATATATATATATATATATATATATATATATATATATATATATATAAACACACACACACACACACATGTATTTATACACACATACATACAGACACACACATACATGTGCACACACACGCAGCAGTTGAAGAGCACAAAACCGGTTTGGACAATAGGATAAGGCAGTGGCCTCATTTTCTTAAGTGTTTGATGATTAACCCCA
Organism: Brienomyrus brachyistius; assembly: GCF_023856365.1. Lineage (NCBI taxonomy): Eukaryota > Metazoa > Chordata > Actinopteri > Osteoglossiformes > Mormyridae > Brienomyrus > Brienomyrus brachyistius. The sequence continues at coordinate 7,301,183 of NC_064544.1, read as the reverse complement.
GCCGGTTCAGCAGCCACTTCCAGACAAACCGCACGTCAGTGAGCGTGAACAGGACACTCCCACAGCCCAGCTCTGCTCTCTGTCTCTGGCCTGTGGACTGAGCAGGCTGTCAGGACGGCCTTGTTTGCTGTCACAGCACTGTACTACTCAGCCAGCTCTCCTCCCATATCAGCTGCTGATCTGGCTAAGGTGTAACACGCTGCCTGGCAGTCGCTCTGTTCCAGGTTTGAATGGAGCTTTAGCAGCTTGTCCTGCCCGTGTCTTTCTTTATCAGCTGGATCCCTCTATATCAGGGTCATGTGCCTTAGTGACACAGTAGGGCTTGTCTGTTACACACACATTGTTACACTGCAGATTTAAGTTCATAAGGCCATATATTCCTAATATTTCTCAGATCTGAAGTATATTATGGTACCAGGATTACTTAAAAATGTAAAGGAAACTGTTTTAGATCAGCTTATTCTCAGTTGGAAGAGTCTTGTGCTTCAAAACTTGCAGTGCAAAATTTGTCTTATTTAATCATGCAGACCCCTCAAACTATGCAAGTTAGATGTGGTGGTCATGGGCATGGTGGCTCGGTGGGCGGTGCAGACCCCTCACACTATGTATGTTAGATGTGGTGGTCATAGGCATGGTGTCTCGGTGGGCGGTGCAGACCCCTCACACTATGTATGTTAGATGTGGTGCTCATGGGCATGGTGGCTCGGTGGGCGGTGCAGACCCCTCACACTACTGGTTGTTCGGAGCCTGAATCCCATCTCTATCACTGGGCAAACATGCGTTGGCGCCCCATCCTGGGTTGTTCCCTGCCTTGTAACCAAAGCCTCTGTGATAGGCTCCGGAACTCCTGTGACCCTGAATAGGATGAGGGGCTACGGAAAATGAATGGATGTATAGGAAAGTATGGCTCACGTGTATTAAGGTCCTTTTAAGTATCAGTTCCTTTACATGCTTGGTAAATTACAGTAAAATACACACCTTCAGCAGCCAAACCTGCAGTCAGAAGTATCTGTGTAGTTTATAGATGAATTATATGTAGAAAATTCTGACTTCAACTTATATCGATTTATATATTAATGTGTGTAGATCTGTCCATAATTTAGGAATCCTTACAACTCGGTTTCTGATTTCCTTCAGGAGACAAAGAGGACCGCCCTGTGCATGGAGCCAGTGCTGACCAGATGGAAACAGAGCAGGCCAATCATGAGGAGGAAGAAAGACTGATACATTCACCTCCCAGTCCTCAGCTGAACGGAAACAAGATCTCCAAACTGCAAAATGGAAACCAGCTACCAGGAGGATTCACTCAGGAAGTCAATGGGAATGACACCTGGAACCACTTCAAAGGCTACACAGAGGTTAGCCAGATGAAGAGGCATCACCAAATCCATTCTTGCTCTGCTGATGCACAGAATATGTTTGAAAATAACTCGTACAGGACCAACGGCGAAATAAAGCATGCCTGTAGCGAGCCGCCATCACAGCGACCTCACCAGGAGAAAGAGTGCCGCGTGGATCCCAAGGTAAATGGAGAGGCAGACAGCGTAGGAATCCCTTTAAGCAAAAGCGACCAGCACTGTTTTTCTGAGTTTACAGAGGCAGAAGAAGTGGACTGTGATGCTTTACAGGAGCAGCGGTCGGATACGAGAATCTGCGCCTTTGCTGAGGGGGGGGGTGTCTTTTCACATGGGAGGGGCAAACCAACAGCAGCAGAGTCTAATGGTGCTACAATGACCTCGGCCGCCAGGGAGGGCCTGAACAGCAACACTCTGGAAGAAGCACTGTGTCAGTATTACCCAGACCACAGCACTCCTTCACCACCTCAAGAGAATGCAACCAAGCATCTAGCTACAGAGGATGCTCCTGAACGGGTCGTGCATTCTCCATTCCTTACCTCAGGTTTGCCTACATTACCCCAAATCCCTTCTTATGGTCAACGGGACAAAAACTTTGTGGAAGCAGGAAGCCGCGTGGACTACGGCAGAGCGCTGTTGATGGAATCCCAACAGCCTCAGCAGCAGCTCCGTCCTCAGGATATCTCAGAAGGAGCGGTCCAGGAGGAGCTTGTCCCTGGAAGGGACCCACTTATGTTACACAATCAGAACACGACGGGGAGGCTGCACAACTGTCTGCATCCCACTGACATTTATCAGGGTTCGAGTGAGAAACTGAAGGAGACGTTCCTGGGAATTCCATCTCAGACAGGTGACACTGGCAGCCCAGACTCCTTCAGCGATGAAGCTGTCCTACAAATCATAGAAAATGCAGGGTCAGACCCTGAGGACTGTTTACTGGCCTCGAATAGCACCCTGCTTTCCCAGAAATATGAACAGCAGGTCCAGTTGGGCATCCAGCAGCAGGCAGACAGCCGTGGACAAGATATTCATTATGGTCTACAGAACCTTGCTGGGCCAGATTTGTCAAACCAACAAACCCCCACAAACCTGGTGGAAAATATTCCAGATTTGAAGTGTGATCAAGCTCTTCATACTCAATCAGTGCGAAATGCAGAAGAAATAAGGAGAGCTGAAAATGCCCTGGCTCTCAAAAGAGGCGCTGATGGGACATCCCAGTCAGGAAGGGTGAGCCGTGATCTGAGCTGGATCGATCTGAATTCCTCCCCTCCTGTACAAGCATGGAAGACCTTTGATTCCCATTTGCATCAAAGACACATAGAAGCAGGCAGTGCTGAACCCACAGGAGGTGCTCAAACACAAGATTTCAAGATGTCCAGCATGCAACAACATGAAGAATACCCTCACCTGTCCTACAAGAAAAGGTTTGATCACATCAACCAACCTCAGCATGGGCTGATGCAGACGTATAATGACGCCAATGATGCAGGAATTGGCGATAATTATAAATTTGACAGAACGGCACGGCTCCCCCTGCAGTCAGAAGATGCTCATGAGCCTATGGCCAAAAAACAATGCATGCAACAGCAACAACTTGTGCCAAACCAAAACAAGGTTCTGCAGGTCCCAGCAGCACCAACACTAATGCGAAAAAGGGCTCAGTTTCCTCATGACATGTCGATACCACAGGGGCCGGAATGTTCGACCTTACAGATGTGTCTTAAAGCAGAGTCACGGGGATGTTGCTCGCAGCAAGGGCTGCTTCAGACTCCACAGCAACGGGAACTCCAGAGACACGCAGCCCTTAGGATGTACCTGCTGCAGAAGCAGGAGAGACAGGAGCACCAGAAAACCCAAGATGATTTTAAATACCGGCTAAAGGCTATTAAAACAGAGAATGACTTGGGATTGGAGTCTCTAAGCACACATCACATTCAGGAGACTGGAAACCCTTCTCCTCAGATACCCGTGAAGCAGGAGGAACGACACGCTACCTGTGCATTGCAGCAGGATAGCATTATCACCACCACGGAACATCACTTAAAGCAATACCAGCTAGCAGCTAACTTGCATAGAGGAGATCCCCTGGCCATGAAGTTGCCTAATAAAGTCAAGGTGGAGACTTCGGGTCCTGTGACCGTCCTGTCAATGCATGCAAACCTCGAGGGCGTAGACACAGGACCTACAGCTGAGAAAAACAGCTCGTTGCAAGTCAATCATGAGAAGAACTCAGTGTCCAGTCTTAGCACTTTCCTCGAATCTCCCAGAAGACTGCTGGACCCTCGAGTCAAAAGCCTGCTAGACATGCCTGTGAAAACGCAATATGAGATTCCATCCTGTCACTGTGTCGGTAAGGGGGACCGTCAGCATTTTACATCTGTCATTCATCCACCATTGTACTGAAGACCTTTGGCTAGTGAAACACACAAATATACAACTTGAGTTTCTTAATAAACTGCAAGAACAATTTTCTGTAACATTAATCAGTGTTCTTTTGGTATGAATAAATGCATGTATGTTATGCTGAATACTGGCTGTAAAGTCAAATGTCTTTGTGTTGGGCAGAGCAACTCAGCGAGCGAGATGAAGGACCCTACTACACTCACTTAGGAGCAGCCCCAAACGTAGCAGCCATACGGGAGCTTATGGAAAAGAGGTATGGTTGACTTTCACCCCACGCTTTCCCTTGCATCTTCCTAATGGCATCTTCACACTGCTTTCATGCCTTTTTAAGGTTTGGTCAGACTGGCAGTTCTATCAGGATCGAAAAGGTGGTTTACACCGGAAAGGAGGGGAGGAGCAACCAGGGATGCCCAATAGCCAAATGGGTGAGACCAAGATACCGACCAGAGGGAAAGAACGTTGCTTTTAGTGTATGCATGTGTATATGAAGTAAGGTCAATGCCATCTACTGGGGTCTGGGCAGGTGATCCGACGAGGCAGTGAGGAGGAGAAGCTGTTGGTGCTGGTCCGGGAACGGGCCGGTCATACATGTGCGACGGCCGCCATCGTGGTTGTGATTCTCATCTGGGAGGGCATCCTCACCAGCCTGGCCGACCAGCTCTACACAGAGCTCAGTGACACCCTGACCAAACACGGGGTCTTGACCAACCGCAGATGTGCCTTCAATGAAGAGTAAGTGTCCATAGCCATCAGTATGGATATTGCCACTCTGCAATGGGGATCCCCAGACCTCCTACACAGCTGATATAGTGAGATGCAGCTTACAGATCTCAGACTGACAGTGTATGGTTACACAGTGGAGGGCCGGTCATTCTACAGCAGTGTTTCCTAACCTAGTCCGTGGACTGACAGGGTTCCCCGAGGTCTAGGTTGGGAAACACTGCTCTACAGAACCATTTGCTGGTTTGAACTCTATGCTCAAGCCACAAGGAAGATGCATCTCTCACAAAAAAGCATAATGTGCATTAACATGCCTATCACTTAGAATTCCAGATTCACTTGTAACTAGTTATCAGTGCAATAGATTATTAAAATACACTAAAGAAGTATAAGCCTGGATTATCTTGAGTATTTCTGCTATAGTTATGATAGAAAGCTGTATCTCAGATCAAGAGAAGGAACTTTGCTGTACTGTGAACATGCCAGAGAAGTCACTGTCACTGCAGTCCCAGCGTGCTAAGTCAGGGCTGCGTATCTGAAATGGTCCCATGGAAGCCACATGCAAAGCACTTTGCTAAGGTTTCACTCAGCTTTACTCTTGCTCTGTTATGAATGAAGTGCGTGTTTACAATGACACATGCCTTCAAACCGTGTGAGTGCAGGGCCTTAAAGTCTGCTCCTTCCTGCTTAGGAGAACATGTGCCTGCCAGGGCTGGAACTCCGACACGTGTGGAGCCTCCTTCTCCTTCGGCTGCTCCTGGAGCATGTACTACAATGGTTGCAAGTTTGCCCGAAGTAAAACCCCCAGAAAATTCAAGCTGCTTGTGGATGACCCCAAAGAGGTGAGACAATAGAACATTCACTACTCAGATGTATCAGAACAGAAGACCTCACGCACAGGATCCTGTATCCTCTGCGAAACATCCTCTGCTACTCAGTGATAATTCAATGTTAACTGATGTGTCTCTTTAATAGGAAGTGAAAGTAGAAAAAAACCTGCAGAATCTTGCTACTTTAATAGCTCCTGTTTATAAGAAAATGGCACCGGATGCATATTCTAACCAGGTAAAGAAGACCAACTGTACCCGCATCTTATTGTCAAGTTGTACGTTTCACTTTGATTATGTCCATAACGGATATCTGAACACAAAGATGTTGTGTGTAGGTGGAGCATGAGAACCGGGCACAGAGCTGCCGCTTGGGGCTGCAGGAGGGCCGGCCATTCTCTGGGGTCACCGTCTGCATGGACTTCTGTGCTCATGCTCACAGAGACCTTCACAACATGCAAGGAGGCAGCACAGTGGTAAGCAGGGGTGGCTGTGGCATACTGTGGCTGTGGGGACTGCATACTGTGGCTGTGGGGACTGCATACTGCGGCTGTGGGGACTGTATACTGTGGCTGTGGGGACTGCAAACTGTGGCTGTGGGGACTGCAAACTGTGGCTGTGGGGACTGCATACAGTGGCTGTGGGGACTGCATACTGCGGCTGTGGGGACTGCAAACTGTGGCTGTGGGGACTGCATGCTGTGGCTGTGGGGACTGCATGCTGCGGCTGTGGGGACTGTATACTGCGTCTATCGAGACTGTATACTGTGGCTGTGGGGACTGCATGCTGTGGCTGTCGGGACTGCATACTGCAGCTGTGGGGACTGTATACTGCGTCTATCGAGACTGTATACTGCGGCTGTGGGGACTGCATGCTGTGGCTGTCGGGACTGCATACTGCGTCTGTCGGGACTGTATACTGCGGCTGTGGGGACTGCATACTGCGTCTGTCGGGACTGCATACTGCGGCTGTCGGGACTGCATACTGCGTCTGTCGGGACTGCATACTGCGGCTGTGGGGACTGCATACTGCGGCTGTCGGGACTGCATACTGCGTCTGTCGGGACTGCATACTGCGGCTGTGGGGACTGCAAACTGCGGCTGTTGGGACTGCAAACTGTGGCTGTTGGGACTGCATACTGCGGCTGTGGGGACTGCATACTGCGGCTGTTGGGACTGCAAACTGTGGCTGTTGGGACTGCATACTGCGGCTGTGGGGACTGCAAACTGTGGCTGTTGGGACTGCAAACTGTGGCTGTTGGGACTGCATACTGCGGCTGTGGGGACTGCATACTGCGGCTGTCGGGACTGCAAACTGTGGCTGTCGGGACTGCATACTGCGTCTGTCGGGACTGCATACTGCGGCTGTGGGGACTGCATACTGTGGCTGTTGGGACTGCAAACTGTGGCTGTTGGGACTGCAAACTGTGGCTGTTGGGACTGCAAACTGTGGCTGTTGGGACTGCATACTGCGGCTGTGGGGACTGCATACTGCGGCTGTTGGGACTGCAAACTGTGGCTGTTGGGACTGCAAACTGTGGCTGTTGGGACTGCTCCCCACGGCTTTCAGGACTACTCCCTGCCACAGTCGAGACTGCTCCCCACAGCTGTTGGGACCGCTCTCTTTGCCTCTGGGGACTGCTCCCTGTGGCTGTCGGGACTGCTCTCCGTACCTTTTGGAACTCTTCCATGAGCTTGTGTCTGTGTTGATGCTTTTTGCAGGTGTGCACTCTGACTCGAGAAGACAACCGGCAGATCGGGAAGATCCCTGAAGATGAGCAGCTGCACGTTCTGCCCCTGTACACAGTGTCCCCCACCGACGAGTTTGGAAGCGTGGAGGGCCAGCAAAAGAAGGTAGATTCGGGTGCCATCCAGGTGCTGAGCGTCTTCCGGCGGGAAGTGCGCAAGCTGCCTGAGCCGGCGAAGCCCTGCCGTCTGAGAAGGCTGGAGAACAGGAAGGCATCAGCCAGCAAGCCCCCGAACCCTGACACACCCAATTCCAAGGGTGAGAAAGCTCTTCAGGTGAAACTGAAGCAGGAGAACACAGGAGATGCACAGAGTGCAGCAGAATCAGGTACGGTGAGGTCAAGCACATGGCCTGTTCCACCATCATCCATATTCTGATTCGCCAACCACTTATTGCTTAAGTAATGGAATACTTTCCCTGCTAATTTCTTCTCTGTGTTTCTCTGAAGGTCCCCATATAGGCCCCTCTCACATGGCTGCCACAGCACTGGCCCATCAGCCCCAATCAGTGACACAGCACCAGCAGCTCCGCCCGCCCCCCCCTTACCCAGGCTCCCCACAGCACCCGCAGCCAAACTACGGCCACTTTCCACACCAGGCCGACCCATTCTCAAAATCACCAGCAAGTGGCAGCTGCTATCCATCTACTTTGCGTGTTCCAAGTGAACCGCATCCTGCAAGTTCTTATCCAGGTCCTTTGAACAAGGGGAATCTCTACCCCGGATACCCATGCAATGGAGCAGTCCCTGTGGACGCCTTTAATCCATACTACTCTTCAAATGTAAAGCATCTCAACATTTACCCATCTCAAGGGCCTCAGCTGTACCCGCCGCAGTATGCCAGCCAGCCTCCTTTTGGAGTCGGCTACCCGCCTCAGCATGCAGACCCTGGTGCTCAAGTCAGCTACGGCCAATGTAACTCAGCTTCTACGGTGCATCCAATGGGTCCTTTTCCCTCATTTAGCCTTAATGGTAGGTGTGACCCTCAGTACATGGAGGCTATATCTCAACAGCCTTCTTCCCATCCAGACTACGGAGCCATGAATAAAAGCAGTCAATATGGTGCAGCTCCCAACTCATACTTTGCCCAAGCTTTTAAGATGTTCGGCCCAGCTCAAGACTCTATCCATGTGCATAACGTCGCAGAGATGGAATTGCGTGGCATCAACGGGAAGGTTCCGGGAACAGAGAGCTCCACTGAGCCGGGCTTTGGGCTGCCCAATGGCAACATGCAAGGTGGCCTTGAACAGCCAGAATCAGGGGGGCCTAAGTCTGCTAAAAATGAGGAAGAGTGGTCAGACAATGAGCACAACTTCCTGGATCCAAACATCGGGGGCATTGCGATAGCTCCCAGCCACGGCTCCATCCTCATTGAATGTGCCAAGCGAGAGCTACATGCCACTACGCCACTGAAGAAGCCGGACCGGAATCACCCGACCCGCATCTCGCTGGTCTTCTACCAGCACAAGAACCTGAATGAGGCCAAGCACGGGTTGGCAGCGTGGGAGGCCAAAATGGCCGAGAAGGCTCGTGAGAAGGAGGAGGATGCAGAGAGGAATGGCAATGAGACGACACCCAGCAAAGGCAAGAAGATCAAGCGGGAGCAAAGCCACCTGCTGCAGTTCCTGGACCCGTCATGCAGCCACGACATCCGAGCCATGACCCAGGGCTCGGTGTCCAGCACCACCAACACCTACATGTACACGGCACCATACGTCTTCACTAAGGTAACAGGATCCTACAGCACCTTGGTTTAGCGTTCATATTCAGGTCTGCAACCATAAATTCAGGAGTAATTCTCTTAATTCTTTATTCATTCTAAACCTCATGACCCCAGATCTTACAAGTGATGGAAAGTTCAGTTCATGATACACCCTCAGATTCTATGCAAAGGATAGTATGAATGATGAATAAGGAGTAAAAATGGCAAAGTGTGCAGCCCGGTCAGACACGGACCCCAGGCTGAGCTTTTCTTCTTGGTGTTACCGTGGGGCAAAATCTATTTATTTTTTGTTACTGCTGTACTAAACTTGTGGTGCTTCTCGTCCTATGCATCAGGACGCTTATTAATGGAAACAAATTTCCATTTTCATTTTTCTTCTTTTTAACTGAATGAGTTTATTTAAGCAAGCAAGAAACACAGACTTGATGAGTAAGTAAATTCATGGTGCTAAAAATAAGATATCAGTAAAACAAGATTCCTATTCAACTGCCTTCATGTTCATGTGTCACTTGCAGATGTTTTTAAAAAGTTTTAAAAGATGCATTTCCAATCAACAACTGGTGCCGGGATTTGAAACATGCAGTGGCCAGATTTTATAGACGGCTAAACATTTTCATAATGTTTTTATTTAAAATATTATTATTCAGATAATGCTACACCTGCATCCATAGTTACAGTAAAGTATTCCAGCCATTAAAGAGCCAATGGATGTTATTATTAATGAGAAATACAACTTCAGTTATTAAATGGCCTGTGTTCTGGGAGTTTGAAAACGGGTTTTTACACATATTTATTGTGGTGCTTCAATGATAAAAAATAAAATAATAAATGAATAAATAAAGGTAGAAGTGAAAAGAGAAAATATTCTTATTTTTAATATTGTTTAAGATTGAGCCATTTTAAGAGCACCGTTCTGAAGATGCACATGCACAGCGTGATGTAACGATTCCCTTTCCCTGTTCCGGGTCATTCCACTAACCGGACAACTGTAACAACATTCAGAGCAGTTCCTTTAAACAAAAACAACCTTCTGGGATTAGCTACGACTTTTCTAATGATCAAAAATGTTCAGAGAAGATACATTAAACACTGTTAACTCTAGATATGTTTGCATACTGGTTTCAAAAGCAGCTGGCTTGCCGTGTGGTTTTTAAAGTGTATTGTACGTGTATAATATAAGAGAAACATATTTGTACAGTAAATTAAATTTCTGGCCTTTTAAAATTGTCTGCTTTAGATTTTAGTACTGTAAAGAAAATATTTCTTTTTTGGGTTTAGCTGATTTTCTTTCAAATGGTGCTATCGACCTTCTGTAACTATGTATAATGTGACAGTTTTTATGAGCGGTCAGGACGTGATGAATGATTGTCATATTACCTCAGAACTCAGTTGGCAATATGAGTATAACTTAGTGGATAAAAACTCTAGGTTTATATGTCATCATATTCATCAAAAACCATTAGATCAGAACGATGCAAAATGCATCATTTACTGTTTTTCAAATTAGTCTGTTATATATATATAACTTGAACTTCAAGTGTTTCTTTTATAGCAAAAGCAGGGATATTTGAGTCCATTTTCTAAGGTTACGTAACCTCTTGTATATCGACACGTTTTCCTCCTCATGGGTTTGAATCCTGCCTGTATATACTGTATACTATGATGCAAATTCATTCTACAGGAATATTACCTTTAGTTTGTGTGTGTGTAATTTTGAAGTGTAAAGACATCGTTGAACGTCAAAGAACCGCATGCACTGACTCGAGTAAAGGGAAACGAATGGCACTTAAGGTGAAACAAACGCCATCCGGCATCCGACAAAGATCATGAAGATGAATATAATGAATGTGCATCGTATGACTCTGTGTTAGCAGATCATAACCCACGCAAACTTTGTTTAGTCATTATCGTATAAATTATTGTTTTTGTGTTTGTTTTTATTTTTTTTATTTGGTTGAACCTAAGGTTGTATGTAACAAATCACTCCAATATATCATTTATACAATCATTTGTGAAAGCACTTCTTTTGTGTAAAAAATAAATGTATATGACTAAACTAAATGTTGAGGTATAAATGTTACAGGTAAACTGTATTACACCTTGTAAAGAATCTCACTCATGCAACATGCATGTGTATTAATAAACCTGGATCTGAAAATTGTTCAATTTAAAATGTTAATATAAATTTGACATATCCTTTGTAGCTCCAGTCAGTTAAAATGGATGAATTTACCCACAGTAAATATATAGTCAGTTAAAATGGATGAGTTCTTACCATTAAATACACCTAATGAATGTTCTCTTGTAAACAGAGCAGGCTGTGAGTCTTGCAGCGTTCAGGGCTGAATGGGAGATACCTGGTGAAATGCTGTTTGGGTGAAATGAAAGGTCTGGGTACAGATCCGAGTGTCCATAGCAGCTAGACAGGGCATGGACCGACAGTGGGGGTGTCGCTGCCGGAAACCAGCCGGATGCCTTCTGCATGGGGAGGGAATTACTTGAATGGCTTGTGGAGCTCGGCTGACACTGAAGGACCAGAGCGGCTCATGCCGGAATGGCTAATGTGTGCTCTCCACGGCATCTGGTACACACTAAAGGTATGGCTTGTAAAATGTACGGCGTTGCTTGTAAATCTGAACAGCTCCCATCTTCCGTGGTGTTTGGTGTGCTTTACAAATACCCTATAAATGATGATGCTGAATACTGTAAGCATTGCAATGTACTGAATGCAGTTTCTGAAAACTGTTCATTATATCATTCCTGATATTGCTGAGATGTGGGTGTTTCTATTAAAATTTATATTTATTTAAAGCATATTTGAGTTCTGGGATCATTGTTATGTGTCTTTCTTGTGATCTCATAATGACCAGCACACACACACAATCCATTTAAAATTCAACTACTTTCTAAACTGATAAGCCTCTGTGTCTGTGATGGGAAGGTCACTGCTTCGAACCCTAACCCTTAGCACAGTGCTTACATGCCTGTGAGCCTCTTAGCCCCCAGCTCCCCCACCCTCCTCTCCATGTCATGGAGAGCAGGATGTGATAAGTGAAAAGAGAAATAATTAAGAATCACTAATATATGTGGCTGTATGCGTTAAATAAGACAAAATTGTCATCTTGGGGATACTTGTATCCATGTAATAGTTGATGTGGTAAACTATGTAAGATCGTTGTTTACTTTCACATGTTACTGTGTGACTGGTGGATCATTTCCACTGGATAACTGAAAATTCCTATCATATATGTTTCCAGCCCAAGCTGTTTGAGTATCAAGTATATAACTGAAAAAAATGTGTTCATACTGAATCAAGCTGAAGCAAAAGCACCGGAAAAATGATCCTAGCATCGGTTAAACAGGTCAAACACCATCTGCCAAAATATGCAAACTGCCGCACATTCATTTCAGTTAGGGAACAGGAAACGTATCTTTCAAATTTTACTTCTGCTTCATTTGATATTCATAGATTAGATTGATATCTCCTGGTCCTTTTTCCAAATCTGGAATTAACTGTAAAGGTTCATGCGTGTATATATATATATATATATATATATTTCTAAAGGAGGCCATTTTTGGTAGCTATGAAAGACATGCTTCACAGCAGCTTATGCACAAATCTCATTTATTGTCATTACTTTTCTTTCCGCCCTCATGTTTCTCTGTGATTATCTATTCTGGTTTAACTTGAGCTGCAGGTAACGTGAGTCTTCAGATGGTACAAGTGCGTATTTAAATCGTTCCTTTTGTGTTGAGTGACACACCACTGACACCCGTGAGGAACCTGTTCACTGTCTGTAGTAAATCACTTTTATTCACGGACAGCTTGCAGCTTTCATATTGTCAAGACACTCAGATCTCCTAGATGTTCAAACACATACACGTTGCCAAATGACAACATGTCAGATATCATGGGACAACTGAACTTTAATGTGAATAAGTCCAAGAAGCTGGAAAATGGATCAATTCCCTCCGATGGTGGGGTGGTGGATTCTAGATATTACTTTGTCTCTTTGGTGGAATTGTGCTGGGAAACTGCTGCATAAAGACAGAGGAGATTGGAGGTTGTGTGCTGTGATTGCGGGAAGTCTTAGAGGATTTGTTAAGCAGGGAGGTGTCCTGCACCCTTTGTCAGCAGTTAAAATGGAATTTTATTCATACATATGATCTTAGTGGCAGAGGGATAGATCTGTGATGTGATCCATACATTAGTTTACCTAGTTACTGACAGATTGACATGCTGTCCCTTGTCCCCTGATTGTGGATTGATGACATCGTGTCCTCCGTGATCCCCTCAGGCTGGCAGTACCTCCTTCTTCCTACAGCCGTACCAATGCAGACAGCAGGCAGCTGACGACTTAGGCCACCTCTGTTCTCGCTGTCACCTGCTTCTGAGCACATTTAGCATCATGCATGCTGCTGTTCTGTTGTCCACCTGCAGGGGGAGACATACTCCACCGCGGAGAGACAGGCGTTTGAGGCGTGATTGCAGTCCTTCGCAGTGCTGGTGGGGGGGGGGGGGGGCACCATGACAGGAAAGGGCCCAGCAGCAGCCTTTACTGATGCATCAGAAACACAGCCTGATGCGTCATGCTTTAGCATTGCCAGTGTAGCAGAGAAAACACCTGTAGAGCCGCCCTACTGGGGGCGATGGGACCTGCTTTCTGTCAGAGTTTAGTGCAGTCATCTCTGCAGGGGTCCACACCTGCTGCTGTGGGTGATGGACGATCCCTAATCACACAGTGAGTCATGTAGTGTAACGTGGGAAAGGCAGAACGACCCCTTACGCCCCAATCCGGTGTTTCCCAGCCTTTTCTGCCCCGACACTCTTTCCATAAGTCCATTATCCCTGGACACGCCATTAACACCTATTACTAAGTGACTCATACCAATAACACGTATCACACTGCTCTTAACTGTTCTTGGTTACTTGACAAGCGCTCTTGCAGCCTGTTGGACAATTAAATTAAGTTGTTTATTCACAAAGTTTTCTCTTCGTCTATGCCAATTAAAGTACATTCATAATCGAACTATTAATACATATTTAATTTATTGTTTATATGTCCATATATATCTCACACAGATGTCTCTCAGACTGACACAAGTTATGTCCAAACGATTGTAATACTCAAGCCGTTTGCTAACTGGCAAGGTGTCTGCTCGAGGTCAGTTTTGAATCTGCAGCAGTTACGACTTGTTTGCGATCTTCTCGCAATGTTGTTAAAGTCGCCTAATACACATGACCTCGCATAGACATCCTGACAATTTTCACATCGTTCAGACAGTAACTTGTGTGCGTCAGGCAGACGAGTGTACAGGAATGCTATGTTTTTAGCGTGATCAGTTCTAAAGGCACACGAGCCCTAACCCAACCTATCTAACCCAAAAAGGGAAGATCAAAGAGAAACTCAACCACAATGAAGTGCCTTTAATCTTTAAGCCTTGTGATGAGTGCCCTCCAGGGGGCGCTGCAACACCACAATGCATCCATCCCTCATGGTATGGACTGGAAAAACTGATGAACATAGTCTCATCACATCCATTTCATTGTATTGTAAATAGCAATCACACTGAGTACACATACATACTTTCGTATGGCTGTTTGGACTAGAGAGGGAGGGGGGATTAATTATTATAAGGTTTGTATTTAGCTGGCATTCGCCATTAGAGTGGGTATGGAGCAGGAATGTGCTTAACACTCCTGAAGGGGGATTCAGGAACCCCTATCCTTATGGGATCCTCGCTGGCTGACTGTGGGGGTTCCTTATGGGTACTTCGCTGGCTGACTGAGGGGGGATCCTTATGGGTTCCTCGCTGGCTGACTGAGGGGGGGCTCCTTATGGGTTCCTCGCTGGCTGACTGAGGGGGGGCTCCTTATGGGTACCTCGCTGGCTGACTGTGGGGGTTCCTTATGGGTACCTCGCTGGCTGACTGTGGGGGTTCCTTATAGGTACCTCGCTGGCTGACTGTGAAGGTTCCTTATGGGTTCCTCGCTGGCTGACTGTGGGGGTTACTTATGGGTTCCTCGTTGGCTGACTGTGGGGGTTCCTTATGGGTACCTCGCTGGCTGACTGTGGGGGTTCCTTATGGGTTCCTTGCTGGCTGACTGAGGGGGGGCTCCTTATGGGTACCTCGCTGGCTGACTGTGGGGGTTCCTTATGGGTACCTCGCTGGCTGACTGTGGGGGTTCCTTATGGGTACCTCGCTGGCTGACTGTGGGGGTTCCTTATGGGTTCCTCGCTGACCTGCCACCAGGTCTCTTCTTGGTTGGGTATAGGGTCCCAAGGAGCTGCAGCATCATTGCTGGCTTAATGAAACTCCTGTTGGCAGCACTCTAGAGGGAGTTCTGTGCTGTAATAACAGAGAGGACGTTTCCAGCCTGGCTTGCTCGCTTGACGAAACGCCTACGAGGTCATCCCATCACGTGGCTGATCGTTTCTGAATGCAGACTGATACCTGAGCGCCATAGGTCATCCTCAGGGCTTCCTTAGGACTGTTGCTGCCGCACAGCAAAGATCTAGAGTAAGGGATTCCTCTGAGGGACTCTCATCTGTCTTTGTGTCAAAGGGAAGCTTGTAAAAATACAGGGCATGCGGAATTCTCTATGAATGCTTGTGGCATTCCCTAGGCAGTTTTTAATGTCCCATTTGAGAAAATGTGAACCTGCCAAGCATTTCTTAAAAGTCAGCTTTTAATGAGATGAAAGAAAAACGCCTGAGAGTGTGGAGAAATAGAGGTTTATTTTCTGAAGATAAGACATCTTTATCTTGATAGTGGATATAGCTCACTATGTTCTGCCTCTGGGAGCAGAAAGAGATCATATCATGTTTCTTTGGTGCTATGTCAGTTTCCTCACTCTATGATCCTTCACATGGAAACTCCCGGATTGTTTAGCTCAACTGGACACAAATGCCGTTCACGTTCATGGCCTGTCTGGTTTGTCTCTGGTGTGCTGTGTGGGGGAACCTTCACCCTCGTGTCTGAAATGCAGATCATCTGGAGATGGAACACGGCCCCAGAAAAAGTACCATCCCTGTCTCTTTTACTCTTCCCTGTGTTACACTATTCCATTTATTCTTCAGAATTTCATGCTTGTCTTCTCAGTATGTTTTACTATTCCCTGTGTTTGATGTAATGCTTGATTTACTCCCTATCCTCCAACGCTTTCTGTCATAGTTCCCCCGAGTTCCTCAGGATCACTCTCAGGATTCCTTCATGTCTGTCTCCCTCTATCACTGCCTGTCTGTCTCCCTCTGCCACTGCCTGTCTGTCTCCCTCTGTCACTGCCTGTCTGTCTCCCTCTGTCACTGCCTCTCTGTCTCCCTCTGCCACTGCCTGTCTGTCTCCCTCTGTCACTGCCTCTCTGTCTCCCTCTGCCACTGCCTGTCTGTCTCCCTCTGCCACTGCCTGTCTGTCTCCCTCTGTCACTGCCTGTCTGTCTCCCTCTGTCACTGCCTCTCTGTCTCCCTCTGCCACTACCTCTCTGTCTCCCTCTATCACTGCCTGTCTGTCTCCCTCTGTCACTGCCTGTCTGTCTCCTTCTATGGCTGCCTGTCTGTCTCCTTCTACGACATTTCACTACATGTTGTACTTGTATAGATATGTACTGTATGTGACAAATAAAGTATCTTGTATCCTTCCCAGGGGCGACATGATGGTGCAGTGGTTAGCACTGGGGGCGGCATGGTGCTGCAGTGGTTAGCACTGTTGCCTCACACCTCTGGGACCCGGGTTCGAGTCTCCGCCTGGGTCACATGTGTGCGGAGTTTGCATGTTCTCCCCATGTCGTTGTGGGATTTCCTCTGGGTACTCCGGTTTCCCCCCACAGTCCAAAAACAGGCTGAGGCTAATTGGACTTGCTAAATTGCCCGTAGGAGTGTGTGTGTGTGTGAGTGAGTGACTGGTGTGTGAATGTGCCCAGCAATGGGCTGGCCCCCCATTCTGGGTTGTTCCCTGCCTCGTGCCCAATGCTTCCGGGATAGGCTCTGGACCCCCCGCAACCCAGTAGGATAAGCGGTTCGGAAGATAGATGGATGTATCCTTCCCCTTCCAACTGTCTGTCTCCCTCCATTGTCAGCTGTCTGTCTCCCTCTTCCGCTGCCTGTCTGTCTTTCTCCACTGCTGTCTGTCTTTGTCTGCTGCTACTTGTCTGTCTCCCTGTGATGCTGCCTGTCTGTCTCCCTCTATTGCTGCCTGTATCCCTCTGCTGCTGCCTATCTGTCTCCCTCTATTGCTGCCTGTATCCCTCTGCTGCTGCCTATCTGTCTCCCTCTATTGCTGCCCGTATCCCTCTGCTGCTGCCTATCTGTCTCTCTCCACTGCCAGCTGTCTTGTAAAGGTCACACAGGAGCGAAAATGGCGTGAGTTGTCTAAGATTGTGGCCACAGATCACTTTCCAGAACTCAGTGCAGTGTTGCGTGTATGAAGGGCAATGAATCATTAGCTGCCCTTCGCGGCCAGCTTGCTCTCACCTACAGAGAGTATCTTTTATTCATTCATTCATTCATTCATTCATTCTGGGATATCCCGGATGAAGGCCAAGACAGGTTTATCATCATCATCATTATTATTATTATTATTATTATTATTGTTGCTGTTGTTGTTCTTAGGATGATCAACAATCTGTAGCATCTTGATTAAAATGCAGATTAAAATGATTTAATATCTGAAGTAAAGTTTTGCCCTGGTGGAGGAATCTGGAAGGGTCTGTTGGCCTGTGAACTCGCATGTTATCTGAGTGCCTCCAGCACTGAGGGTGCAGCCTGCAAATGCAGCGGCTCCTTCCATCGCCATGGAAACATGATTATGTGCGAGGAGAGCTGCATCTCCATCAGGGTGCCACAGCGGGGTGCTGGCTTCCTCCTCCAGGATGCTGATCTTTTGGGGAGAAGGGAACTTATCAGCATTCATAATCGGGTGCTTCCCCTAACCCTGTCCTGTCCCTGCAGGCATGCACACATGCAGACACATGAGCAGCACACATCCATGTAAAGTAAGGAAATCCTTTGGGCTCCTTATCAATGAGCAGCAAGGCTGCAGCAGGTCCATGATTCTGCATTTTTGTCATTTTTCACCAGGATCGGGTCTGTATGCATCACAAGTCACCGGAGTGACAGTCGAGATGCAGGATTACACACAGCTGGGCCTTTACGTCCTGCGATGTGTTGGCGCCCCCCCAGGGTTGGTTTCTGCCTCCGCCCGATGCTCTAGGGATAGACTCCGGGGCCCCTGAGACCCCAGACTGAACTAAGCAGTTATGATAATGGATGGATGGGCCTTCAGGTCTGGTGTGACTGAACATGAGGGAGAGAGAAACATTGAGATAAAGGTGGATTTCTCCATCTTGCCTTGGCTGTAAAGCACTTTGAGCAGTCACTGGGTCTGCTGGACAGCCCCCTGGGAGAGGTTACACACGGTTTTTGTGCCTGGATTTCTGGCCCTTAATTAAACCTATTTTGTGCTTTAATTGGAAGATTTAGAGATGAAACACTCATCAGAAAGGTTAAGAGATAAGTGCTGCTACATGCTCCCTTACTTTTTTGTCCTTTCTCTGCAAACGCTACACTTTAACTAATGCACTGATTTCTTGGCAAATCTCATTAAAGCTGCGTTGTGTTTATGGGGCTTAGAGAACCAGAAGCTCATGATTGCTGACTGTGCCGAAGGTCTCAAAGCTCCTATACCCCCTCAAACACGCCGTTAATTGACTGAAATGAGTTTTGTGATTGGACCTGTTAGGACACATTATTATCATCTTCATCACTATCATCAGCATCACTGTCATCTCCACCATCATCTTCCTCACATATATATCATTATCTTCATCACCATCTTCATCACTGTCGTCATCATGACCATCACTTTCATCAGCATCATCATCAACATAAAAGCGTTGTTCTCCACACTGTGTATCACAGAGGATCCATCTCTGATAACAGGACTTTAATCTTGCTACTGTTTGCTGGGGCTGCAAGAATGACCATGGAGACCACGATCTCAAATCGAAGGATATATCTTCATGCTCTAGTTCACCAATAGGAGTCTGACCATGACAACAGTAAATGTCAGTGTCACTTTGTCACACTGCACCCTGGGAACACACTGCACCCTGGGGACACTCTACGTCCCGGGGATACTCTGCACCCTGGGGACACTCTACGTCCCGGGGATACTCTGCACCCTGGGGACACTCTGAGGCTGGAGTTTCTGTCAGGTGATCCTGGCAGAAACATCCTGATATGACCATCTGTGGCTCCTTCCGCTGGTGTCTCAGCAGAACTTTCCCACTGGGTCCAGTGAAGCGCTCTGTTGTGAATGCAGAGGCTGATGGAAAGAGTGTGTCCCCCACGGTGATGAACATGTAGGGTTATCTGTCATTGGTGGAAAGGCAGAGATTCGGTAACCAGCCATCATGCTCAACAGCATGGAGGACGACCTGCTTGCTCACCTGGTCAACATCCAACTCTGGAATGAGAAAAAGCTAGAAATAAGCATCACTCATCCAACACACTGTTGATATGCTAACAGACCAGTTTCAAAGGGCTCATTATTTAAACCTTTGGTCAGGACACATTGGCTTAGTTTACACTTGGTGTCATGAGCCCTTTTGTCCTTCGCCTGCTTCCCCGGTCCATGCGCTTCAACGCATAACACTTGGTTTTAAAATCTGTCTCAGGCAATAAGTAGACAGCTGCCACATCGCTGTTCACATCTGTGTCTATCATGCTTCTCCTAGGAGTCCAGCTGACCACTTGTATTTAGATTTCATTACCCGCACGCATTTATTGTAACGTTCTTCTTAGGGACGCAGGGGATACATCCGGACATATTAGCGCTTACACTACAAAAGGAATGTGATGAAATGTCTCGCAGACTACCTAACATGTGGTCTGACTTGTCATCTACACTTGTACTTAGCACTCTCTACTTGCAATCTGCTCAAAACCAAAGGTAAGTGCTTTGATTTGTGTCATTTAGGAATGCTCTTCTGTGGTCATCATTTCTCTCTATTGAGTCAGTAGAAATACAATCATTTAATTTTACAAATCCTATCCTAGGCAGCACAAGGCACAAAGCTGGGGTAAGATGAGATAATGGGGTCCAGCCTAGACAGGATATCAGTCCAATACATTGAACACAGACACACACAAATTAGAGATCTTAGAAAGACCAGGTAGCCTAACTGTGCGTCTTTGGGTTGCAGAATTACCCCACAGGAAATCCAAACAACATGGGAACCACTTGCAGGCTCCACACACACAGAGCAAAGGCTCCAGCCCTAAAGGTGTGAGGCAACAGCGCCCCCTAATGACCCGGTCTGCCCCACATTTCTGCAGTATGCTGAAACACTGGCCAGCTCCTCTGCTCCCACAGCAATGGAAGAGCGCAGCTGAGAATGCGGTAATGTCATGCCGTCGGCGCTGGATGCCGTTCTGCATTCCCGCCAGGCTTGCATACTGTTTTTGGGAATTGGCCGTGTAATGTGAATGATTCACACACACCACAGCCAAGTGTGGTAGCGTGCAGATGACTGGCTTTCTCCACCGTAGTTAAAGGAAGGAAACGGGAGTGTCATATGCAGCACACATGTCGCTATGAAACATGAAATGTGGTGACAGACCTTTCAGAACGATGCAGACTGACCACAGTGTTTTCCTCGGGTGAGCAGACCTGCTCCTTCACATAGTACGAGAGGCTGAGCTGGGGACTGTCCATTAAAATGTTTCATTTTAACAGTATGATACTGCATGTAGTCCTTTTCATACCGGGATCCTCTCTATGCTCTTTATAGCAGCTGCTAAATGCAGTTTCTGTAGTCTCTGATGATCCACCCTAACCCCTAACCCTTACCGATCATCCACCCTAAGCAATAACCCTCACCGATCATACACCCTAACCCCTAACCCTCACCAATCATCCACCCTAGCGAATAACCCTCACTGATGATCCACCCTAACCCCTAACCCTCACTGATGATCCACCCTAACCCCTAACCCTCACTGATGATCCACCCTAACCCCTAACCCTCACTGATGATCCACCCTAACCCCTAACCCTCACCGATCATACACCCTAAGCAATAACCCTCACTGATGATCTAGTTCAACCCATCGTAACTCTGACCCTAACAATAGGGAACATTCCATGCAATTGACACACTCATTATATGAACAGACCCAAACTCATGTCAGTGACATTTTATTGGATCTATACACTCAAGGTTTCATCACACATACAGTAAACAGAAATATTTTTTTTTATCGGGCTCTAGTCAACCTAGATTCTTACAATTTTATCTCCAACCCAAAATATATAGAGATAAAAAAACTTGGACCATTATACATGAAATCCCCCAAGAATATCCTATTGTCTCTGATTGTGATAGTGAGAGATAATGTATGCTATATTACTTAAACCCACCCCAGTTATCTGAAAGATACATACATTATACATTTCATTCATAAAATCACTCCTTTCCAAGTACTTTGATAGTCTCTACACAAACATCAGCACTGATTTAGGGTTACAGACAGTCAGGCAATGTTTGTCAAAGCATCCAGATCCATCCCGGTAAAATGAATAACTGCAAATACTGAAAATCAGTCTAATGAGGAATAATTTTCAATTGGACCCAGAGTATTTTTTGCAGGTACATTAGTCTTAGGAATGGAGGACAAGCCAGTGAAGCCAGACTTCACACAAGTCCTTCCACTTATGTGAATCATTCATGCCTTTTCGTCAGTCAATCATGCTGTTAAATCAGATAATTAACAGAAATGTTACATAGGTACAATGACGCCTTCTACAGCTTATACATTACAGGGTAATTTCAGCCTGCAGAGACACAGAAAAACCTACAGGAGCCTTTAGTCAGATCTAAATTCTCGTCCAGGCCTGTAGCAGCTCACCCTCCCTGGCACTGGTATCCAGTGCAGGTAAGGATGTTGCCATCTGGCAGTTCATGTCAAGCAAGCAGCTTGGTTATTATTTGCATACGTTATATCAAAATATACACTGGCAAATGACAACAGAAACTGGAAATTAGGCTTAAACAGCATCTTTATCACAGACAAAAATAAGAGTACTCACCTGATCACACAGTTTACGGAACATGGGACACTGCATTTCAGGGTATCGGGACTAGAAACACACATAGATTGGACGACTCAACCGAGAAAAGCGAGTGAAGGCGAGTGGAACTAAACTTACGGCACCCATATGGCTGTAATGACATATGGGGTCCCCACCTAAAAAGAATGGACTTTCTTAAAAATACTTTACTTTAAAATTATTTAGAATGAAAAAATCATAAATATCTTCTTTTTTCAAGCCCCTGCTGGTGGAGGGTGGTATTTCAAGCAGGATATCATTCAATTAATTTTAATTTTGTAGAATGTTTAACGAATTTGACTGAATGTGATAAAGTTACAGTAAGGAGACATGGAACACCCAAACTGCGGAATTTTACAAAAGGCACAGGTTGTTTTACATTGCATGGTCTATGACTATCTATTAACCAGTTTTATACCTAGAGGGGCACTTGTACCGTGACTCCTTGAGCTATAGATATTAGGGACTAGATCCCTGAAGTCCAGATGCAACATCCAAACCTGCAGAGTATCACATAGCCTAGGCAGGTAAAAGACCCACTCTAACCCTAACCCTAACCCAGCCTACCCTAAGCCTGACCCTAACCCTAACCCTAACCCTAACCCTACCCTAAGCCTGACCCTAACCCAGCCTTGCCTAAGCCCTTGCTCTCCAGCTAAGGACATGTATAAGCTTGTGTTGAGTCGGCATATTACGTAGGATATCATACTGTATATAAATTATTCTAATCCTTACATATGCAGCTTCACCATGGTCCTTCCATGTGCTCCTCTGCCCTACCTCCTTCATCATTATTATTTTGCCTCAATTTTGTTCATATTGTGATTTTAAGATGTTAAATATATGCATACAATTCAGCAGTACTGATAGAGTCAGACATCCAGTAAAGAACTAATGCTTCTGTGGACAGCAGCCACCCGATGGTCAGAGCAGAGCAGATCATTATGTGGAGGCAGAGCAGCGCAGGTCATTCTGTGGAGGCAGGGCAGAGCAGCGCAGGTCATTCTGTGGAGGCAGGGCAGAGCAGTGCAGGTTATTCTGTGGAGGCAGAGCAGCGCAGGTCATTCTGTGGAGGCAGGGCAGAGCAGCGCAGGTCATTCTGTGGAGGCAGGGCAGAGCAGCACAGGTCATTCTGTGGAGGCAGAGCAGAGCAGCGCAGGTTATTCTGTGGAGGCAGAGCAGTGCAGGTCATTCTGTGAAGGCAGGGCAGAGCAGATCATTCTATGGAGGCAGAGCAGAGCAGAGCAGATCATTCTATGGAGGCAGGGCAGCGCAGGTCATTCTGTGGAGGCAGGGCAGAGCAGCGCAGGTTATTCTGTGGAGGCAGAGCAAAGCAGATCATTCTGTGGAGGCAGAGCAGCGCAGATCATTCTATGGAGGCAGAGCAGAGCAGATCATTCTATGGAGGCAGGGCAGAGCAGATCATTCTGTGGAGGCAGGGCAGAGCAGATCATTCTATGGAGGCAGAGCAGAGCAGATCATTCTGTGGAGGCAGGGCAGAGCAGCGCAGGTCATTCTATGGAAGCAGAGCAGAGCAGATCATTCTGTGGAGGCAGGGCAGAGCAGCACAGGTCATTCTGTGGAGGCAGGGCAGAGCAGCACAGGTCATTCTGTGAAGGCAGAGCAGAGCAGAAAATTATATGGAGGCAGAGCAGAGCAGCGCAGGTCATTTTGTGGAGGCAGGGCAGAGCAGATAATTCTATGGAGGCAGAGTAAAGCAGCGCAAGTAATTTTGTGGAGGCAGGACAGATAATTCTATGGAGGCAGAGCAGAGCAGAGCAGGTCATTCTGTGGAAGCAGAGCAGCGCAGGTCATTCTGTGGAGGCAGAGCCAGGGTCCGGAGCAGCTAGCCGGCCAAACTGGGGGATTCCTCTGGCAGAACACCATCACAGGGCAGTGTAGGAAGCCATGCTGACTTCAGCAGACATGCAGTGCATGTCCTGATCACAAGAACATGCACATTTTCACCATCTTTCCAAGATGATTATCAATGGTTCAGATTTTTTCTGAAGAAGGTAAACTCCTCCGAGCAAGACACCCTGTCTAAACACCTCCCCTGAAGTAGCTCTGAATTTCTAAGGGGGCAGAAGCATGTCCCTCCTTCAGCCAAGCGCTTCTAATGTTTGCACACTATGGCCCAGAAGGAGTCACTGTCCTGCTGTCACTCTTAGGCCTTCTTGAAGGAACCTACAGAAGACAAATCCCTTGGGCATCCTGGCATCATCCAGTCAATGAGTACTTCTCTTCGTATAATTTCTGGAATGTTCCTGTACCTAAGGATCCTCACACTGTTGTAGTTTTGGCACAGCTATAAGCCACAGCTGAGCACTGCTTACATATTTCATAATGAGTTTTAAGGCGTGGGGTCGTCCAGAGAAGAATGTCAGACGTGGTGCTTTGGGATTGCACCTGTTTAGGAGCTGCCTTCTGAGCCTGTGTGCTGCACTGCGGCCAAGTGTTCTGTGTGGGAAAGCGCTTTTCTGTGTGGGAAAGCTCACCATCGTTAGACTGATCGCTGAGCCTCACCAGCTGCAGGCTGTTTTGACTGGAATGGGGAATGTTAATCCGTCCGTCCTGCTTACCCCGTGCATGCTAGCCAGTGATGAGCAGTGCATGAAGCTCAGGAGACCTGAGATGTTCGCACATGGGCCTGAGTGCAGATGTCTCATCTGCTTATTGTATGAAGAGTGTCTTCACACATGCAGGGTAGCATGGAATTACAGTCTTCGGGATGATTGATTTCCTGGGTGAAGGCTGCATGGAGTTTGGCCATTTCATTACCCTGACTTTCCCAGAGGTGTTACTGATGGTGTAGCTGAAAATGTACAAAGGTACAACTTAATGAATCAATGTGAAGGCCTGGCTAGCAATCTCTGTTTTAGTTCATCCCAAAGGTGTTTCATAGGGTTGATGTCAGGGCTCGGTGGGGGCCAGTCAAGTTCTTCCACACCAAACTCACCCAACCATGTCTTTATGGACCTTGGTTTGTGCACTGGGGCACAGTCATGCTGGAACAGCAAAAGGCCTTCACCAAACTGCAGCCACAGATTTGGAAGAGTAGAATTGTCCAAAATCTCTTGATATGGATACCAAGACATTTTGTACAATTCAACATCAGTGCCTGACCCCACAAAACACTCTTCTCGACAAATGGGCAGAATTTTCAATGAACACAATCCAAAATCATATGGAAAGCCCTCCCAGAAGAGCGGCAACAGCTGGCTGCAAGGGGGGGATAGCCCCATATTGATGCCTATAGATTTAGGATGGGATGTCAAAACAGTCCCTGTGGACGTAATAGCCAGGTGTCCCGATACTTCTGTCCATACAGAGTATCTGCACATTTCAGTGCAAATATGACCATTTCCATATACAGTGTAGATGGTAGGAAAGCTGCAAGTTGAAAAAACTGAGTTAACTTTTGATAGTCGGTATAATCTATCTTACTTAAAGTGTAAGTATAGTTTAATTTCTGTTAACATGCAGCATATTTCCATCTACATTGATTTAAATTCTGTTATCTTTTTCATTAAAAGTTAACTGTTTTAAGCACAGTATGTAAATGAAAAATATACAGCAGTTATACTAAATTTTGCTGGTCTTGAACATTGAGAGCGACAAATTTGTTGATACCCTTCCACAAAATACAAAACAATCTCTGCAATAACTGACAAAAGTTTAATGGCAACCTTTGTTTATTCCATATTTAAACACAAATCAGGCTTTGCTTTTGATTATTGATTCAGTTGAATATTTTATACAATTAAACAAATGGGAATTAACAAAAAGATTTAATACTTTGTGGCACCACCTTTTGCAGCAGTCACTGCTAACAAGCGATCACTGCACTTCACAGTGAGACGTCTGCATTTGCCAACAGGCAGTTTGACCCACCCTTCCTGAGCTTAAGCAGTCTCCGGTTTGAAGGGTGGCGTCTCCACACTGCAATTTTCACATCTTTCCATAGATGTTAAGATCCGGGCTCATGGAGGGCCATTTAAGAATAGTCCAATGATTTTTTCCAGCCATTCTTGAGTGCTTTTAGCTGCACGTTTTGGGTCATTATCCTGCTGGAGGACCCATGACCTGCGACTGAGGCTGAGCTTTCTGACACGGGGCAGTGTGTTTGGCTCCAGGACACCTTGGTAGTCTTGATACTTCATTGTGTCCTGCACAGATTCAAGGTTCTCCGTGCCAGATGTAGCAAAGCAGCCCCCAAACAAAGCCGACCCCCCCATGAATCACTGTAGGTTTGGCATTATTTTCTTTTAAAGCTTCATTTCCTTCTCTAAACATACAGCTGATGTGTCTGGCCAACAAGCTCCAGTTTTGTCTCATCAGTCCAAAGGACAATCTCCCGGAAACTGTGGGGTTTGTCAGCATACATTTTGGCGAATTCCACTCTGGCTTTTGTATGTTTTTCTGTCAGTAGTGGAGACCTCCTGGCTCCTCTTCCATGGAGCCCATTATTGTTCAGAATGCGATGGATGGTGTGATCAGACAGTGACGTACCTTGACCTTGGAGCTCAGCTTGAATGGTTTTGGATGGTTTCCGTGGTTCTTTTCCTACCATCCTCACTATCCTTCTGATCAACCTGAGGTTGCATTTCCTCTTGCATTCACGTCTTGGGAGGTTGCCTACAGTCCCATGAACCTGTATACTTTTTAATAATATTGGCAGCTGTGGTCACAGGAACATGAAGCTGCTTGGAGATGGTCTTATAGCCTTTACCTTTAACACTGTTATCTGTAATCTCCTTTCTGAGCTCCTCAGTCAGCTCTCTCCTCTGCTTTCTCTGGTCCATGTTCAGTGTGGTGACACAATGATACCAAACAACACAGTAGCATTTTCTTTCCTTTTAAATAGGCTGAATGGCTGATGAAAAGCTTGACGGCACCTGTGATACTAATTAAGGTTAAACACTTAGTTTGAAACATGGCTATAATGCAAGGATAAATAGTCTCTTTAGGGGCACCAGCAAATCTGTCCATACTTTATTCTAGCAATACTCTATTTTAGCAAATCATTTCTTTTCACAATGTTATTGGTTTACTATATCACATACTAAAGGCACTTTTAATTGAATCAGTTTTCAGGAGAAATTAAGCATTGTTTCAATGAGCTGTAAGGGTAATGTATGTATTGCATGTAGTGCGTATGTGTACTGTGTGTATTGCATGTAATCTGTGCATTGCGTGTAGTGCGTGTTTGTACTGTGTGTATTGCATGTAGTGTGTGTAGTACGTGTGTGTATTGTGTGTATTGCATGTAGTGTGTGCATTGCGTGTAGTGCTTGTGTGTACTGTGTGTATTGCATGTAGTGTGTGCATTGCGTGTAGTGCATGTGTGTACTGTGTGTATTGCATGTAATCTGTGCATTGCATGTAGTGCATGTGTGTACTGTGTGTATTGCATGTAGTGTGTGCATTGCGTGTAGTGCGTGTTTGTACTGTGTGTATTGCATGTAGTGTGTGTAGTACGTGTGTGTACTGTGTGTATTGCATGTAGTGTGTGCATTGCGTGTAGTGCTTGTGTGTACTGTGTGTATTGCATGTAGTGTGTGCATTGCGTGTAGTGCATGTGTGTACTGTGTGTGTTGCATGTAATCTGTGTATTGCGTGTAGTGTGTGTGTGTACTGTTTGTGCACACGCTCACTCCCCATATCTGCACTGGCTGCAGTCTTAAGTTTTACATTTTCAGTGTCTCTGACAGGTCAAACAGAACTACAGCAGAGGAACATCAAGACTGTCTTTGAGATGTTGTGCTGTTCCTTTACTGAGAAGAGGCACTCACACAGTAGTCTGTCATGTCAGCGCCTTATGAAGGATTGAATCACAGTGACTTGTGGCTGGCAAGATGTGGATTATAGATACTGCATTTTATATGCTAAAGTCAGAGAGGTTTGAGTTTGAGAACTGGGTTTTGGATGACTGTCTCAAAATAACTTGTAGGGACAATAAATGCTGGTGGGGGGATTTGGGGTGGCAGTGAAGTGGCAGCAGCTAGCCATCAAAAGCTAATGGGCTACTTCCATTGAACCTGGACCGAAGGCTACTGTAATCAAACAGTATTCTCTCCAAACCAAGATGCAGACTAAACACAAGGAGAACATGCAAATGCACAACTGGGGAGTGACTCACAGTCACATAAACATGGGGAGAACATGCAAACTGCACACGCACAGAGCTGGGGAGGGATTCACAGTCACATAAACACGGGGAGAACATGCAAACTGCACACACACAGAGCTGGGGAGGGATTCACAGTCACATGAACACGGGGAGAACATGCAAACTGCACACACACAGAACTGGGGAGGGATTCACAGTCACATGAACACGGGGAGAACATGCAAACTGCACACACACAGAACTGGAGAGGGATTCACAGTCACATGAACACGGGGAGAACATGCAAACTGCACACACACAGAACTGGGGAGGGATTCACAGTCACATGAACACGGGGAGAACATGCAAACTGCACACACACAGAGCTGGGGAGGGATTCACAGCCACATAAACACGGGGAGAACATGCAAACTGCACACACACAGAACTGGGGAGGGATTCACAGTCACATAAACACGGGGAGAACATGCAAACTGCACACACACAGAACTGGGGAGGGATTCACAGCCACATAAACACGGGGAGAACATGCAAACTGCACACACACAGAACTGGGGAGGGATTCACAGTCACATAAACACGGGGAGAACATGCAAACTGCACACACACACAGAGAGCTGGGGAGGGATTCACAGTCACATAAACACGGGGAGAACATGCAAACTGCACACACACACAGAGCTGGGGAGGGATTCACAGTCACATGAACACGGGGAGAACATGCAAACTGCACACACACAGAGCTGGGGAGGGATTCACAGCCACATAAACACGGGGAGAACACACACTTCATATGAATAAATTCCATACCATCCTTATTTGTGTTCGTACACTTATATGGTTCTCATGTTGAATGTATTTCCGGGTTCAGCTTTGGGTTTGAGGCAGGACGTTTCATTTATCCTGAACCCATATACAGTATAACCTGCGATAAAAACTGATATTATATGGTGGAAAACCTCACATTATTGTAACCCGCTGCAAGTAAGTATACTACAGTGTTTTTGAAAAGAACACATCTTTATAAATCTCAGCAACTGATCTTCACAATACAGGATTGATTCGACACCAGCATTGTCAGATAAATTAAACATTTTTTGAAATTAAAGTAATTAAACATCAAATTTTACTGGCTGCCATATAGGAACACAACAGCAGGCATTATAAATGAAATGTGTAATTGTATATAGGGGGTAAGGGGCAGGTGCTTAGGGGGACAGCAAGACAAACAGTGCGAGCAAAGCAGCACTGACTGCTGACAGCCCTTGCAGGACGGGGAGAATTTGCACTTTACTCATCACAGTGTGATCCTGTCTGAATGGGAGACAGATTTGAATCTGAAAAACTAATTTTCATGTGACAGAATTGACCCTTTAATCACACTCTAAGAAAAACAGGAACAACTGTGCCTCTTTGAAGCTACGGTATGATTAGCTGTTCGGGATTCAGGATTTGAGAAGATGATATTTCTGTACATCCTGCTCAGCTTCAATGAGCCCAGGGAGACCAGCCCACACTTTGAAGACCCCCCGAAGTTCTCGTGGTGACACGCCTGGACATCACAGAACTTCAATGGGAGACAACATACCTTCTGACATATTATTCTGGTCAGAGACAGGAGGGTTTGGTCTTTTCTATAGACCATCCATCTTATAACCGTTTATGCTGGTCAGAGTCATGTTTGGCTTAGACCTTACTGTAGATTAGTCCATCCATCCAGCCAGCCATTAATATTCTGTGCTGCTTACATTCCCAAAAAGCTCCTTCAGTAACCCCCCCCCCCCCTTACACATGTAGGAAGAAGATCAACTTCACATTATGGTGTGCTTTTATAAATGTAACACACTCATATGATCCCAGCTTCAGGTTAATTCTGGTCCCTCAGGGTACCATTAACATACTTTAAGCAGCAATTTTCTGACATGTATTCTGTGCTGCTGAGACTGGAAAGCCACAGTGAGCCGGGCTGATAAACTGCCCAGGCTCTTTGTGTGAAGCTCTTTGCCGAGCAGAGCTCCATGGGCAGACACTTGACAGAGAAATAGAGGTGACAGCACGTCATAACCCTGCTTCCCGAGGAGGTCCTGGGTAGGAGGGAGGCTCCACTTGCTCCTCTCACACCGGGCAGCGCAGAGGCGCCACCTCGGACACCCAGCGAACCGTCTGATCCAAGGACGGCAGCAAATCGGCTTCTCCAGCCCACAAGCCTGTGCGTCTCACGCTTTATTTACTGTCGAGTGTCAGGAGCAAAGCTCACGTTATCTTCCGGGCGTCCGCTGCTCGAAAGCGCGTTTTGCCATGCAGATATGGATGAAGTTGATGCTGTTGTACAGCTGTTGTTGTTTGGGAGCAAGTGCGGACTTTGGCGGCAGGTAAAGGAAACGTTACTTTAAATGTCAAGCTGATTTGCCATCGCTATCACTGTATTACATTTGGAAAACCCGTGCGACGTATACTTATAACACATGTACTGACAAAAAGGGTTTACTTTAGAAAGAACTAGTAAATAAACACATGTGGAAATGCTTTTGGGTACAGTTGTTACCGATATTTTCCAAAATTAAGCGTTTCTTTTGTTTTTTGAGCAACCATTATTAGAAAATGCGCAAACTTTATTATTAATGTAAAGCAGCGTATTAATGATAGTGGTCTTTGGGAAGGGGCTAACAAATAATAATGAAATAAATAAGCTCTGCCGACATGTCATCTTTTGTGTGCAGGCTTTTGCTTTCTGTCACTCACTGCCCTCACTCGCGGTAAATCATTACTGTGCATCGCCTCCGTCTTTTATAAGGGGAATATAACAGCATAGAATGACATAATTATACAGATTCTATTCAAAACGCGTATTCCTTAAATAAACGGAATAGTGGGTGATTGTACCTACTTTCTGGACCGGCGGTCTGATCAGGTCGCTGGAACCGGCAACAACCTACTTGACAGTTAAACAATTAAGATGCATATTAGTTAAAGGAAAAAAATGAACTCCGTATGCATCAGTAGGCAGAGGTGTTGGCTCACACCTGCCTCCCCGGTATTAGGGATTGTGCGTACTCTCCTCTCTGTTTTACTCTTCTCTCTAAACTGCCAGTAGCGTATGACTCTGTGTGTATGTCTGTCTGCGTGACAGTGAGTTTATGTGGGTCTGTGTATGTGTGTGTGTACGTGCGTGTGTGGGTGGGTCGGATATGCATTACATCGTGGGGACCTGATATTTTAACGTTGTGGGGACCATTTTTTCGTTCACCACAAGAGGAAATTCAATTTTATACAAATTTGTTACTACAATCAAAAACTAATAATGCAAAAATTATTGCATTTTGTTTGGTTATTTATGGTTAAGGTTAGGGCTGGCTAAGGGTTAAGGTTGTCATATTTGGGATTGGAGTTATGCTCAGAGAAATGAATGGAGAGTCCCCACAAAGATATGAATACAAATGTGTGTGTGTGTGTGTGTGTGTGTGTGCATGCACACACTCTCACACCTGTGTGTGTCTCTCTCTGCATGTATGAGTATGTGTCTGTGTGTGACATTGTACATCTTGTGTAAATATTAGTTTCACTTAACCCCCACCCAGCCCTGACCTTAACCATAAGTAACTGAACAAAATACAAGACTTTTCCCATTATTATTAGACACAGATATTTATAAAAATGTTTCTCCTTGTCGGGACCTGTAAAATGGTCCTTGCAATACCAAAATATCAGGTTTTTATTGCACTACAGGGACACTTGCTCCCCACAATATAATATATACAGAACACCCTCCCCCCCACACACACACAGACACACACAAATACAGACATACCTTCACACAGGCAAACACAGAACTGATGTGTTAAGTGTTGATCTGCTGCATCAAACACGCTGTCTACCCTGGCAGAGCTTGCAGTTGCAGTGTGCCACCACTGGCCATTGTGAGCATGAGTACTGAGCATGGCTGCCAGTGACCATTAGGACTGAGGCAGTGTGCCCCATGCGGACCCGGGTTCCCGTCTTTCCCAACATTACAGGCACCTGTTGTTTCTCATACATCTTCTCTTACCTCATTTGCATGAGCTGCTTTCATTTGACTGAGGTGTTTACAGTTTGTAACATAAAATCGCAGCAGGCTAATAAATGTTCTTTCAGACTGAAAGCATGTAGCCATCAATGGGAATATAAAGCACTGTTCTGTAATACTAAAAAAGACTTTTAAGTGTAAAATGCAGAGTGTAAATTGTAAAGTGTAAAATGTAAAGTGTATAATGTATATAGAGTGTAAAATGTAGACCATTGAATGTAAAGTGTAACATATAGCACGTACTGTAATATATAAAGTGTGAAGTGTGAAATGTGAAGTGTGAAATGTGAAATGTGAAGTGTGAAATGTGAAGTGTGAAATGTGAAGTGTGAAATGTAAAGTGTGAAATGTAAAGTGTGAAATGTAAAGTGTGAAATGTGAAGTGTGACATGCAAAGTGTGACATGTAAAGTGTGAAATGTGAAGTGTGACATGTAAAGTGTGAAATGTAAAGTGTGCACCTACATGCCGTTGTAGGCGGGGATTTGGTTAGCCCTGCTTCTGTAAATACATTTTCTGCTTTCTGTTATGCCATTAATCTAGTGAATGCTCCATAACTGGAATCTCCTACATGGGAAGGCAGGTCTGTGTCCGTCCGCAGGGCTCTTGTCCTTGCTGGAGTAGAAGCACAGACACGCCCCTTTGTAAAAGCTCCTTGTTTGACCATGAATCGATTCCAACACCTTTAATATGCACCATGCGTCTGTGATCATTGTTTGTCCTGCCTGACAGCAGGAAACATCTGTCTGAAGGTGTTTTCTGCCAGGATTTTTTTTTAAATGAATGTCTTATGACGGCATTCGGCAGGAGATGAGGATGACCCGGGTGACCCAGAGGGTCCAGTCACAGCTACCTATGAAGCCAAATGTCGATCTTTACATATATTTGCATGTCTCTGCCTCACACTTACTGGACCGTTTTCAGTGCCCTTCTGGTTTATTTTATGTTCTGCGTCTAACTTACCTGGTGTGTTATGAACCTAGATTTATTGCTTAGTATCTCCCTTGACTTGAGTGACTCTCCGCCGATGCAGGAGCGACTCTTCCAGATCTGTATTCCCAGTAACCCAGGACTATCTCTCACAGGTGGCCAAGGCCGATGGTCTCCTCGACGGGTCTCTGTCGTTACGGGGCCAGAATCGACTGCTGCTGGGGCTGGACACGCCGCTCCTGGGGCCAGTGTCAACGTGAGTACTGAATACTGCTGCCAGGGTTTGCCAGGTCTGGGTCAGTGTCAACGTGAGTACTGAATACTGCTGCCGGGGTTTGCCGGGTCTGGGTCAGTGTCAGCGTGAGTACTGAATACTGCTGCTGGGGTTTGCCAGGTCTGG
The DNA here is from genome assembly GCF_023856365.1 of Brienomyrus brachyistius. Lineage (NCBI taxonomy): Eukaryota > Metazoa > Chordata > Actinopteri > Osteoglossiformes > Mormyridae > Brienomyrus > Brienomyrus brachyistius. Next base: position 7,267,776 of record NC_064544.1, on the reverse strand, counting down.
GTCTGTGTCAGCGTGAGTACTGAATACTGCTGCCAGGGTTTTCCAGGTCTGGGTCAGTGTCAACGTGAGTACTGAATACTGCTACCAGAGTTTGCCAGGTCTGGGTCAGTGTCAACGTGAGTACTGAATACTGCTGCCAGGGTTTTCCAGGTCTGGGTCAGTGTCAACATGAGTACTGAATACTGCTACCAGAGTTTGCCAGGTCTGGGTCAGTGTCAACGTGAGTACTGAATACTGCTGTCAATGCCCATTGGTCCTGGGCCAGTGGTAGCTTAAGTACTGAGTACCACTGCACGCTGGACTTGGGCCAGTGTCAGCATGGGTACTGAGTACCGATGCCTGCCAGCTCAAACATGGATTCCAGAAGGGAGTGCGTGCTCCTGCACACTGTCCATCCAGGCGGTGGATCTGTGTCGAGTACCTCGCTGTGGGGAGGTCGGCACTCCCTTCCCCATCTTCACGCAGTGTGCTGCTCGTTTTTGGCAGCTCTGATGACCCCTCAGTTCTCCTGTATCAACTGTCTTCCAGGGTAGATGTCACTGTCCTCTAATGATGGATGAGCGTGACTCTTTATCCTGTCAGATTGGTGACACAGCGGAGGGTTTGGGGACAGAGACACCTGCCTCGCTCTCACACACGGGCACAGTTTGTGTGAAGGAGAACCTGAACAGTGAAGACTTCTGTCACTCCCTTCATTTTCAGTTCTTACGGTGTTTTTCTCAGCCACTCAGCACTGCAGGTATGTCTGTGCTTCCCTTGATAACTTCCTGAGTCTGGGCAGTAGCCTCAGTTCTTTGGCTTATCACTGGTGACACTGGTGCAGAGGCCCCATCCTCTCTCACACTGTTACGGCACACTGAGCTGTCCTCAGCACCCCCTTCTGGATCAGAAACCTCCGTCTGCTTCTGTCATTCCAAAAAGAAAGGGGATAGCGACCGAGTGTCTCTGAGCCTGTATGCTCTTAAAATATTGATGACATTTTACAGGGTGGTAACGTTAGCTGGAATTTGACAGCTTGTCTTTTCAAGCTCTTGTGAAATAACCAGCTACTCTTCAGTCTATTTTCATGCTTCATCTCTGCATTGCTGGGACCCCCACCAAAGTGAAATACCGCCATCAGCAGCCAGCCTGTGTGCTGGCATTATTAGCCTCTGTGAACAATCTTTAAGTGAACTATTTTGTCCCCGTGCATGTGAGTGTGTGTGTGTGTGTGTGTGTGTGTGTGTGTGCATGTGTGAATTTTGGCTGGCTTGTATTTGTAAATCTGCCTGCAGGGCTTCAGGAAGATGTTCTTATTTCAAAGACTACATATGACCATCAGTGTGGAGCTTTGAGGGCCTCTGTCAGCTCCTGCTGACGATGCTGAGGTTCAGGCTCTTCTGCTCCCTATGTCTGCGTGCTTCTGTAGATGCCGTGAGTCCAGCGTAGTTTCACTCCAGATGCGCCATGTAGAGACACATCCTCCATCACTGTTGCCTGTTTGTGTTTTTTGAATCCTCATTTTATTGTTTACTTACAACATAACTTACATCATCGGGTCCTGAGACCTTGACAATTGTCCCATGCAGATTGGTGAGTGGAAGAGAATGCTGGCAAGGGCGTCTAGAACACGTCCCCCTGGAGATTGGCTCTATATGCCATCTGTGGCCAGCTGCATGTGAGCAGGACCATCCTGGGACGGATGGGTGCCCCGGGGTGTGTGCCCCAGGGTGGGTGCTCTAGGGTGCGTGCCCCAGGGTGGGTGTCCCGGGGTGTGTGCCCCAGGGTGGGTGCTCTAGGGTGCGTGCCCCAGGGTGGGTGTCCCGGGGTGTGTGCCCCAGGGTGGGTGTCCCGGGGTGTGTGCCCCAGGGTGGGTTCTCTGGAGTAGGGGGTCCCAGGGTGCGTGCCCCAGGGTGGGTGTCCCAGGGTGTGTGCCCCAGGGTGGGTGTCCCAGGGTGTGTGCCCCAGGGTGGGTGTCCCAGGGTGTGTGCCCCAGGGTGTGTGCCCCAGGGAGGGAGCCTTGGGGTAAGGGACCCAGAGTGGGCCTTTTGTATTGTCTGGTCTACATGTTCCGTCCCCCAGAATTTCAACTTCATACTTTTTTATTTTGAAGATGTTTTATGTCCATCCCCCCACCCCCAATCCCAATGTCCCATGGTGCTCTCCCACAATGCACTGCAGCATGGTTATGGTCTTAGTGCTGTGAGGGCTCATATATCTGCTCTGTGCGTCTTTCCCCTGCTGCTACTCAGTCTGCACACTGAAGCACTGACTTGTCAGCTTCTCTCCAAAGCCAACGCCTATGGTGAGCTGATCTCCAGCTGCTGATCTCCAGCTGCTGATCTCCAGCTGCTGATCTCCAGCTGCTGATCTCCAGCTGCTGATCTCCAGCTGCTGCCCTGTGGGACTGGCTGATGTCATGTATGGGTCTCTGATGCTCTACCTGTACACAATCAGCCTGCCACATTAGGGCTCCCTGGGCTCCCTCGAGAGGCACTTCAAAATGATGGGCAGGATTATGTTCAGTGTCACGTCTGACTTTGTTTACCACACTCTCTTCTGTCATCAGGAAGAAGGAAGGAGTTCTTCCTGACATACATCACCCTGAGACCCTCCACCTCACAGGAGAAATCACCCCGAAAGCTTTGCTATTACAGGACAGACTGCAGTGTTCCTGGTGTTAACCATGCCTGTCAACTCTAAACCTAAATCTTTATAATCACACGAGCGTATCCAGCAGTCTCTATAAGTTCAGTGTGTACACGAGTGACTTCCTTTAAAGGTGCTTTGATGGATGTTAACTGTCTTATGAACATGTGTAGCTGGATTCCTCTTTCACAGACACTCTGTCACCTGACTACCCCCATTCTGCGTGTTGCTGTCTCCCGAGCAGCCCTCTGTCGGCATGGCTGTAAGCATGGGGAATGTGTCGGACCAGACCAATGCAGGTGCCATGCGGGGTACGCTGGGAAGGTCTGCAACCAAGGTGAGCACGGCTCCTCTTAACGACTGTCCTCTGGGACTGGAGAGAGGGAGCAGGTCTGGACTCGCATGTCAGTCTACTGCAGTTTTACAGTTTTTGAGAAACCAGTGCTTAGTTAAAAGCAAGTCACAGACCTGCCCGGTAAGTCAGCCAATGATATTGCACTGTCACCATGACACCCCCGATAGGCCGCACATATAGAACCCCCCAAGAAGCTGCTCCCCTGAAACCTTCATGAATGCTGGAGTAAGTTGGTACAGAGAGATGTGGCCCCTGTAGGTGATCTGCAGAGAGCGGTGCCGCTGTTAATGACACCCCAGAGAGCTGGGGTACGGACTCCTGCTGTCTACACCAGCGGCCTGAGGACACGGCACAGCCCATGCATTATACGAAGCTCTCAGGCCCTATTCCTCAGGCCCTAGGACAACTTATCTCCCTTTTGACTGACAGTGCCTGATTATTTCCACCACAAAAAGTCCTTATCGCCCAGTGTTCTGATCTTCTGCTCCAGCCTGCCCATTATTTGGAGGTGAAGGTGTAGCCTGATCCATTCAGAGATATGGGCAGAATATTGTGGGGAGTATATGTAGAGAATGTATGTGGAGAGTATATTGTGGGGAGTATAATAGGGGGATTATATGTGGAGAGTATATTAGGGGAGGGTATACTGTGGGGAGTGTACATGGGGAGTATATTAGGGGGAGTATATTGTGGGGAATGTGCATGGGGAGTATATTAGGGGGAGAATATTGTGTCGAGTATCTGTAGAGAGTGTATATGGAGAGTGTATTGTGGAGAGTATATGTGGGGACACTGATTGCCACTTAAAAGCATGTGTTTCACTAGCTTTGTTCAATCTGGTTGTGACACTGAAGTGTGTAGCGGGAGACAGTCTCAGCCCCCACCACCCCGCCCCCCCCAACAGAAAGATTCCTGCTTTTGATTGTCTTTTAAAGAAGAGCAAATTGCATCTGTCTGTGTGAACATCTTCTGTGTAAAGAGTCAGCCTGACGCCTCGGTATAGTGCTGTTCATGGCAGCAGCAGCAGCTAATGTTTTCGGGAAGTGGAGAGGGCAGCCAGGCCGCATGAAGGCCCTGGCAGAGTCCAGCGTGTTCCGCAGGTGGGAAGGTATAGCAGCCATGAGCACCCGGACACAGACAGCCAAGAGATGGGTCAAGGCCTGCTTTGAATATCCAGCCCTGAACAGTAACAGCTACAGAAACACCAGCAACGCATATAGGGAACTCAAACCCACAAGCATTCTAGCCTCAGGTGGTGTGTGTTGATGGTGCAGGCCTTTGGTTCCCCAGTTGACAGTAAGTTGCCTCTGGATCTGTGTTTGGTTGGTCAGTCTCCCCAGACTACAGTAGCCACAGTTACAAAGGCAGGATTTATAAAACAGTGATGTGACACTGAAGGCTCTCCTCACATGGAGCTCAGCTCTGCTGCTGAAAACACTCAGCAATTATCTTTATGTGAAGATGGATGAGCAGATGCATAATCATCTAGACAAATGCGCTGCTCAAATGAGGGCATTCAGTCTGGGGCCATAGTGAAGAAGAGACAGCTACTGTAGTCTGGCAGGAAGGAGCCAGGAGGCATAGATCAGCTGGTGGATATGAAGCAGGCAACAGCAGCAGAGTCTGTCGGAATGGGGGGAGATCAGTCAGAATGAGGGGCAGTCTGTCAGAATGGGGGGAGATCAGTCAGAATGAGGGGCAGTCTGTAAGAATGGGGGGAGATCAGTCAGAATGAGGGGCAGTCTGTCAGAATGGGGGGAGATCAGTCGGAATGAGGGGCAGTCTGTTAGAATGGGGGGCAGTCTGTCAGAATGGGGGGAGATCAGTCGGAATGAGGGGCAGTCTGTTAGAATGGGGGGCAGTCTGTCAGAATGGGGGGAGATCAGTCGGAATGAGGGGCAGTCTGTTAGAATGGGGGGCAGTCTGTCAGAATGGGGGGAGATCAGTCGGAATGAGGGGCAGTCTGTTAGAATGGGGGGCAGTCTGTCAGAATGAGGGACGGCCTGTCAGGAAGAGAGGCAGTGTGTCAAAATGAGGGGCGATCCGTCAGAATTAAAAGAGGTCTGTCGGAATGAGGAGCAGTCTATTGGAATGGGGGACAGTCTGTCAGAATGAGGGGCGATCCATCACAATTAAGAGACGTCTGTCGGAATGAGGGGTGGTCTGTTGGAATGAGGGGCCATCTGTCGGAATGGGGTAATCTGTTGGAATGAGGGCCATCTGGCGGAATGGGGTGATCTGTTGGAATGAGAAGCGGTCTGTTGGAATGGGAGTCTGTTGAAAAGCAGGACAATCTGTTGGAACTGAGAACAGTTTGTTGGAATGAGGGGTGGTCTGTCGGAAAGGGGTGGTTTGTCAGAATGTTAGCGGTACGACTGCGCATACTGACAGCTTTAATGGGCCATAGGTGCATATTCTCACAGCTTGGCACCCATGCTGCAGTTTTCTGGGGGGGCACGTGCCTAAACAAAGATAGAATGCTGATGTGCTGCCGTTGTTCGTATCATCCCTTCCACCTGCCTCACCCCCATGTGAACCTCACAGTGGGGGCAAGGTGGGCTAGCGCACACATCCTCCTGGGTCCTAAATGGGCCCCAATTAGCTGGAACTGACCCCTGACCTTTGCTTCCCACCTTTCTCTGTGCCTGCAGACCTGAATGAATGCGGACTGAAACCTCGGCCCTGCAAACACCGGTGCATGAATACCATGGGCAGCTACAAATGCTACTGTGCGTATGGATACGTCATGATGTCCGACGGCACCTGCCGAAGTAAGTCATCCTGTTCCTTCCAATAGAGCCATGTGATTGGCTGGGTCAGAGCTTGCCTTTCCCGTAAATTCACATGATTGGCTAACCCTGAGTACTCCCTTCCAGTAAAGTCTTGTGATTGGAAAGCCCAGAGTTTATTTCACTGCAGTTGCTGAGGGTAGGGTCAGGGTTCGGCTTGAGCAGCCGGCCCCAATCTCTGCCCCGCTGTACCTCTGGCTCTCCCTCCAGATGCTGGGAGCTGCGCCATGGCCAACTGCCAGTATGGCTGTGAGGTGCTGAAGGGGGAGGTACACTGCCAGTGCCCATCGCCAGGGTTACGGCTAGGCCCTGATGGCAGGACCTGCGTGGGTATGTAGAGCCCGGCCTCAACACCTGACATGGCAGCCTGCATGCTGTGAGGTCTGAGAGCTGCAATACATATGAATGGATGGATGGATGGATGGATGGATGGACGGATGGACAGACGGACGGATGGATGGATGGAGGGACGGACGGACGGATGGATTGACAGATGGATGGATGGATGGACGGACGGATGGATGGATGGACAGATGGATGGATAATGGATGGATGGACGGATGGATAGATGGATGGATGGAGTATCATCATTATTAAGCATCTGCTTTTCTTTGGTTCATTTGCTCTGTATGGATATGTGTGAAAATGCTGAATAGGACAAGTGGTTTCAGAAAATTGATGTAGTGAGACTCCATCACAGGGATGTATGGACAGATGGATGGATGAATGGATGGATGGATGTCTTCCTGATGGCCAAGTCGCTGATGTTCAGATTGTGTCCTGCATCCACGTGGCATCTGACTCCCTGGGGGAGAACCTGAGTCCCGCAGAGGCAGAGCAGAAGGCACAGGGGCACCAGGTCTGGTTGGTGGTACCAGCTAAGTACCTAATGACTGGGGTGGATATAGGGAAGCAGGACTCCTGCTATCGTTACCGGGTGTGAGCCTGGCTGGACCCGTCCAGGTCGGACATAGAGAAAATACCAGAAGGTAGAATGGACCGATAGGAACAGAGCAGACAGCAAAGACGCTGCAGCAAAGCGCAGAGCAGATGTTCCTCATGAAGAGCTGCTGGAGCACCTTTATGGATTCCTTTGGGATAATAAGTGAGAGGATTTGATGAACGACCAGTTCATTATTATTGAATGGAGCATAAGTGTTGAGTCATTTCCTTTTCTGTTTGCTTCTCGTACAGATGTGTATCAGGTATTTCATTAACAGCCTTGGAGTCGTGTTTTTGCAAGGAGTCTGCATTTGTGCGGGGGGTGGAGGTGGGGGAGGGAGAGGGGTCCTTCCATGCTTAATGTAATTGGCCCCTCTGTGTATCTTCCTGATGACCAAGCCACAGCACTGCAGCCCCTCTCTGTTATTGCACCCAGCAACTGTATCAGCTCCAGGGATCCCATTTATTTTCCTGTAGCACAGAGTGAACATCACAGACAAACATGGGAGTAGCGTTCAGGTCTGAGAGGAAACAGGAAATAAGCAGATAGTGAGGGAGGTATGAGGGGGTGCGGACCCCCTGCTCACTCAGGCTTCTATTAGGGCAGCCAGTGAACACGGCCACGCTTCCTGTAAAGACCATCACATGAAGAACACACTGGGTACACCAGCTTATTTGAAGAGCTAAATTAAAGCTTGCAGGGCATGCATTATTCATTCCTGGCCAGCGGGGGAGCCGCTATTTTGGCAGACCATCAGCGCGCAGATGTGAGAGTAACGTTGGCTCCATTTCAGATGTGGATGAGTGCTCAATGCGGCCTGCTGT